>NC_064641.1:204004877-204629877 GCF_023864345.2 Schistocerca serialis cubense
AGTGTCTCCACGAGAGTGAATCTCTAAAGAGACGTTACATCCATGATACTGTGTTCTGTATTGTCTTTGTACAAGACTGTGTTTCTATTAGGCTGCTTCTCAGCAAGACCGAATCTACAGAACTTTGATTCTAACAGAATATATCTCTAAATGCCAGGAACTATTTGGGACATATTTTGACTCTAAGAGATATTATGACTACGTGATGTGACTCTGCGTGGTAATAGGTAGGTTAATCGTCTGCTTCTGTATAGGTCTTTATCTCTGAAAGTCTGCGAAGCTTCATAACTGCACTACGGTCGCAGGTTCGAATCCTGCCTCCGGCATGGATGTGTGTGATGTCTTTAGGTTAGTTAGGTTCATGTAGTTCTAAGTTCTAAGGGACTGATGACCTCAGACGTTAAGTCCCATTTTTCTCAGAGCCATTTGAACCATCTGAACTTCATATCTGTCGCTCTGTTTGTCCCTGTAAATATCTTCTACAGGTCTGCGGCTGTAGACTACTTCTGACTGAGCCTCCGACCACAGTTTTGAGGAGTTTTTTGTCTTTTGCAAGGTAGATGACAGAAGTTAAATACCCCTCCCATCAATGTAAGCAAACCACATGTACTGAAGAAATTTTGTAATAATGGTATAGCCCTATTTGTTTTGCCTGTTAATTACGTTTAACAGCAATAATTTCAATTAAAAAATTATTTATCTGTTAACCACTGAAAATTAGAAAACAAATTTCAGTACATGAAGAAACAGTTAGAAGAGAATTTCAAAGACTTTTAGAGTGCTAATGCCGTCACAAACGTGGAGGAATACTTTCTAGTATATTACTAAACAAGCAACAGAAGACAAGGTAGTTTAGTAACTTCTGAAACAGCTCATTCTCAATATGAAAATAAATATATAATTTCTTCTCTTATGGTGCTCAATTTGGTGTTACCAGTCCACAACTATTATCAGATCAACAGTTATAGATGGTAACATGGATTGGAGATTGTCAGCGGTCTGTTACAAATTACCAATAAAACAGTAAAGATCGCAATAATCATTTATTTCAAAATTTCGGTCTTTGTGATGGTCATCTTTGTATCTAACCCGCATTACTGAAGCCAGCAATACACTGGAACGGTTTTGGGAAGTCAGTAAACGACTGTGACTTAACTGAGCTATTCAGTGGAATCGCTTTGAAGATAGCCAGCGTAAGGGCCGAAACGAGTTATCATTTTATCATTTTTAAATTAATGCTTATTGTAAATGACTGTTTTATTAACTGCTAAGACATAGATGGTCCCCAAAAAATAACAATACTCTATTGGAAAATTCTGTAATTAATTGTACATTGTGCTTGGTAAGAAAGTCTTGCGTGTTAACAATACGACAAAGTACTCCCGCCTTTATGTGCATCCTGATGTTCTAGAGGCATAATAATTGATCTTTAAATTTTGTAAGTTCAGTTACATAAATCTTTTTTCTTCTTTAATTGTTCATGAGATGTAATCGATATTATTCATTCTCACTGCACTGTTTGCGGAAGCCAGCGGAAGTTAATGAGCTATATGCAATCCAGTTTCTCTAGAAAAGAGATAGACACAGATCTCCAGACAAGCTTCAAGAGAAATTCCATATTTTAGGTAGATTTCGTACCAGAAATGTATACTCTAACATGTACCAGACGTAAACTCATAGCGAAACTTAGAATTTCTTGTGGCGGGTAGCTTTTTCCCTAAATACCATTGTAACTATTGAAATGTCTTGGGTATGTGAAGCAAACTCAGAAACACTGTGAAACTATATTTTAATATGATATTTGACTATTCATATCTGATTAATAGAAGTCACATGTATTTTGGGCATTACAGGAGCATATGGAGCTCTCCATGAATCGTGAATAGTCATTCTGGCCATCGTGTTATTTAGGCACTCTATGTTTACTGTTTTAAGTAAGACAATTGACTGTTGAATTGGAGAAATCTGTGACCAGGGGTCAAGTGAGGTACCTTAGGCTCACGTAAAGGACCCGGAATAATCGGATGGACGAACGGTCACCGACACATAGTCTCATGGAAACACGGGCCACGCTATTTTGTTATGGATGCTGCCTGTGATGGACGTCACCACCGCTGGTGTCTGTGTATCCAGGTTAATATGCATCTTGCGCGAGAGAGAGGGAGAATTAATCTTATATCTTTGGTGATTACATATCTCCTCTCAGTTCCATTACTGGAGTGAGCCCCACAATGAATTCATGCCACTGATAATCAAAGTTTTTTGAGTGAGCAATAGACATGAAAATCACCGATTGAGTTTAAGGGTTTAATATTTAAGTCACGACCGGTTTCGGACTAACAACTGTCCGTCCTCAGGGGCTATTAGTCGGCTGATGCGACCCCGTGTATAGCAAGACTCGGTATAGCGAAGGCGACCACCCGACAAGCAACGCAGTATTCTGAACTTGGTAAAGTTTTTTGTATTTAATCATTGTGGCAGTGGGCTGGCGATCAGGGTTGAATTTTCCAAAGATGATTATTGAAGTGATTCAAAATTATCATCTAATACTCTTGTCGCTCACAAGTACAGACAGTCACTCAAAATCTATGTATCAAAACCATTTATCAAGTTTCAGAGGGTTACATCTTCTACCTCAATTAAGTTAGAAACTTGCGATTAATTTTTAATTACGCTTAGAACAAGTGAGCTTTTTTAAGAAAAACAAAATATCCAAATTTATAACGGTAATTTTTCTTTTACGTTTACATGCATGCATGCACGACTTTGAAGCACTTTTTACAATATTGCTTGTAGAATCAAAATTTCATTCAAGTTCCGTTATTCAGCACTCTCACTATGAGTTGCGGCCTTCCGACTTTAAACCCTCTACTGTGCTGCTCCTTCAGTGATGCGGCACCTGTGAGCTGGAACAGGGCGCTGCCTGTCTCTTGAAGAGTAAACAGTGGTATGTCGGCGGGTGGAGCGGCGTGTTTCTGGCCTGTGCAACAACAACCTAGAAGCGGCAAGTTCTCTCTTGCTCCGGGCTGAGTAAGCACCATGACGTAACTGACGACAGCAGTGTGCTATGGTCTGTAGGTGGACGGGCCTGCAGAGAGCGTTCGAGTGGTTCCTTGTCCGCACAGTGCAATCGGCTCGTCGCTTACGAATTGCCCCAGTGGTTGAATAGAATAACAAAGGCCAGTAGTCATTCGCACAGTGCTGCTACAAGTGATTTTGACCTTTTCTTTTTACTTTGGTTTAATGTGTTACTTTAAGATAATTTCTGGTACCAGTTAATTTTATAGCGAAGTTTTGTTGCTAATCTTATAATTTTGCAGACATTATTGAGTACCATCTATCAAGTTCGACTAAAAACTTTTTATGGGATCAGTTTTAAATGTTTTGTGTTTCTACATAATGTTAAAGTTCTGTTTGGGACATTTGTCGTAAAAATAAAGTTGTCTAATGAATGTGCTTCTTTTCGATCGTACTCTGTCTTCCACTGTTAGTCAGTTGGTCTGAATAATGCTGGTAAATATTTTTGTAACCCTGAAGGACTGGTATAATTTATCTTTCACAAATGTTCAGTGTGTCTACATCGGACGCACAAAACAAAACCCCGACAGTAGTCAGACTCGTCGCATGGGTTTATAGGTCCGTCGTGCGTTACTGCAAATATTACTATTGTCATTCGGCGTAATGGTCACCCTAGTTTATTGAAATGTATGCACATACATGTAGTCTTACACAAACACCCACTACGAAAATCATATACACACACCAAAAAAAGTTTTGCTTCACCCCGGTTCCCAGAACTAATGACGATAGACGTTGACTGTGGATATTGTATCACAGACACAGTCCCTTTGACTGTTCAGGGATGTCTCTAAACCCGGACAAAGATGAAAACAACCATGCATGAGCAGCGCCTATTAGACGGAGGGAGTCCGACAGCCGATCAGTTCTAGTCATTCCACCAGTAAGGAGGTACACGGCTCGTGTTGTCTGTATTTCAACCATGCCATGACTGTCAATACCGCGATTTAATCGCATCCGCATTGTTACTTTGTACTAGAAAGAGCTCTCAAGAAGGAAATGTCCAGGCGTCTCGGAGTGAACGAAAGCGATGTAATTCGGACAGGGAGGGGATACAGAGAGACAGGAAATGTTGAAGACGTGCCTCGCTCAACTGCGCCCAAGGGCTACTACTGAAGAGGTTGACTGCCACCTACGGATTATGGCTCGGAGGAATCCTGACAGCAACGCCACCATGTTGAATAATGCTTTTCGTGCAGCTATAGGTCTTTGTGTTATGACTCAAACTGAGCGCAATTGGCTGCATGATGCGTAACTTCTCTCCCAACGTCCATGGCGAGGTCCATCTTTGCAACCACGACACCATGAATCGCGGTACAGGTGGACCCAATAACATGCCGAGTGGACCGCTCAGGATTGGCATCACGTTCGCTTCACCGATGAGTGTCGCATATGCCTTCAGCCAGACAATCGTTGGAGACTTGTTTGGAGGCAACCCGCTCATGCTGAACGCCTTGGACAGACGGTCCAGCGAGTGCAGCAAGCATACATTTTCAGTATCACTTTATGCGTTTGGTCGTTTACTAATCGATAGTTATGAATATTACGTTGTTTGTGGTAATAAAAATTAGTAGACTGACAAATAACATTGTAAATTTGATAAAAGTTCATCCGATTACACGTATTTTTCCCATTATATCAACTGCAATATAAATAGTAAAGAAAATGACTGTATTGAGAATTTTAAAAATCTGACGAACCGAACTCGATCCTGCGATCCCGCGGCTTGAACACGAAACAATTTTTTTTTAACATTTTGTTTTGTATTGTTCGCCGAATATGTTCAGGGCGGACGTCCGATGACACCCGTTCAATTTGATCCTTCTTCCGTTCGCCCAGTTTTTTTATCTCAAAGGGTAGCTAACGCTCTGACCGAACACGCTGTGCTACCGTGCCGGCACCACTCTGTCGCAGCCGCTTCATGGTTAAAATGGCCACGCACAGATATATATTCGACGACCAAAATTATCTTGCGATTTTTTCAATAACGCTTGTGAAGTAAGCGCTACTGCTTACACATTTTGTTGTCCTCATGGAGTATTACGAGTGTACGAAGTTGGCAGTAAATTCGCATTCCAAACGTCGTGGCCTCCCCTTGCTAGTGAATTGTTGTGATCTATAATGTCGGTACATGATTAGTTGAGCAGCAGCGTTACAATAGACGTAAATTGACAAAATACACCGTATTAATCGTTTTTTATCTAATATGGCTACTTATTTTTCAGTGAATTTAAGTTTTCCTGAAGATAGGCTATGCCCGAAACCTTTAGGTGAGGTATTAACAAGAAGTGGAGTGTACTGTTGTTACGACGGCAAAAGTGCGGCAGTAAGGATGTACTCTGCAGTCAAGTGGATTTTTGCTATCACAAAAGAAAACAGAGCACGAAGTGGTGCGCGGCGGACAGCCAGTGGAGCGCCGGCTCACCACGCGGTGCTGCAGAGGTGCGTCAGCGTGAGGTAGCGGACGCCGAGCGCGTAGAGCATGCGCAGCACGGCCAGAGAGTTGCCCAGCGCGTGGCCGCCCTCCACACCCACCAGCGAAGCCACCAGGCCCTCGCGGTGCGCCGCCACCAACCCTGCAACACAAGAGGGCACCAGCAGCGGGCTGTAAGAATAATGACAAAATTTAGTTCCATATATAATTTAGAGACACTCAGGGGAAGATGATGACGTTTGGTTTATGGGGCGCTCAATTGCGCGGTCATCAGCCCCCGTACAAAGTCCCAATTCTTTACACAGTCCAGTATTTTACACAGTCCAATCTAGTCACTGTCACGAATGATGCTGACGATGAAATGATGAGGACAATACAAACACCCATTCCCAGTTCAGAGAAAACCGCCAACCCGACCGACAATAGAACCCCGGGCCCTGTGATCCCCCAGGGGTAGAGTGGAGAGTATCTCACAGTGGAGTCTACTGGACAAGAGCTCTTTCTAAAACTCTAGTGATAGTGACAGCATCTATCGCCTCACTACAGTGAAGAAGCCCATTTAAGAAAAGAGGCGCAGTTCTTAAAATTAACGTAAAATATCAATTTTCGATTTTGTTTTTAACTAGCTGCACCGGCCACATTTTCTATGACTCAATCTATATAAATGGAAAAGAAATAGAAGGAAAAGGACACGTTTGTAACATGTATGAAAACTGCGTGTAAGTAATCTTCTTCCCTGTCTCTGTCCAGCTCCCCCACCCCTCTCTTTGTCCGTCTACTCCTCCAATCCCCTCCCACTGTTCGTCACCTTCTTCTCGTTTGCTATGTTCATTTCCTCCCACCCCTCTATCCATCTTCCCTTCTCCCTCTCTCTCAGCTTGAGCCTTTCCTATTTTTATTGCAAATAAGGGTTTTTTCCTATTTGCGAACTGTATATATATGCAGGGTGATCCATTGTTAGGGACCGGGCCAAATATCTCACGAAATAAACATCAAGCGAAAAAACTACAAAGAACGAAACTCGTCTAGCTTAAAGGGGGAAACCAGGTGGCGCTATAGTTGGCCCGCTAGATGGCGCTGCCATAGGTGAAACGGATACCAACAGAATTTTTTTTAAAATAGGAACCACCATTTCTATTACTTATATGTGTAGTGCGTATAGAAATATGAATCTTTTACTTGGACCACCTTTTTCGCTTTGTGATAGATGAGATTGGTATCACGTAACATTTCGCCAGTGCAGACGGTATTTGCTTCGTGATACATTACCCGTGTTAAAATGGACCGTATACCAATTACGGAAAAGGTCGATATCGAGTTGATGTATGGCTATTGTGATCAATATGCCAAACAGGCGTGTGCTGTGTATCCTTCTCGGTATCCTGGACGACATCATCGAAGTGTCCGTACCGTTCGCCGGATAGTTACCATATTTAAGGTAACAGGATGTGTTCAGCTACATGTGAAACGTCAGCCAAGACCTGCAACAAATGATGATGCCCAAGTAGGTGTTTTAGCTGCTGTCGCGCTAATCCGCACATCAGTAGCAGACAAGTTGCGCCAGAATCGGGAATCTCAAAAACGTCGGTGTTAGGAAAACTACATCAACATCGATTGCACCCGTACCATATTTCTATGCACAAGGACTAGCATGGCGACGACTTTGAACGTCGTGTACAGTTCTGCCACTGAGCACAAGAGAAATTACGGGACGATGACAGATTTTTTGCACGCTTTCTATTTAGCGACGAAGCGTCATTCACCAACAGCGGTAACGTAAACCGGCATAATATTCACTATTGGGCAACGGAAAACCCACGATGGCTGCGACAAGTGGAACATGAGCGGCCTTAGTGGGTTAATGTATGGTCCGGTATTATGAGAGGAAGGATAATTGGTCCCCATTTTATCGATGGCAATCTAAATGGTGCAATGCATGCTGATTTCCTACGTAATGTTCTACCCAAGTTACTACAAGATGTTTCATTGCATCACAGAATTGGGATGTACTTCCAAAATGATGGACGTCCGGCACATAGCTCTCGTGCTGTTGAAGCGGTATTGAGTAGCATATTTCATGACAGGTGGATTGGTCGTCGAAACACCACACCATGGCTCGCACGTTCACCGGATCTGACGTCCCCGGATATCTTTCTATGGGGAAAGTTGAAGAATATTTGCTATCGTGATCCACCGACAAAGCCTGACAACATGCGTCAGCGCATTGTCAGTCCACGTGCGAACATTGCGAAAGGCGAACTACTCGCTGTTGACAGGATTGTCGTTACATATATTGGCAAATGCATTGAGGTTGACGAACATCATTTTGAACATTTATTGCATTAATGTGGTATTTCCAAATAATCACGCTGTAGCAGCATGCGTTCTCAGAAATGATAAGTTCACAACAGTACATGTATCACATTGTAACAACCGATATAAAATGTTCAAACGTACCTACGTTCTGTATTTTAATTTAAACAACCTACCTGTAACCAACTGTTCGTCTAAAACTGTGAGCCACATGTTTGTGACCATTTCAACGCCATATATCACAAAGTGAAAAAAGTGGTCCAACTAAAACGTTCATATTTTTTTACTTACTACACGAATGTTGTTGTTGTGGTCTTCAGTCCTGAGACTGGTTTGATACAGCTCTTCATGCTACTTGATCCTGTGCAAGGTTCTTCATCTCACAGTACCTACTGCAACCTACATCCTTCTGAATCTGTTTAGTGTATTCATCTCTTGGTCTCCCTCTGCGATTTTTGTCCACCACGCTGTCCTCCAATACTAAATTGGTGATTCCTTGATGCCTTAGAATGTGCCCTACGAACCGATCCCTTCTTCTAGTCAAGTTGTGCCACAAATTTCTCTTCTCTCCAGTTCTATTCAATACCTCCTCATTAGTTATGTGATCAATCCATCTAATCTTCAGCATTCTTCAGTAGCACCACATTTCGAAAGCTTATATTCTCATCTTGTCCAAACTAGTTACCGTCCATGTCTCACTTCCATACATGGCTACACTTCATACATATACTTTCAGAAACGGCTTCCTGACACTTAAATCTATACTCGATGTTAACAAATTTCTCTTCATCAGAAACGCTTTCCTTGCCATTGCCAGTCTACATTTTATATCCTCTCTACTTCGACCATCATCAGTAATTTTGCTCCCCAAATAGCAAAACTCCTTTATTACTTTAAGTGTCTCATTTCCTGATCTAATTCCCTCAACATCACCCGACTTAATTCGACTACATTCCATTATCCTCGTTTTGCTTTTGTTGATTTTCGTCTTATATCCTCCCTTCAAGACACTGTCCATTCCGTTCTACTGCTCTTCCAAGTCCTTTGCTGTCTATGACAGAATTACAATGTCATCGCAAACCTCACAGTTTTTATTTCTTCTCCATGGATTTTAATACCTACTCCGAATTTTTCTTTTGTTTCCTTCACTGCTTGCTCAATATACAGATCGAATAACAACGTGGAGAGGGTACAACCCTGCCTCACTCCCTTCCCAACCACTGCTTCCCTTTCATGTCCCTCGACTCTTACAACTGCCATCTGGTGTCTCTACAAACTTTAAATAGCCTTTCGTTTCCTGTATTTTACCCCTGCCACCTTTAGAATTTGAAAGAGAGTATTCCAGTCAACATTGTCAAAAGCTTTCTCTAAGTCTACAAATGCTACAAACGTAGGGTTGACTTTCCTTAATCTATTTTCTAAGGTCAGTCGTAGGGTCAGTATTGCCTCACGTGTTCCAACATTTCTACGGAACCCAAACTGATTTTGTTCCGTATATAATTTAGAGACACCCAGGGGAAGATGGTGATGATGTTCGGTTTGTGGGGCGCTAAACTGAGCTGTCATCAGCACCCGTACAATGTCCCAATTCTTTACACACTCCAGTATTTTACACAGTCCAATCTAGTCACTGTCACGAATGATGCTGATGATGAAATGATGAGGGCAACACAAACACCCAGTCTCCGACAGAGAAAATCCCCAACCCGGCTGACAATAGAACCCGGGAATCTGTGATCCCCCAGGGGTTGAGCGGGGAGTATCTCAAAGTAGAGTGTATTGGACAAGAGCTCTTCCTAAAACTCTAGTTATAATGACAGCATCTATCGCATTACTACAGTGAAGAAGCCCATTTAAATTATTATGTTTTTAACTAGCTGCACCGGTCACATTTTCTGTGACTCAGTCTACTTAAATGGAAAAGAAATAAAAGAAACAGGACATGTTTCTAATACGTATGACAACCTGGCTATCAGTCATCTTCTCCCCCCTGTGTCTGTCCAGCTTCCCATCCCCTTTCTTTGTTCGCCTCCGCCTCCATCCCCCTCTCACCGTTCGTCACCTTCTTCTCGTTTGCTATGTGCGTTTACTACCCCCCCCCCCCCCTTTTATCCATCATCCCTTCTCTCTCTCTCTTAGCTTGAGCATTTTCTATTTTTACTGCAAATAAGGATTTTTTCCTACTTGTTAACTGTATATACAGGGTGGTCCATTGATAGTGACGGGGCCAAATATCTCACGAAGTAAGCATCAAACGAAAAAACTACAAAGAACGAAACTCGTCTAGCTTAAAGGGGGAAACCAGGTGGCGCTATGGTTGGCCCGCTAGATGGTGCTGCCATAGGTCAAGCGGATATCAGCTGCGTTTTTTTTTACACCCCCATTTTTTATTAATATTCGTGTAGCACGTAAAGGAATATAAATGTTTTAGTTGTACCACTTTTTCGCTTTGTGATAGACGGCACTGTTATAGCCACAAACGTAAATTAGGTGGTATCACGTAACATTCCGCCAGTGCGGATGGTATTTCCTTCGTGATACATTACCCGTGTTAAAATAGACCGTTTACCAATTACGGAAAGGTCGATATCGTGTTGGTGTATGGCTGTTGTGATCAAAATGCCGAACAGGCGTGTGCTGTGTGTGCTGCTCGGTATCATCCAAGTGTCCGGACCGTTCGCCGGATAGTTACGTTATTTAAGGAAACAGGAAGTGTTCAGCCACATGTGAAACGTCAGCCACGTCCTGCAACAAATGATGATGCCCAAGTAGGTGTTTTAGCTGCTGTCGCGCTAATCCTCACACCAGTAGCAGACAAATTGCGCGAGAATCGGGAATCTCGAAAACGTCGGTGTTGAGAATACTACATCAACATCGACTGCACCCGTACCATATTTATATGCACCAGGAATTGCATGGCAACGACTTTGAACGTCGTGTACAGTTCTGCCACTGGGCACAAGAGGAATTACGGGACGATGACACATTTTTTGCATGCATTCTACTTAGCGACGAAGTGTCATTCAACAACAGCGGTAACGTAAACCGACATAATATGCACTGTTGGGCAACGGAAAATCCACGATGGCTGCGACAAGTGGATCATCAGCGGCCTTGCCGGATTAATGTATGGTACGACATTATGGGAGGAAGGGTAGTTGGCCTCCATTTGATCGATGGCAACTTAAATGGTGCAAAGTGTGGTGATTTCCCTTGTAATGTCCTACCGATGTTACTACAAGAAGTTTCACTGCATGACAGAATGGCGATGTACTACCAACATGATGGATGTCCGGCACATAGCTCGCCACATGGTTTCCTCCTTCAAGTTACGTTCTTTGTAGTTTTTTCGTTTGACGATTATGTCGTGAGATATTTGGGCCGGTCACGATCAATGGAACACCCTGTGTGTGTGTGTGTGTGTGTGTGTGTGTAAACGTTTATTACAATAACGTGTAAAAAGCCCGCCCGGTTGGCCGTGCGATCTAAGGGACGGCTTTCCGGGCGGGAAAGAACGCCTCGTTCCTGGCACGAATCCGCCCGGCGGATTTGTATCGAGGTCCGGTGATTCGGCCAGTCTGTGGATGGTTTTTAGGCGGTTTTCCATCTGCCTCGGCGAATGCGGGCTGGTTCCCCTTATTCCGCCTCAGTTACACTATGTCGGCGATTGCTGCGCGAACTAGTTCTCCACGTACGCACACACCACCATTACTCTACCACGCAAACGTAGGGGATACAGTCGTCTGGCGTGAGACGTTCTCTGGGGGGTCCGTCGTGGGCCGAACCGCACAATCACCCTGGGTTCGGTGTGGGGTGGCGGAGGGGTAAAGTGGATTGCGGTAGTTGTCGTGGAGTTGTGGACCGCTGCGGCTGCGGCGGGGACGGAGCCTCTCCGTCGTTTCTAGGCCCACGGTTAACATACAATACAATACAACGTGTAAAAATCTGAACTGAATCGGAAAGGTTCTTTTTGAGATCTTTGGTTGCAATGTTTTCCCTTTATAGCTTACATACAAATATCTATACATTAATTGTGTTAAGATATAGATATATTACAGATTTAAGTACATCTACATCCATACTCCGCAAGCCACCTGACGGTGTGTGGCGGACATCGGTTCTTCCTTCTATTCCAGTCTCGTATTGTTCAAATGGCTCTGAACTTAGAACTAATTAAACCTAACTAACCTAAGGACATCACACACATCCATGCCCGAGGCAGGATCCGAACCTGCGACCGTAGCGGTCACGCGGTTCCAGACTGAAGCGCCTTTAACCGCGCGGCCACACCTGCCGGCTCGTATTGTTCGTGGACAGAAGGATTGTCGGTATGCTTCTGTGTGGGCTCTAATCTCTCTGATTTTATCCTCACGGTCTCTTCGCGAGATATACGTAGGAGGGAGCAATATACTGCTTGACTCTTCGGTGAAGGTATGTTCTCGAAACTTTAACAAAAGCCCGTACCGAGCTACTGAGCGTCTCTCCAGCAGAGTCTTCCACTGGAGTTTATCTATCGTCTCCGTAAGTACCCAAAAACACGCCCGTAATAGAAGTCAATGTTATCTCAGACATTCAAAGCAATTGGTCAAGAACTTTAGGAGATTAACGATTCTGAACAAATCAACATTTATATTTGTAAAACGTTTCCTTTTTTATTACAAATAATTGGACACATGTCAAATGACGTTCCAATAGGAACTAAAACCAATTGAGTATTCGAATGCAACGTTGCGTCAAAATTTCAAACCCATCCATGGAAAACTTTCGGAGATTGGAGATTTTGAGAAACGAATATCTACGTTTGTACTTATATAGAAAATTTTGATGTTCCTGATCGTAAATCTCCAAAAGTTTTTGACCGGTTCCTTTGAAATTTTAACACGTCGTTCCATTTCTATATGTGCACGTGTTTATAAATCTATTTCTTTATACATGTAACACATAAATTTATAATTATCACTATAGGAATATGAGGGTAATGTTGTTACAAAAATTCCAAGAAGATATACATATATTATATATCACACACTAAAGAATTAGGCGCATCAAAACAGGCCTCTATTAGAGTTCAACATTGCGTCACAAGTTCAAAGCAGTCGGTTAAGACCTATCGCAGATTAACGATTTTGAACGAACAACATTTACATTTAATAACATTTCGCTTTTTATTACAAATACACCAGATGGCATTACAGTACTTGTTTAAAAACACGCGATCATTCGAATGCAATGATGTGTCAAAATTTCGATGCAATTCATGAAAAACTTTCTGAGAAATTCAAGAAACGGTTATCGACGTTTGTACTTACACAAGAACAGTGAATGTTCCTAATCGTAAATCTCCGAAATTTTTTGACTGAATGCTTTGAAAGTCTAACATATCGTTGTACTGAAATACGCGTGGGCTTTCGTATGCGTGTTTTTTTTTTTAAATAAATGTGACATACAACGTTTATAAATTTAATAATAGTGAAACGTTCTTCCAAATATCTCAGAAAGTTACAAACTCTTAATTTATATTATACATCATGTATCAAAGAAATAGGTACTTAAAACACGCCTGTATTATAATTCAACATTGTGTTAAAAGTTGAAAGTATTCGGCCATGGACTTTCGGAGATACACCAAGCGAGGTGGTGCAGTGGACCCGCATTCGGGAGAATACCGCTTCAAAATCGCGTTCGGCCTTCCAGATTTGGGTGTTTTGGGATTTACCTAAATCGCTCCAAGCAAATGCCAGGATGGTTGCTTTGGAAGGCCACAGCCGATTGCCTTCCTCATCTTCGATACAATTCGAGCTAGTGCTCCGTCTCTGATGTTCTCGATGTCGACGGGACGCTAAGCCCGAACTTTCTTCCTGCCTTCCTTCGGAGATACATGATTTTGACCAAAATGTCTTTTACTTGTTTATTTATATATATATATATATATATATATATATATATATATATATATATATATATTAATTGACAATGCGTTCTCAAAGCTTCAGTGATGAAATCGCATCTGAAGTGCCTGAAAAGTAATAAAATGTGTGACGCGACCTTCCTACCCACCCACTTTTTGAAGCAACACTTCAACAACTACAGCTTCACAGTGATAACAACTCATTCACAAGGACAGGCTTCCGAACTGTATCCTGGAAGTTGTAAATCCCACTTACTAGTTTGTGGCCGATCCTGGACCTTTAAAAAAAGTGTCTTAATGGCAAAACCCAGAATCGAAATGAGTCTCTGAATTCACCCAAATGAAAACGATTCCCTAAAATCATATTTTGATCTGATACAGTTGCCATAACTGCAACTTAGGATGCAGTTGTCGTATTTGATGAAGGGAACATAGAGACGATGAAGATATTAGGGAGAAGGGGCTTTAAGATAGAAAATTTTACTCAAGACGTCTTGAGAAAAGCAGATTTACAGTGCCTCTCTGCAGCTGCATAGATAGTTGAAGACGTGGTAAAGGAAAGAAGGCTGAAAACGAGAAACCACAACCTTAATATGAAAGAGAATCGTGAATATAAATCTGGGGCTTTCTGAATAGGTGACAGAAATACAAACATTAGGTTGAACTTTAAAATGCATTTCCTGAAAATTATGTTTTTTTGAAGTTCATGAATCTTTTTCTCAGAATCTATGAAGGATAGATTAATGAATTCTCTATACTTATTTCTAAATGCCCAGTAAATTTTGCGTCATTAGTAAATTTGCAAGCTGAGATATGAAATAAATGCTCGGAATTTTTGCATGAATTTTATATTGTACTTACAGAATTACAGTTAAGAAATTTTTAAAATACTCCTATTCAATATATTCAAAAACCTCATTAAAGAAGTTTACTACGTGCAAGGAGATTAAGCAGAGAAAATTTTTGCAGAAATCTTATGAGTAGTTTCTGAGAAAAGAGTACATATTGTATTTTTTTAATTTTTTTAATTCCATAAAAAAGTTAAATATATAAAATCCAAGGAACATAACAGTAAATATATTAATTTCATTTAAAGCATGGTACAAAATTTCACTGCCGTATCTTCAAAATTGTGGCTTTGGTACGTTTTTGTAATGTGTGTGTTTTTCATGAACGTCCCCGCTTAAACCGTCCCTCCAGAAATATGAGAGGTCCATTTTATTCCTGGCGTGTAAGAAACTCCAGCGCAATACCTGCGGTGGCAGCCTGAAGTAACAAATGTAAGCAACAGATGAGCACTCGACCAGTATTTGTGAGCAGGCAGTGTCAAACAGGAGACGTGCGGCCTTGTTGTATCAACGTCAATATAACACAAATTCCGATAGAACAACATCTCTAAATCAAGCGTTAAAGACATTATGGAGAATGTTTAGAAGAAGAGAGAAATGAGCAATGTTTATCCCACACACACCATGACCTCTAAACAAAAGTAAAAGTGTGTGAAGGCCTGTTGCGTCTTGACAGAAAATCACAACGTACTGGGTGATCAAAAATTCAGTATACATTTGAAAACTGAATAAATTACGGAATAATGTAGATAGAGAGGTAAAAACTGACACACATGCTTGGAATGACATGGGGTTTTATTAGAACCGAAAAATACAGAAGTCCAAAAAATGGCCGACAGATGGCGCTTCAGCTGATCAGAATAGCAATAATTAGCATAACAAAGTAAGACAAAGTAAAGATGATGTTCTTTACAAGGAAAGCTCAAGATGTCCACCATCATTTCTCAACAATAGCTGTAGTCGAGGAATAATGTTTTGAACAGCACTGTAAAGCATGTCCGGAGTTATGGTGAGGCATTAGCGTCGGATGTTGTCTTTCAGCATCCCTAGAGATGTTGGTCGATCACGATACACTTGCGACTTCAGGTAACCAACCCCAAGGCCAATAATCGCTCGGACTGAGGCCTGGGAACCTAGGAGGCCAGGCATGACGAGAGTGGCGGCTGAGCACACGATGATCACCAAACGACGCGCGCAAGAGATGTTTCATGCGTCTGGCAACATGGGGTGGAGCACCATCCTGCATAAACATCGTACGTTCCAGCAGGTGTTTATCAGTCAGGCTGGGGATCATGCGATTCTGTAACAGATCGGCGTACCTCTCATCCGTCACGGTAGCGGTTTTGCTGTCCAGTGCCATCTGTCGGACATTTTGCGACCATTGTTTTTTTTTTTTTTTTTGTTCTAATAAAACCCCATGTCATTCCAAGCATGTGTGTCAATTTTTACCTCTCTATCTACATTATTCCGTGGTTTACTACGTTTTCAACTTTATACTGACTTTTTGATCACCCGGTATTTTAAACTTTTTCAGGAGAAAATAATCACAGGTGAAGACATTTGGTGTTATCAATATGCACCTACCACAAAACGACAATGTGCAGAAACTCACATACAGGGTCAACGCTGCGACCTGCAGACCAATGCGACGAGCGAGTTGAAGGACTTTTCTGACACTTTTACACGACTGTATAAATGTCCTGTGTGTTGCACTCACATGGGAGAGACTATCTAGAACATCCGAAGCATTAAAACCACCATCTTAACGTTTCTCTATTTTTTATTACTGCAGTCTCGAAATTTTTCGGACTGAAGAATTATGTGATATTGTTTTGAAACAACTGTGCGTTTTGGAGCGACTACAACTTACCTGATCCTAGCACGAGTGCATGCTGGGAAGCAATGCCGCCGAATTTTTTTATGTGAAAACTTTTTAAATGAAACAAAACGTTACTAACATTCTTCATCTTCATTCTTTGTATCTATATATTTGCAGCCTTCTGTCGCTAGAGGGCTCCGAATCGTAGATTGTAATGTGGCGGTGTCTAGTGTATCGATGTCGCTGCGTGAGAAACCGTCCATTGTAATCATGTTTCGAATTCGAAGAGTTCGTCCACACATGGAGCAAACTCTCCTTCAGTATGACAATGCCACACCTCACACGAGCTCTGCGACATCTGTAATAATCCGACGCCTTGGGATCAATGTCATCGATCGTCCCCCATGATGTCCTGACTTGCCCCAAACAATTTTAATCGGTCTCCGAAACACCTTCGAGGACTTCCCTTCAACAGCGATGATGTGATACAAGTAGAGGTGAGGTTGTGACTCCGTCAAATGGCTCTGAGCACTATGGGACCTAACATTTCAGGTCATCAGTCCCCTAGAACTTAGAAGTACTTAAACCTAACTAACCTAAGGACATCACACACATCCATGCCCGAGGCAGGATTCGAACCTGCAACCGTAGCAGTCGCGCGGTTCCGGACTGAAGCGCCTAGAACTGCTCGGCCACCGCGGCCGGCTCGTTCCGTCAACAAAGTCAAACATTCTACACTGAAGGTATTAAGAAACTGGTCTCTCGTTGGGAGAAATGTGTTCGTCGCCAGGGTGACTAGGTTGACAAATAGGTATGCAGACATGAAGAATAAATATGTAGAATGTTAATAACATTTGCTTTGTTTAAAAAGCTTTAAGAATTATCACATAAATATTCGGTGGTATTACGTTTCAGCGCGCCTTCGTAAGTTTTCCAGTGGAAGAACTTCACTAAGGAGTAAGTGTCTTCTTCGCAAGTACCGTAAGAAATATTTCATGTTTATTATACATTTAGATATATCAGATATTGTTCTCTGTATTGTAGACTATGAAAACATCTATCCCAAATATTAATGATAGGAATGTTAAATTAACACAGCAGTATGACCGGATCATATCGGTCAAAAGAATTTTCCATTGTACCGGGCCAACGTGTGGCACAGTCGCACGGAGTGGCCGCGCGGTTTGCGGCGCTGTCACGTACTGCGCGGCCCATCCCGCCGGTGGTTCGAGTACTCCCTCGGGCATGAGTGTGTGTGTTGTTCTTAGCGTAAGTTCGCTTAAATTAGTTTAAGTAGTGAGTAAGTCTAAGCACCTAGGGACCGATGACCACAGCAGCTTCGTCCATTAGGAATACACAAACACACACACACACACACACACACACACACACACACACACACACACACACACACACACAGCCACACACAAGTGGCTAAACAACTTATATTTTAACGATTTTGCTCTTTAACTGATGGACAAGTCAGCACGCGGATAGAATGAAAACAACATGAAAGAAACCATGGAAAAATTCAGACTTCTTGAAATTTACAATCAGAGAAGGAAGTGACCCTTGCCGCAGTGGATACAACGGTTCCCGTGAGACCACCGAAGTTAAGCGCTGTCGGGCGTGGTCGGCAATTGGATGGGTGACCATCCAGGCCGCCATACACTGTTGCCATTTTTCGGGGTGCACTCAGCCTCTTGATGCCAATTGAGGAGCTACTCGCCGGAATAGTAGCGGCTTCGGTCATGAATACCATCATAACGACCGGGAGTGCGGTGTGTTGACCACACGCCCCTCCCATCCGCATCCTCCACTCAGGATGACACGGCTGTCGGATGGTCCCGGTAGGCCATTCGTGGCCTGAAGACGTAGTGAAGGAAGTGACAAATGTGGGTAATTATAAATTTGAAAGAATCTGAAAGATAAATACCCAATACCAACGAAACAAATGATACAGTGTGTGGATGACAAATTCTCAAAATTTTTGTACAATGTTTATAAGTGAGCTGAGTGTCCACCCTTCGTCTCACGACACAGGTTTAGACCGATAGTCCCATTCCACTGAGACCCGTCGCTGTATGTCACTCGTGACGGTATGAATAGTTATTGCGATACGGTGTCAGAAAGCTTCGAGTTTCTGTGCTGCTAGATGTGGAACATAAAAGCTGTCCTTCATCCACGACACAGCCTATCGAGCGAGGTGGCAACGTTTCAGTCTCATAGTCTCGTTGGCTGAGGGAAGTTGAGGTGTGCACTAGCTCTACAGGTAAGCTTTATGGACATTCGCAGTATCACGTCCCTCACACGGTCCACTGTCTGTTATTACTAGCCTGGTCAGCCAGAACATTTTATATCATACAACTTAGAATTTCATGTGCCACTTTACAGTGCCCTAGTTAATTGGTGGTATCTTGTTAAAACCTGTGAATGGAAAGGTCTTTTTACTTACACTGCCGACTGGCAACGGCCAAATTCTAGAACACAAAATGCTTTCTCTGCCTGGATCGGCACCATTGTCTAAAACTATGATCAGTGGTGCCCCTCTCGACGGCTATTCAAACTAAATTACTGTCACCGCTTTCCTAGAATGTTGTTTATGTACTCTACCATCTATTATGTTATGTTTAGCCATTTATCTATGAAGATTTTTTTAAGCGTTTCATAGACTTCATAATTTCCTTGTATTCAGTTCCAAGAAATCATTAGGTGATGGACTTAAACCTTAATGGGAAAATAAAGTGATGGACAAGCTACCTGTTTTATTACATAAAACTGGGCTGTCTCACAGTATATTAATTAACATTAGGTTTCGATCACTAACATCTCCACAGTGGAAATATATTGGGACAACTTCACATGGCATAACGCTATTTCATCAGAAAAGATGCTATAGCAGGTTTGCAAACACCAGAGAAAGACACTTCACGCCATAAAAGCGGCCCAGTCACAAAGAAAGCATTGAAAAAACGAAATCATGTAACGTGCTCAGCTGCTCGACGTGGCTTGGCCTCAACCAGTCGTTGGAAGTCTCCTGCAGATATATTGAGCCATGCTGCCTCTACAGCCGCCCGTAACAGCGAAAGTGCTGCAGGCGCAGTACTCTCTGCACGAAGTGAACTCTCGATTATTCCCCATAAATGTTCCATGGGTGCCCAAATCATTCGTTCAAATTGTCCAGAATGTTCTCCAAAGCAATCACGAACAGCTGTGGCCCGCTGAAATAGCACATTGTCATGCATAAAAATTCCATCATTTGGGAACATGAAGTCTATGAATCACTCCAAATGGTCTCCAAGCAGTCGAACGAAACCAATTCCCTGTATGTCAATCTTTATATACATGCTTGCGGGTCCTCGGCGATTCAGTATAGAATCTCGAATAAAAACATCTTCCAAAAATGGCTCTGAGCACTATGGGACTTAACATCTATGGTCATCAGTCCCCTAGAACTTAGAACTACTTAAACCTAACTAACCTAAGGACATCACACAACACCCAGCCATCACGAGGCAGAGAAAATCCCTGACCCCGCCGGGAATCGAACCCGGAAACCCGGGCGTGGGAAGCGAGAACGCTACCGCACGACCATGAGATGCGGGCAACATCTTTCAGCGGTCTAAATTTCCAGTTGTTATTTTATTTGAGCAACCAGTTTCGGTGATACATTACGCCATCTTCAGGCCCCTGACCGACGCGTAGGAAGGTTCCCACCTCTGGTCCAGACAAAATAGAAACCAGCATCCAGTGACTGATATCCATACATTTTTGACACAGCGATTCTTTCGATTATTATTTTATGGAAAGTGATGAGGTATGTCTGTGTCAACAATCTACAGACGCCAGACCTTGAGTGCTGGCCCCTTCTTCACTGAACCAGAGGTGGGAAACCACCAACAGAACCAAACATTGACTGGAAAGGATTATAGAATGTCCATTCAAAAAAACCTTTCATACATTCAACATTCGAATTGTTGTTTTATCTGCACAAACGTTACTCCATCTTCAGGCCCCTTACTGACGTAGGTCAAAGTAGCGGCCAGCTTTCAAAGACTGGTATCTGTAGATTTATGCTTGATACAGCGATCACTTCAACCAGATGATACGACAGTACAGAATCGATCAGTGGGTCTTACAGATGAGTTTCTACACGCCAAAAGGTAAAACAAAGAAGATTCTGACGAGATCCATTAGACCTTACCAGATCATCGAAATAACATCTCCAAGTAATCAGAAATTTCAGCTACCAGCAAGGAATTAAACTGTACATGTAGAACGTGTTACGCCACTTAAGAGTGCTGCAGATACTCTGCCGCAAGTGTTGGCATGATTTAGCTTTTCTATTATCCCTTGACCACATGTATCGTAATGGGCTTCACACTGATATATAACACCTATCACTATATTAATTACTGTTCACAATGCATGTGCAAATAATTTATCCTATATTAACCTATTGTGCAGAATTGTAATCCTTATCGTGAAACCCAATTCTTAGACTACTAGTATCCAAGAATTCTCTTGAACTTCAGAATGAATTGCTTTTTAACCATTTATACAACTTATTTTTAAAGTTATTGGAAGGTGTATTCATTGCAGAATGTGATAGTTTATTAAAAAATTTCAAACAGTTCACTTTGTGAGAGTTGCCGTTTCTGTCAGCCTATGTCTAGAAATGTCAATCTCGTGTTATTTCTAGTGTCATGATAGTGTATGTTCACTCGGGTGTCGAAATCTGCTATGTTGTTGTTTGCCTCTACCAGTGAAGCATGGATATAAGGATTTTATTACTGTTCTTATTTTGGTCTTATCGAATAAAGGGCGGCAGTGTTCCCTTGGACGAGTCTTAATCATTATTCATAGCACCTTTTTTTGAATCAATGATACATCATTGACTTGATATTAGTAACCACATAACAACAGCCCATAGTATATGTGAGATTGAAAAAGTCCAAAGTAAGCAATTCTGAAATATTCCTTTCTTACTATATTGGATTATTTCCATATGAGATAGGACACCCTTGATATCTTTCTGCAGACATAATTAATATGGAGTTGACACATTAGTTTGGATTTCACAAGCTGCGACATCGTTGCGAAAAAACACAGTGACCCATATATGTAATCCGTTTCCTTTAATTTACGTCTATGGTAGCAATCTTTTCTGTTTAACAGATTACCGGTTTCGGTCTTTAATGACCATCATCGGATCTGTCTAATAAAATCAAAGTGCAGTGCATTTGGACTTTGATTTTATTAGACAGATCTGATGATGGTCATTAAAGACCGAAACCGGTAATCCGTTAAACAGAAAAGATTGTGACCACAAATGTAAATTAAAGGAAACTCATTAGTTTGGAATTAATATATATATTGCAAGCAGTTTTACAAATTTGGCCTCTATGTCTTTATATAGTGCTGCGTTTTATTGCACAGTAGTGTATAAGATGTGAAACAGTTTAGTGTTGAGGAAAGGGTGTCCTGTGACTTTTGGCATAACCTTAACCTATCTCGATGTGTGGTGATTAACATTGTGGCGCCCACGTAGCAGATAACTGACTGAAGCACAATATAATGTATGGAAATGAGCGTTTGGCGTCATTGGCCGGGAGGCCCCTCGCGGGGCAGGTCCGGCCGCCATATCGCAGGTCTTATTACATTCGGCGCCACATTGGGCGACCTGCACGCCGGATGGGGATGAAATGATGATGAACACAACACAACACCCAGTCCCTGAGCGGAGAAAATCTCCGACCCAGCCGGGAATCGAACCCGGGCCCAGAGGACGGCAATCCGTCACGCTGACCACTCAGCTACTGGGGCGGACAATATAATGTAGAAGATCACTAATTGCAACAATGAAAAAGAAAAGACCGAAACCGGTAATCTGTTAAACAGAAAAGATTGTGACCACAAATGTAAATTAAAGGAAACTCATTAGTCTGGAATTAATATATATATTGCAAGCAGTTTTACAAATTTGGCCTCTATGTCTTTATATAGTGCTGGGTTTTATTGCACAGTAGTTGTAAGATGTGAAACAGTTTAGTGTTGAGGAAAGGGTGCCCTGTGACTTTTGGCGTAACCTTAACCTATCTCGATGTGTGGTGATTAACATTGTGGCGCCCGCGTAGCAGATAACTGACTGAAGCACAATATAATGTGGAAGATCACTAATTGCAACAATGAAAAAGAACAGTCCAAGGACAGATCCTGACGTACACCAGAAGTGATTTTCTTCACGTAGGAATGCTCACTTCGAGTTGACATAAATTTCCTCCTGTTATTTAGATAATAATTAAGTATTTCTAGTGCTGTATTATTTTTCCATAATACTGTAGTTTGAAACTACCTAGCACATTAAAACTGTGTGCCGGACCGAGACTCGAACCCGGGACCTTTGCATCTACATCTACATCTACATTTATACTCCGCAAGCCACCCAACGGTGTGTGGCGGAGGGCACTTTACGTGCCACTGTCATTACCCCCCTTTCCTGTTCCAGTCGCGTATGGTTCGCGGGAAGAACGACTGTCTGAAAGCCTCCGTGCGCGCTCTAATCTCTCTAATTTTACATTCGTGATCTCCTCGGGAGGTATAAGTAGGGGGAAGCAATATATTCGATACCTCATCCAGAAACGCACCCTCTCGAAACCTGGCGAGCAAGCTACACCGCGATGCAGAGCGCCTCTCTTGCAGAGTCTGCCACTTGAGTTTATTAAACATCTCCGTAACGCTATCACGGTTACCAAATAACCCTGTGACGAAACGCGCCGCTCTTCTTTGGATCTTCTCTATCTCCTCCGTCAGACCGATCTGACTGCTTGCAATATATATATTAATTCCAGACTAATGAGTTTCCTTTAATTTGCCTTCCGCGGGCAAGTGCTCTACGATCCGAGCTACCCAAGCACGACTTACATCCCGTCCTCACAGCTTCACTTCTGCCAGTTCCTCGTCTTCTACCTTCCAAACTTAAAAGAAGCTTTTCTGCGAACCATGCAGAACTAGCACTCCTGAAAGAAAGGACATTGCGGAAACATGGCTTAGCTACAGCCCGGGGGATGTTCAGAAGGCAGCTTCTGTAAAGTTTGGAAGGTAGGAGACGAAGTACTGGCAGAGTGAAGCTGTGAGGATAGGGCGTGAGGCGTGCTTGGGTAGCTCAGACGGCAGAGCACTTTCCCGCAAAAGGCAAAGATCCCGAGTTCGAGTCTCGGTCCGGCACACAGTTTTAATCTGCCAGGAACTTTCATATCAGCGCACACCCCGCTGCAGAGTGAAAATCGCATTCTGGATTCCGTAGTTTGGTTAATAATGTGTCTTAGGGGATACAGTCACAATCCTTACTGAAATCACTTAGCACAAGAAAGACGCTATTCTTATTTTCAGTTCCAGTTAATGTCTGAGTAACAATTTCAAGGACGGCATAACTACTATTTTTTCCTTGCCGAAACCCATGCTGTCTACTACACAGAAGGTTTTGTTTTTCAAAGGAGTTACAAAGTTGTATACGAAAAATTGCTTCAATGAATTTGGAAAAAATTGTAACAGTAGCCACTGGCCTGTGGTTCTCAGGTAGATACGTTTCCCGCTTTTTGTTTATAGGTATAACTTCTGAAATTTTGAGCTGGTCAGGGAAAACTCCAAATTCAAGACATTTATTCATAACAAAAGCTATGGTTTGCAAATAATATGTATCGTTCTTGTTATTGTGTAGTAACATAACCAGTAGCAGCCCATGTCTCTCGACTGGTTTCTTTTAGAGTTTAATTCATTTACTATGGTAGTAAAGTATTTATTGAGCTCTTTTGGCTCCAGGAGAACTTCTTTAATTTGGGTGTAAGTTTATTTTTATGTTATAATACCCCAGGAAATGGAAGAGCATGTAGATGAAGCTGAAATGGGAGATACAAAACTGCGTGAAGAGTTTGACAGAGCACTGAAAGACCTGAGTCGAAACAAGGCCTCCGGAGTAGACAACATTTCTTTGGAACTACTGACAGCCTTGGGAGAGCCAGTCCTGACAAAACTCTACCATCTGGTGAGCAAGATGTATGAAACAGGCGAAATACCCTCAGACTTCAAGAATAATATAATAATTCCAATCCCAAAGAAAGCAGGTTTTGACAGATGTAAAAATTACCGAACAATCAGTTTAATAAGGCACAGCTGCAAAATACAAAGACGAATTCTCCACAGACGAATGGAAAAACTAGTAGAAGCCGACCTCGGGGAAGATCAGTTTGGATTCCGTAGAAATATTTGAACACGTGAGGCAATACTGACCTTACGACTTATCTTAGAAGAAAGATTAAGGAAAGGCAAACCTACGTTTCTAGCATTTGTAGACTTAGAGAAAGCTTTTGACAATGTTGACTGGAATACTCTCTTTGAAATTCTAAAGGTGGCAAGCGTAAAATACAGGGAGCGAAAGGCTATTTACAATTTGTACAGAAACCAGATGGCAGTTATAAGAGTCGAGGGACATGAAAGGGAAGCAGTGGTTGGGAAGGGAGTGAGACAGGGTTGTAGTCTCTCCCAGATGTTATTCAATCTATATATTGAGCAAGCAGTAAAGGAAACAAAAGAAAAATTCGGAGTAGGTATTAAAATCCATGGAGAAGAAATAAAAACTTTGAGGTTCGCCAATGACATTGTAATTCTGTCAGAGACAGCAAAGGACTTGGAAGAGCAGTTGAATGGAATGGATAGTGTCTCGAAAGGAGGATATAAGATGAACACCAACAAAAGCAAAGCGAGGATAATGGAATGTAGTCGAATTAAGACGGGTGATGCTGAGGGAATTAGATTAGGAAATGAGACACTTAAAGTAGTAAAGGAGTTTTGCTATTTTGGGAGGAAAATAACTGATGATGTTCGACATAGAGAGGATATAAAATGTAGACTTGCAATGGCAAGGAAAGCGTTTCTGAAGAAGAGAAATTTGTCAACATCAAGTATAGATTTAAGTGTCAGGAAGTCAATTCTGAAAGTATTTGTATGGAGTGTAGCCATGTATGGAAGTGAAACATGGACGGTAAATAGTTTGGACAAGAAATGAATAGAAGCTTTTGAAATGTGATGCTACAGAAGAATGCTGAAGATTAGATGGGTAGATCACATAACTAATGAGGAAGTATTGAATAGGATTGGGGAGAAGAGAAGTTTGTGGCACAACTTGACCAGAAGAAGGGATTCGTTGGTAGGACATGTTCTGAGGCATCAAGGGATCAGCAATTTAGTATTGGAGGGCAGCGTGGAGGGTAAAAATCGCAGAGGGAGACCAAGAGATGAATACACTAAGCAGATTCAGAAGGATGTAGGTTGCAGTAGGTACTGGGAGATGAAAAAGCTTGCACAAGATAGAGTAGCATGGAGAGCTGCATCAAACCAGTCTCAGGACTGAAGACCACAACAACAACGCAAGGGAGCTATATATATGTTTGGAGATCCTGCTATGTAATTTTCATAGGCAACTTGTTTGACAAGCATAAGTTCTGCCTCATAATATTTTTTTACATTTCAGGTAAACTTTATGAAGTATGTCATACTGCTCCATACAATCTTTGCAATTAATTTTACACATCTTGTATAGTGAAAGAATTTTATCCCTAATACTAGCAACATCATCAGTGGCTATTTAAGCTTTTGACATTTTCGTTTGGTTTAGAACTGTTTCTTTTCGGTGGTTAGCAAGAGTACCATAAATCAACATACATCTTCAAGATTTTATTGAAGAGAGTTTCTACAGATGATTTATCTACATCATCTTCATAAACAAAGTCCCAGTTTGTGTTTCTGAGGCAGTCTGTGAATTACTTAATACATTCCTCTTTCTGACCTCTAACTCATGTCGTGCTTGGCTTCTTATTTGTAGGCACATAATCACTATCTGGTTGTTCATAGTGGTATGTGAGGAGTAGTGGATAATGTTCTGCAAATTATTCATCTGCTATGCTAACAATGTATAGGTTTCTTGACAAATTAACTACAATGTTGTCCAAACATGCATTCCAACATGTTGGGCTGTTGTTAGTCCAACATTGCCTTAATGATCTGAGTAAGTTTAATAATATTTTTGAGTTGAGCTGGTTTGAGCTGATCAACTTTATGTTGAAGTCAGCACATACTGCAATATTAGTTTTTAGTTTTTCTCATAATTTCTTCAAATTTCTCAAAAAATAAATTAACATCACTGTTTGGAGATCTATACAAACTGACAATTATGATATTCTGTTCTATCACTCTTATGCAACTAAATTCTCAATTTAATTCAGAGTATGAGCTTACAACTATTTTAGAAACTTTTATGTATCGTATGATAATTATTGCAACCCTATTTTCTCTCCCATTCCTGCTCATTATAGCTGCCAGAACGTACTCATTAGGTGTGAAAAAATTTCCTTAAGCCACTGTTCTGAGACACAAAGTAATCCTATTTTTTATCTTACAAAAACAGTCTATTAATTTATTTATAATACTGCAAATGTTGACTTGCATGAAGGTAAGTAATTTGCATTTGTTTTACTTTCTCTCTAAGCGATTAGGAACCTGCTTCTTACTTGAAATGTTTGTACTCTGTGATGACTGTGGAACTAAACATTTACAGTTTTCTTTAGAAAAGCGACTGGATCCTCCTCGACTGTACACTTCGTCTAACCCATCCTTTTATTTGTTTCGTGTCTTTTCTCAATTGTTCTGTTAACTTGCTCGCACAAAAAGTTTCCCTTTGTAATGCAAATGTGACACATATTTCGCATGCAAATATCGATAAGTATCGCCTATATCTATAACGTCACAACTATCATACTGTGAACGAAGTTGTATGATCCCAGGCGTTTGTTTTGTGTACTTCTGTGTTGAAACAATAACTTAAAGCTACATAGTGTCGATGGGGTATTGTAATAACAATTGAATTTTTTGATTTGTTATGTTTCAAGAACCTCTTTATACCCACAATACAAGCATCTGCTTATTAGAAGCCACAACGTTCGAGCCACTTAAACACACAACATGATTGTTTTCTTGCAGTATTATTTCGTTTTGGCTGACATATTCTAGGACAGCGCTTGTTTCTGTTCCCTGTTTCGCAATTCCAGCAGCTGCGATGACGCTATTTACGTCCTTCAATACACTATACCTCGTTATTAATACTGCAGTCAGTATCTATACTGCTTTTGTGACAACCCATTTGCCGTGACTTTTCGTCGCTGGTGGTACATACATCACTCTTGTAGAAGTTCTTGTTTGAAGCACTAGATTCCTTGTTCAGAATAACAAGCTTTTTATTAGTCACTCTAGAGTCATATGAACATGGTACACCAGTTGTGTGTTTATCACCCTCCGTTGTTAGTTTAGTTCTTCAAATTTATTCATGCAGTCTTCATTGCCAGTAGAGTGCATTAAATTTACGGAAGGAAATAAGAAAAGATGAATAAAGTATACGTGAAGTACTGTATGCACTTACATCGTATCGATGAGTAACAGTGTAAAGTGGGGTACACCATAGTTTATGAGTAATGGGTGAAGTAGGTCTGACTGTTGGAAACTACTAGGCTTATATTGTTAATTTATTCTGTTGGTGTTAATTAAGAGGTGTTATGTTTTCTGGGTTTACTATATGACTGCGTGAGATCCGAGGCACTGTTACGAAATATAGATGTACAACCGTAAATAGTGTACGCATGTCTTTTATAAAGGCGAGGGAGAATGAGACAGCGCTTCTGTCTCAGAGAGCGATAGTTGCTTTTTGCAGGTAGTAGTTCCATCAAGAATGTCCGGAATTGGTGCGATAATTATGGTAATTACACTTCACTTCACTGGAGAAGGTACGCTTGTGCGAAAAGAGAACGTTATGGGATGTCCAACTAAGATGGTTCAGACTAGTTCACCTATTTTTAGGAGGTGCCGGAACAACCTCGATGTCAGAGGGAAGTTCTGGTGCCTAATTCATGATATCAGAAAGTAGGCATGCACTTTATCTACTCTGTATTTTCTCCAGAGGTGGAAATAGTTGTCATATTGCATGAAGGTCGCCAACGCGAATCGATACCACGTACATTAGCAACGGCTCACGCAGAAATCTGCAACAACCAATTGGAGGCTCTCCAGAAGACTAAGACTCCGTTTCAGTACAGTAGTGTCCTCATGCTGAGGTAAATTTGGTGTCGAGAATGGAAGAGCTCAGCATGGTTCGCGACCCCATCTGAAGGAGTCAACATCATAACGAAGAATCCACGAGTTCCTAAGGTATCTGGTGAACTACTTTAGTGCAGTTGAAGATTGTGCCTCAAGAGGTTTTTTAATTAGTGCATCGGGTAATGCTTTCCTAGGCTATAATAGTTGTAAATTATTCAGTATTCTAGTGACAAAAAAGTGAGTCAAAGGGAAATAAATTTTTCATTCATTAAATTAGTAAATTGAACTAATACTCGTGAGTTATAGTTCCCATGTACCTCCTCTCCGAGGAATCAATCAATCCTCTGTTATGGCTGCATGAAAGTAGTTTCGTGTGGTTACAGCAATAGTGACTAACTACGAGCAGGGGAGGCCAAGTGGAATGTCAAGGCTAGAACCATGAGACAGGAGATTGTTAGTCGATGGTACAGCATGTGACGTAGCGTGGGCGACATTTCGCCTTCCTGCTGCTGTCACTGCAGCAACTACTACGAATCTGATGCAGCTTTTGCTGTGTTGGCCAGAGAAACAGGTAGACGTGCCCCCTGCCCAAGCCTAAAGTTTTTGAACGATGCACGTACCTCGGGCCTCCTTCTTGCATAAGATGAGTTATACTATCACGATAGGGACGGATAACCACTGATAAATGCTCCAGCACATCGCAGTGTCACGATGAGCAATGTAGCAAATTGTATTACTACAGGTATATAGGTTTCTAGTGCTGTACTGCTTCTGGTTGCGTTTTATGCAACCTACATCTTCCTTATAGAGAAATGTATACAACGTCATGAACTGCTAGTTCATCTATACCACTGGACTTGATAACAAATAGTAGGTTGACAGAAGTAGAAGCTACCGGGTAACTGAAGAGTCAGGCACAAAGTACTAATTAATCTTGAGTCAAATACGTTAGTAGGAGCCCATGAAAAGCTGTCAAGGCGAAAAGTTTCAGTGGACAGTATAGTAACAACGTAGTTATTTGAAGAAGAAAGGAACGAATACATGCAAGAACTGTTAGATTACCGAACTAATACCTCTAGAAATTACTGATGAATGTAACAAAGATGGGAATCAAAACGAAAACGTAGGTAGTGGATCCAGATTCTTTCATAAACCGCAAGGGGGAAACAATTCTATTGTAGTGCTCAGGAATGGTAACTGGATTACGCTTTCATAATATATGTTAATGGAAAAGAAAACAATCGAGAATATATGGTGGTATGGCTTGTTGGAGTAAGACAGGGTGTTATATTATCCTGCCTTCTGTTCAATATAGGCTTGGAAAAGGTTGTAACAGATGCAGATATCGGTACAATAGTGACTGTCCCATACAAATCACTACGTGCTGGCATATGAATATGATACTAATACAACTGCAAGAAGGCAAAAAGCAATGACAGAAGAATTTACAAGCAGCTAGGAAGACGAATCAACACAAAATTGTAGTGAAAACTGAGTACATACGCGCAAATAAGAATTAATATCCGATTCTGCGTCTGTATCTACGTATATATTCCGAAAACCACTTACGGTTGGTGGCGGAGGGTATTTTGTACCAATAGTAGTCATTTTCTCTCCTGTTCCACCTGCAAATAGAGCGATGGAGAACCGAATGGTACGTCTCATTTCGGACATCGTTAAGGAATTTAACATTGCGAGATTAACAGTGTCAAGAGAGTGCCGAGAGTTCCAAATTTCAGACATTACCTTTCACCAAGAACAACGCAGTGGCCGAAGGCCTTCACTTAACGACCAACAGTAGGTGCATTTGTGTAGAATTGTTACTGCTAACAGACAACGACACTGAGTAAAATAACTGCATAAAATAACACGACATCAGTCAGCACGACATCAACTGCAGCGTCTGTCCTGGGCTCGTGACCATATCGGTTGGACCCTAGACGACTGGAAAAACTAGGCTTGGTCGCATGAGCCCCGATTTCTGTTGATAAGAGCTGATGATAGAGTTAGAGTGTGGTGTGACCCCATGAGGCTACGGACCCAAGTTGACAACAAGGCACTGGGCAAGCTGGGGGTGGCTCCATAATGGTGTGGGCGTTTACATGGAATTAACTGGGCCTTCTGGTGCAACTGAATCGATCATTGGGTGACTTGGAGACAATCTGCAGCTATTCATAGACTTCATGTTCACAACCTACGATGGAGTTTTTATGGATGACAATGTGCCATGGCATAGGGCCATAATTGTTTGCCTTTTTCATTTATTTATTTATTAAGGAGAAGTCTCCATGGTCATGGAACGAGTCAATACATGAAATTACAACACGATTGTAGAAACAGATAAAATGAAATATAAGAAACATATTCAGTTGTAGATTGTAGAAACAGATAAAATGAAATATAAGAAACATATTCAGGCGACACGTCGTTAGTTTAAATAAAGAAAATCAAGAATGTAACACTGGAATTTGCTTAATTTTTTAGCTCTTCCAGGAGCTCCTCGACAGAGTAGAAGGAGTGAGCCATGAGGAAACTCTTCAGTTTAGACTTAAAAGCGTTTGGGCTACTGCTAAGATTTTTGAGTTCTTGTGGTAGCTTATTGAAAATGGATGCAGCAGAATACTGCACTCCTTTCTGCGCAAGAGTCAAGGAAGTGCATTCCACAGGCAGATTTGATTTCTGCCTAGTATTAACTGAGTGACAGCTGCTAACTCTTGGAAATAAGCTAATATTGCTAACAACAAACGACATTAAAGAAAATATATACTGTGAGGGCAATGTCAAAATTCCCAGACTATTGAGTAGGGGCCGACAAGAGGTTTTCGAACTTACACCACACATAGCTCGAACAGCCCGTTTTTGAGCCAAAAATACCCTTTTTGAATCAGAAGAATTACCCCAAAAAATAATACCATATGACATAAGCGTATGAAAATATGCGAAGTAGACTACTTTTCGTGTTGAAATGTCACTTATTTCAGATACTGTTCTAATGGTAAATAAAGCGGCATTTAGTTTCTGAACAAGATCCTGAACATGGGCTTTCCACTACAGCTTACTATCTATCCGTACGCCTAGGAACTTGAACTGTTCCGTCTCGCTTATAACATGCCCATTCTGTCTGATTAAAATATCAGTTCTTGTTGAATTGTGAGTTAGAAACTGTAAAAACTGAGTCTTACTGTGATTTAGCATCAAATTATTTTCCACAAGCCATGAACTTATTTCATGAACTACATTATTTGGTAATGTTTCAATATTACACACAAGATCCTTCACTAAGCCGGCCGAAGTGGCCGTGCGGTTAAAGGCGCTGCAGTCTGGAACCGCAAGACCGCTACGGTCGCAGGTTCGAATCCTGCCGGGCATGGATGTTTGTGATGTCCTTAGGTTAGTTAGGTTTAACTAGTTCTAAGTTCTAGGGGACTAATGACCTCAGCAGTTGAGTCCCATAGTGCTCAGAGCCATTTGAACCATTTTTTGAACCTTCACTACCAAGCTGGTGTCATCAGCAAACAGAAATATTTTTGAATCACCTGTAATACTACAAGGCATATCATTTATATAAATAAGAAACAGCAGTCGCCCCAGCACCTATCCTTGGGGAACGCCCCATTTAACAGTGCCCCATTGGGACTGAACATCATTACCACTCTCAATATTGCGGATAATTACCTTCTGCTTTCTGTTCTTAAAGTAAGAGGCGAACCAATTGTAAGCTACTCTCCTTACTCCATAATGTTCCAACTTCTGCAGTAATATTTTGTGATCATCACAGTCAAAAGCCTTCGTTAAGTCAAAGAAAACACCTAACGTTCGCAACCTTTTATTTAATCCGTCCAAAACCTCACAGAGAAAAGAGACTATAGTATTTTCAGTTGTTAAGCCATTTCTAAAACGAAACTGTACATTTGACAGCAAATTATGCGAATTTAAATGCTGCAGTAACCTTGTATATACAACCCTCTCGATAACTTTAGCAAACACCGATGGCATAGAAATAGATCTAGAATTATCAACATTATCCCTGTCTCCCTTTTTATAAAGTGGCTTCACTACCGAGTACTTTAATCGGTCAGGAAACTGACCACTCATAAAGGAAAAGTTACAGATATGGCTAAGTACTGGGCTAACATACATGTAACAATTCTTCAGTATTCTGCCTGATACCCCGTCATATCCATGGGAGTTCTTGGTCTTTAGTGATTTAATTATTAACTAAATCTCCCTCTTGTCAGTATCATGGAGGAGCATTTCAGGTAACAGTCTCGGAACACTTTTTTCTACGAGCGCTATATGATTCCCTGTTGGGACTAGGTTTCTATTTAGTTCACCTGCTATATTCAGAAAGTGATTTTTAAATACTGTACATACATGCGACTTATCAGTAACACGGACATTCCCACTACGCACTGATTCTATATCCTCGAACTGTCTCTGCAGATCAGCCACTTCCTTTACGACTGACCATATTGTTTTAATTTTATCCTGAGACTTAGCTATTCTATCTGCATACCACATACATTTTGCCTTCCTAATAACTTTTTTAAGCACCTTACTATACTGTTTGTAACAGGCTATAGCATTTAGATTGTGACTGTTTCTAACGTTTCGATATAATTGCCACTTTGTTCTACAAGATATTCTTATACCTTTAGTCAGCCACCCAGGCTGCCTGTTTGTGCTAGTACCCTGTTTTGAACGTTCTAACGGAAAGCAACTTTCAAAGAGCACGAGAAAAGTCTTGAGGAAAGCATTATATTTATCGTCTACTGTATCAGCACTATAAACATCTTGTCACTCTTGTTCCTTGATAAGGTTTACAAAAGTCTCTACAGCAACTGGATCAGCTTTCCTAAAAAGTTGGTAACTATATTTAACATGTGTTGCAGCACAAAAATCTTTTAGACTTAAAATTTGTGCATCATGATCTGAAAGGCCATTCACCATTTTGCTAACAGAATGCCCTTCTACGAATGAACAAAAATATTGTCTATGGTTGTTCTACTGTTCCCTTGCACTCTCGTTGGAAAGAATACGGTTTGCATAAGATTATATGAATTAAGGAGGTCTACCACAATCCTTTTCCATGCACAATCACTTATACAATTTATATTGAAGTCACCACATATACCTAACTTTTTGTATTTCCTATAAAGTGAACCAAGAACCTCCTTTAGCTTTAGCAAAAATGTTGTGAAATCGGAGTCTGGGGATCTATAAATATAAGAAGTTTAGCTCCACTAAATTAAACCACACCTGCACAACATTCAAACACCTTTTCAGTGCAGTACTTTGAAACATCAATTGACTCAAATGGGATACCGTTTTTCACATACATGGCTACTCCCTCACACCGCAAAGAGCTCCTAGAAAAGCTGCCAGCCAACCTGTATCCTGGTAAAGGAAGCCTCTGAATTATCTCCTTATTTAAGAAGTGTTCAGATATACCAATAATTTCGGAGTCAACATCTATAAGTAGTTCACTAACTTTATCTCTAATGCCTTGTATGTTTTGATGAAATATACTAATTCCCTCATTAATCGGATACCTAAGCTTTGTCGAAAGTGGTTTCTTTGTTAGAGAGACTTCCCTTAAGCAGGAATACCTGTCAGCTGACTTCAATCTAAAAAAGGTACAGCTCTAACACCCACAACTACCGGAATTTTCCCATGAGTGATCCCCCCCCCCCCCCCCCCTATGCTGTCACCTATAAGCTTTGCCAACCTCCCCTTTCCATACCTGTTGAGGTGCAGGCCATGTCTGGTGAAACCCGTCCTGCTGATAGACTCCACCGACACCAATGAAATGTGACTCATTCTTTCTGTCATTAGCGCACCCCCAAGTCTCATGTTATTACGCCTGACGGCTGTATTAAGATGAGGCCGATCGTGACGCTGATACAGTTCCACGAAATGCACATTCGTGTTGCCAGTCTGAGTGGCTATCTTTCCCAGGTCACCATCTATGTCATACTCCCCATCCCTATCAATACTATTACCAGCCCCAACCACTATCACTACCTGATCCTCTTTTGTAAAATCCCTACATAACCCCCCTATGTTAAAAGTCACCTGAGCCAATCCTGCATTAGGCTTCACAATGCTTGTGACCTGGTTCTCACTCCCCAAAACTTCCTGCAACTGCTGGCCTACACCTCTACCATGAGAACTACCTAACAGCAGAACCTTCTTCTTTCTCTTAGACTTTGCAACTGTCCTAGCCACCGTAACTGCTGAGGTCTGCTGCATACTTCCTACATCTACAGCTACTAGAGATTCCTCTCCACTAGACTCTGACAGTTGGTCATATCTATTACAAACACCAATAGTAAAACTGTCTGAAAATCCCCTTCTCCTAGCAGATCTCTTGCCAACAGCCAGCTCCCATTCCCCAACTCCCTTCTCCCTCCTCATCCTATCTAGCTCCTCCTGTGCGTTTTTCAACTGCACCTGAAGGGCACAGATCTTACGCTCCTGCTCCTCTATCAACTTACTCTTGCTACATAACCTGCTGTTCCAGGAGAGGATCTCACCAGAATGCCCCCTGGCTTCCCCACTGCATTCCCCCCAGTGAAAATACTTCGAACAAGTCTCACACCGCAATCCACTGCTCACGAACCTACGGCAAAGCCCACACTTCTCACTCATTGTAAAATTTTACAGTTATTGAAACAAGAAAACAACTTTATCTAAGTTCCGCTACTACAATAAGAAGATGTTAAAAACTGACTACAATAATCACAAACTTGCTCTACAAGGAAAGTAACTACAATTATTGACAGTATTAATCAACAACAATTGAGAATATAACAAAATACTAACACAGAAAGAAAATCAAACGTGTAATGACAGCAACGAAACTGAAAGCAGTTCGCAAATATTTCTTCTGAAGTTATTTCACCGGAAAACACCAAGAACACCGGTTGAAGACTACTAAAGTTCCTAAATAAACTACTATACACAAACAATTAATTACTACTTAGCTTTCGATGCGCCGCTACAGCTGCAACTGGTCAGCGCGGAATGTAAACACGGGTAAGAGGTTAAGTTGCTCGATACGAAACACTCACAAATATCAGGTCACAACACAAGAAAGGCAGAGGTGAATGAAGAAACCACTAATAAGTCTGAAGTCGTTGGTCTGAAGTACATTCTGGATAATTAGTGCGAATGATCTGGCTACATAGATCTCCCGACGTGAATACCATCGAATATTTATGCACATAAACCAGAGGTCAGTTCGTGCACAGAGTCCTGCACTGGCAACTCTTTAGCAAACATGGACGACTTTAGAGGCAATATGGCTCAGTATTTCTGTAGGGGATTTCCAAAGACTTGTTGAGTCTGTGGCACGTCTTGTTTCTGCAATTCGCCGGGCAGAAAAAGGTCCGACACGATGTTAGGAAGTATACCATGATGTTAGCCACATCAGTAAAAAGGTTAATTACGAGAAAATTTTTAAAATGATGTTTCTTTTCATAGTGTGACACTCAATAAAATATTATCATCAGAATTTTCATCCTCTGTTTCACCCTGTTAGGGGTTGAATTTCGAAAAACACTGAAACACATATTTTCTTATTTCCAACTCAAGAGTTAAGCACCACTTTTCGTAGATATAGCTCTAAAAGTGGTTAGTAGTTCTTCAACAACGATCTGTTTTTAAAACACTTTCTCCCACTATTTCATCCACATACTTGCTAAATTTTCAAAAATTCTGAAATATGTATTTTTTCAGTACTGACCGACAAACCAAGTACCAATTTTCGTTGTTCTAGTTTAAACATTTCCTTAATAACGTCACATTTCGTCTTCTATTTCACCCCCTTAAGAGTGGAATTCCGAAAAATTCGTTCTTAAGATATACCTACAGTACAAGACCAACACCCTTTCCTATTTTCAATGGTCTAGACGATGGTGAGTCAGTCATTGAGGACATTTCGTTTTATATATACATACAATGAACCGGGCAATACAAACTGCCTTAAGATTGAATGGATGAATAGGCAGGACTTGTACTGAGACCTATTGACAGAATGATTAAGAAGATCTTCAGCGATGGGCCTGAGAAAGCAGGATTGTTGGAAGAAAAATACTAAGCTGGGAGAAAGGTGTCAGGGAGATCATAAGGACAATTAGAGTTCAGAATTGGCCGACGTCGACCTATATAGGAAATAATGGAATACTCTTCTACACAAGGCGAAAGCTCACAAATACCTGTCGTACCACTAAAAAAAATTGCGTATTACTATTCCACAGAAGAATAGATGAATGACAGCACCCAACCAACACGGTTTGGGTACGTGAACTGCGTTCTATAGTTTGGCCTTCAAGCATTATCCAGCCTACAGTCTGGAAGTGCACGGATTCTGCCTCATTAGGCACAGGAGTATACAAAAGACCGGAGGCGAGCGTTGCACTTCGCTGTCTCTGCCAGGCTCTTTGAGGGCAAAGTGCAACATCAGTGTACTAGCTTGCACCTTATTTGCCGATACCAATGAACAATAAACTACTGTCAATAGGTGGTGTTGGGCGACGCATTTTCACTCTTGCCATCCAATCAAAAATAAAGTGGAAGACGTTCTTGATGAATATACTGCACAAGCCAGAAAAAATTACGTCACATAAGATATGAAGCATCACTGGTCCGATATGAAACATACCAGCTTGAACGAACCCGCTAAATTACACATCAATATCCTTAAATCGGCCTTTTGCAAAACTCTTGTGCATTTTAAATGTTCGAGTATGATAAACGCAGTTCAAACAAAAACATTCAGTACACAAATGGGCACGGATTTCAAAAGCATTCCTCGTGCGAAACACAGCTTGCTTTTTTCTCACACGATACCCTGCGAACAATGGATAAAGTGCCCCACTGAAGACCGGTAACGGAAGTCCGAGCATACGAAATAGATTTTCAGCTGTGAAGATGTCGGCTTCAAACAGGGATTAGGGGGAGAGTAGATGGGAAACAGATTTTTTGCATGTATTTATTTACTTTACTTTCTTGTTCAGCTAATTCAAACCTTACAATGTGTAGCCTCTTAAAACTTAAACTAACAAACACAATTTCAGTATCTGTTCCCATGCAGGAGACGGAGAGGCACTCAAACAGTTTCTGACATTGTATTTTCTAGTTTAAGATTACAGAGGCTGCTCCTTGTAAAGTCTGAATTAGCTGAAAAATAAAATAAAAATACTTAAATAGAGGCAGTACTTCTGTTCCTTACATCTTTTCACAATCAACAACTTTATAGCTGAGAACCTATTACGTATGATCGGACCTCCATTAACAGTCTGTAATAAAGCACTGCGTCAAATGCTTACCGGAAATCGAGCAAAATTGAATCTGCCTGTAGAACTTGGTCCATGGTTCGCAGAATATTCTATGAAAAAAAGTAATATGATGTCCTTCATGCATGTTAGGTTGATAGTTCCACGATAAACCGAGATATGGCAGTTCTATCTCGGATTTCAGATTCTCGCTAATGGGAGCTTTGTCAGGATTTGTGCTGGGGAAATACTTTTCAGGAATGATTTTTACGAATCTGTGGATGATGTGAATAACTACGACTCGGAAAATGATCGTCAATATGTTTCTGAACACAAACGCTCTCCAAAAGTTGTCGCTAATCAGGTAAATGTGAATATCTGTTTAAGGAAGTAAACAATGTTGTGTCTCACCCCATACTTTACGTGAATGTACGTGACAATATGATGGAAAAAATGTTAAGTGCCATCCTTAACACTGCTTACAAGGGAACATCCCCATCGCACCCCCCTCAGATTTAGTTATGTGTTGGCACAGTGGATAGGCCTTGAAAAACTGAACACAGATCAATCGAGAAAACAGGAAGAAGTTGTGTGGAACTATGAAAATGTAAGCAAAATATGCAAACTGGGTCGTCCATGCGTAAGATAGGCAATATTAAGGGCAATGTGAGGCGAGGAGGGCCGTGGTTCCGCGGTTAGCGTGAACAGCTGCCGAACGGGAGGTCCTTGGTTCATATCTGCCCTCGACTGAAAATTTTGCTTTCTTTATTTTCGCAAAGTTATGATCCGTCCGTTCGTTCATTGACGTCTCTGTTCACTGTAATAAGTTTAGTGTCTGTGTTTTGCGACCGCACCGCAAAACTGTGTGATTAGTTACGAAAGGACGTGCCTCTCCAATGGGAACCGAAAACATTTGATCGCAAGGTCATAGGTCAACCGATTCCTCCACAGGAAAACACGTCTGATATTTTGTATACGACACTGGTGACAGCATGTGCGTCACATGACAGGAATATGTTGTCGACCCACCTAACTAGTACACTTGGCGAATGGGTGAAAAGATTCTTCTACCTTGCCCGATTTAGGTTTTCTTGTGGATGTAATAATCACTCCAAAAAAAGTGATGAAAACATAAGACTTTTTCACATAAACTGAAAATAAAAAGTTAAAATTTTCGGCAGCTGTTCACACTAACCACGAGACCACGGCGCTCCTCATCTCACAGTCCCCTTAATATTGCCTATATTACACATGGACGACCCAGTTTGTATATTTTGCTTATTTTTTCATAGTTCCACACAACTTCTTCCTGTTTTCTCGATCGATCTGTGTTCAGTTTTTCAAGGCCTATCCACTGTGCTAACTTATAACTAAATCTGAGGGGGGTGCGATGGGGATGTTCCCTTGTTAGTGTTACACTAATGTTTAGCTAAAGCTTATCTAATATCTTGTTGAATCATAGATTAGTCACTGAGATTGTTATGCTTTATGATTGCATAAATTGTTAAAGCCAACTTTAGTACCAAAATTGAAGCTATACCGATGTTTTAAAATTGTACTTTGAAGATGCTTTGTAGTAAATCTTCGTTAATTTACCTAGCACATAGTGGTAAGTCAATCCCAGATAATGTTAAACGTACTTATTTTGAAAATGAACAATCTTTAGTACTCATTGACGAATTCCCGTGAATTTACCATTCAAAAAAATATTTTAGAACAATGAACTATGTGAATAAAAAACACGTTGCATTTAATTGAAAAACGTTATTTATGAGATTTTATTGACACTATACTGTTCAATTTTTCAAGACAAGCAAATTGTCTCTTGCCATTACTTACAGTCGGGGTCTTCATGTGGAAGTGGCTCGAAGACTTCTTAAGTAATACAACACTACCTATTCACGGAGTGCCCTGGGGAAGTGTGATGGAATCGCTCTTGGTGAACCATCTGACGGGCTGGGTGAGCAGCAGTCTACGAATTTTGCTGATGATGTTGTAGTGTTCGGGAGTGTCGTCGTTGAGTGATGCAGAATGGCTTAGACGAATTACTATTCGGTGTGATCAATGGTAGCTTACTCTAACTATAGAAAACTATTAGTTAATGCCGATGAGTGTGAAAAACAATCACCTAATGGTCGAATACATTAATGGCGGTGTACTTCTTGATAAAGTCACGTTCATTAAATATCGAGGGGCACCGTTCCAAAGTGATATGAAGTGGAATGAACACGTAAAGTTGATAAGCGAGAAGTTGAATGCCCCACATCGGTTTATTGGGAGAATCGCTGCAAAGTGTAGACTTACAAAGGAAAGCCCGTATAGAGCACTAGTATGGTTCATTCTTCAGTACTGCTCGAGAATCTGTGATCCTTACCGGGGCTGATTAAAGGGAGAAATCAAATGGAATCAGAGCCGGCTTGTTAGATTTGCTACAGGTAGATTTGATCAACACTCGAGTATTACGGAAATGCACGGTGACCTCAAATAGGTTTGATTGTAGGGAAGACGAAGTTCTGTTGGAGAAACGCTGACAAGAAAATTTAGAGAATACGCATTAGAAGCAGATTGTAGCATGATTCTAACGACACTAAAGTACATTTCCCATCAGGACGGGGAAGACGAGACAAATTATGGCATGCCCGGAAGCGTATAGACAATCGCTTATCTCGCTCCATTAGCAAATTGAACAGGAAACGGGAAGACTGGTAGTGATACAAGGTACCCTCCGCCATGAACCGTATGGCGACTTGCTGAGTATGTATGTAGATGTAGATGTGGATATAGATAAAGATGATATTGGCCATTTGCAACAAATGGTTCAAATGGCTCTGAGCACTATGGGACTTAACATCTGTGGACATCAGTCCCCTAGAACTTAGAACTACTTAAAACTAACTAACCTAAGGAAATCCCACACATCCATGCCCGAGGTAGGATTCGAACCTGCGACCGTAGCAGTCGCGCGGTTCCGGACTGAGCGCCTAGAACCGCTAGACCACCGCGGCCGGCCCATTTGCAACAGCGGCTGAAATGCTGACCTTTCAAAGAACACAGTGGCAGAGTCACTTAAGTGGAAAAGTTTTAATTTATTATTGTAATATGCACACTCCTTGGCTTTCTCAGTCTATCTCATCGCTAACCAGTTCATACAATCTTAATTCCCACTCACATTTCACCTTATTTCACAATGTATGCTGAGTAATAATCTGGTGATTGTGGAAATACATTTAGGTATTTGTGTGTGCAGTTCAACCTTCAAAGATACATCCAACAGCAGGTACGTAACAGAGAACTTTTTTTTTTTTTTGTCGTAACCACAGGCTGAATTCATAAACATTCGTTATTAACATCGGTAAATTATTCTTTCTCCGGTCACTGCACTCAAATTGTATTTCTCCATCCCATTTCTCTCCTCCTACACCATCAGCTTGGCTCAGGTTCCACTGTTCCATCATTTCTACCTCACTTTATTTGACTTTTCCAGGGAAATCATTTCATTCCAAAAATCAACAAATTGCACTTTTCAGCCACCCCTACTGCCCAACAGTCGCAAAACAATGCACCACCAGCATCTGCAACCATGCCACAATTGAAGATATATACTGCATGACAAGACAAGTGAAACACCAAGGAGAGGTGGACGAAACGAGACGAAACTGTAATGTTACCTCATGAATTAGAGAATTGGGCAAATCTCAAGAGGGAAGTATCACGTGGCAAGCATGTGGCCTGAAGGCATCCACTGCTTCTGTTGGAAAAAGTGCCATAGAGTCTCGTACCCTCCCTTGAGACACGCTGACCAACAACACTTTTGTAACTGGTCCTTAGTATCCTACATGTAATAACACTAAGAACTGAGTTGACGTCTGAACTAGTCCACACATGTTTTATAGAGAAAACATCAGGACATCCTCCTGGCCCCGTAACTACGTCAGCTTGAAGTAGGCAGTTCATAAAGACACGTGATTTTTGTGTGGACCAGCATTTTCCTGTTGAAAAGTGGCCCCATAACAGTTTCCCAAGTGAGTTAATACATAAGAAAGCAGGATGTCCGTAGCGTGCCTTGTTGCATATCCGAAGGCCCGAAAGTAACATCGCTGTGGCTCTCCAAAACATTGGAAGAATGAGACCTCTCCCTACCTACTCCCATAGTCTCCGGAGTGGTCATCCAGAACAGTGCAGAGCTCCAATTCATTGTAGAACAAAATGCAGCTCCATTCATCAGTAGTCCATGTTTCCCAGTCACAGTACCACTGGAAACGGAGGCGTTTATGTTGTGGTGTTAACGGCAGTCTACGTTTTGGTCGGTACTTCCCTCGCCTATGTACGCGACTCTCCGATCAATGGCACAGCTTCACACATAATGTCGCAGGGAATCCGTTACTTGTTCTCGGATGGTAGTGCCAGATGTTAGGAGATTTATACGTGCTCTGTGCACAGTACTGCGGTCCTCCCTCATGGTGGTCAGATGTGATCGACTGGAGCTGGCCCTCGCGTTTCCAGGCAGTCCAGTCGACCAGTTGGTCACAAGAAGGCCAACAATGAGACCACTTTCAAACATTGTCAAGTGCAGGTAACGCTTTGTCACACGAGTATGCGACATCTACATGTCGTTCACGTTGTTCATTCAACATCTGACGCTGCTCACGCCTCATACACACAATACCAGGTCAGGTTAAAACGCTAAGGCTGAACAACACTTACATACTTCAGTGGCTGTTCTGCCTGTCACAGAAAATTCCAAATCTAATTGTTTATATAATCAGTGATGATGCGTACGTGTATGAAGCTACATCGACATCCGACTGCCGGCCGCGGTGGCCGTGCGGTTCTCGGCGCTCCAGTCCAGAGCTGCGCTGCTGCTACGGTCGCAGGTTCCAATCCTGCCTCGGGCATGGAAGTGTGTGATGTCCTTAGGTTAGTTAGGTTTAAGTAGTTCTAAGTTCTAGGGGACTGATGACCACAGCAGTTGAGTCCCATAGTGCTCAGAGCCATTTGAACCCTTGACATCCGACTATGTTTTCTGGGTGCTTCACTGTTTTCCTCAGCGAGTGTATCTTTTTTTATACACCTAACAACAAAACTTGACTTTTGTCTTTGATACAATTTTTTATAATATTTTTTTCATATTTTAAAGACTGATTGTGTTGTCACAGACAGCTCACTCCCCACTAATGTGAAATGAAGAGGTTGAAATTGCCGTAAAAACAAACTTTTCCACCACTCTCAGCAGGAAGTTGCCCACCCGGCTCGAACTGTCACTTACACAGAACAACCCTGATAACCACTGTAGTTTCAAGCTAGAGCAGTGCAGGCTCGTGGTCAGTCTGCAAGGTAGTCATTCGGTTGCGTCGTGATAAAGGACAATATCCAACATTTTCATTTGGATGCAGTGCTTAAATGAAATAGTCATAAACTGGGCATTGATTGGTAGAGGTTCCAGAAGATGAGCACTATTACAGATGCCCTGGACTGCGTATAGATTGCGGAGCTGCAGCATGCACAGGCGTGAAACGGTTTCTTTACTCACCACAACATTTATTTATTTACTTATTTTATATTTTCTATTAGTCTGTAATCTGAAAACAAGAACAGGCCCTATGTTGCCCATCCCATAACACACAATATTATAATATAAAATTTCAAAGATATTTCTGTCCCACAGTATTATGCTATTTAAGGAAAAACATACTTTATACATAAAATTATTTAAAATAGAAATCTTAGATATCATTTTTAGTTTAAGAAACCTACATACTACCCTTTGATCATCTAGCACACAGCGTATGCTCATCCGGAACCAAGATACACATGCTACTGCTCCTATTGCTACATCATGTATTTTGCAATTTCTAACTCTAGGTAACTCGACACTATATAGCACTACGCGACACAACGCTACAAAGCAGTACATGGCGTCAGAACTAAACTAGATATCTTCACAATGACGGGACTATTAGTCCGGGGCTTGCCGAGGCACAACTCACGATTCACAATGGCTGTGCTGTCTAGCCACCAAAAGGTATACAGATTGGGAAATGCCGGCCGAAGTGGCCGTGCGGTTCTAGGCGCTGCAGTCTGGAACTGCGAGAACGCTACGGTCGCAGGTTCGAATCCTGCCTCGGGCATGGATGTGTGTTATGTCCTTAGGTTAGTTAGGTTTAAGTAGTTCTAAGTTCTAGGGGACTACTGACCTCAGAAGTTGAGTCCCATAGTGCTCAGAGCCATTTTTGATTGGGAAATGTCTGTCAAGGCCTCAGGAAACCGTTCCTGCTCTTCCACGAGGCTCATCTCCTCACTGGACCCCGAAAGTTGTTGTAGTTACATGTAGTTGCGCGTTTTAGTCATGGTGTAGGTACGCTGAGGTGATATAAGTCATGCGATACCTCTTAATATCGCGTTGGCCCTCCTTTTCCAGGTTTAGTGCAGCAACTGGAAATGACATGGACTCAACAAGGTGTTAAAAGTGCCTTGCAGAAATATCGAGACATGCTGCCTCTGATTGCGATAGTATTGCCAGCGTAGGATTTTGTGAACGAACATCCCATAACTGTCCGACGGGATTCATGTCGGGTGATTTGGGTGGGCAGAGCATTCGTTCGAATTGTCCAGAATGTTCTCCAAACCATTTGCGAACAATTACGGCCCGGTGAGATGGCGCATGTCCTCCATAAGAATCACATCGTTGTTTGGGAACGTGAAGTACATGAAGTACGATGATAACAATTTACAGTCGATGATCGGTTTAGTTAGACCATAGAACACAGTCCATTCCATTTAAATAACCCCCACACCGCTAAGGAGTCACCACCAGCTTCCGCCGTGCCTTGTTGAACAATTAGGTCCGTGGCTACGTGGGCTCTGCACCATACTCGAATTTTATCATTAGCTCTTACCGACTGAAATCGGTACTCATCTGACTAGGTCACGGTCGCCCAGTCGTCTGGGGTCCAACCGATATGGTCACGTGGTCACGAGCCCAGGACAGGCCCTGCAGGCGATGTACTACTAGCGAAGGCACTCGATTCGATTGTCTGCTACCGTAGCCTACTAACGCCAAATTTCGCACCACTTTCGTAACGGATACGTATGTCGTGCGTGCCTCATTGATTTCGTCGGTCATTTCACTCAGTGTTGTTTGCCTGTTCGCGCTGGTAACTCTATGCAAACGCCGCTGTTCCCGGTCGTTAACTGAGGGCCGTTGGGCACTGTGTTATCCGTGGTGAGACGAAATGCGTGAAATTTTGTATTCTCGGCACACTCTTGACAGTCCCGAATATTGAATTACGTAACGATTTCGGAAATGGAATGTCCCAAGCGTTGAAATTCTGTTAATTCCCGTCGAGCAGCCATAATCACGTCGGAAACCTGTTCACACGAACCACCTGAGTACAAATGACAGCTCCGCCAATTCATTGCTCTTTTATACGTAGTGAAGTAATACTATACATCTGCATATGAGCATATCGCTATCTTATGACTTTTGTCACATCACTATACGCCCTCTTCTTGGTTGTCTCTCGGCTTTAGGCTTACGGTTGGTAAGGTGAGTCTTTGGCTGTCAGTAAATTCAGCTAGTGCCACAGTTACTCGTTCCTTATTATGATACGGACTGGTCTATTGTCAAAGACTTTTTGTCCACGTCTGCATTATCTTGACAAATGGCCAATCCCAGACGATTTGGTGGTGCCTGGTGCCGATTGTTCCACATTCACAAGTGTCTATGATGCGTTGGGGCATTTTGAGTAAGTAAGCAGGATTAAAACCAAGTCTCGAAAAGAAGCGCATTGCGCTCTTGTTACGACAGAAGTGCGACATTCGTGATTTTTCCTGAATTTTGGGAAACAACTGGTATGTTCGCCTGGCCGTTCGATGTGAATCTTCCGTCCCGTATCTCCTATGCATTGACATATTCGCTCTTTTTGAACCTATATTGAGCACGTCACTTTCTTACAACTAGGCCCATCAGGAGCGCCTCAGTCGGTGTCGTTCTATATGTGCCTGTCTTCTGCAGGCCTGTCTGGATCGCCGAATAACCTGTGCTCTCTTCATCTTTCTCCTCTATAAACCGCAGCGTAGAATAGCGAGTAAGATAGTGTTACGTACTTTGGTATTGCGGTTAGACGCAGGGGGAAACTTCTTTGGCCAACTGAGCTTTTTCTTCAGGATTTTAATCTCTGACAATCTCCATGCGTGCATGAAAGTGTTGACTAGCATCGATATTAATTCCATGACCCTTACTGTATTACAGTTTCAAAGGCGACTACGTGGGTGCACAAAGTAATGGTTTATTTGAAATGCCAGGCGAAAATTACTTTGGTCGCAATGTCGCTGGTATATATAACTTAAGAATCTGACTCAGAAGAAACTAATTAAGTATTTCAGTGTATAAAACCTACTGTTTGTTTCAGTATATCATCAAAATTTATGGGAAAATAATGTATCATTTGCATGTTTACGTAAAAATCAATTTTAAAGTTTGGTTATGGCCTTTAAACGACGTCATCCTTATTTTTTTCTGGATTTCCAGATTATCCGAAGTTTCGTTAATCCGTCCCACCCAGACCGGGTAACCAATGTTCCACCGTAGCTGAGACAGACTACCGTCAGTGTGGCCACTAAAAAGTGCGCTAACGGGCTGATATCCTCCTTCAACCTTCCTCCAGATTGCGCTGACAAACGGAGCACCATCGACGGTAGTGAATCATTTTGAAGGCAGACGAATTCGCCCAGAAATGCTTTCAACCGAATGGAGCGTCATGAAACATAACCTGTGAGATTTAATGCCTCTTCTGCCATTGGTGGGGAAGCTTGCGTGCCTCAGCGATACCGTAAGTGCAACCACAACGGAGGGGTAGCTGTTGAGAGGCCAGACAAACGTGTGGTTCCTGAAGAGGGGCAGCAGCCTTTTCAATAGTTGCAGGGGCATCAGTCTGGATGATTGACTGATCTGGCCTTGCAACACTAACCAAAACGGCCCTACTGTGCTGGTACTGCTAACGGCTGAAAGCAAGGGGATACTACAGCCGTAATTTTTCCCGAGGGCATGCAGCTTTATGTGAAAATTACCAAACTATCACTTTAATAAGCCACGGCTGCAAAATACTTACAGGAATTCTTTACAGACGAATGGAAAAACTGGTAGAAGCCGACGTCGGGGAAGATCAGTTTGGCTTCCGTAGAAACATTGGAACACGTGAGGCAATACTGACCTCACGACTTATCTTAGAAGCTAGATTAAGAAAAGGCCAACTTACGTTTCTAGCATTTGTAGACTTAGAGAAAGGTTTCGAATGTTGACTGGAATACTCTATTTCAAATTCGGAAGGTGGCAGGAGTAAAATACAGGGAGCGAAAGGCTATTTGCAACTTGTACAGAAACCAGATGGCAGTTGTAAGAGTCGAGGGACATGAACGGGAAGCAGTGGTTGGGAAGGGAGTGAGACAGGGTTGTAGCCTCTCCCCGATGTAATTCAATCTGTACATTTAGCAAGCAGTAAAGGAAACAAAAGAAACATTCGGAGTAGGTATTAAAATCCATGGAGAAGAAATAAAAACTTTAAGGTTCGCCGATGACGTTGTAATTCTGTCAGAGACAGCAATGGACTTGGAAGAGCAGTTGAACAGAATGAACAGTGTCTTGAAAGTAGGATATAAGATGAACATCAACAAGAGTAAGACGAAGATAATGGAATGTAATCGAATTAAATCGTGTGATGCTGAGGGAATTAGATTAGGAAATAAGACACTTAAAGTAATAAAGGAGATTTGCTATTTGGGGAGCAACATGACTGATGATGGTCGAAGTAGAGAGGAAATAAAATGTAGACTGGCAACGGCAGGGAAAGCGTTTCTGAAGAAGAGAAATTTGTTAACATCGAGTATAGATTTAAGTGTCAGGAAGTCGCTTCTGTAAGTATTTGTATGGGTGTAGCCATGTATGGAAGTGAAACATGGACGATAAATAGTTTGGACAAGAAGAGAATAGAAGCTTTCGAAATGTGGTGCTACAGTATAATGCTGAAGATTAGATGGGTAGATCACATAACTAATGAGGAGGTATTGAATAGATTTGGGGGGAATAGGAGTTTATGGCACAACTTGACTAGAAGAAGGGATCGGTTGGTAGGAAATATTCTGAGGTATCCAGGGATCACCAATTTAGCATTGGAGGGCAGGGTGGAGGGTAAAAATCGTAGAGGGAGACCAAGAGATGAATACACTAATCAGATACAGAAGGATGTAGGCTGCAGTACGTACTGGGAGATGAAGCAACTTGCACAAGATAAAGTAGCATGGAGAGCTGCATGAAACCAGTCTCAGGACTGAAGACCACAACAACAACAACTGCAAATAGGTGGTGGTTGATTGATTAACCAGAGAAATGGTAACAGTGTCGCTGCTCAAACCTGATGTTTCCTGATAGGTCCCAGTGGACAATAATGATCCTCTTGGGCGTCAGGATAGTCATATTGCCGCAGGAGTGTCAAATTTAGTTTTCCGAAACTCTGTGTTGGCAGCCACTCAGTTATGAAGAAAGGAAGAAGGATTGTGGTTCAATGTAACTTAAGTAAGGAGCTCACCAGAAACGGAGCGACGGCTGGGGTTCGGAAAACATGAGGAACTAAAATGGTTGTGTCCTCTCTCAAATACTCATCTCGTCATTCGCCTCAAGCAACTTACGCAATTCGGAACTTTGGCAGCACAGTTTTCATATGTCAGATTTTTTTGTATGGATTTACACCCCATACAAAAAATATGGCGTACACAACAGAGCTGCCAAAGTTGCCTTTCCTACTGTATAGGACAAACTAGGAGAAGCATTGAGACTCGATTCAAAGAGCATATAGATGCTATGCGTTTGAACAACGTATCAAAATCCACAGCTGCCATGCACAGAACCACTGACAGTCACGGAATAAAGAGCACTGAAGACCACGTACAAATATTGCACCATGCTGAGAAAGATAGCTTCATGGTTTTGCTTGAATAGAATGAAATCTACGTACATAAAAGGAAATCTCCACAAAATCTCCTCAGTGAACTGACCGAGCTGGTCAATGAAGCCTTTCTCAAAATTGCATTCACCTGCCCTCCCGTGTAAACACTTCTCTCTTTCTCTTTAACAAAAACAAAATGCAGACACTAACCCAACATGAAATAGTGAATAATATATAAAAGCTTGCTCTGTCATACATTAAATTCAATTAGCAATATCTAAAAAACACACAACTGTATCACTATGTAACACACTTGCTGCTTTATTTGTTTATCTTAACTTTAATCAGTTTTTTTTAAATATAAATAGTAAGTAATGGAACATAATTTGAAAATTCCTACTGTCACATTTATGTCTGTTTCGAAATATCTCTGAGAGTGGAAGTTATGGTTGCGATATCGCCATCTTCCATGTGGTGAAACTTTTTGGCGTGTGAGTTGTGCTTCAGGTAATGTGTATAGATATACATGAAAAAAATGCATCACACAGTCTTCGTTGCTGCATGACCACAAGCAGTCAGCACTGGAACGTAATGGCGCGGTTTTTTGAACGAAAGTACACAAAACAGCTCCATTAGAATAATTTTTTTACATCATTTAAAATGGCAGTGAGGCACAATTACATTTAGAAAGACATTAGATCACATCTTTTTTGGTTGTGGGACATCAACACTCCAAGGTAATTTCACCATTTGCGCTATTTAAATAAATAAATAGCCTCGTAAAAAGTGACTTGTTGCTGTTTTCTTCTCTGTAAGAGTCAACTTACAAGATCTACATTTCCACCCCTACAAGACTGAAATTGTCCTTTCCCTATAGGAGCAGGACTATGGGACCATATCTCAATATTTTGCCAGACACTTGTAGAATATATAGATATATAGGATCTGTTCTTTCGGACATGTCCGAAAGAGCAGATACCATCGGTGACCAAGCAGCTCGTTAGAATGAAATTACAATGAAATGAACACCCCCAGCTGCATACAAGCGTTGATATAAGTCAACGGGAACAGCTGAAAATATGTGCCCCGACCGGGACTCAACCCATGATCTTCTGCTTACATGGCAGACGCTCTATCCATCTTTTTTGTTGTTGTTGTTGTGTTTGGTACTTGCGCACGTCACATGACATCCGTTCAAGTTCGTTTTTTGATCCTTCCACTCAGTTTTTTTATTACAGAGGCCCACCAGCTCTCTGACCGAACACGCTGAGCTACCGTGCTGGCTATCCATCTGAGCCACCGAGGACGCAGAGGATAGTGCGACTGCAGGGACTTATCTCTGGTAAGCCTCCCGTGAGACCCACATTCCCAACTTAATATCTCGCACTATATTCATAGTGCCCCTGCCCATTATACTCATTACTCGCGGCTTTTTGCTGATTCCCGCAAGAGTTCGGGCACTGTTTGTGCATCCGCACAGAAGAAGATAGTCAAAATATGAAGAGCTTCATCAAACCAGTCTCTGGACTGAAGAACACAACAACAACATCACAGCACTAGCCTACACTGATGTTTTAAGCACCTTCTTGCTTAACACTGTTGAAGAGCAATTCGGCGATGGCGATTGCAGCTTTCAACACGATCGAGCACCTGTTCAGAACGCACGGCCTATGACGGAGTGGTTACACGACAGTAAAATCCCTGTAATAGACTGGCCTGCACAGAGTCCTAACATGAATTCTATAGAACACCTTTGGGATGTTTTCGAACATCGACTTCATGCCAGGCCTCACCGACCGACATCGATACCTCTCCACAATGAAGCATTACGTGGAAAATGGGCTGCCATTCCCCAAGAAACCTTCCAGCACCTGATTGAACGTATGCCTCCGATAGTGGAAGCTGTTATCAAGGCTAAGGGTGTGCCAACGCCATATTGAATTCCAGCATTACCGAGGGAAGGCGCCACGAACTTGTAAGTCATTTTCGGCCAAGTATCCGGATGCTTTTGATCACGTAGTGATTCTATGAGACCGCAAAAGATAAGACGCATTGATCCAGCAAGGGGTGGAGTTAACAATAAAAATTAGTTCCTAACGAAGAAAGTAACTAGTCGAAGGAATGACGTGAGATTTCGCAGATAGCTATAGTTGAATAGATGGCGAAATGAAAAATCGTCGAGGGGGGGGGGGGGGGGGCCAGGGAGTAGGTTTCATAGTAACTAAGACTCAATTTGTCTTTAGAAGTTTTAAGTCGTGATATGATGGTGCCAGGAGCCAGGACACCTTTATAAATAAAGATTTGTTTCGTATGTGTGACTATGTCCAGCACTGCCAGTTTCTCAGCAAATAAATAAATGGCTTCCATAAAGTTACGAGGTTTTGGAGTTAAAGTTTCCCATGTGTCGGTAATCAGTTGACGCACCACTGTTGGAATGGTTCTCTTTTTGGTATTGAGGTTTCAGTGGCCACATAAAGTTGGACGCAATGACTGCTGTGTCCCTAGGATCGCTGTTATTTCTCATCGAAACGCTGGTTGTGTGTTGCAGAAAATTCTGAAACTCGTTATTTGATGTTCGTTGCGTTCGTTGCGTTACGCATGTAGTGCTGTCACATCAGCTGTCAGATTTTCATCATCTGTCCCAGACAACAGGGAGAGAGCTGTCAAGAGCAGCGGAACTCTTTGCTCACTGCAGCCAGCGACAGATAAGTTGGCTCGATATTGGATTTCCCGTACACACTGGGGCTGTAACACATCGTGTTTTCGTTACTGGGTAACGGATATTCCACGGGAGTTGAAGTACCATTTTCTTACTGCTTCAAAAGTCTAATTATTCTCATGTTTTATTTCCCATATGCAGCTTATGCCGAGAGTGGGCGTATTTGGTAGTTTCCGTATACTTTCAATTCGTACATATTTACATGTCCGAAAGACCAGACACCATTCTTATGATTCAGCTCCCGTATGTATAAAATGGAAGACAAATTTTCAGAGCTTAGCTGCATATGAGCATTTCACTAAACGCGGCACAGGCGTGTCAAAATTTGTTCTGGGACTCGAACCCACATGCTCCGCTTCTCTAGAACGGTGCCCTTAGTCAACTCAGCCATCCGAGCACGCCTCTCGTCCAGCACTAATTCCTACCTGCGCATAATACAGATGTAGTGTCCTCCATCCAGTATATCCTATTTGACAGTGAAATTATATATATATATATATATATATATATATATATATATAGTATGATTGATCCGCTAGTACATCTGCGTTTTATGCAACCTGTAATGCATTCAAATAGATACCACGAGCAAGATTTAGATATTCTCTCATTCGCTACGAGCAAAATGTTAGACCTACAGAAAAAATGAACAGGATCTTTTTGTAGAAAGTTTTTTTTTTTTTTTTTTTTTTTTTGGACTAATAGTTTGCGCTTAGCGAGTAATGAAGATCTTTAGCATGTTATTTGAAGGTTTTGTGGGCTGCTTAAAATCCAGCGATAGGGGCATATATATGTCTTTTTCTGTGTGTGTCACTATGTCCAGCGCTACCAGCAAGTAAATGAGTGACTTTTAAATCTAATGAGCAAGAATCTCAAGACTACAAGATTTTGAAGGTACATTTCCCCATGTGTCGGGAACAAGAAGACGGGTCAGCACTGGAATGCCTCTCCTCCAAGCAAGTGTATTGGAGGTGCCTCTAAATGGTGAAAGATGTCCTCCAATACAATGACTATTGTGTACTTAGGATCACAGCCATTTATTATACAAAGACTCATTAGTGCGAAACTCATTATCTGACATCTTCCATGTTATGATACAGCGTTGTCACATCGGATGTCAGATATGCGTCAGCTGGCTCTGACAACAGGGACCGGGCTGTCAACAACGGCAACGGCTGTTGCTTATCATGTGTACTCCCTATTTTTTATTGTTTTTATTTATTTGGCCGCCATATTGTAATCGTTTCTGAGTAACGAATATTCCAGAACGCTCGAAGTAATTACTGCCTTAAACGTTTCAGTACTTGCACATTTTCTTCTCCGTAGGCAGTTCGTGCCCGACTCCGGCGTAATAGGCAGTTTTCATGTTTTCGTTCTTCTCAGCGATCTCGGTGTAACGGAAGCGTTTCATTTCTCGTCCGTCTTGTTACCTGCGCGATGGTGTTGACTCCGTAGTTTTCATATTATTCCAGTTTCTCGTTCCGAATTGAGCAAACAGTTATTAACACGAAGTATCAAATACATTTTGTCACTCGCCACACCTTCTTTACCCTCATGCAATTTATTTCCGATTCGGGAAGAAACTGTAGTACGGAAAGACACTTTTTTCATACATTACGGCTGCTGCTGTACATCAAATAGCTGGCTTTTCGATACCCCACGCCATCGAATAGGATGGTTCGCATAGTACGGTCGGTGCGCCAGATAGGATTGCCCCGCATCCACAGGGGCAGGGGTACTAACCAGATCTGTAAAATTACCATATGATACCGTAGACTATCACAAGCAAGCGTAGACTGGTAGTTTTCGTAGCAGCCTTGGTCAGTCAACATCGTACCTGCATTACCTGTACGTTAAGGGTGTTGCATTTCTTGTAGGCATTACTTCAAATCGATCGCTTGATTTTCGTATGCGATCAGTGCCTTATTAGGTTTCCCTGGACCCCAGAAGCGATGATCCTTCCGAAAACTGAGTGAGGATGTGTCTAATGCCACGTAACCAACGGAACATTTTTGTTCAGTATAATTAACCTTCGATTTGCTACTTAAAAATAAACAGTATTTCTGGCAAAACTGAAATTTTCAATGATTAATTCAACGTCTTATTTGAGAATTGTTGATTTGTAACGTGAAACACGGGGACGTTGTAGTGAAAATTAAAAAAAGGTGGTATAAGGGTATAAGACACAAAATGGATCAACGGTGACTGATGTGCATTTATAGCTGCGTGCAAGACAAACAACTAAAGAAACAAGGAGAAGCTGACCGGTCCCAGTTTCTCTCTTACACACTCATTTATGTTTATTTTCCTGCCATTGTTACCAGTACTACCGGTAATATTGTCATTTACTACATGATATATGTGCTGTACCAAAACTACCAAACTGTAGTTTTGGTAAAGCGCAACTCTAATGCTAACGCATTTGACCTTGTAAATTTAATGGCTCGCCGAACGACCTCCCTGTCGCCACCCTGTTAACACCTCGTTAACCCCCTTCCCCTTAACCCTGGGCTGAATGGGTTCACCGCGTCTGCCTTTGTGTAGTGTGACTCATGTGAAAGTGTGAATTTTTTTAAAAATTATTTACAAATTGCGTAACAGAGGTGGGACTTGGCTATTAGCCCAGTATTCACTTAGTTTGATGTGGGAAACCGTCTGAGAACCACAACCAGGCTTGGCGGCACGCCAACCCTCGTCAGCAATCCGCTGGACAGATTCGAACCGCGGCTGAAGCACATCCCAGTCCGGGAAGAGGCTATTTAACATGGACGTCTACCTGGATTTAATTAAGCATGCGTGTTTGGAACAGCCACAGCAGACAACTTACATGCCAGTGGAGATTGTTTAACGTGCAACAGCTAAGTTACAGTGAACTGTACGAAGAGAACTCAATATACAGGGTGTAACGGTTATAAGTGTGTTGGTTGTTTCTTCTCTGCTTCGAACAGTCTCCCCATAAACACGTCACAATCTTTACATCCAATGTTCTCTGCATGGTGTTAATTGCACCACTAAGTTGACTATGCCTACCAGTACAGGCTAACCGTTTTGAAATCATTTCTGCGCACTTCAGCACCTGAATTGCTGCCCAGGTGAAAGTAAGCATCATTGGACTGCCATTGCCACGTACAGTAGGAGGTACATACTAACCTAAAAAAAATGGGTTCAAATGGCTCTGAGCACTATGGGACTTCACATCTGTGGTCATCAGTCCCCTAGAACTTAGAACTACTTAAACCTAACTAAACTAAGGACATCACACACATCCATGCCCGAGGCAAGACTCGAACCTGCGACCGTAGCAGTCATACTAACATAAAAACGTACAACTTGTAATAGCTATAATATTGTTAGTCTGCAAATGATGTATAAACTGATTTAATGTCATTCAGTATACCATTCTCAGCCACCAATAGAAATATCTGCACTTATACCCGTTACACCCTGGACTGCTTCATGCTACACGTACTGCACGAAAAGACTGTTGTTGTTGTTGTGGTCTTCAGTCCTGAGACTGGTTTGATACAGCTCTCCATGCTACTTTATCCTGTGCGAGGTTCTTCATCTCCCAGTACTTATTCCAGCCTACAACCTTCTGAATCTGGTTAGTGTATTCATCTCTTGGTCTCCCTCTACGATTTTTACCCTCCACGCTGCCCTCCAATACTGAATTGGTGATCCGTTGATGCCTCAGAACATGTCCTACCAACCGATCCCTTCTTATAGTCAAGTTGTGCCACAAACTCCTCTTCTCCCCAATCCCATTTAGTACCTCCTCATTAGTTACGTGATCTACGCATCTAAATTTCAGCATTCTTCTGTAGCACCACATTTCGGAAGCTTCTATTCTCATCTTGTCCAAATTAGTTATCGTCCATGTTTCACTTCCATACATGGCTGCACTCCATACGTATACTTACAGAAACGACTTCCTGACACTTAAATCTATACTCGATGTTAACAAATTTCTCTTCTCAGAAACGCTTTCCTTGCCATTGCCAGTCTAAATTTTATATCCTCTCTACTTCGACCATCATCAGTTATTTTGCTCACCAAATAGCAAAACTCCTTTACTTCTTTAAGTGTCTCATTTCTGAATAGTCCCTCAGCATCACCCGACTTAATTCGACTACATTCCATTATCCTCGTTTTGCTTTTGTTGATGTTCATCTTATATCCTCCTTTCAACACTGTCCATTCCGTTCAACTGCTCTTCCAAGTCCTTTGCTGTCTCTGACAGAATTACAATGTCTTCGGCGAACCTTAAAGTTTTTATTTTTTCTCCATGGATTTTAATACCTACTCCGAACTTTTCTTTTGTTTCCTTTACTGCTTGCTCAATATACAGATTGAACGGCATCGGGGAGAGGCTACAACCCTGTCTCACTCCCTTCCCAACCACTGCTTCGCCTTCATGTCCCTCGACTCTTATAACTGCCATCAGGTTTCTGTACAAACTGTAAATAGCCTTTCGCTCCATGTATTTTACCCCTGTCATCTTCATGATTTGAAAGAAAATATTCCAGTCAACATTGTCAAAAGCTTTCTTTAAACCTACAAATTCTAAAACAGACTATCGTGTTAAAATGAGAGAGATTTGAGCTGAGGTGGAAGCTTACCAGCAATCGTTCTTTGCCAGAATCATATACAACTGGAACAGGAAAAGAGGGTGTGAGTTCTTTACATAAAGCACCATCCGCCAAATACCGTAAGGCGACTTGCGGAGAACACATGTAGATGTAGATGTGGATTTGCGCAGGACACAGCTACAGCCGTACGGTGACATTGGTACTGCAGAGAGAAACCACTGTATGAGAGAACTGCGGTGTTTGGCTTTAGAAGCCTGTATGTAGTCATCAAGTTTGGAAATAGTTTGGCGTGACCAGGAGTCCACCTGCAGCAACTACAGGTGTGGTGACAGTAAATCAGTGTGCAGAAGAGAAAAACCTGTTCAGGCGTAGGATCATACCCAAACTGCGCCTTCAAGTGTACAGTTATGCCCTGAAACTTTACAGTCTGGCAAAAAAGAATAACTGCGTAATCGCTACATCAGCAATTTGACGTTCAGTAACGGAAGTAACGAGCAAGAAATATGTTAATTGAAGCTGGAAGGGGAGAAAGGAAAGGAAAGCGAAGGGACTATTGATGTTAGCTGCGTTGGGACTTAAAGCAGAATGAGGGGCGACGAGCAAAAATTTGTGCCGGACTTGATTTTGAACTCAGCTTCTCCTGCTTACTACGCAGTTGCGTTAACAACTGCTCCACCCGGACACAGTTCTCATCGCAACTACCCGGACTTTTTCGGCACGCTTCCCGGCGGGCCCACATTCCCACTCAGCGCCACCTATGCGCCGTCCCTGTCCATATCGTCCACGATCGCTACTTTTCAGATCCCCACAGGACGTCAGACAGAATTGTCCATCCTAAGAAGGTGGACTAACTGTCCATCGGGGCGAATCAGTTTTATGGGTACCTAGTGTCCCTTCTTTTGGACACAGATACCACATACTCATATAATGAGTAACAAATACTTTTTAATGGCTATGTTCCTCGACAGATTTTGTAACGGCTATGTTTCATGGGAATTCCACACATACACTGTACAAAAATTTACTTGTTCCTTCACAGCGCTAACGTGCAGCAGAATTCTACAAATTCGCAGACTGAGTGGTACGTATTCGTGCTACATTGGCTGCAGTGGACAGTTCACATGTGACATAGAGAGCAAGGCGCTTCTTAGCTCCTAACACCCAATTTTAATCGGATTGCGGGCATCCAGTTACAGGTGTAAGACAAATTAAGCGACGCAGATGTGGTGATGAGTGCGAAGCCCACTCACCGTCGGCAGAGGTGACGAAGGTGAGGTGGCCCGGGTAGAGCGCTGTCATGCGGCGCACCAGGTCCACCTGCTCGAGCGCCAGCTGCACCGCGTCCAGGTGCTGCGCGCCGCACGGCACGTACGCCGACCAGAACTGCAACAGTAGCCGCCACCAAGCAAGCGTCAGCCGTCCAGTGGCGGTAAAGGAGCGCTTTCCTGCGTCTTACTGCCTTAATCACTGCGTCAGGTGTCATAATACTAGGTGAAATTGTAATTGTTAAATTTGCACCAGTGTGCTGAATACACGGTAAAATGATACACCTGACAATGGAAAAATAGTGCAACGATATTAAGACCACATAGTAACTTACACTAGACGACAAAAGTACATCGCAGGATCTGAAAGCATGTACAGGGTGTAACGGGTACAAGTGCAGGTGTTTCTGCTGGTGGCTCAGGACGGCCTACTGAACAATATTACGTAAGTATTTTCGCCCTCTGCAGGCTAGTGACTATATGTACTATGAGTCGTTTGTACACTCCTGGAAATTGAAATAAGAACACCGTGAATTCATTGTCCCAGGAAGGGGAAACTTTATTGACACATTCCTGGGGTCAGATACATCACATGATCACACTGACAGAACCACAGGCACATAGACACAGGCAACAGAGCATGCACAATGTCGGCACTAGTACAGTGTATATCCACCTTTCGCAGCAATGCATGCTGCTATTCTCCCATGGAGACGATCGTAGAGATGCTGGATGTAGTCCTGTGGAACGGCTTGCCATGCCATTTCCACCTGGCGCCTCAGTTGGACCAGCGTTCGTGCTGGACGTGCAGACCGCGTGATACGACGCTTCATCCAGTCCCAAACATGCTCAATGGGGGACAGATCCGGAGATCTTGCTGGCCAGGGTAGTTGACTTACACCTTCTAGAGCACGTTGGGTGGCACGGGATACATGCGGACGTGCATTGTCCTGTTGGAACAGCAAGTTCCCTTGCCGGTCTAGGAATGATAGAACGATGGGTTCGATGACGGTTTGGATGTACCGTGCACTATTCAGTGTCCCCTCGACGATCACCAGTGGTGTACGGACAGTGTAGGAGATCGCTCCCCACACCATGATGCCGGGTGTTGGCCCTGTGTGGCTCGGTCGTATGCAGTCCTGATTGTGGCGCTCACCTGCACGGCGCCAAACACGCATACGATCATCATTGGCACCAAGGCAGAAGCGACTCTCATCGCTGAAGACGACACGTCTCCATTCGTCCCTCCATTCACGCCTGTCGCGACACCACTGGAGGCGGGCTGCACGATGTTGGGGCGTGAGCGGAAGACGGCCTAACGGTGTGCGGGACCGTAGCCCAGCTTCATGGAGACGGTTGCGAATGGTCCTCGCCGATACCCCAGGAGCAACAGTGTCCCTAATTTGCTGGGAAGTGGCGGTGCGGTCCCCTACAGCACTGCGTAGGATCCTACGGTCTTGGCGTGCATCCGTGCGTCGCTGCGGTCCGGTCCCAGGTCGACGGGCACGTGCACCTTCCGCCGACCACTGGCGACAACATCGATGTACTGTGGAGACCTCATGCCCCACGTGTTGAGCAATTCGGCGGTACGTCCACCCGGCCTCCCGCATGCCCACTATACGCCCTCGCTCAAAGTCCGTCAACTGCACATACGGTTCACGTCCACGCTGTCGCGGCATGCTACCAGTGTTAAAGACTGCGATGGAGCTCCGTATGCCACGGCAAACTGGCTGACACTGACGGCGGCGGTGCACAAATGCTGCGCAGCTAGCGCCATTCGACGGCCAACACCGCGGTTCTTGGTGTGTCCGCTGTGCCGTGCGTGTAATCATTGCTTGTACAGCCCTCTCGCAGTGTCCGGAGCAAGTATGGTGGGTCTGACACACCGGTGTCAATGTGTTCTTTTTTCCATTTCCAGGAGTGTATTTAAGATGGGTAGTAGCTCCAAGTACATGCGGCAAGAGCAAATCATTAATGCTTATTTTCTCCTGGGCAGCAGGTCAGATGTTGAAGTGTGAATGCATGGACGCAAAATAGTAGTCTACCCTGACAGGGGTAGTCTATACTTAGCGGCGCAGTTTCGACTGCTCAGAAAACTTCGGGTAGTAAAATATCTGAAGTGTTTGCAGGTAGACCGAAGCAAAGAAAAAAAACAGTCATTGCGCTGATGTGTGTACATCTTAAGGTACCAAATACAAAAATAACAGCATTTATACCAGTTACATCCCTTATATGCTGCGCAGCACAATTAAAAGGCCAGTTTTTCGAAACCCCGCAATTATTTCCCATTGCGACGTATAAGTTTGAAATTCGGCTCAAAGGTACTTACAATCACCGTCTGTAATGGTGCAAAAGCCTGGTGCTGTGCGACGTCACCCTCGGGCTCGGAGACGTTTCAAACAGGAAGGTGTTGACATACGCGAAAAATAGGCCAGGGCTCAGAGTTTCATGTGAGGTGTTAGGTGGGTTAATGTCGTCACATTGGCGCCACATTTTACCACAACTGTACCCAACGACACCTCGAACGTGTCACACCACTGCAAGGGCGTTACAGCAACTGTTACCAATATTTCACCCCTCCTTTTGCTGCCTCTGCTAATGAGATTCGGGTCGAGACGCCCAGCATTGAACTCACACGGTTTTCGCACGTGTGGCTGAGATAAACATTTCAGACACACAGACGCTCAGAATCGACGCAAAAACGCATCACGGGTTGGCATAAATGGCGTCAATGTAGCCACCCCATCCCCTGAGGCTCTGATTTCCACACATCTTGAAAAATGACATTTCGCACTGCGATGAGCGACAGGGTGACTTTCTTGACACTGCTGACATCCTATGGACGCTTCAAAACTTCCCTAGAGACGTCGTGGGCCAGCAACCACACTGTAAATGATGACACCCCTATGAACTATAGTGTTGTGGTGTATAGTGTGGAACCACTAGCGACCATCCAAAACGTTTCGACGAAATTCTATTGCGATCGGGAACAGCAAAGGGCGCACATGCGTTTTCAGCGCACCTTCCACGTGATCAACTAGTTGTGCGACATTGACACACGCGTGAATAAAACTGAAAGTGTCCCTCGCCAAAACCGTCAGTGCCACCCGCCGACATTTGTTGAGCACATTAAAAATATACCTGCTCACAGAAAGCGTGTGACATAGTCTTCAGCACCTGCTAGTAAGAATGCACGACCGGAGAAGTGTACAGGGATTGCCTACCCGCATGTGTCCAAGATTCGCGTCACGAATTTTCTATGAACGTATCACCCACATCCTGTTGTTTGAAGCATCAAAGAGCCCAGGAGTTATGTCGCAGACCACCAAGCTTTTGCACTCTTACAAAAGAAGGTCGTAATCACCTTTGAGAGCAATTTCAAGCTTATTTATAATAATGGGAAATAATTATGGGGTTTCTAAAAAGTGATACTTTAATTGTGTTGCACAGAGTTTCTCTCTTACAACTCTCAGGCTCTGTGATGAGACTTTCCTGGTGAGTTTATTAATTTTTTTATTTCTTTTCCTTCGATTAACATGACATGTTACCTGAAACATCTGAGCTTCTATATATGGAGCTGTTGTACATACAAACACACTGTTCGCAAAGTTGAAAAACGAGCTAGGTAACTTACAAACTACCGCGTCGAGATCAATGAAATTGCGGAAAAATGTCGCTAGAGCTCTCTCAGTCATGTACATAAATTTGATAGTCACGTGGCGTGAGGTTAGCATCACCATAGTTCCTTGTGGGATTCGCCCAACTACACGAAATAAGTGAAGGAACAGGAAAAGTCAGTATGCTTCAATCAGCGAGCAGTTAATAAGCATTTTGGTGGTGTTTTTTCTTTATTAAAACATGGCCCGGTGGCAGTGTTAGATGACCTCATAACGGGAAGGCCCGACGGGAAACTGGAATAAGGACGAAGTGTGACCAGTGTCAAGCATGCCCATTCTGTAGTTGGCAGTGAGGGAGGAAGGGGGTTTTTCCGCTTCTCAGAATAATCACGTTTCTCGTTGCAACATGTCAATGGTTGTGAGTGGATACTGCGTCATCTAGGCGAACGGTAGCACCAAGTCGATGGTGGTGGCCAGAGAGTCTGTCACCCAGGTGAATGGCTTTCGAAAGCATGGAATGTGTCAAGGACAGAGGCCAGTGGGATCAGTACAATACTGTAGGGACTATAACTTGGGCTTCCAATGGACCTGTGTTAGTAATCGAAGGCACTATGACAGTTGTGGACTACGTGAACGCTACAGCAGACCATTTGCAGACCTTCGTTTTTGCTGTGTTGCCCAACGGTTCAAATGGTTCAAATGGCTCTGAGCACTATGGGACTTAACATCTATGGTCATCAGTCCCCTAGAACTTAGAACTACTTAAACCTCTAACCTAAGGACAGCACATAACACCCAGTCATCACGAGGCAGAGAAAATCCCTGACCCCGCCGGGAATCGAACCCGGGAACCCGGGCGTGGGTAGCGAGAACGCTACCTCACGACCACGAGCTGCGGACTGCCCAACGGTGACGGCGTTTACCATCAGGATAACAGTCTGTGAGGTATGGCCAGTATCATGCTACGATGGTTTGAAAAGCGTGAAAGTAAACTCATATTCATGTCGTGGCCACCGAATTCGACCGATGAATTACGGAAATTGTGCTGCTGTGGGTAGACATCCGATCTACTATCTCTAGATACTTTCCATGGGCTTGCTGAATCCACGCCACACAAATAAACTGATGTATAGCGTTCCAAAGGTGGACCAACGCTGTATTAGGCAGTCGGTCATAGTGTTTCAGCTCATCAACGTATCTGCCAAAGAAATCAGAGTTCTCCAGGTGCGTACCGTGCTCACACAGTAAGAAAAACACACTCCACACGATTTGTGGGTTGGGTTGTTTTGGGGGAGGAGACCAGACAACGGGGTCATCGGGCTTAAAGGATTAGGGAAGGATGGGGAAGGAAGTCGGCCGTGCCCTTTCAAAGAAACCTTATCGGCATGTGCCTGAAGCGATTTAGGGAGATCACGGAAAGCCGAATTCAGGATGGCCGGACGCTGGATTGAACCGTCGTCCTCCCGAATGCGAGTCCAGTGTGCTAATCACTGCGCCACCTCGCTCGGTCACAGTTTTTGTTCTTGCTTTCGTGACCCAGCTACAAAGTGAATAGTGTGCTGTGCTATGTACTTTGTGGCAAGTCTAGCTTCCTAACCAGACCAGCTGGTTGTGTTAGCACTGCTTTATCGGTAGCGTGTCGATAGGAGGCATGGTCGACAGCATATGCGGGAGCGCTGGCATTGCTCCAGGCCATGGTGAGACAGTGCACAACCAGAGTGTGGCAGTCACTTGCTCCGCTTCGAACGTGATACATCTCCTGGACGCTATTGAAGTCGCCTTGGCTGGGTAACTAGCGGTCAGCAGTCAGAGATGGACATAGAGAGCTGGGGCGATGACCAGAGTATGCACCTTGGCCAGCTAGTGAAGATCGGCAGTGACGTTGGTCTTTTGGGGTAAGCCGGCCGCTGTGACCGAGCGGTTCTAGACGCTTCAGTCTGGAACCGCGCGACCGCTACGGTTGTAGGTTCGAATCCTGCCTCGGGCATGGATGTGTCTTAGGTTAGTTATGTTTACGTAGTTCTAAGTTCTAGGGAACTGATGACCTCAGATGTTAAGTCCCATGGTGCTCAGAGCCATTTGCACCATTTTCTTGGGGTAACCAGCATGAGAGCTGCGTAGGTATGGTGCTGTAGGTCTTTGCTGCATGAGGAGGAATGAGCGAGTTCGGAGCAGAGTCAAGAGAAAGAGCATTGACCAGCTTGTGTACTATGGTTCGGTCAAGGGGACGTCATGAACAGTCAGCACAGGGTGTGGCCGCTGCGTGGAAACAGCAGCCTGGAGGAGCAGTTGGTGTCTTTTGCCAGCCGAAAGGACAGCGATTCCAATGGAGTTGGTGGAAGGGTCTCCTCATATCAAGAAGAGCACTATGTAAGTGCTGTAGCAGCTGATGATTGGACCCTGTTTGTTTAATGTTTGATATAGTGCACTCTGTTGTGTACATGTGGTGCAATGTGTGTGTTGGCTAGCTAACACAACTTCACATGCAAGTTAGAAGTCGTTGTGTGACAAAATGTGGTTGCTGATTGATGACAAATGGGAATTACTCATTTGTTGGCACAGCTTGTACTAAGAATTCCCAAGTTATTACCCTTGTGCACCAGCAATCTATTTGAACATGTGAATGTATGAGCATTATTGAGACATATGGGCAGGAAGTTTTGTAGAGAGTTGTGGGCAGCTTGTTGTGATAAGTGTCTACTGAAAGCAGCAGTAGTAATAGAACAATATATAGTTATGTACTATTTTAATGAGCCAAGCTAATTCTTAAACTTGTTGTGGCATCCTATGCCTAGTTGCAGAAGTTTTGCCCACTGTAATTACTCTTTACGGCCGAGGGCCATACATCGTAATTAATAATGTTGCCGCTCATACAATATGTACCCTAGGGCAAAGGTTGAATTTTAATTTTGATTATTGTATGAAAGATATTTCTCTTGTATTTAATGCTTGCACACTGATTAACGATCCTTACGAGCTATAAAGAGATATATTATTTTACAGTGATTGTATGATAATTCTAAGTTTGTTGCTGCAAACTGCTGAGATGAACCGTGTGAGTCCATGTATTGTGACAAATTCATTTTAACCGGGAAACATTTTTGATTATCTGACACCCTCTGCATCTCGCCTACAGATATTTGTCTGGGGGCGGCTGTTCTTCAGCACACGAGTGACTTAAGGACTGTTAGGGAAGCGAGCAATCATTAGCACCCCTCTTTTGTATGTATATGACATTTCTCTAACACAGTTTACGGCGTTCGGCTATGCGGATGACTGGGCAGTAGCTACCCAACACAAAACCTACGAAAGAACTCAAGAAATCCTAATGTTTGATCTAGACATTTTAAGCCAATATTTCCATGAATAGAGGCTACGTACTACCTCAGATAAACCAGGAAATGATAATTTTCATCTCCACAATAGAATGAGCCACAGAGTTCTTGATGCCTATTTTGAGCGAAACAAACTTAAAATAACATGCATCCAAAATACCTTGGGATCCCTTTAGAAAGAACACATTCGTTTAAGAAGCGCTTGACGCTCACATCTGCTAAGATCAAAGGCAGATATAACATTCTCCACAAAATTTATGACACTAGCCGGGTATCGCCGGTAGACACTCTTACAAACATAGGTCACCAACTTTTTCTCATATTTTCAGGAGGGAAATGCACACTTGCGAGGTACCAGCCCCAGAAATGGATCACTCGAAAGTCTGAGCTGTAATTCTGATAGTACATATTTATGACTTCCTGAAAGTACAGATTTTAAACATGGGCGCCTACCGGTTGTCAGTCGCTCTGCTACAGTGCCACCACTTGAAGACTGAGCTCTAAGTACTATTCAGGAGAGTAAAAAGTTTATCAAACACTGTTTAGACATTGGTAAGATATTTAGTTCACTACATCAAAGTGCGCGATTTCCAACCTGTTACTGATCCCGGAAATATTTTATTTTGAGCACTTTGATGTTACAGTTCTTAAATTCAGTGTAAATGAATGAAACGAATGGGTGTGTTCATTAAAGAAATAGCGTCGCGCTACATATTATCAACAATGCTGTAGTGCGCTATTTTCTTTGAATTTTAAAGCTGGTTCTGGTAAAGGAAAGTACATTTCCAGGAGATACGCTATTCTTCAACGTGAATGGCACGATAATAGGTGTTCAGTTGCATAGGTTTATTTATTTTGATTTTGAGGCGTATATATAGCTGCAGAATAAAAGTATCAGAATAGTGTCAAAACTAATAATGTACATATATGTGAGTGAGGTTGACATCTCACTTATTCATAGTTTTCACTATTTTTCGGTTGGAATAACATGAGTTCTGGAACAAGATGTCAAAACGAGTTGGTGGATATATCCACATCCCCCCTCCTCTTCCGTCGCCTTCAACATTCAGGGAATAGGAGAGCTCCGGTTGTCGCCTCGCTGTACAGTAGTTCGAGCTCGGGCATTAGGCTTCCTCAGTGGGGAGGAGAGAGTGACAACCTGCCGGTGCTCGCCAAAGTTTTGAGACTGTATTATCAGAATGTCATAACTGTGTACTATCAGAATTATGTCCCAGATTTTCGAGCGAAATCGATTGCTGGCGCTCATATCTAGCGCGCGTGCTGTATTCTCATTAAAACAAGATGTCAAGTTGGTAATGTTTCCTTGTTAGAGTATCAGCACTCTGATTGGTGTTCTCAGCAGCAGAGTACTGGGGGTTTGTCTCGCTTAATAGCCCATGTGTGAAAAAAAAAAAACGTTTGTACAACTTAACGAAGCAATGCACATTGTTAGTAGGTCAATACGATATACTCCTACATACTGGTTACCTGCCTTGACTCACATTCCACCTCCTGCTATCATATGAAAGAGTGCGCCACTCTGTGAATACCAGAAGACTGTTCATGATGCAAATTCCAATACTGAATGATAAACTCCCTGTGGAGAGAAAAAGAAAACATCAAGATGTCTCACTCTTATCGTAGTCATGATTCTTACGGGAAGTCCGCATGCTTAGCTGAATGCCGGCACGGTAGCTCAGCGTGTTCGATAAGAGACCTGGCTAGTATCTGTAACAAGAAACTGACTGAAAGGACCAACAACTAACATCAACGGATGCCTTGTGACGTCCGCTACGACCAAATACGACGAAGAATGACGAACAAGATGTAAAATAAAGGAAACGGTGACGTGTTTGCGGCGGCCCCGTGCCCGATGGAGATTTTCTCCGCTCTTGGACTGGGTGTTCTGTTGCCCTCATAATCCTTTCATCATCAGCGACGAGCAAGTCGTCCAGTGTGGCGTCACCTGAAATAAGACTTGCAACTCGGTGGCGGAAGTTCTCCGGATGGAGCTTTCCGGCCATCAGTGCCACACGATCATTCTAATTTGTTTTCTTTACTGGAAATGAATTTAGTGCCACCAATGAATGGATAGGCTGTTGGCACCAAAACTGTCTTCTTCCGAAATGACTGAAGCTGCCATATATCCAGGAGAGAGACCTCGGATTCGAGCAGCCTCGGGCAATTTGGACTACCCTGAACCGCATCCGAACGGCCCACGGAATATGTGCAGACACTGTCCACGAGGGGTGAAAAATCTTGTGATGTGGGGCGGTATGACAGACGGTTGTACATGTTGTAAGATCGTGTCCCGAAAGTATCTACATGGGTCTTTTCGAAGATTGCTTGTCTGTAACGAGTAGTGAGAAAATACATAAAACGCACTGGTATTCGCCTGTAGATGTCGCCATTTGTGTTACATTATGCTTTAGATCTGTGGTGAAATCGTGATATGTAGTAAATGCATAGTTGTTCTTGTGATTTAAAAACTCATAATGCATGTTATGTGATAATTAAAATATTTATTATTCTGTAGTCCAGATGTATTTTCGTTCTCGTTCTTTCTCATTCTTCGTTATACCTACTTAGAGAGCGTGTGTGAGCTTGTTATCTGCGTCTGAAAGCTTCATTTTCTTGTTCTCTCCCCAGACTCTCTTTATGGATTCGTTGTGTTTCTTCTTGCGTTCCTCTGTCCACTATTTTCCAGTGTGTGTTTCAGCTTTCTCTGCGAATATTTGCAACTAGGAATCCGAAGACTTTGGATTAACTGATGGTATCTCCTGTGGCTTTTATTTCTCGTAAGTCCTGATGAACTTCTTCTAACCAAGTACGTTGTAACTTTCTTGAATTTATTATATTAAGTAGATTTTTTCTGTTAAGCTAGTACCCATTCTGTAGGTGTTACCATCGATTTTCAAGCGTCTTCTATGTACTGTATCAGTGAACTTGTCTAATGCAGTGTATAGGTCCGTAGCTTTTCTTGAAATCCATATGATATTTGTAATAATGGGACCATAAAATTTTCTTATAGTTATTCGGCCTCTCCATGCAATTTGAACTTTTGAATGGCCCTCTGAGGATGTTTATGATGCATATAGTGCTCCAGGTAAGGCAACTGTCTTGTAATGCCAAATTTTCGCGTTACGAGATATCACTCGCTACGAGACATCACTCGTATGTTGTAGTAATTTCGTGTTATTCTCTACGCTTTCTGGAGTTTGGTGGCTATTTCTAAATGTAGTCGATATGGTACTGTGATTTCTCCGACATATTCAAAAGAAGACACATGTAAATTTCTTCCATATTTCTTTTATAGTGGAGATCTTCTAATTCTTTTCACGTAAATTTTCAGTCAAGTGAGTCTTCTCATTTGATATGAAAATGCGCGCACTATCTCGACATGCTTCCCAACCGACCCACATCCCCGCCTAGCGCCACATATACACTTACTGTCCATGTCCTCCAGGCCCACTAATTTAGATTCCCGCTGGAGGTCGAACGTAAATGTGCATCCGTAATGAAGATTGTGAATTCATAGTCCATCGAGATGAATCAATTGTATGAATGCCCGGTGTCTGTTCTTTCGGAGATGTCATATAAGTGCTAGGCACTTGTCTATAAGAAATGGTTCAAATTGCTCTGAGCACTATGGGACTCAACGGCTGAGGTCATCAGTCCCCTAGAACTTAGAACTACATGAACCTAACTAACCTAAGGACATCACACACATCCATGCCCGAGGCAGAATTCGAACCTGCGACCGTAGCGGTCGCGCGGTTTCAGACTGTAGTGCCTAGAACCGCTCGGCTACACAGGCCGGCACTTGTCTTTTAGTTTCTGTCCAGAGGTCCCGATGTCTTAAACTCGACTTCTTTCCCTCATTGTCTGATGAGTTCCTCTAATACAGTGTTAAACAGAAGCCGGGAGAGGTCATCCCCTTATCGAACGCATGTACATACTGCAAAAGCATCAGACATATCACCGAGAAACTTAACCTGTGATGCTGTGTCTGTGAGTTACTGGCATATTAGTTCTTTAAACTTCCTGTTTACCGTGAGCTATTATAAAGTGTCTAAAACGGTTCGCCTGTCGACAGAGTTGTACGTCTTCTTGAGATCCACAAGGGTGATGTATGTGTTGGTACTTTGACGTGTCCTTAATATGGACTTCAAACAGCAAATCTGCTCAGCACTCGACCTGTTTTTCCTAATTCTGCTTATTGCTAACCATCATTTTGTGTTTAATAAATTAATTGTTAAATTGGGACCCGCGCCTGCCCAGCCCCTGGCCAGAGCCCCAATCCACCTGCCCTGCGCCACAATAGAGACGAAGACGTCTTGTCTGAATGCCGTCCCGAGTGGTACTTTTAACGAAACTCGCATCTTGCTGCAGAACCCGGTATTAGTGGACCTAGTGACGCGCGGCCCGCGGCTGTTGTTTCAGCGCACTGGCAGAGGCGTGCGGCGGTGAGCGGTAGGCAGCCCGCGGTACTGACCTGTGCGCCGACGAGCCCGCGCCGCAGCCGGGGCAGGTCGGTGTGCGACCAGGCGCTGCTGGCCCACGGCTCGACGCGGCGCAGGTCCTCCGTCAGGTTGACGGCCGACAGCCGGCCGCGGCAGTAGAGGCGCACGTTCCACGCCAGGTCGTTGTGCCTGCACACGCGAGGAAGTAGATACTCAGACGGGCTGAGCTGCAGCATGTGTTAATACGCTACACAAAACAGCAGGCAGCGGCAGCAGGCGGCGCTGCTGTTACAGCAACAGCCGAGAATCCCACAAACGAAATATAAAAAAAAAAAAAACCATTGCCTCAATCGTATTAATGGATAACATATAACTGAATATTTATTTCTAAATCCGCAGCAGTGGCCAGTAATTCCCGGTTAATACGCAATATGGTTCTGAGCGTAAAGCTCCATCGTCAGTTGGCATCAAATAGTTATGGAAACTAACAATGAGGAGACAAAAGTCGCAACTCGTCATGGCATGGACTCAAGTAGTTCAAATGGCTCTAACAAGGGAACCTCCCCATCGCACCCCCCTCATATTTAGTTATAAGTTGGCACAGTTGATAGGCCTTGATGAACTGAACACAGATCAATTGAGAAAACAGGAAGAAGTTGTGTGGAACTGTGAAAAAATAAGCAAAATATACAAACTGAGTAGTCCATGGGCCACATAAGCAACATCATGGACGAAGTGTGCTTAGAAGCGCCGTGGTCCCGTAGTAGCGTGAGCAGCTGCTGAGTAAAAGATCCTTGGTTCAAGTCTTCTCTCGACTGAAAATTTTACTTTCTTTATTTTTGCATAGTTATTATCTGTCCGTTCGTTCATTGACATCTCTGTTCGCTGTAATAAGTTTAGTGTCTGTGTTTTGCGACCGCACTGCAAAACCGTGCGATTAGTAGACGAAAGGACGTGCCTCTCCAATGGGAACAGAAAACATTTGATCGTAAGGTCATAGGTCAACCGATTCCTCCACAGGAGAACACATCTGATATATTCTATACGACACTGGTGACGGCATGTGCGTCACATGACAGTAATATGTTGTCGACCCACCTAACTTGTACACTTGGCGAATGGGTAAAAAGATTCTTCTACCTTGCCCGATTTAGGTTTTCTTGTGGATGTGGTAATCACTCCCAAAAAAGTGATGAAAACATAAGAGTTTGTCACATAAACTGAAAATAAAAAAATTAAAATTTACGGTTGATGGAAGATTTGAACCTAGGACCTTTCGTTCCGCAGCTGCTCACGTTACCACGAGACCACAGCGCTCCTGCGTTCCAACCGTCCTTATTGTTGCATATCTTACCTTGAACTACTCAGTTTGTATATTTTGCTTATTTTTTCACAGTTCTACGCAACTTCTTCCTGTTTTCTCAATTGATCTGTGTTCAGTTTTTCAAGGCCTATCCACTGTGCCAACTTATAACTAAATCTGAGGGGGGTGCGATGGGGAGGTTCCCTTGTAAGTACTATGGGACTTCTGAGATCATCAGTCCCCTAGACTTAGAACTACATAAACCTGACTAACCTAACGACATCACACACATCCATGCCCGAGGCAGGATTCGAATCTGCGACAGCACCGGTCGCTCGGTTCCAGACTGTAGCGCCTAGAACCACACGGCCACTCCGGCCGGATAAGTCCACGAATGGCTGCGTATGGCTTCCAAGTAGCCGAACATAATAATTTCCAGTCAATGACCGGTTCTGTGGTACCAGAGGACGCAGTCCATCCCATGTAAACGCAGTCCATACTATTGTGGAGGCACCACCTGCTTGCACAGTGCCCTGTTCACAACTTTAGTTTGCTGGTCTGCGCCACACTCGAGCCCTACCATCAGCTCTTACCAACAGAATTTGAAACTCATCTAACCACTGTTTTCCAGTAATGTAGGGTCCAGCAGATATGGTCACGAGCCCAGGACCGGTGCTGCAGACGATGTCACTCTGTTAGCAGACACTCGCGTCGGTTGTCTGCAGCCATGGCCCATTACGCCAAATTTTACCGCAATATCTCAACGGATACGTTCGTCCTACGTCCCACGTTGATTTCAGCGGTTATTTCGCGCAGTTTTGCCTGTCTGTTAGGATTGACACTTTTACGCAAACGCCACTGCTTTCAGTCGTTAAGACCGCCAGCCACTGCGATGCCAGTGGTGAGAGGTAATCACTGAAATTTGGTTTTATCGGCACACTCTTCACACTGTTGATCTAGGAATACTGAATGCCCTAACCATTTACAAAATGAGTCTTCCCATTCGTCTAGCTCCAAGTGCCATTACGCCTTCAAAAGCCATTTCACGTGAATCATCTGAGTACAAATGACAGCTCCGCAAATACACTACCCTTTGAGACGTCGTGTACGCGATACCACCGAAACCTTTATATGTGTGTACCAATATCCCATTACTTGTCACCTCGGTGTAAACGTCTGATGCACCTGCCAGTCAGTCATGGCGTTTACACCCACGTAAAACAAACGCATAGAAACACACGACCAGCAAACACGTCGCCTGCCTGCCCGACCGTCACACATATACGTTTCCATAATGATTTAGTGGCAACTGAAGATGAAGCTTTGATCTTCAAAACCAGTCGTATAACAAACAAAAATTAGTGGCAACTGAAGTGTATTTTTTTTAAATTCCGGATGTTCGCCTGATTAAAAATTTTTGTCTGTATAAGTGTCTTATTACATAGTGATCTCATTTTATCGCATGGCATATTGTCTATGTCGACGTAAAAGTGGGAAAAAACTATAATAATGTGTTTAATTTATGGTCTCTATTCGTGTAAATTTCTGTTCTGAATGAGTGCAACGTATGATGAAAAAACTTAATTCTAACTTCGTTTGAAGAAAAAAGAGATGATGTAGCCAGAAGGATAACGTGTAAGTGAAGCGGAATGCGCTAATTTTGTAAACTTTCATCCGTTTTATACGAAATAGTGAAATGGCTAGGAAAGGGAAAGGTCTGGTGGGAAACTGGTGACTTGTAGCGCCACGGGGCACCGTGGAAATGCAGTGGTGAAGGTTGAAAATACGTATTTACCGCTTCCCACGAATGATTTCCTTAACCGTTTCTTCTTCTTCTTCTTTTTGTTCACATTGTTCGTCATTCTTTGCCGACTTTGGTTTGGGCGTACATCAGATGACACGCCTTGAAGTTCATCGTTCAATACTTCCCTCGATTTCTTTTATTACAGAAGTCTGCGGGCCCTCTGACCTTACACACAGAGCTAGCGCGCCTGCGTTTCGGCCGTGCGGACAAGGTCCCCGACCCATGCAAATTTCCAGCTTATCGCCCGGTGCAGTGCAACGTCCCTCGTCCATTAACGGCCTAGTCGCAAATTATTCATTCCTGTGGGAGTTCGGACAATATTAGTTCATCAGCACCGTGGCAAACATCATGGATCTGTCACGGTAACACAGAAAAGTAGACATATACGAGTGATGTCTGTTCTGTAAACAAACACACACACATACATACACATTTCATGTGGTTGTGCAAGAGTTAGGAGTGAAGAGTTAATTCCTAACCTTGGATTATCGTAAGAGAAATGTCAGGGTGTCGACCATTAGAAACTGCAATTGCAGTCTTGGACTTTAGGAGACGAAGAGGATTAACGAGCAAAAGAACGATTACAGGGAAAGTGTGAACGGCGTAATAATAATACCGCAAGATGTTCTACGGCAAAAGAGCATTTTTCAAGTCTGGGCGAAATGCACTTACAGTTTCAGCTGCTCTTCTGCTGCGTGCTGCTGTTCGCAGTTCGTTTCCGTTGATGGTAGTCAGCCGGGTGGAAATATACACCAGTCGCTCAGAACCACCGAATCTAATGACTTGTTTCGGCGTAATATTCGAATTGACTCTTTTTGTTTTCTTCATAGAAAGCGCAGCACTGGCGATTACTGATCAGGCTGTTATTGATTACAAAGTTGCTCACTGGCTGTCGTATGTTGTTTTCTTTGTATTGTTTGCTTCTCGGAATCAACAAAGTAAGAGCATATGGACTATCAGACCAATTGTGTGGTTGGATTGAAGAGTTCCTAAGTAACAGAACGCAGCATGTCATTCTCAATGGAGAGAAGTCATCCGAAGTAAGAGTGATTTCAGGTGTGCCGCAGGGGAGTGTCGTAGGACCGTTGCTACTCGCAATATACATAAGTGACCTTGTGGATGACATTGGAAGTTCACTGAGGCTTTTTGCGGATGATGCTGTGGTATATCGAGGGGTTGTAACAATGGAAAATTGTACTGAAATGCAGGAGGATCTGCAGCGGATTGACGCATGGTGCAGGGAATGGCAATTGAATCTCAATGTAGACAAGTGTAATGTGCTGTGAATACATAGAAAGAAAGATCCCATATCATTTAGCTACAATATAGCAGGTCAGCAACTGGAAGAAGTTAATCCCATAAATTATCTGGGAGTAGGCATTAGGAGTGATTTAAAACGGAATGATCATATAAAGTTGATCGTCGGTAAAGCAGATACCAGACTGAGATTCATTGGAAGAATACTAAGGAAATGCAATCCGAAAACAAAGGAAGTAGGTTACAGTACGCTTGTTCGCCCACTACTTGAATTCTGCTCAGCAGTGTGGGATCGGTACCAGATAGGGTTGATAGAAGAGATACAGAAGACCCAACTTAGAGCAGCGCGCTTCGCTACAGGTTCATTTAATAATCGCGAAAGGGTTGCGGAGATGATAGATAAACTCCATAGGAAGACTCTGCAGGAGATACTCTCAGTAGCTCGGTACGGGCTTTTGTTGAAGTTTCGAGAACACACCTTCACCCAGGAGTCAAGCAGTATAATACTTCCTCCTACGTATATCTGTAACCTCCTCCTCACTTATCGACCTTAATGACAGTGAAGAATTAAACCGCGTGTACCTAATGGAAATTTGGGAATAGCAATCGTCACCGAAGTTAATCTGTCGGTAAAGAGGGAGGAAAGGGTTACATCTAAATGAAAGGAAAAATGCAAATGAAACTGGTGGAAATTAATTTTGATAACGGGTAAAGTTAATAAAGAAAGTAAATGTGCGGTCGGTACGTTAATAATTAACTAGCGGTAATTAGATATTCGAGATTTGGGGGAATTTACGCTCGCCAGTCCTATGGATAATTACTATAGCAACTGGAAAAGAAAGGTTATTACACATATAACTAGCACTAGAAGCGTGGGAACTGAAGGTTGACACGTGTAGTGTGAAAACTGGAAGTTTGTCAGAAGTAATAAATTTCGCTACACTCTGACTTATTTAGCAAAAGAATTAATAAAACTGGAAAATTGAAAGTTAATTTAGTGACTGAAATTAATAGTGAGCTTTGTTTCTGAAGCACAACGAAATTCAGTAAAATACGGTTAGTCTTGGGCTACCTCAACAATCATTTCAAAAGATACTTGAATCTACGCAATTTAGAAATAAGAGATTTAACTTTGAACTTGAATTAAATGATTCTGAACAATTAACAATAGTAAAATTTAGCACGTAACAAACTGAGCTGCAGTCACAGGTAAGCTAAAATACGGTAACAAAACTTGCACTCTTAATTTGTGCTTGTGTAATCTAAATATTGCAGCCAACTATGAATACCGTAACTGAACTTTGAAATTAAAGCAGTGAAATCGAATGATATTACTTTAATGCTGACGTTTGAATTTCAACGACACTCGGGTTCATTCCGGAAAAGGAAGGTACCATGCTTGGTAATGCAATTGGGACAATGAGCAACGAAGGTTCATGCTACGTTGCTGTAATTTAGTGATAAAAATTTAACAGTTTGAAAAGCTGAGGTCTGCCATACAGTTCTAAAACTTTACGTGCTACCAGTCTTTCTTGTTGGTTGATTGAAGGTTTGAAGTCGTCGATCGAGGAGGTAGCGACAGTCACTCATTGTCGGCCGTCGCTGTTGCAGAAGCTGGATGTTGGCGCACCTTCTTCTCGACACGGTCTCCAGCCGAAACGGGCTCTTGATGTGTGCCAGCTAACGCTTCCCGTCCGCGACACCATATCAGAAACTAACATAGCAAGTCGAACGCAATTACATGCTGCCAAACCCCGAAAGCGCGGCAACTCGCGGGAGCGTCACACAACACACCTGCTCCACTGCCCTCCTTCAGCCAGACTGTGCTCTGCCTGCGCTCCACGCGACAGAGTTAACACTACCAAAGATCCTAAACACTTTGGTTCTCCACACGACCTATCGATGTATTCGTTCGGTAGCATAGTTTTCCCGAGGCCAGACCCAGCGTAAAAATAGAAATAATATTTACAAAACAAACCAATTATACATCGACATAAGTGCATAAAAGTATATATACAAATAGTAAAACAATTACAATACATAAAGACACAGAAACGTCATATCTTCAGGTAACATAATAAGGAAAAAAATTTAGAGTAGAATAGATGGAAATAGGATATGCATTTCCGGGGTTGCACGTGCCCCACGTTGTCTGAGGATGTTCGTGTAACCTAAACAGACTCAGAAAACGTCCCCAAAAGAAAAAAAAAAACAGTGGAAATGCATATGTTCAAAACATCAAGAAATTTTTGCATTAGGCTGATTAACCATAAACCAATTTATAGACCATAATAATTGAGTGGAGACACTCCTAATCTTATTCCACTCCGTCATCTTACACAAAAGAAAACAGGTTGACAACAGATTAAAATTCATTGAAAACATAGAAAATGGTTTAGCTATTATAAAATCATCAAAATTCCTAACAGTATCACGAAATGGAATTCTATTTACAAACTTAAGCAAAGTACATGGTCATAAAAAACAGGTATATCAAAATACGCAAATTAATAATTAATTACATAGAATACACATTTTATATAACCGTTTCATAATTAATATTCTCGTCATGAGAGTCCACTTAACTGTAAAGAAGAAAATAATATACAGCAGATCGACAAAAACATAAATATTGACAACAGAATTCTTTCACATAGGCTGTCCGGGAAGAAAAACAACTCTGTCTTCCGTACCCGAAAGTACAAAGAATGCCGACAGCGGCACAAGAGCCGACAGCGGCTCCGCCTCGTCAGTATTGCTGCGCCCGCCTGTGCGGCACGCTTGGTCTCACTCGCCCTTGTAACGGCATTTCCAGAACGTCCGTTTCACTAAATTCTTTCGGAAAAACTCACTCCCCAGTAACCTCAAGGAGTCCATTAATACTATCACACTGGATAACTCAACACTGTCCATCATCACACGCATGTACTAGCCTGAAACTTAAAACAGCGTCTAAGTACATCGGCAATGACTAGTAAATCACACATTTATGAAGTCTTACAGTTAGTTACAAAATCATATTTACGTTCCTTAATGTACTGTGACTCAGCTGAAAACTTAAACTAGCAGCTTGGATTTTTCAATTGGTTACTAATCAGTTACTCTTAAATCATCTAATCAAAATTAATTGCTTATTAATGACAACTTCTTTAACGACCTCTAGGTCAGTCAAAAGCATCGCAACATGGCACATCCTTAAATCTTACACTCTGTATTTACATACTGTACAAATTACCCTTTCTGTGGTATTAATCAATCTTTGGTTGGTACTGTTTCAGGTCTACAACGTTCTGTATACCTAATAGCTTTCCAGAGCTTGGATACTCTAAGCATTTGTGTGAGGTATACCAATGGTTGTATATGGTCCATTATAAACAAACTTAAATTTAGGGATTTCATTGTCTATCTCGCTCGATTTCTCATGAGCTTTTACAAGTACTAAGTCTCCGATTGCAAACGTGCTTTAGCGTCATGACGACGTATGCGAGCATCGGCTTTTAGCTTCATTACTTCTCGCAAACGATCTTTATTCACACCAATACTAATGTCAATCCGTGGAGGGAATTTGATTATCTCTTCCACTGAACATTTACTTCTGTCAACTAACAGGATTTCCTCTGGAGAAAATCCCGTAGACTCATGTCTCAAGGTATTCATAATTCTCTCAAATTCTGCTACATATTTGCTCCATGCCCTATGGTTGTGGCGGCAATAGGTACGGCAAAGTCGGCCTAGCTCGCGCATATACCTCACAGCGGGATTTTCAGCCGGACAGTAAGCTGGAATATGGATCACTTCGACCCCATTACTTGCCATGCCTTCATTCCACAACTTAGAAGTAAATTGTGCCCCATTGTCTGATAGAACCGCCTTGAGCTTACCAATATGAACAAAATAATCGTTCATAAGTTTGCTATAAACCGCTTTGGCTGTAGCTTTTCTAATCGGGTATAGTTTGATGAACTTGGAAAAAGCTTCTAGCACTACTAGAATGTAGGCAAAGTTTCCTGATGATTTGGGCAAAGGTCCGTACAAGTCCATGCACAGTAATTCAAAGGTGTCGTTAGGTCTTATACTTTGCATAGGACCACGACTCGTACTGTTGGTAACCTTCACCTTCTGACATAAATCGCAAGTTTTCACTCTGTCAGTAACGCGTTTTATCATGTTGTTTCTTTGGTCCACAATGACCATACGCCTAATGGTAGTAGTCTATTATTTTCGTGACGTATTTGGTGGGCCAGCATACCCGCCAAATATTACTATCTTCACCCTTACGTATGTACAAGATATGATCATATATCTTGTAATACTTTCTTAATTTCTCTCCTTCTGGACTCCTTTCATCATATCGGGTTTTAACCATATTTAAACAACCGTCCTCGTTCTGATGACGACGTAGATTCTTACAGATGTTCACTACTAATTTACGTCCCTCAACTTCTTTAAAATAGTATAATTTGACCACCCCATCTGACTCATCTTTCAATACATCTTGATTAGACTCGGGCAACCGCGACAGCGCATCCGCTGCGCAATTGTCGGTCCCTTTTACGTAACAGATGTCATAGTTGAATTGCTGTAAATACAGCGACCACCTAGTCAGTCTTTCGTGATGTAGTTTACAATCCTTCAGATAAGTGAGTGCCTTATGGTCCGTATGAATAATCACCTTACGGTCCCATAGGTAACCCTTGAACTTCTTGAATCCCCACACGATAGCGAGACAATCCTTCTCAGAAATCGTGTAGTTTCGCTCACTTTTTGATGAAGTTCGACTCGCGAACGCTATCGTCCGGTGTTCTTTATCCTCTCCTTTACCTCTTGGAACAGTTCTACCCCCACCCAGTAATTCGACGAATCCGTTCCCAGGTGGAAGGGTAGCGATAAATCAGGATGAAATAGTATGGTAGATCTTAACAACTCGTCTTTTAATCTCTCAAAAGCGGCCTGACATCCGTCAGTCCACACAAACGGAAAATTTTTGCGTAAGATGTTATTCAAATTTTCATCATTAAACACTTGTCCTTTTACAAATTTACGGTAAAATCCTGTGAGCCCTAGAAAACTTTTTAACTGTTTCCTAGACTTGGGTGGAGACCAATTCCTTATTGCCTCTAGTTTCTCTGGGTCTTTCGTAATACCAGCAGTAGTAATTACAAGCTCTAAACATTTCAGTTCCTGCTTCACAAATTCGCATTTCTTTAGCTTTAGAGTCATTCCGCCATGGCGCAATGCTCTAAAAACTTCATCTAACAGGTCACAATGGTCATTCCAAGTGGCATTGGCCAACAATAGGTCGTCAACATATCCAGTTTATCTTGAACTCAAAGCCGGCCCTAGCACTTTATCTAGGGCCCTGATGAATGCGGACACAGATATATTAAGTCCAAACGGCAGTACTCTATACTGATAACACCTGCCCGCAAACAGGAAGGCGGTGTATGGCCTAGATTCTTCTTCGAGTTCTATTTGCCAGTAACTAGCCGTCAGATCGAGGGTAGTCATGAACTTAACGTCATGAAAACGTTGCAAAATCTCCTCCATACTCTCTGATCTGTCTGTTTCGCGTTGAACGACCCTATTCAGCGTGCGTGCGTCAATCACAATACGCACACTACCATCCCGTTTTGCTACAATGACCAAACCGTTATTGTATGGATTCGTACTTCTTTCAATCACTCCCCATTCGATCATCTTACCTATCTCCCGTTGCACTGCTTCCTTTTTGGACAGCGGTATAACATATGGTCTCACGAAGAATGGTTCGTGCGGAATTACATGCAACTTTCATTTATATCCTTCCACAAGTCCCGGTTTGTCTGAAAACACACTCTTATTCCTCATTATTACTTCATATAGGCCTCGTCTTTGTTCGTGTGTTACGTTTGACACACCGTCTACATTACTTTCCAATTCACTTTCTACACTATTGTCAATGCCGAGATTCCTCACGTTACAGTAGTTCAAATTCATACCTACGTAAATGGCATCCGGCCAGCTAACAATGTGTATAGGCTGGTATTGCCTATGCACACCATCTCCTGCCTCGTCAAAACTAACTACTATTGTTTTATCTTGTGACGTACAAGTCAAAGTTTTGCTTTCGCAATTAATCACTGCACGGTACTTTAATAACCAATCTAACCCGATAATTACTTCCGTAGTTAAGTCTGGCACGACGATAAACTCTTCTTCAAATCGTGCCCCACATATCTCGAAGTTGACAAAAATCTGTTTTGTGACCGGTTTACTGGCCTTACCAGTAGCACAGATAATTTTCACTCCTGTTACTGGCATAACTACGATACCAGGTATGTGTTTCAGTAACTCAAATATTTTCCCAGATACAGCACACAATTTTGCACCGGTGTCAGACAACACGTTTAGTTGCGAGCCGTGCATATTAACAGACACTACTATCTGTCTACACTTATCCTCGACTGTTTCTTTATTTTCCCACAGTAAATCCTTGTCTATATTCAGGTAATTCCAGAAAAAAACATCCGGCTTTGATCCTAAATCCGGCTTATCTGGCGGCTTTTTCAGCCTCTGTTCACGTACAGTTTTAATTTCAACACGTTTGTCCTGAGGCTTAGTCTGTAGCTTCGCCTCCAATACCGAATCCTTTTCCTGTAACTCGTCGACTAGTAAGTGTTGCTTTGCTATCACTTCACAAATTGTCACCTTCGTTGATTCCTCTTTGGCCAGATTGATCTCATCTGCCAATCTACCTGGAGGAATGTGCCCAGTATTATCTGCAATTACTTCCTCTGGATCTGCACAACCCACACTGCTATCGTCCGACCGTATAACGTCAGCTCTAACCTCATACACGCTATAATCTGCGTGGTTTTCTACCAATCGTGTCCGAATATCACTAAAATTCTCATAATCTTTCTTCTTAATACTTTCGCAATGTTTAAACTGGAGTTTTGCGTCGGATGGGTTGGCTAATTCTAGCATTATAACTTTCGGTAAGGTCTGCCGGTTAGGGCCAGAACTTTCCGTTACTACTTCAACATCCAACTCCTGCTGGACGAAACACCGCGAGTCTTGCTAGTGCTCCCCATTAACATCAACTATTTCTGTTAAAGTCTGCCGGTTAGGGCCAGAACTTTCTATCACTTCACAAACACTATCTTCCTGCGGGACGAGACGTGGCAAATCCTGCACGCGCTCCCCATAAACACTTCTCCCATACAGGTCCCTATAATCTCTTAGTTCGTCGTATAAGCGACCGAACTGCCTTAACCAGACCTCATCCCTCTCTGCATCCCCTCGCTCGATGACGGACGTGTTATCCGACATCTGATCTTCTCTCAACACTTGCGAATCATTCTTAAACTCAATCTCCAGTTGCGCTGTGGGTGTTACAGCTGCCACTTTATAATCGATTTCCGGAACACTGCTTAAATTGTTCTCACTGACAGTGAATCTATTTTCTGCTGCCGTGTCCACAGCTAATCTACTACTTGTGGGCGCACTCCTTTCTCCTAACACTGGCACACTCTCCCGCCTTTGATTATTCCATACGGAATTTTCATAACGACGACACCTCGGTTTTCTACTGTTATTTGTTATTGGGCCACCAAAATTACTCCACGCCCGGTCGGCCCCTCACCGGCGCGGCTAATGGTTTCCCTGTCTCGTCCCAGCAGATACGTTCCCCGGATGCTGCTCAGGCGGCTGATCACACCCTCTGGCGTTATTACTATTCTGCGAAGCCCGTATCACGCTATTATGATACTGGTTTCCGCCATTCCTGTTATTATTTGCATTGTACCGATTGTCATTACGGCCGAACCACTATTGTTATTGCTGCCAAGATTGCGGTATGCATTATTCCCACAGTTATCATTGTTGTGGTTGCTGTGGTACCCGTTGTTGTTGCCACGGCCTCTACCACTGTCGCAATTATTGCGCCAATTGTCCTCGTCCTCAACTCTTTCCAGGAAATCATTGATTGCCCTGTAATTGCTTCCTACGTAGCGTTTTGTATCATCTGGAAGCTTCTTGTAGAGTTCCCAGACTATTTCGGATTCTGTGCGGCGATCACGCAAATATTCCAACTTGCGGATCCAGCCCTCACAAAACTCCTTCATCGAGCCGCTCCAATCCGCATCGAAAGGCCTCGATACGACAAACTCGCGGAGGGCACTTTACGTGCCACTATCATTACCTCCCTTTCCTGTTCCAGTCGCGTATGGTTCGCGGGAAGAACGACTGTCGGAAAGCCTCCGTGGGCGCTCTAATCTCTCTAATTTTACATTCGTGAACTCCTCGGGAGGTATAAGTAGGGGGAAACAATATATTCGATACCTCATCCAGAAACGCACCCTCTCGAAACCTGGACAGCAAGCTACACCGCGATGCAGAGCGCCTCTCTTGCAGAGTCTGCCACTTGAATTTGTTAAACATCTCCGTAACGCTGTCACGGTTACCAAATAACCCTGTGACGAAACGCGCCGCTCTTCATTGGATCTTCTCTATCTCCTCCGTCATCCCGATCTGGTACGGATCCCACACTGATGAGCAATACTCAAGTATAGGTCGAACGAGTGTTTTGTAAGCCACCTCCTTTGTTGATGGACTACATTTTCTAAGCACTCTCCCAATGAATCTCAACTTGGCACCCGCCTTACCAACAATTAGTTTTATATGATCATTCCACTTCAGATCGTTACGTACGCATATTCCCAGATATTTTACAGAAGTAACTGCTACCATTGTTTGTTCTGCTATCGTATAATCAAACAATAAAGGATCCTTCTTTCTATGTATTCACAATACATTACATTTGTCTATGTTAAGGGTCAGTTGCCACTCCCTGCACCAAGTGCCTATCCGCTGCAGATCTTCCTGCATTTCGCTACAATTTTCTAATGCTGCAACTTCTCTGTATACTACAGCATCATCCGCGAAAAGCCGCATGGAACTTCCGACACTGTCTACTAGGTCATTTATATATATTGTGAAAAGCAAAGGTCCCATAACACTCCCCTGTGGCACGCCAGAGGTTACTTTAACGTCTGTAGACGTCTCTCCATTGATAGCAACATGCTGTGTTGTGTTTGCTAAAAACTCTTCAATCCAGCCACACAGCTGGTCTGATATTCTGTAGGCTCTTACTTTGTTTATCAGGCGACAGGGTGGAACTGTATCGAACGCCTTCCGGAAGTCAAGGAAAATAGCATCTAACTGGGAGCCTGTATCTAATATTTTCTGGGTCTCATGAACAAACAAAGCGAGTTGCGTCTCACACGATCGCTGTTTTCCGGAATCCATGTTGATTCCTACATAGTAGATTCTGGGTTTCCAAAAACGACATGATACTCGAGCAAAAAACATGTTCTAAAATTCTACAACAGATCGACGTCAGAGATATAGGTCTATAGTTTTGCGCATCTGCTCGACGACCCTTCTTGAAGACTGGGACTATCTGTGCTCTTTTCCAATCATTTGGAACCCTCCGTTCCTCTAGAGACTTGCGGTACACGGCTGTTAGAAGGGGGGCAAGTTCTTTCGCGTACTCTGTGTAGAATCGAATTGGTATCCCGTCAGGTCCAGTGGACTTTCCTCTATTGAGTGATTCCAGTTGCTTTTCTATTCCTTGGACACTTATTTCGATGTCAGCCATTTTTTCGTTTGTGCGAGGATTTAGAGAAGGAACTGCAGTGCGGTCTTCCTCTGTGAAACAGCTTTGGAAAAAGGTGTTTAGTATTTCAGCTTTACGCGTGTCATCCTCTGTTTCAATGCCATCATCATCCCGTAGTGTCTGGATATGCTGTTTCGAGCCACTTACTGATTTAACGTAAGACCAGAACTTCCTAGGATTTTCTGTCAAGTCGGTACATAGAATTTTACTTTCGAATTCAATGAACGCTTCACGCATAGCCCTCCTTACGCTAACTTTGACATCGTTTAGCTTCAGTTTGTCTGAGAGGTTTTGGCTCCGTTTAAACTTGGAGTGGAGCTCTCTTTGCTTTCGCAGTAGTTTCCTAACTTTGTTGTTGTACCACGGTGGGTTTTTCCCGTCCCTCACAGTTTTACTCGGCACGTACCTGTCTAAAACGCATTTTACGATTGCCTTGAACTTTTTCCATAAACACTCAACATTGTCAGTGTCGGAACAGAAATTTTCGTTTTGATCTGTTAGGTAGTCTGAAATCTGCCTTCTATTACTCTTGCTAAACAGATAAACCTTCCTCCCTTTTTTTATATTCCTATTAACTTCCATATTCAGGGATGCTGCAACGGCCTTATGATCACTGATTCCCTGTTCTGTACATACAGATTCGAAAAGTTCGGGTCTGTTTGTTATCAGTAGGTCCAAGATGTTATCTCCACAAGTCTGTTCTCTTTTTAATTGCTCGAGGTAATTTTCGGATAATGCACTCAGTATAATGTCACTCGATGCTCAGTCCCTACCACCCGTCCTAAACATTTGAGTGTCCCAGTCCATATCTGGTAAATTGAAATCTCCACCTAAGACTATAACATGCTGAGAAAATTTATGTGAGATGTATTCCAAAATTTCTATCAGTTGTTCTGCCACTAATGCTGCAGAGTCGGGAGGTCGGTAAAAGGAGCCAATTATTAACCTAGCTCGGTTGTTGAGTGTAACCTCCACCCATAATAATTCACAGGAGCTATCCACTTCTACTTCACTACAGGATAAACTACTACTAACAGCGACGAACACTCCACCACTGGTTGCATGCAATCTATCCTTTCTAAACACCGTCTGTACCTTTGTAAAAATTTCGGCAGAATTTATCTCTGGCTTCAGCCAGCTTTCTGTACGTATTACGATTTCAGCTTCGGTGCTTTCTATCAGCGCTTGAAGTTCCGGTACTTTACCAACGCAGCTTCGACAGTTTACAATTACAATACCGACTGCTTCTTGGTCCCCGCATGTCCTGACTTTGCCCCGCACCCGTTGAGGCTGTTGCCCTTTCTGTAGTTGCCCGAGGCCATCTAACCTAAAAAACCGCCCAGCCCACGCCACATAACCCCTGCTACACGTATATCCGCTTGCTGCGTGTAGTGGACTCCTGACCTATCCAGCGGAGCCCGAAACTCCACCACCCTATGGCGCAAGTCGAGGAATCTGCAGCCCACACGGTCGCAGAACCGTCTCAGCCTCTGATTCAGACCCTCCACTTGGCTCTGTACCAAAGGTCCACAGTCAGTCCTGTCGATGATGCCGCAGATGGTGAGCTCTGCTTTCATCCCGCTAGCGAGACTGGCAGTCTTCACCAAATCAGATAGCCGCCGGAAGCCAGAGAGGATTTCCTCCGATCCATAGCGACACACATCATTGGTGCCGACATGAGCGACCACCTGCAGATGGGTGCACCCTGTACCCTTCATGGCATCCGGAAGGACTCTATCCACATCTGGAATGACTCCTACCGGTATGCACACGGAGTGCACATTGGTTTCTTCCCCTCTCTTGCTGCCAAATCCCTAAGGGGCCCCATTACGCGCCTGACGTTGGAGCTCCCAACTACCAGTAAGCCCACCCTCTGCGACCGCCCGGATCTTGCAGACTGAGGGGCAACCTCTGGAACAGGACAAGCAGCCATGTCAGGCCGAAGATCAGTATCAGCCTGAGACAGAGCCTGAAACCGGTTCGTCAGACAAACTCGAGAGGCCTTCCGTTCAGCCCTCCGGAATCTTTCGCCCCCTGCCACACCTTGAGACGACCTCCCACTCTACCACAGGTGAGGGATCAGCCTCAATGCGGGCAGTATCCCGGGCAACCACAGTCGTAGTCCGATCGGGGGATGCGTGGGACGAGCTGGCCGTCCCCGACAAACCCCCATCCGGACCCCCACAGTGATGCCCATTGGCAACAGCCTCAAGCTGTGTGACCGAAGCCAACACTGCCTGAAGCTGGGAGCGAAGGGATGCCAACTCAGCCTGCATCCGAACACAGCAGTTGCAGTCCCTATCCATGCTAAAAACTGTTGTGCAAAGAACGTCTGAACTAATCTACAGAGAGCGCAAACAAATCGACACAGAATTTAAACGGTTATTAAAATACAAGATTGCCTAGTAAATGCAGTAATGCTGCTACTTGCGCACTGCTGACACACTGCTCGGCGGCGGAAGGAGACTACGGAATTTTACATTATTCAGGTACTAAAACGCGATGCTTCAACTCTCAAATACTATAATACGCCCGAAATTTATGAATTAAATAATGCAAGTACCAAAAACACGCAAAGAAATTAAGAATTAGACTATGTAACAAACGAGTGAGCTAGGAGTATACGACTTGCTGCGGCAGCTGCTAATCCAACGGCGGCAGGGAGCACACTTACATTCTCGTAAGTGGTTGAAGATGTTGATAAATAATCGTCGAGATTGTTGATGTCTATTGGGATACCTTGCCGGATATACCGTACAAGAACAAACTGCATTCTTTGTACACTCTCCACACACCACGAGCATGTCGGCTTTTTCTGCGTTGATAAATCCCATCGTCCACTTCCGCTCTGCTGCTTGGTCACACATGAACTGCTTATCAAGTCGCAATGCACTCAAGGAATACACAAGCACACTGTACGCAAACACAACGACATCGTACATAGAAACTACGCAGGGTGACCGGCACAATTCCCGGCGGGATCAGGGATTTTTCTCTGCCTCGTGATGACTGGGTGTTGTGTGCTGTCCTTAGGTTAGTTAGGTTTAAGTAGTTCTAAGTTCTAGGGGACTGATGACCATAGATGTTAAGTCCCATAGTGCTCAGAGCCATTTGAATCATTTTTGACAGGCACAAACAAGTGTCGGTGTTGGAGCTTTTCAGAATGCGATATCTCGTAAATGATTCGCACTAGAATCCTGCAGCCAACACCATTGACATAAATTACCCTACGTTTACTTTTTTAATGTCATTAGGTACCGTTTCATTTAAAAACGTACATGTTTGCACAAGAAATACACTTCATAAACATTGTGAGAATCTTTTATTGGCTAACAATACGAGCCCGAGAGTACCAACCCATTCTGTGAGATCTGCACATCAATAGCACTTCACACAATTTTTATGATGCAAGTTTTAGGTGATTCACCCCGTATACAGAAAGAGTGCAATTACACATGTCACACATACATAACCTTTCCGACCGAGCTATTCGGTAGGTTACCCACAGGTTGTAAAGCTCACACCGGAACTGGTACGCCCCTCCCGTTTATCCGAATTAGGATTCTCCATCTGCCACAATTTCATCGAGTCTGATAACTGGCTGATTACAACCACCACTCGTTAATGAGCCGAATTCAGAAAAGCCCATTCCACTCTCTAAGGCGATACTCTACAGCCAGCACCCGCGCCTCACCTAGTGCATACGCAAGTCCATTCGGCGATTAGCATGAGCACCTCACGGCTGTTTTTGAAGTGCCGATGTCCAGTATGGTTGTGTGGTTAGAAACAGCAGGCAGCAAAACAGTTGTCTTAGGTTCCTCACTAACCACACCCTTGGATATAACGACATATTCGGAAATAAACATCCAAATATTTGCGACAAACGAAGAATTACAAATGCCATTGCTGCTTGTTCCCCCGCAGCGATTTAAGCTGTAATCCTAGGTTCATTCCTAATCACACCCACAGAAATCGCTATATTGTGGTGTGTGTACTGTAAAACCTTCGGTACACATGCCATCAGATTATTTGACTTTTCGCTGTAACGAAGTAGGCGAGTGTCAGCAATATGTCTCGTGGCGTCTTTATTTTCTGCCGTTAGGTCAGATGATGGAAATGCCACTTGCACACTTAGAGTAGCAGATTGACGGTGACCAACTTTAAACAGAACTTGACTAATTTTCACACACATTTATTAAATTAATAAAAAGCATAGACATTAAGTAACTTGATTCTGGGCGCTGTTTACAATTGACAATCTGAAGTTCCTTTGGTCTTGGTACGTTAACCTTATTCTCACATATCTCTGATACTTGACAAAGTGTCTATACATTTATCTTTATGCCTATGTACAGGAATATGATACTCTTACTAGGCGCAGACTGAAACTTGACTACAGAATAATGCAGACAAATGCAGACTGGTGCAGACAAATGCAGACTGACTAATCAGAGGTCTGTACACTCGTTATAATACCTCGCGCATTAAGATATCACTGTGCGAGTGTGATCCATGAGGAGAAAAGGTTCTACATTAGCAGCAATCTCATTGGCTGCGTTACATATTAATACGCGGATCGGTGGAAGCAGAATTTGGTCTGTCTCTAAGGTAGCGCCATCTCGTAGTGCGGAAATGGACAAGCGCTGCGCCTGCGCTGTTGTGCTTAGCGGGGCGCGCTATAGTGGAAAAGTTGTGTATGCGCTGACAAAGCGGAACTATGTACACAACACATATATTAGGAAAAAATATCTGTGGCAAGTAAGAATACAAGTGACATTGCTGAGCCACCCCAGCACGACTCACAACCCGTCCTCAAAGCTTCAGTTCTGCCAGTACCTCGTCTCTCACCTTCCAAACTTCACAGGAGCTCTTCTGCGAACCTTTCCTCCTGGAGGAAAGGAGACATGGCTTAGCCACGGCTTGGAGGATGTTTCCAGAATGAGATTTTGTGAATGGTAGGAGGCGAGGTACCGGCAGAATTGAAGCTGTGAAAACGGGGGCGTGAGTCGTGCTTGGGTAGCTGAGGTGGCAGTCTGCATTCGGCAGGACAGCAGTGCGGACCGCGCTCGGCCGTCCACGCCGCTGCGCGTGCGGAGTGTTTGTTTACTTCCCCGTCATCGCGCTTCTCAAAAATGGCTCTGAGCACTATGCGACTTAAGTTCTGAGGTCATCAGTCGCCTAGAACTTAGAACTAATAAAACCTAACTAACCTAAGGATACCACACACATCCATCCCCGAGGCAGGATTCGAACCTGCGACCGGAGCGGTCGCTCGGCTCCAGACTGTAGCGCCTAGAACCGTACGGCCACTCCGGTCGGTACCACGCTTCTCACTCGAACAAGCTATAATGGCCAACTCTTACAGGAAGAATACTCTTAAATTCACCTTTCCAAATGAATACGCATGAACCAAAGCACTTGCTTCCGAACGCTTCTTACGTGAAGATGTGAAGATCCCCCGTGACGATCTCACCGGCATACACCTATCGATCATTAGCAACGTCGTTTGTGTTAAGATGACTTACGGCGCTGCCTGCAACGAGATAGTTCAACGGACGCGACATGGACTAAAATTTCGACACTCCGACGGTAACGTTGGACCTGTGGATGTCGACCATGCAGGATTTGACCGTCGAACGATTCGTGTATTCGAACAGCCTTTCGAGGTGAATGAATGTGAAGCCATCGCGGCGCTAAGCCCGTACGGAAAAGTCCAGAGCCACGAAGCCGAGACATGGGCACAATTTACGACTTAATGGTGTGAGGCAAGTCAGAATAGATCTCAAACGGCACGTCCTGTCGTACATTTCTATCGGCGGCTGCCATGCTGTGGTCATTTACGACGGACAACCTCGAACATGTTCCGGCTGTGTCAAAGGCCACGTCCGTAACGAATGCCTGCAACTCCGCATCACACAGCTACGACACGACGATACGAACACCAACCGAATCTCAACCGCCCTTCCAGTCATTATGCGGCGACGCTGCACATCCAGCCATCACAAGACGTAGTTCATGAGCGTTTCTCTGGACCGATACATCCGGAGGCGTCCCAGCACCTTGCCATCGGCCATGCCGCCTGCGAACATGATTTACAACCGGGCACACCCACGCTAGAAGATCACAAGCATACCAGCGAGAGCTTTATGGAGACTGAAGACCACCCGCGGCTTTTGTACCGGAACGACGCGAATATCTTACTTCCTCAGACACCGAAACACAATGCCGGAGGCAAAAGTCGCCCAAACGACGAAAAATATGCCCTAAGTCATCAGAATCGACCACTGATCCCCCTCCGCAAGACGAAGAAATGGAGCATAAATTTGACGGAGTACACTATAACTCCTTTTCCTCTGCCACGGAGACACGTCATCCACAACACGGTGAGCCGTCCAACAGAGATCGTGAGCAAGCCCCGCGCCCAGAAGCCCTAAAACCTAGCACGCCCTTCGTCACCGACGCAACTGAGCCGACTCGGCCAGCGCTACCACCTCTCACTAATGTTGAAACTGATGAACATTTTTCACGGGCGGATGACGTGGATTTACCACCTCCACCCGATACATAAATGATATCTGTTTCACTGTTAGACTAACACTAAAATATGGGACGTTTCTACAACGACTCCTGCTACTACTGTGGACTTTCACAATACACCACGACAATCTTCACTAGCTACGAACCTATCGATAGCACGGATCCCCCATCAGGCATACCGAGCAGCTACCACCAACACCAATAAATCGGCTCCCACGTTAAACTTCAAAGGCTCCGCGACACGCTAAGAGCAGCGGACATCGACATCACCCTGCTGCAAGAACTGAGGACAGTGACTTGGACCGGTTGTTATGGATACGAGACGTACGCTGCCCCGGCGGAGCCATTCTCCCCGAGAAGGCATTGCAATTTCCGATGTCGCATATCTCCCAACGGCGCGTGGGGTGGCCATAACAGTTGAAGGAATCAAACTTAAATCTCTACGCCCCATCGGGCACTGAGAAAAGGAGGAATCGCTCCCAGTTCTACGCTGGAGATATCATGCCTTTATTCCTCGGCAGATACGATCATCTCATCGTAAGTGGAGATTTCAACTATGTTCTCGAGCGTACAGGCCAATACCCTCATTTTACCACATTTCCGGAACTTCACTTCCTCGTCCGCCGTCTACGTCTCCTTGACACTTGAAGAATGGTACACGGCGACCGCTCGGGGCATACATTTATCACGAGCCTCTCAGCCAGCCGACTCGATAGAACATATATCTCTGACGCTCTAAAACTCGTTCTCCTCGACATTGAACGTTGGCCGTCTATCTTTTCGGATCATGACATCTATATCTGTACCATGAAACTACGTAGGCAATCTATATGGCGCAGTGTAGTACCTTGGAATCTCAAAGTCACGCTACTGCAGGACCCTGAATGTCGTCAACAGGTCACCGACAAGTGGCACGCTTGTGTTCAATGCATCATGCGTTGCGATACCACACTGCAATGGTGGTTACTGTGCGCCAGACTGACCACCCGACGCACCTTGACACACTATGGCAGAGCCAAAGCCAGGTGGAATTACCACACAACAGATTTCTACTATAGCGCTCTACGTGAGCTGATGAATCATCCTCCATCCCCGGACCGTCTAACAGAAGCTCAGGGCATCAAAGCAATGATTTTAACCTTGACCAGGTGCTGCCTAGAAGGAGCCATTATACGAGCACACGGGCACGATAGAATTAACGGTGAAGAACATTCTATGCATCATATTGTTCAAAATGTTCGTCGACACCGACAGGCCTTAATGACAACCTTGGATCTACCTGATAGCCGACGGCTGACGTCGCAAGCTATCATTATGGATGCCTGCAAAACGCACTACAGACATCTCTATCAAGAAGTGCCTGCCGGTGCAGAGGTCATTGATGAGGTTGCCCAGAAGATACAATGTACACTAATCGCCGCGGCTGCAACCCTCCTGACTGCGAAAGTGACCATGGAAGCCTTACTCATACCAGTCCCGAAACCTGCAGGAGGAACACGACTCGATAGTTATCGACTGATGACGTTATTCAATTCCGACTTCAAGATTTCCACATGCCTTCTACCTGTGCGGCCTAAACATGTATTACGAGAAATTCTTTCCCACGAACAATAATATACAGACAGTGAATATCGAGATGCGATAGCTATGGCAACACACTCGTGACTGCCAGGCGCTTTAATCTCCATCGACTTCAGTCTCAAGCGTTTGACTGCGTCAAGCACGCCTTCTTCAACGCAGTTATGGACCGGTCGGTGATTCCCCCGACGTTCACGCGGGTGATTATGCGGCTCCTTCGTGGAGCAACGTCCAGGATTCTCGTCAACTGCAGACTTACAGAATCTAGACGGATTGAAAGCTCAGTACGGCAGGGTTGCCCACTCTCGACTGTGTTTTATACCATTGCCACGGAACTACTCATTTGCGGATTACGACGACGTTTCACAGGTATTCCACTCCGGGATCATGTGTTCCGCTGCCGAACCTATGGCGACGACTTGGTCCTCGTTGTACATTTAGCGGCAAACGTACAAGCTGCGATGCAGTGGGTTACCCGTTACAGTGCCGGGGCAGGGAGCACAATGAACGTTGCAAAATCATGCGCCATGAAGATCGGCCGCGGTCTTCTCACAGACAGCGTGGTACCTCTTTCATATGGCGGACACCCTTCGCTGTCTCGGACTGGTGTACACGCGAGACATTCGCTACACCTCGGCAATCAGTTTTCGGTCGCTACTGCAACGCATCCGGGCAAACATACAAAATCGTCTACTACGCCCGCTGAATATGTGCCAGAGAGTCCCATTCGCCAGTACCCATGTGGCAGCCCAGATACCCCATATCGCGCAGATTCTGCCCATCACTGCGACAATGGCGGCCAGACTACAGGCGGCTTTCGGGTATTTTATATGTTCTGGACACATCTTCAAAGTCAAGTATGATGCCCTCACCTTACTGAAGCGGGATGGTGTCCTCGATCTGGTTATCGTGAGAGCAAAGACTATGACACTTTACACTAATACTATACTCCGGTCACGGAAAAGCCAAAATGCTAGATTTACTGGAATGTTGACCACCGAGCTCGCACCTGTTTCGAGACGCCACCGATGTCGCACATCGGCCGTCTGTGTTTGGAATACGGCTAATTGTGCACCGAGCTCCCAGGATCAAGAAGACGATCACCCGCGACATCTACCGCCTTCTCCGAACCTACCCAACGAGGAAACCCCGTCAAAGCACTTCACCCCCAGATTTCATAGCCTACGGTTTGGAAAACGATCAAGCAACCACACCACACCACACCATCGCGACGTGGTACGTTCTCGTCACCGCGAAATATAATACAAGATAGAAACTGGATCGCATCGCGCAGGTGGACTCACACCTGTGCCTCAAGTGTAATGATGAAGATACAAATTTACATCATTTTGAATGTGGGCCAGCAGCAGCTGTCTGAACCCTCGTACAGAAGATTGTGGCTTCCTACCTCGAAGTTCCCCCATATCACGTTCTCTTACCATGATGATATATCCTGACACGACCTGCTTTCCATTGTCTAAGTGGCACCCCATCTCATGGATCAGTGGCATGGCTATCAAATATCCGGACACCTGGCTAGAAGTGACTTAAAAGTTCGTGGCGCCCTCCATCGGTAATGCTGGAATTCAATATAGTGTTGGCCCACCCTTGGCCTTAATGAGGGCTTCCCCACTCGCAGGCATACGTTAAATCAGCTGCTGGAAGGTTTCTTGGGGAATGGCAGCCCATTCTTCATGGAGCGCTGCACTGAGGAGAGTTATCTATGTCGATTGGAGACGCCTGACACGAAGTCCGAAAGGTGTTCTATACGATTCAGGTCAGGACTGTGTGCAGGCCGTCCATTAGAGGGATGTTATTGTCATGTAACCGCCACAGGCCGTGATTTATGAGCAGGTGCTCGGTCATGTTGAAAGATGTAATCGCCATCCCCGAATTGCTCTTCAACAGTGGTAAGCAAGAAGGAGCTTAAAACATCAACGTAGGCCTGTGCTGTGATGATGATGTGATTGTGGTCTTCAGTCCAAAGACTGATTTGATGAAGCTCTCTATAATACTCTATCCTGTGCAAGCTTCTTCATCTCCAAGTACCTATTGCAACATACAGTCTTCCGAATCTGCTTAGTGTATTCATCTCGTAGGGTCCCTGTATGATTTTTACTCTCCACGTTGCCCTACGATACTAAATTGGTGAGCTCTTGATGCCTCAGAACATCAACTATCAACCGATCTCTTCTTCTAGTCAAATTGTGCACAATTTTCTCTTCTCCCCAATTCTATTCATTACCTCCACAGTAGTTACTTGATCTACCCAACTAATCTTCAGCATTCTTCTGTAGCACCAAATTTCGAAAGATTCTATTCTCTGCTTCTCTAAACTATTTATTATCCATGTTTCACTTCCATGTAGGGCTACGCTTCATATAAATTCTTTCAGAAATGACTTACTGACAGTTAAATCTACACTTGATTTTAACAAATTTGTCTTCTTGAGAAAGGTTTTCCTTGCAATTGCAAATTTACATTTTATATCCTCTCTACTTCAACCATCGTCAATTATTTTACTCTCAAATAGCAAAACTCATCTACAACTTTAGGTGTCATATTTCCTAAACTAATTCCCATAGCATCACCTGATTTATTTCGACTGCATTCTATTATCGTCCTTTTGCTTTTCTTGATGTTCATCCTATATCCACCGTTCAAGACACTGTCCATTCTCTACTGCTCTTCCAGGTCTTTTGCTGTCTCTGATAGAGTTACAATGTCATCAGCAAACCTCAAAGTTTTTATTTCTTCTCCATGGATTTTAATTCCTATTCCAAATTTTTCTCTGGTTTCTTTTACTGCTTGCTCAATATACAGATTTAATAACATCGGGGATAGGCTACAACCCCGTCAGACTCCCTTCCCAACCACTGCTTCTCTTTCATGGCCCTCGACTCGATTGATGGTCCTTAATCTATATTCTAAGATAAGTCGCAGGGTCAGTATTGCCTTACGTGTTCCACCATTTCTACGGAATCCAAACTGATCACCCTTGAGATCGTCTTCTACCAGTTTTTCCAATCCGTTTGTATAGAATTCGTGTTAGTACACTCCTGGAAATGGAAAAAAGAACACATTGACACCGGTGTGTCAGACCCACCATACTTGCTCCGGACACTGCGAGAGGGCTGTACAAGCAATGATCACACGCACGGCACAGCGGACACACCAGGAACCGCGGTGTTGGCCGTCGAATGGCGCTAGCTGCGCAGCATTTGTGCACCGCCGCCGTCAGTGTCAGCCAGTTTGCCGTGGCATACGGAGCTCCATCGCAGTCTTTAACACTGGTAGCATGCCGCGACAGCGTGGACGTGAACCGTATGTGCAGTTGACGGACTTTGAGCGAGGGCGTATAGTGGGCATGCGGGAGGCCGGGTGGACGTACCGCCTAATTGCTCAACACGTGGGGCGTGAGGTCTCCACAGTACATCGATGTTGTCGCCAGTGGTCGGCGGAAGGTGCACGTGCCCGTCGACCTGGGACCGGACCGCAGCGACGCACGGATGCACGCCAAGACCGTAGGATCCTACGCAGTGCCGTAGGGGACGGCACCGCCACTTCCCAGCAAATTAGGGACACTGTTGCTCCTGGGGTATCGGCGAGGACCATTCGCAACCGTCTCCATGAAGCTGGGCTACGGTCCCGCACACCGTTAGGCCGTCTTCCGCTCACGCCCCAACATCGTGCAGCCCGCCTCCAGTGGTGTGGCGACAGGCGTGAATGGAGGGACGAATGGAGACGTGTCGTCTTCAGCGACGAGAGTCGCTTCTGCCTTGGTGCCAATGATGGTCGTATGCGTGTTTGGCGCAGTGCAGGTGAGCGCCACAATCAGGACTGCATACGACCGAGGCACACAGGGCCAACACCCGGCATCATGGTGTGGGGAACGATCTCCTACACTGGCCGCACACCACTGGTGATCGTCGAGGGGACACTGAATAGTGCACGGTACATCTAAACCGTCATCGAACCCATCGTTCTACCATTCCTAGACCGGCAAGGGAACTTGCTGTTCCAACAGGACAATGCACGTCCGCATGTATCCCGTGCCACCCAACGTGCTCTAGAAGGTGTAAGTCAACTACCCTGGCCAGCAAGATCTCCGGATCTGTCCCCCATTGAGCATGTTTGGGACTGGATGAAGCGTCGTCTCACGCGGTCTGCACGTCCAGCACGAACGCTGGTCCAACTGAGGCGCCAGGTGGAAATGGCATGGCAAGCCGTTCCACAGGACTACATCCAGCATCTCTACGATCGTCTCCATGGGAGAATAGCAGCCTGCATTGCTGCGAAAGGTGGATATACACTGTACTAGTGCCGACATTGTGCATGCTCTGTTGTCTGTGTCTATGTGCCTGTGGTTCTGTCAGTGTGATCATGTGATGTATCTGACCCCAGGAATGTGTCAATAAAGTTTCCCCTTCCTGGGACAATGAATTCACGGTGTTCTTATTTCAATTTCCAGGAGTGTATTTTGCAGCCGTGGCTTATTAAACTGATAGTTCGGTAATTTTCACACCTGCTTTCTTTCGGGTTGGGATTATTATATTCTTTTTGAAGTCTGAAGGTATGCTGTCATAGTTCCACCGCATCCGAATGTTGCTCTTGCCACTGCACAAGCTGGCAGATGACGTTCACCGGGCATTCGCCATACCCACACCCTGGCATCGGATCGCCATATTGTGTACCGTAATTCGTCACACCACACAACGTTTTTCCACTGTTCAATCGTTCAATATCTACGCTGCTTACTCCAAGTGAAGCGTCGTTTGGCGTGATTTGTGGCTTATGTGCAGCCACTCGACCACGAAATCCAAGTTTTATCACCCCCCCCCCCCCCCCCCTGTCTGTCATAATACTTGCAGTGGATCCTGATGCAGTCTGGAATTCCTGTGTGTTGGTCTGGATAGATGTCTGCCTATTACATATTACTATCCTCTTCAACTATCGGCGGTCTTTGTCAGTCAAAAGACGAGGTCGGCCTGCACGCTTTTGTGCTGTACGTGTCCCTTTACGTTTCCACTTCAGTATCACATCGGAAACAGTGGATCTAGGGATTAAATGAAACAACAAGTTTACTGTTACCAGTCACCGTTTAATGAACTCGGTGTACTGTTTGACTTTTTTGGTTATGGAATCATATTGTAATCTTTGAAGCAACTTTCCCAACTGTAATTCTGCATTATAAAGCTGTGTATTGAACATTTGTTTTTTAATATAAAGTTCTTTCAGTTTATTTTTCACCCAGAGTTTTCGTGCTTTTTCCAATGTTTACTTTGCAGTTGGCGTGTTTGTTTTAATGCCAATCTTGACATAATTCGGAATGACGTTATGTTTGAGACAATTTCTATTGAAGTGAATATGTTGTGTCGTCATTACGACCTTTTCTGCGTCGTTTTTGTACTATAAAATAGCCTTTATTGCCTGACAGAGCAGATTAACTTTAAATCCGAACATTTTAGGTTAGGCTTTACCGTGACTGATGGTTAAACGGTGACTGGTAACAGTAAACTGGTTACATCTTGGGTTGTCGGGTGTTCTGCCGGATATCAGCGTCGTACTTGCACGATATTTCGGTCACGTAGCTCGAGACCTTCATCAGGTGCGACCTGAGACTGCTCCTCGAGTGGACCTGGTCCAGTATTTATGCCTATGGCCTTCCCCCTCCACCAACGGCTGCAGGCGCTTCCTCTGTGGTCCGCGCCCATTCCCTGTGACCTGCTGGAGCGTTGCTGCTCCGTTTTCCGTCCGCTGCGGTTCTAGGTGTTCCCTCTGCGGTCCGCGCCCACCAAACCCGCTCCTGGGGGTTTCATCTACGGTCTGGGGTACCAGGCGTTCCCCCTGCGGTCCGCGCCCGCTCACCACGACCTGTTGGAGCGTTGCCGCTCCGTTTTTCGTCTGCTGCGGCTCTGGATGTTCCCTCTGCGGTCCGCGCCCACCAGTCCCACTTCTGGGTGTTCCATCTTCGGTCTGGTGCTCCTGGCAGTCCGTCAGGGGCTCGTTTACCATCTCCATGTCTCTGGTTCTTCTGTTTGTGTAGTGTTGCAGCTGGCCCCGTTGCTCCTTTAACAATTCCAGAGCCGGATCCCAGGCTCTGCTTAGCTGGTACCCTGTGTCACGGTTCATAAGATCGTCAGCCATTTTAATCTCAATCGATTCTCTTATAACACTGTCCCAAAATCTGGGTGTTTGTGCTAGAATCTTGGTATCCTCATACTTCATGGCATGATCTAATTCTAGACAGTGTTCAGCAATGGCTGACTTAGTCACCTGTCGTAATCTAGTGTGCCTCTGATGTTCTTTGCACCTGATCTCCACAGTTCTTGTCGTCTGGCCAATGTAGGACATGCCACATTGACAAGGTATATTGTAAATCCCTGGTTTTCGTAACCCCAGGTCGTCTTTGACACTCCCCAGCAGTCCCCCGATCTTGTTGGATGGACAGAAAACACACTTGATATTGTGTTTAAGCAGGATCCTACTGATTCTGGCAGAAATAGAGCCAGCATAGGGCAGGAGACTGTGGGTATTCGTGCTTGGTAGTGAAACGGTAGCCCGCCAATTTCGGAAACTTTAATCTGACTCTTCGATAATTTGAAGTCAAGGTTCAATAGGAGCCAGGAGCTATTAGGTTGGTGTATAAGTTCGTAGAGTTTTTGTTTTGCATTTTGGTATCGGTAGCTACGAATTTATTAACCGACTGTTATTTTCATCTCTAGCTCACTGTTGTTATTTGCATATTGGCGTTCGGCCATCTGAGGATAGTGATTAGAGCTGCGAGCTCTAGAAAATGGAGTAACAAGTGGAGCAATCGGAACATTTCCGACATATTCCGCGGGTCGCCGTACGTACATCTCTTCTTGCTCGTCATCAGTTGGTTCGTGTATTGAAAAGGGCTGTTTATGGACGACGTGACTCACCAACCACTCTGAGGGATCTACGCTGAATCGCAGTTGAGAAGTGAGACAATTTGGACCAACAGTGCCTTGATGAACTGGTGGATAGTATGTCACGACAAATACAAGCATGCATCAAAGCAAGAAGACGTGCCACTGGGTATTAGAGGTACCGGTATGTGTAGCAATCTGGACCACCGCCTCTGAAGGTCTCGCTGTATGGTGGTGCAACATGTAACGTGTGGTTTTCATAAGCAATAAAAAGGGCGGAAATGGTGTTAAAGTTGATCCCTATTCCAATTTTCTGTACAGGTTCCGGAACTTTCGGAACCGAAATAGTGCAAAACTTTTTTTATGTATGTATTACTGATGACTAAAGTCTCTGCTATGTGTGCCTGTAGCGCTTTTTGTGTTTATTTATCTTGTGGGGAAACGCTACGAACTTATGCACCAACTCTATATTTTGAATGACATGGAAGAGAAGATTTGGTAAGTGTTGTGGTGAATTGCGTAAATTTGGTTCAGTGTGACGTATCTTTCAGCAAATGGCAGACGGTGCCGTTATTAAAAAGGGTCAACATTGTTAATTTCAGTTGTGGATTAGAACTGAGCAACAGGAAGACACCCAGTTACTAGAAGGATGAAAGTGTGGACTGTGATATTGCTGCACTGAACGGTGTTCGACTATAAACTGTGACTTTTGGAACTGTGGTATATGGGAATGGACGACGCAATCAGTTAATGATTACTAGCAAAGTAGCAGTAGCTCAGCATTAAAAATAATCATAAGCAAAGTTTTACGTGTTACTGACGGAAAAATTGAATAATCATGCGCCCCCTGAAATAGTTCTACTCGAAGTGAGCACCGGTATGTACATTGTACTCAGATATAAAGCGTTTCTCTTAACTTTCAAACCTAAAAATCCCATTGTGACCGTCCCGTAACCACAGAAACCCTAAATATGTTTGGAGGAGAACCATTATCAGTTTTACACCACTAATTTACCGCGAACAACTTTTTTACAGGTAATGAAATTTAATTCACCAAGAGGGTGCCCTCCAATGTAGTCTACCGCCTTATTATTTCGCCCAGCAGGAGGCGGAGATACTACACATCATCAGCGAGCAGACGTTCAGCATAATTGTAGTGTGAAGGTTTGTCTTTGCAGTTACTAGCAGTGTCAGCAAAAGCAGAAAATACCAGAGGCTAGCGAGTTTTACGAAGCCTATGCTTCAAAAGCTATGAAACGACCTTTGAACCAAGCTTTAATTAAAAGATCCTCATTCAGCTAGGAGACTGTATTCTTTTGTGTAGCGGAGAATTTTTTTAATAACTGAACATAGGAAATTAGTTTAACTACAAGACGTCACGTTATGAAAGAGCAATATGTACATTTCTTTACAGTTTGAGCAGTCGCTATCATTTCCGAATGATAATACATTAAATTAACGAAATTAACTGATATTTCACTATCTTTTATTCTCATCATACAAACTGTAGTTAAATAACGCCACAACAGAGAGTTGAACGTCTTAAGGCGTAAATGTTTCTCAAAAATAGATAACTGCTTCATTTACATCAGAAACAGATAATTTATCTTCCTGATCATAAAACAACAGGCACTGATATTATGCAATCGCTTTCCTCCTCTGATATGTTATTATTTTGTTACTATCAATTTTCATGTTTTTTCGACTGAAGGAATAGATGTTTATGTGTGTGTGTGTGTGTGTGTGTGTGTGTGTGTGTGTTTGTGTGTTTGTGCGCGTGTGTGCTCCATGTTTTCCTCCTACGCCTGTGTCAATATTTAAAAATTAAATATCGACAGAGCAATTCACAGTAGTACAGGTGTTTGGTTTGTGGAACAAAATTATATGAGATGTCATTGGTGCTTAGGAACAGACATAGATTAATATTGAAATTATCACGTTTTACCAATCTGCTAACAAAATGTGTGCTGTGTTCGCCTTTCAACTTCTTAATAAAGGTAGTTGATACATAGAATAGAGAGATGAGGTTTAATCTGTTCTCATCTGCATCCATTTTTCCCAGCGAAAAGACAAGCACAGTACCCCGGCAGATGTAGATTCATATTATCACTGAAAATATCTTAGCCGAATAACAGTGCTACCAGAAATCTCATAACCTTACGTTTTAACATAATCATTCTGATTAGTAAAGATTGTCTTTGGCTGTAATTCTGTCTGAGAATATCTGCTACGTCTGATGAACCAATAACACGTTATGTAGTAACACACACATGAACTCTTTTGCTTGGTACACCAAACGCACATTAGCGTCAGCAAGTGGCACACTCTTTTCTCGCTCTGTGACGAGCACTGGAGTCATATATCACACACTATGAATGAGAACAGCACCAAATTGTGCTGTCCTGGGCACTTGTACATACTTCCCAAGAAGTAGCCTCCTATCGCATTTCATGTTCATCGCAGGAATCTGAATTTGCTGTTAGCCTGGACATGGAAGGTGCCTTACATTTAGCCAGTGGAACATACGTCCCTAATAACATCTATATTTGTGAACTCACTGATTAATTAAAGTTGTAAATCAAAAAATTTAATCAAATAAACAAAACTCTAGTATTAAATGCATTTAGCAAATGAAATCTAGAGCTGGAGAAATAACATAATGGTTGATTTAGCCAAAGGATAAGAAACGAAGGTAAATAAGGAAAAGAAAGACAACGTGGTGTGTTCGAAATCATTATGAACTGAGGATGAATTTACATATAAGCTGCTGAGTCATCTGAGTACAATAAAAAAAAGCGTTGCTGCACTAACAAAATAAACCAAATGGCAAGCTCTTAACATCCTTTGATACAGAAAGACCCTCCTATACCAACTCGACCTACGAAAGTGATAGAACAAGTTCCTCAGAACTAGGAACTTAGAGATTGTCTTAAAAGGAGCAGCGATTTGGACATTAAGGCCACATTTTTTGTTTATTCGCCTTTCCCTGTTCTAGTAGAAGTCTTTCTTAGTAAAATAAACTAAGAACTGGACAAGTTATCTAATATTATTCTATAAGAAATTCGATGCTACGAACTGAAATACTGAACATGATTAGTTTGTTTATATTAATCAACGAACTGAGTAAATATTTTAAGAAATGTTTGTTTGTCCGATACAGAAGAAAAAGTAACCTGCTTCCAGAAAAAAAATCTGTTCTGGCTATTGCATCATATTAGAAGAGGGGCTCTCAAATAATTGTTTCGATATGCGCATGTGGCGCTTCTGTAAACAGCAATTTTCGGTCCAATGTAACAAAGCAAATCTCTATTTATTTGTGATAAGGACATCCTAGCTTATTACAGAAGCAATAAAAAAGGAAGCCAAAACTTCGATATGAATGTTCACGGCCATACAAAATGAGGAGGAATGGTGGTCTGACATAGAAAAATTGTATCGATGGTGACATTACCATCAAATCAATAGAGAAGTCGTTATGGAGTTTTAATTTCATACGTTTTATCCACCCTTCTTTTCTGAATGATGAAGACAATGGACGTGCTACCAAGATTAGAGAATTATCTCGAAAGACTACAAATGATAGCAAACAGGTTGTACATATTTCAGGAAGCGAATAATTTCACAAGTCAGCAATCTAAACAGCGTTTTAGGGACGTAATGAGTTCTATCAAACGTAGAAGCGAAAGTAAACCTGACAGCTTACATTCGTTGGTCATGCAGTACGCTTATCAGCGCTCTGTTCAGTGGTTAAGGTAGACACGATCACAAGTAAAAAGCTTTTTACAGTAGAGAATGAAAAATACTTCCTTATTTCCGACAACCGGTTTCGACAAACCTTGCTGTCATCTTCTGGTCTTCAAAAAGTTTTGTTGCAAAACGTGTTCTCTGTGAGTTGGAACTTCATGCCAAGTAGTCATGTTAGTGGATTAAATGCCACAGTTGCACCATGCACACGGTCTGAGTTGGATCAGCAATGGATGAGACATGTCACGCTAACGTAAACAATGTGCTAATGTACATTTTAGTATGTATTGTGCCTTTTAAGACTCAACAGTCATTGTGAGCGCTAGATGTACGGACGTGGCCATGCACACAATGTGCTTTCGAACTGTAAATGTCTTATTTCTGACAAATATTTGTATATGCGCTACACTTTATCCACTAATATGACAACTTGGCATCCATTTCCAATTCACATTCAACACGTTTTGTAACAAGAATGTTTAAAAACCATTAGAGGATAGCGAATTTCGTTGAAACAGGTTGTTTAAAATAAAGAAGTATTTCCCCGATATCGACTATAGAAAGCTTTTTACCAAGTGAAACAAATGGCGCCTGCTCATTCCGCAACACGTGAAAATTGAGTCACCATTACAGGTCATCGAATGTTGCAAAGGCAATATGCTGCTCCCCGACCCCTCAACCACGCCCACCACGGCTCTGTAAATCAACATAGGTCATGCCCACAGTATCAGAAAACGCCCGACTTGCAGTTGATACACGACTTAGATTTATTGTAGCACCTCGTTGACCAATGCCCCAGTCGAAACCAATGACGGTGTCTGAGGTGCATAAATTGGAATTACTTTCATTTCTGAGAACATTTCTTGTGGAGAACAACGGTCCAGCAAACAGTACTTCAAAACTAGACACAGAAATTCTCGACCACAAAAACGTTTATTTTGATGGTAAACGGTTTTCTTCAGTTTCTGACCATCCTCATAACCTCAGACCTTAGTGATAGGCGGTAGCGGTGAATGGAGCGTGTGTTGTAACTCCACGGACGTCAACTGATCAACGTTGACGTTTATCGAGGTGCAACAACCGCTTCATTCACATCCACCACCTATCATCATGATATGAGGGTCTGGGGATGGTCAAAAACTGACCGAAATCGGTTACCATAAAAAATAAGCGTTTTTGCGGTCGAGAATATCTGTGTCAATTCTGAAAATTACCTTTCCCTGATCGTTGAACGCCCATTTTTCAGAAAGATTTTTACCATGCATATCTTAATGCATGTCAGCTCCGTGTCATGGAAATCCGAAGGAATTTTATCCCGAACAAGAGTATTTAGGCCTAGTCTTAACGTTGATTTTCCTTTTCACTTATTTTTCAGAACAAACTAAGACGTTCCTTCCGGTCTCGTCTCGAAGCTTCTGAGGCGTCGCGTGGACTGTCACTCTTACCGATTGCTGACATATAGTATCGTGCGACGTATTGATGTAATAATTGGCTTGGAACCGGTTACTGGCGGTCCCGGATGAATCTCTGCACCGAAACATGACTACAACTATCGTAAAAGGTTCACCAGTCTCTCTTTTAAGCCGGGAGATCGTATTCCGGCTGTCAGTACTGCAAAAGCACTTATAAATACGACCTACTTTCAGATAGATTCCGACATACGACCGTTGGACTGGAAAACGTATGTCATTGAAAATTCGCATGTTGTCTCAATCTGGCTGCCAGCACGTTTCACCGATAATTTCATCAAGCGACAAAGTAGGATAACAGTTAATATTTAGTAGGGAAATAATCAGACAAGAACACTACGAGTTTCCACAGCTGTAATTTATTGCCTTTATTCAGATCTCTTATCAAAAATCGCCATCAGCTAGGTACTGCATCGTAGTTCTTACGTGGATCCTTGTCTACCGAATATGAGCGCGCTCACCAGACGGTATCACTCGCCGGTACAACTGGGAAATGATTGATAAGAAGTCACGGCTCTCGCGAAACAACGTACTTGCGAACTCTTGTAAGTTTTCCCTATTGGCAAACTATGAAGAACTTCCAACAATTAAAGCGGCAAACTGAAGTAGAAATGAAACTGTTCGTAGGATGAGCTTTGGATTTTCGTTACTTTAGGTTCACATCACTGGGGTGAGCTGAGAACAGCAAACGGATAAAATTGTTATCTTTATAACCTCAGTATCGCATCAAATGATGATGTGCCCGCTTGGAATTTCCGCATTAGTTGAACAATGTTTAGTGATAATCTGTTTTTAATTTTTTATTTTTATTTGTAGTTTTATTCATTTATTTATTTTGAACGTAGAAAACCAGCTAAAATGTTTTCTCGAATGACTTTACGTTACGGTGAAAGTTGTATGAACCGTGGATATTTTTAAAAGTGGGTATAACAGGTTATAAGATGGTCGAACCTCAGTGTCTGACGACCAGCGTCCTGGCCAGAAAGTTGAAGAGACAACTCCTTCGCTTGAAATCCGAATTGATAACATTATTCGTGAAGACCGACGTATTACTGTTAAATACGTAGCAAAAATAGTGGCAGTAATTGTTGCCATAGTTCATAACGTTATCTCTAACAAGCTCTAGTACAGCAAAACAAGTGCAAGAGGGGTCCCGAAAGGGTTAACGCAACAACACAAGGACACAAGATTGAAACTGTGTACAAACTTAAAGGACGCTATAAAGGGGAATGTGTTTCTTCCAGAAACAATGTTTCAACGTGTGATGAAACTTGCGTGTCTAAAAGCCAAAGTATGGAATGGAAAAGCTTGTGGAAAAGTGGCTCAAACCAAAAGACACACACTTGTTTGCTTCAGGTGCAAACAAACTAATTCATCGTTGGGACAGGTGTATTAATATTGGAGTGCATTATGTAGAGAAGTTGTAAAAGTCTCAGTTTGTAAAAATATACAATTTTTCCTCCATGAATTTGTGTCCTTAATTATTGAAAATCGTTTGTAGTTTTATGGATCACTCATCCTGATTTGAAATTCGAAATTCTTTTTCACTTCCACACTGAAGGGCAAACGGCACCACTCCTATTTCCAAGAAGATTGCCGGTCAACTTCTGATTTCTGAGATCTCATAATCACTCCGCAAACTTCTTATAACGTTCAGCCTTTCCAACCAGACTACACCAGGAGCAGATGTACAGGAATGGCGTTGATCAGTTACTCCTACTCGCAATGGAAATTCCTCCGAGGGTCCTGCTTCCTATGAAGACTCTTCAAAAGCTTATATCCAGTATGTGCTGGAAGATACCTTCCTCCATCAGAAACTCGCTAGCCCTTTAGATAGCCCAGTAGTCCTCGACCACAAGATCAATGGAAAGGCCTGGCCATCATCTCCAGGCTGGACGAAGTTCCCAGGATAATATAAAATAGCTGTTTGGTCCACAGTAGCCAATAGGATGAGTGAACGATATCGACCAGGAATTTTCACCAGTGTTAATCTTTGACGGTGCCCAGATACCGAATTTCCTAAATCGGCAGAGGCAAGAATTGTAAAAATATATGTCTCTGTAATCAAATATTAGAATAAGGTAATCGCTGGGAGTGGAAAGCCATTGACGTCTATCAGTTTTATTCTGTTGATATGTGTGAGACTACTCGACAAGCCTACAGTTTTCCTTACGCAGCTTTCTGACGTATTCCGCGTGTCATTCCTTCAAGTGGATAAATTACTGTACGTCCTACTTTTATTATTGCTTCACACAAGAAAAATTCATCAACAGTAAGTGAAAGTTTTACAGAGTATCTTATACAATTAATTTCCAAGAGAAAAGAAATATGCGTCTATAATCAAACAATTTGCACTTCTCTTCAAGGTGATTTCAGAGAAAAGAGCGTGATACGTATTTATTTATTCATTTCATCTGTGGGCATATTTTGGCGAGTGTTTCCAGTAATACGAAAGGATTTTTTTACTGGTTGTCTTGCAAATACAGTGCAAACCTTCTGTATTTAATGAAGAAACGAAATTAGGAGAGGATGTCTGCATTGCAAAAGAATTTTAAAAAATAGCAATCACCTTTCTTTAGAACATTGCAGTTTCTCCCACAGATAGTTTCAAACTAGGGAATTGAGAGATTTGCAAGAATCGTCTTAATCACCAGACTACCCTACATCTGCCTTTTATGTATCCCAGCATCTGAAGAACTCCATAGGTGGAAATATATTTTCTACATCCAAATAATTAGTTGCTATAATAACAAATGAGTATTTTTAGAACTTCCTTGATATCGCTTCAAGGACATATTCTACCAACAGCCAAATACTGCGATGGTTCCTTTGAATAAGTACGCCTGATTTCCTTCCCCATTATTCCCCAATCCGAGCTTGTGCTCCATCTGTAGTGCCGTCTTTGTCGATGGACTTTAGGATGTACTATTCCGTCTTCCTTAATACCAACAGGGTTCTGGTTTTGGTTTTGTTTTGCCAACAGTGTGTACCTCACACTAAATTTTCGTTGCCCTGAAACGAGAATACATTGAAATGGAAGTGTATGTTGTAATCCAAAATCAATCATTTTTCACTGGCACTCTAGGAACATTTCACTTTTCTCAAGTAAACGTGCAATAATGAAAGTGTAAACAGCAAGAAACTAGCTAGTTATTATTGACGCCATAGTGCTGATACTGGATGTCACGAATAAAATTAAAATTTAGTTATGATTTTTGTTTTACATTGGTTTTAACCGCATATGAAACAGGAAGAATTTGTTTCCAGCTTTTGTAGCAATATTGCATATGACATGAATGAAACATTAAATATAACTGCACACATTATTCAGCGCTAGGTCCTACCAGTCTAGTACCTTACTTGAGTACACAATAAAAAACTTTGCTAACAAAATCCATCACGAAGGTGAAGATCATAAGCAGCTGAGAGAAAAATTATGATGATTGAGTGAATGAAACGTGAAAGGGAGTATCTTCGCTGGCCCACAAACTCTAGAGTTTCTAAGAGACAACCAGTTTGATGGAACGTTACATGATGATGAGAAAGGTGCGAGGGAAAGTTTTAAAACTATTTGTTCCAGTTTCCTATGAAGAAAGTTGTAAGGAACCTGTGGATGAACTGTTGTCTCGATATAAAAAGCTTTGTTCTAATAGGTCACTCCAGTCACTTCCTCCATGCGCATCCCGATTTCTTCCCTGAAAATTGGGGAGCAGTTTCTGACGAACATGACGAGCGATATCTTCATTATATGCAGTCATGGTAAAGAGGTGTTCAGGGACGTGTTACCCCGTTATCCTAGTAGACTGCTGCTGTACCAATACAAGGGATGCTCCAAATGCCTTTCCATACGTACGCAAGAAATCAAAAGGAAACATGTATCAAAATGTCAGGTCAGAACATTGATAGTGATGAAAGCGTTTATAGCACAGAATTTTATATATTTTGGTGGAACATAGTGTTAATGTTTCTATTTTTTTATTAGTAAAGTATTTATAAGTGTTTGATTGTTTCTATGAGAAAGTGTAACAAAACATGGAAACTTCTTCGGTGGCTTTCGCTCAGTTTTATCAGTGCAAGTGTTTAATATTATTCCCGTCAGGTATCCACAGTTATTTTCAAATTTCCTTCACCAAATATTTATGGGATATATAGCTACATAAACAGAAATGTATTTTAATGGTACAAATGAGTAATTTGGGCTATTTGTGCAGCTGACTGTATTTCTATTAATGAAATTTTTTCATCATATACTATCGAAATTCATGTGCTTTACTTTACTTACTTTCCTTTATGCTTGGCAAGGGCCTTACGGAGCGTACGCCTGCTCTGTGAGCCTCTTACGTTTGTTTCTGTTTACTGCACTGTCCTTCCACTTGGGGCTGATGAAATATCTTCATGAAAAACACCATCTCACAAAGGAGAGAAAACTACAGCTAATGTGTTGCAGTATGTAGATAGCTCTAACCACAGCTACACAAATTATGTAGCTTTATTAATGACAGACAGACTAGAAAACAAGGTGTGCATATGTCTGCAAGAGGCAGAAGGCACTTCGGCTCAAAATTTCAAGGAAACTTAAAACAACGTGTACACAAAACACGCATGTGGAGGCAGTTAAAAGTGGAAAAATAACTACCGACCACGTGAAATATTTTCTGACTTCAGTCCTTGATGGACATGTAACAAGTGAAACGAGCCTATTGCTGTGTGTTTCCTGATCATGTCATACATCTACATCTACATCTACATGGATACTCTGCAAATCACAGTTAAGTGCCTGGCAGAGGGTTCATCGAACCACCTTCACAATTCTCTATCATTCCAATCTCGTATAGCGCTTAACGAATGAACACCTATATCATTCCGTACGAGACTGATTTCCCTTATTTTATCGGGGTGATCGTTCCACCCTATGTAGGTCGGTGTCAACAAAATATTTTTGCATTCGGAGGAGGAAGTCGGTGATTGGAATTTCGTGAGAAAATTACGTGACAACGAAAAACGCCTTTCCTTAATGATGTCCATCCCAAATCCTGTATCATTTCTGTGACACTCTCTCCCATTTTTCGTGATAACACAAAACGTGCTGCCTTTCTTTGAACTTTTTCGATGTACTCCATCAGTCCTACCTGGTAAGGATCCCACACCGCGCAGCAGTATTCTAAAAGAGGATCGACAAGTGTAGTGTAGGCTGTCTCCTTAGTAGGTCTGTTACATTTTCTAAGTGTCCTGCCAATAAAACGCAGCCTTTGGCCAGCCTTCCCCACAACATTTTCTGTGTGTTCTTTCCAATTTAAGTTGTTCGTAATTGTAATACTTAGGTATTTAGTTGAATTTACGGCTTTTAGATTAGACTGATTTGTCGTGTAACCGAGGTTTAACGAGTTCCTTTTAGCACTCATGTGGATGACCTCACGCTTTTCGTTATGTAGGGTCAACTGCCACTTTTCGCACTATTCAGATATTTTTTCTAAATTGTTTTACAGTTTGTTTTTATCTTCTGATGACTTCATTAGTCGATAAACGACAGCGTCATCTGCAAACAACTGAAGACGACTGCTCAGATTGTCTCCCAAATCGTTTATATAAATAAGGAACAGCAGAGGGCCTATAACACTGCCTTGGGGAACGCATGAAATCACTTCTGTTTTACTAGATGACTTTCCGTCAGTTACTACCAACTGTGATCTGACAGGAAATCGCAAATCCAGTCACATAACTGAGACGATATTCCATAAGCATGCAATTTTACTACGAGCCGCTTGTGTGGTACACAGGAATACGGAATCGATCTGAAATCCCTTGTCAACAGCACTCAACACTTCATGTGAATAAAGAGCTAGTTGTGTTTCACAGGAACGATGTTTTCGAAACCCATGTTGACTGTGTAACAATAGACCGTTTCCATCAAGGTAATTCATAATGTTCGAACACAATAAACGTTCTAAAATCCTGCTGCATATCGACCTTAACGATATGAGCCTGTTATTTAGTGGATTACTCCTACTACCTATCTTGAATATTGGTGCGACCTATGAAACTATCCAGTCTTTGGGTAAGGATCTTTCGTCGAGCGAACGGTTGTATACGATTGTTAAGTATAGAGCTAATGCATCAGCATTCTCCGAAAGGAACCTAATTGGTATACAGTCTGGACCAGAAGACTTGCTTTTATTAAGTGATTTGAGTTGCTTCGCCGGACACGGTGGCCGAGCGGTTCTAGGCGCTTCAGTCTGAAACCGCGCGACTGCTACGGTGAAAGATTCGAATCGTGCCTCGGTCATGGATGTGTGTGATGTCCTTAGGTTAGTTAGGTTTAAGTAGTTCTAAGTTCTAGGGGACTGATGACCTCAGCTGTTGTGTCCCATAGTGCTCAGAGCTACTTTTGAGTTGCTTCACTACTCTGAGGATATTTACTTCTATGTTACTCATGTTGGCAGCTGTTCTCGATTCTGATTCTGGAACATTTACTTCGTCTTCTTTTATGAAGGCATTTCGGTACGCTGTGTTTAGTAAATCAGCTTTGGAAGCACTGTCTTCGATAGTATCTCCATTGTTATCGCGCAGAGATGACATTGATTGTTTCTTGCCGCTGACATACTTCACATACGACAAGAATCTCTTTGGATTTTCAGCCAGGTTTCGAGACAAAGTTTCGTTGTGGTAACTGTTATAGGCGTCTCGCATTGAACTCAGTGCTAATCTTGGGGATTTTGGGTCTGCTTGAATTTGGCATGTTTGTTTCGTTGTTTCTGCAACAGTGTTCTAACCCGTTTTGTGTACCAAGGAGGATCAGCTCCGTCGTTTGTTAGTATTTGGTATAAACCTCTCAATTGCTGCCGATACTATATCTTTGAATTCAAGCCACATCTGGTCTACAATTATATTGTTAATGTGGAAGGAGTAGAGATTGTCTCTCAGGAAGGCGTCAAGTGAATTTTTATCTGCTTTTTTGAATAGGTATATTTTTCGCTTATTTTTCGAGTATTTGGGGATTACAATATTCAGTCTCGCTACGACAACCATGTGTTCACTAATCCCTATATCGGTTTTAATGCTCGTTATTAACTCATGATTATTTGTTGCTAAGAGGTCAAGTGCGTTTTCACAACCGTTTACTATTCGCGTGGCCATATGAACTAACTGCTCGAAATAATTTTCAGAGAATGCGTTTAGCAAAATTTCGTATGATATTTTATACGTACATTCGGAATTAAACATGTATTTTCGCCAACATATCGAGGGTAAATTAAAGTCACCACCAACTATTATAGTATGAGTCGGGTACGTGTTTGAAATCAAACTCAAGTTTTCTTTGAACCTTTCAGCAACTGTATCATCTGAACTGGGAGATAGGTAAAAGGATCCAATTATTATTTTATTCCGGTTGCCAATAATAACCTCTGCCCATACTAACTCACAGGAAGTATCATTTCAATTTCGCGACAAGTTAAACTACTTCTAACAGCAACAAACAAGCCACCGCCAACCGTGTTTCACCTAACTTTTCGGAACTCCGTTAGGTTCTTCACAAAAATTTCGTCTGAGCGTATATCCAACTCTAGCCAGCTTTCAGTGCCTATAGCGATTTGAGCATTAGTGCTTTCTATTAGCGCTTGGAGCTCTGGTACGTTTCCTACACAGCTACGACAATTTACAACTATTATATCAATGGTTCCTGTATCTATGTTCTTCCTGTGTTCGGCCTGCACCCTTTGTGTCTGAAGCCCATCTTGTGTTCTCCCAAGACCCTATAACCTAAAAAACCGCCGAGTCCACGCCTCACAGCCCCTGCTACCCGTGTAGCCGCCTGCTGCGTATAGTGGAGACCTGACCTATTCAGCGGAACCCAAAACCCAACCACCCTTTGGTACAAGTCGAGGAATCTGCAGCCTACACGGTCGCAGAACCATCAAAGCCTCTGATTCAGACGCCACACTCGGCTCTGTATCAGAGGTCCGCAATCGGTCCTGTCGACTATGGTGCAAATGGTCAGCTCTGCTTTCATTTTGCAAGCAAGACTGACACCCTTTACCACTTCTGTTAGCCGCTCGAAACCAGAGACAATCTCTTCTGATCCAAAGCGACACACATCATTGGTGCCGACATGAGCCACCACCTGCACCCTGTGCTCTTCATGGCATCCGGGAGGACACTTTCCACATCTGGAATGACTCCACCCGGTGTGGACACGGAGTGCACATTGGATTTCTTACCCTTCTTGTCAGCCAAGTCCCTAAGGGGCCCCATAACGCGCCTAACTTTGGAGCTCCCAACTACCAATAGTCCCACCCTATGCGACTGCCCGGATCTTGCAGGCTGAGTGGTTTACTCTGAAACAGGATAGGCGACAGCATCTGGTTCAGCGACAGTGTCAGTCACGGACAGCACTTGGAGCCTGTTTGTCAGACAAACCAGGGAGGCCTTACGTGCTGCCGCTTGGTAAGTCTTTCGCCACCTGCTTCGCCCCGGGGCGACCTTCCACTCGACCACAGGTGAGTGATAGCAGTAACTGGGCAGGCCACCGGTGAGGACCGATCGGAGGACCCTGACGCGCTGGACGTCCGTTGGATCCCCACGACCGGCCCACAACAGTGGTGCCCATCCACTGCAGCCTCAAGCTGTGTAACCGAAGCCATCACAGCCTGAAGCCTAGAGTGAAGTGTCACAAACTTGGTTCGCATCCACACACAACAATCGCAGTCCCTGTCTCTACCAAAGACCGTGGGAACCTAAACTATTCAGATAACGAACTATCGGTACGTGCAGCGCAACTCTAATGTAGACCCTGACGAAAACGCACGAACTGTGTCTAGTGATACGCAGATATTCAAGAACTTAATACCGAAGCACTCAGGTGAAACTAAATAATTTGCCCCTGATAAGGAACTTGTAATACACTCCTGGAAATTGTAATAAGAACACCGTGAATTCATTGTCCCAGGAAGGGGAAACTTTATTGACACATTCCTGGGGTCAGATACATCACATGATCACACTGACAGAACCACAGGCACATAGACACAGGCAACAGAGCATGCACAATGTCGGCACTAGCACAGTGTATATCCACCTTTCGCAGCAATGCAGGCTGCTGTTCTCCCATGGAGACGATCGTAGAGATGCTGGATGTAGTCCTGTGGAACGGCTTGCCATGCCATTTCCACCTGGGGCCTCAGTTGGACCAGCGTTCGTGCTGGACGTGCAGACCGCGTGAGACGACGCTTCATCCAGTCCCAAACATGCTCAATGGGGGACAGATCCGGAGATCTTGCTGGCCAGGGTAACTGACTTACACCTTCTACAGCACGTTGGGTGGCACGGGATACATGCGGACGTGCATTGTCCTGTTGGAACAGCAAGTTCCCTTGCCGGTCTAGGAATGGTAGAACGATGGGTTCAATGACGGTTTGGATGTACCGTGCACTATTCAGTGTCCCCTCGACGATCACCAGTGGTGTGCGGCCAGTGTAGGAGATCGCTCCCCACACCATGATGCCGGGTGTTGGCCCTGTGTGCCTCGGTCGTATGCAGTCCTGATTGTGGCGCTCACCTGCACGGCGCCAAACACGCATACGACCATCATTGGCACCAAGGCAGAAGCGACTCTCATCGCTGAAGACGACACGTCTCCATTCGTCCCTCCATTCACGCCTGTCGCCACACCACTGGAGGCGGGCTGCACGATGTTGGGGCGTGAGCGGAAGACGGCCTAACGGTGTGCGGGACCGTAGCCCAGCTTCATGGAGACGGTTGCGAATGGTCCTCGCCGATACCCCAGGAGCAACAGTGTCCCTAATTTGCTGGGAAGTGGCGGTGCCGTCCCCTACGGCACTGCGTAGGATCCTACGGTCTTGGCGTGCATCCGTGCGTCGCTGCGGTCCGGTCCCAGGTCGACGGGCACGTGCACCTTCCGCCGACCACTGGCGACAACATCGATGTACTGTGGAGACCTCACGCCCCACGTGTTGAGCAATTAGGCGGTACGTCCACCCGGCCTCCCGCATGCCCACTATACGCCCTCGCTCAAAGTCCGTCAACTGCACATACGGTTCACGTCCACGCTGTCGCGGCATGCTACCAGTGTTAAAGACTGCGATGGAGCTCCGTATGCCACGGCAAACTGGCTGACACTGACGGCGGCGGTGCACAAATGCTGCGCAGCTAGCGCCATTCGACGGCCAACACCGCGGTTCCTGGTGTGTCCGCTGTGCCGTGCGTGTGATCATTGCTTGTACAGCCCTCTCGCAGTGTCCGGAGCAAGTATGGTGGGTCTGACACACCGGTGTCAATGTGTTCTTTTTTCCATTTCCAGGAGTGTATATCACAAAATCGCTTTACTTTCTGACGCAAACGAAAACGCGAGAACTGTGGCTATTAGATTTTAAATTTACACGAAGAAACTCCTGAAAATAATCTATTAAAGCACACAGATGATATAATAAAATTCGCTCCTGGTTAGGAACTCGTAAAAGTCACAAAAGCGGTTTACTTATCTGTTGCTGCGTCTTTAGCCGTCCGCTAGTACTGCCTACTACATACAGATCGCATGCTTCTACATCTACATCGACATCTATATGGACACTCTTCAAATCACATTTAAGTGTTTGTCAGAGAGTTCATCGAACTACCTTCACATTTCTCGATTATTCCAATCTCGTATAGCGCGCGGGAAAACGAACACCTATGTCTTTCCGTAGGAGCTCTGATTTCCCTTATTTTATCGTGGTGATCGTTTCTCCCTATGTAGGTTGATGTCAACAAAATATTTTCCGATTAGGAGGAGAAAGTTGGTGACTGGAATTTCGTGAGAAGATTCTGTCGCAACGAAAAACGCCTTTCTGTTAATGATGTCCAGCCCAAATCCTGTATAATTTCGGTGACACTCTCTCGCATATTTCGCAATAATACGAAACGTGCTGCTTCCCACACCACCCAGCAGTATTCTACATGGGCACGGACAAGCATAGTGTAGGAAGTCTCCTTGGTGGATCTGTTACATTTTGTAGACAGGCATCTATTCCTACATCCATTATATTTTTGTTACTGAAAAGTCTTCTTGAGTACTTGAGGCAGTCATCTGTCTTGAAAGTGAATCCGTCTGCGTCCAAAGATGCATCAGGTCTGATTTTCTTACTTATGACCTCCTATTCTGTCTTTGCGTCATTAAAACGTGCTCCTGTTTTTTCAGAGATTTTGTAACAGTTTCGCATCATTTTCATTACTTCTGTTTAGGAGGTACTTATCAATGCTACATCATCTGTTTAAGGAAGTCTAGTAATCTTCACCCTGCATTTGGAAACCATGTGGATTAGGCTCAAAAAATTCTCCATCAATATTGTCATAAATTTAATTCTACACACATTTTAAATGACCTGATTTACTTTGAGGGTATTCATAATTCCCTCATTATGTTCAGGAGTGTCTGCCAATGTATGCTATCATAGGCCTTTTGGCGGTCCAGAAATAATTCTTGGACGTATACGTTGAATTCCCAAACGTTCTCAGTTATATGACTTAGAGTGAATAAATGATCTAATGTGGATATATTGACTTACATCTATATCAAGATACACATAATTATTCCGCAATTCACACTTTAACGCTTGGCAGAGGCGGAAGCTGCATTATTAGTCAGCAATTCATTCATTAGTTGTTTGGATTAGCATGTTTAATGGGCAAACTGATAGGATTATAGACGACATCCAGTAAAGCCCTTCCTCTGTTGTCATCAAACATAAGGGATCACTCTTCTTAAATAAGGGTCATACAATTGCGGATTTACAGTCTTCAGGTAGGGTTTCTGCCTTTCAAACTGTTACTGTTAAGTACTGTAGTTCTAATCCTTGTTGCGGTCATTAAATCCTTAATAATTTGGGCTATATTTGGCTTTAATTTCTGTATTGCTTGGTGCATTTCGTGAAGACTTTTTCGTCAACAATGTCAGGTTCTTCAAATTTAAACTACAGTTTAAGTCATTGCAATTGAGTAGTAAAAAATTAAATAAATGTAAATAGTAGTAAATACACGTATAAATCCTAAACGTAAGCAATTTACAAATTTTCCAAGAAAATTTGTTGGACCGTATAATGATCCAGATGTATGGTGATACCAAACCTACAGCTGCAGAGTATAAACAGAGCATTAACATTTTACAGCTTCACTAGAAGAGGCCAAAGAATGCCATCTACATTCTTCGAATTCTCATTTTAATTTTGTTCAGAGTTGCAAGTTGGAGCCTATATCCTGATACAGCGCAAATGCTTAGCGCTTGTTCCGGAGAAACAAATTTCCGCTCGCAAGAGGAAGTAATGCGTTCTCAAAGCAACATTGTCTTCCATGTAGCTAGAGTGCCCGTATCGACGCTGCTAAAAGCTACGAAACAGACTCCGAGATTAAGACTGAATTATTCACACTCGAAAGCAGAGATCCGTACGGCTTTCAGACCATGATAAACACTCTTTCTATTAATATTTCATTCCTTCCTCTAATTCTCTCTTCTCAAGTATTGCAAAGAATATTCCGAAAGTTAGGAAAACAGCCAATTCTTTGCAAATATTTTATATTACCAGAATTATCGAATGCAACTATTTCTTCCTGTGTTCCTTGGCATTATTATTCTAAATATACCTTACTTTCTGGAATACGGTTTCTCCTCTTTTGTATTGTATTTTCTACATTAATCGCACACATACAATTTTATCATTCTAGTCCCAGTGACCGAAAAGTACGATGCAAAAGACTGCGAAGACTACACAGCCACTAGTTTTATCATTCACCTTGCGAAGGGTCTAACGAGAGTCATAGTAAGAACGGAAAAGAGCACTGGGAAGATGGGAAAATAAGTTAGGGTTTACAAAGGTTAAAGAAAAAAGAGATGGTATAAGTTGTCTCAAGGTGAATGGAATATTAATTACAGAAATGAGCACAAAAGTGTGTATTTGTATTATCTACTGGGAGAAGTGTTTCGATAAAGTCAAGTGGATTATACAGCTGAGAATTTTAAGGGGAGTCGTGTCACCATATCTTGACCGAGTTAAATTGGCTATAAAAATGCCTCCATTTACTCAGGAACTGCTTTTTGAGTATAAAAATATGAGATCTTTACAACATGTTTTCTCATGTTTTAACAATGTACTGCCCCAAAATCACTTTAAAATACCAGTTAGGAAAAAAACTAAAAGTTTTTGATCTAAATTTTTACAATTTAAATTTCATGAAATTTAATTATCAGAGTGCTACCAAAGTAGACCTGCAACATCACGGTACTACCTACGGTATGTGGCAAATAATTTATCGATGTAGAAGTTTCTGAAAAATATGGACATTTATACTGAAAAATGTCATTTTGAGAAAACTGCATTTAAAGAAATTATTTAATAGACAGTCAACTAATACATACAAACTATGTTACAATCTTCCTAGCTGGTAGTCCTCATCTCTTTCTTCATCTTCTTCACCCTATGCTGCCTTCATTTCCTTGGATCTGCCTTCTTTTGACATAGTATTTACTGCAATATCTGTCTTCATGACGCGCAGTTGGTCCAAGTCCATCACATTTTTGGTGATTCTTTAACTTTCATGAATTCCAGGATGGCCCAAAATTTGTTGTCTCCCGGAAGAGCCATCATTAAAGGTAAGGACAGCTTAAAAAACACCAGGTAAATTTTTTGGATAACCTTGACCATACAACATTGTCAAAAGATTTGTACGCATTTTGCGTTTTGCCTTCAAGATATTTCTTCAACAGCCGTTCGTGGAGAAGAACCTTAAACACAGGTTTCAGGGCAAGCACAACTGCATTTGGTATAATGATTTTAAGTGAGTAACTATCTAATTTACCTTCTTCTTTGCTACCTTTAAGTATTGGAACTGATAAATGGAACACAGGTTGTGGGTTGATTCAGAGTCTGTAAACAGCGTTTGGAAATAAATTCCCCAAATAGCTCTCTTCACACCATCTAAATTATCGCTGTTACTTCTAACAGCCATACCATAATACTATGTAATTTGATCAATTTGTTTATGTTAGTCAACGCCTTATATTTAGATCCTCTGATAACTTAGTACCTTCCAATTCCTGTTTTGGTCTATATAGTCTCGTGCTCATCCTATTCTGCACATGATTAATGCACTCTAGTTTTGTAGTTCACAAGTCTCCACCAATGATGCAAAACAAACTTCTCAAAAATGTCAGTCCAATTTTCAAATATTTATTTATAGTAGTAAATATTCGAATATATCAATAAAACAAACACCAAATTAAGCATAAATATCAATATTTTCATCATCTGCACAAAAGTAAAAATGTCAAATTTTGTCATTTTGGGCGGCACAACTCCCCTTAAAAGAAGTGGGTATATACTGAAAAGAAGGAAGATTAATAAAGGTGATATATACAAAGCAAAAATATGCTGACAAAGTGGGAAATGAGGAGACTGAAGAGATGAGCAAGGAATGAAACGCAAGGGTGCTCACTGTCACTAAACAACTGATAGGTAAGTCCGTCGAGGATGCAAGATGTATTATTACTCGAGGAGAAAGGATAAACTCTATAAAATACGCAGATGATCAAGCAGTACTGGTGGAATGAGAATAGGAGCTACAGAACACGTTCAAGAAGCTAAAAGAAGTATATAATGAAGAAAAACATACGAAAGATAAAAGTGATACGAATAAGCAAGAGGGAAGCACCAGATAACACATTCTTAGACGGAATAAAGATAAAACAATTAAAACTCCTTTCTGTTCCTGTGAAGTTTAATTATATGGAGGCTGTACAGACGAAATAAAGAGGAGCATATCAATGTGAAAGAGACCATATGAAAGAGTGAAGTAATAATTACCATTTTGAACAATTCCGATTAAGCTGAGGAAAATATTTGCTGAATGTTACGTCTGGAGTGTAGTGTTATACAGCAGCAGTGAATATGGAACGTTAACAAGAAAAAAGAAAGACCGTTAGGAAGTTTTAAAGTGTGGCCATGGAGAAGAATTCCTAAGATGAAGTGGACTGACGGACTTAAAAATGAAGAAATATGAAGAAAATGGCGGAAGAAAGAATATTACAGATTATTAGAAGTAATTAGAGAGGGGCGAAAAATCTTGGCTGGGACATATACTGTGAAGAAATTGACTGCAACAAATAATAATAGAGGGAAAAGCGAAAGGACTGCGAAGAAGATATATAAAGAGAATTGGAGTGGCAGATGATATTAGAAAAGAACTAACGTACAAACAGATGAAGTAAGATGCTGAGAACAGGACATGAAGGAAAGCCCTTACTTGAAACGTATCATAAGACACCAAAGAAGAAGACTATTATACGATGTGAGGCCATAGTACGCAATGTGAGAAAAGCAATTATTATTCCAAAAGTGTGTGGTGTGTTACAAAAGGGGAAGATCAGGACGCCAGCGTCTGCGGCATAATTTTGTTACCCTGGACCCGAAACGAGACGCTATGTACTGGTACCATTAGTGGTGATGGTTAAGGTGCTTAACGTCGAGGAGACGAATGTGGATGAAATACGAGGAACTTTCAGTGAGTATGCCAACACATTTTTTCGGGCATTTTCGGTTGACAAAATGTGGAATGTGTTGTAGGACATGGTGGAATATTCCCATTTCAGCCTCTATAGTTTCATGAATTTCCGATAGGTGGCGGCGCTATGCGTGGCTTCCAAAATGACGTCAGTAAAGGAGGTGCGTTCCAAGCATAGTGCTGTCATTTAGTTTCTTTAAGCGGAAAACCAAAGCATCTCAGATATTCATAGGCGCTTTCAGATTGTCTATGGAAACTTGGCAGTCGAAATCTCAGTGACTCGTTGGCAAGGCGTCTGTCATCGCAAAACGGAGCCGCAAAACCTGTCCGATCTCCCGAGCGCCGGCTGACCACACACAGCGTTGACACCACCTATGATGGAACGTGCGGATTCCAATACATCGCATTATCTCCAACTGGTTCAAAAAATGGTTCAAATGGCTCTGAACACTATAGGACTTAACATCAGAGGTTATCAGTCCCCTAAACTTAAAACTACTTAAACCTAACTAACCTAAGGACATCACACACATCCATGCCCGAGGCAGGATTCGAACGTGCGAACGTAGCGGTCACGCGCTTGGAGACTGAAGCGCCTAGAACCGCTCGGCCACACCGGCCTGCATTATCTCCTACTCTTGTGGCTACAAGATCTTGTATTTCAATATAATTTCAGTTCAACGCCTTTCGTCACCTTACTGGGAGGGCTTGTATGCCCGCATGGTACCACTCCACTGGTCGACGTCGAAGCTAACGATTTGCTTCATCAATAACCTACCCATTAAGGGGGGTAGGACGTCAAACGGGCCGAATTAGAGCAGGAGAGGCACCACAGGACATTTTAATTTCCACTGTTTTTACTTTTACAAATAAATTCATAAAACTTTGTCTGCAAGACCAGGAAGGATTCAGAATTCAGACTAATAGCAGTGGAAGTTCGAAAACATAACGAAATAATTTTCTTTACATGTGAAATTCCATCATTTTTTTCATTTACTAATGGCAGCATTTGTTGCTATAGGTACACTTTTGTTCATAAGTAAGAGAGATTCCTCGATGAATTTTCAACAGCATACAAACCATACTTAAAGGTGTATGAAACTCTAGAAATTTCAACATCTATTAAAAACTGTGGTAAAAATTGAGGTAATTAAGTATAAAATTTGTGTTTTTTCTAAACATGAAGTTTAAAATATAACAGCTCGTTCGTTTTTTCATAGATTAAATAAATTCTAGAATTTCATACACCTGTAAGCATGGTACGTATGCTGTGCCAAATTCATCAAAGAATCTCTCTAACTTACGATGAAAAGTGTACCCATAGCAATAAAGGCAGCCATAAGTAAGTGAAAAAATGATGAAATTTCACATGTAAAAAAAAAAAAAAAAAAATTGCTATGTTTTCGAACTTCTACTGAAATGAGTGTGAATCCTGAATCCTACCTTGTGATGCTGACAAAGTTTTGTGACTTTATTTGTAAAAGTATAGGCACTGGAAATTAAAATGTTCTGTGATGCCTCTCCTGCTCCAAGTCGGCCCGTTGACGTCCTATCCCCCTTAAGTAGCTATTGCTTCCAGCGGAGGGCATCCTTCAATGGGCCAAACACAAGGAAGTCGGAAGGTGCGAGATACGAACTGTAGGGTTGATGAGGAAGAACAGTCCGATGAAGTTTTGTGATCTCCTCTCGGGTGTGCATACTTGTGTGAGCCGAGCGTTGTAATAAAGAAGGAGACTTTCGTTTGCATGTCTATGGAAACGAACAGGTTGTATTTATTTCTTCAATATCCTGAGGGTACCACAATACACTTCCGAGGTGATCACTGCATCATGAGGGAGGTCATCAAAGCGAATAAGCCCTTTATAGTCCCAGAAGACTGTAGCCATGAGACCATAGCCACGACTTTATCGGATAACGGTACGGCTATGAAATATTCTTCATAGGTAAGACGGTTTGGCATCACTCCACGAATTGTCGCTTGAAACGATATTTCATCATTTGTGTCGATGTTCGAAGAAAAATTGTCACGAGATTCCTCGTAACGTGCAAATTGTCCGCACGGACGACCATTCGTTGTTCTTAATGGTCTTTTTGGCTGCGAGAAACCCAGCGGGCGTACATCTATGAGTACTTCAAATGGTAGAAAAGTGTGTCAGCACTGCCAACAGAGACATCCAGTTGTGCACCTCCAGTGATCGTATCCGCACGTTCCAACATTGGTGGGGCCACAGCTGTGTTGCAGCCAACGTGCTTTTCTTAAACAAATGTGTTGCATTACTCATTGAATGCCCTTCGTATTTAAATGAGCTCAGAGGTAAAAAATCTGCAGTTAAACTCTGATCCATTTTGTTTCTTTCAACTTACATCCTCACATTCATACTGAAGTCCTGAAGGTATAAAAGCCACTCTAAAAACATTCCATGAGATTTCGCTGTTGAAATATACGATATTTCAAAAAATATTCATTTGATTTCTCAAAAATATCTGTACTGTACCAATGTAGATAGAAACTTTGGTTAAATTTTAACATACACAAATTAACCATCCGATTTTACAATAGAATAAAAATTCTTCCAATCGATCTGTGTGGCATGAATCAAAAAACCAGTGTTTATCAGCCTGAAGATGCCTAAATAAGGTGAAACGCATAGATGATAAATAAAAAAAAACTAAAATAGCAACCAAGACTATTTTCAACTAATACTGCATCAGCCTGAAGGTGCCTAAATAAGGTGAAACGCGTAGTTGATAAATAAAAAAAACTAAAATTGCAACCAAGACTCTTTTCAACTAATACAATCGAATAACTTTTACACGCATACACATATAGCCTTGAGGTACTTTTTAGAACTATATTTAGAATCAAATTTCTTATTCGCCTTCCACAAACGTTAGCGTTTCTTCCACTTGACGCACAAGAGACCGACAAACCTAACCAAACGGTAATGAAACTCGATTCATACCTTCACGAGTATGTGTGAAGTTAATTGCATGCACTGTTGTGCTGCACTGCATTGCACTTACACAGGAAAGGAGCAATACACCGTGACACTGGGTTACTCTAGGCGACACTTTAACCAAAGTGCTACAATGCAAGACCAGCACAGAGGCTGATCTATCGTCCAGGAGTAACGATGTGCACTCACGAGGAATATCACGCCTCACACTTGTGAATAAATTGTGTTTTTTTAAACAGAACGCAAAGCGCTGTTAGTTCCTGTTTTGTCCGCCATCTCCTCTTTCCGCACATAGGGCAGTGAACGAGTGCGCGAGTAAGCGAGTCAGACCCCTACCGACAACATGAACCAACTACTTAAAACTGGGCAAACTTTTAGTTTCATCTACATCTACATTGATACTCCGCAAGCCACCCAACGGTGTGTGGCGGAGGGCACTTTACGTGCCACTGTCATTACCTCCCTTTCCAGTTCCAGTCGCGTATGGTTCGCGGGAAGAACGACTGTCGAAAAGCCTCCGTGCGCGCTCTAATCTCTCTAATTTTACATTCGTGATCTCCTCGGGAGGTATAAGTAGGGGGAAGCAATGTATTCGATACCTCATCCAGAAACGCACCCTCTCGAAACCTGGCGAGCAAGCTACACCGCGATGCAGAGCGCCTCTCTTGCAGAGTCTGCCACTTGAGTTTATTAAACATCTCCGTAACGCTATCACGGTTACCAAATAACCCTGTGACGAAACGCGCCGCTCTTCTTTGGATCTTCTCTATCTCCTCCGTAAGACCGATCTGGTACGGATCCCACACTGATGAGCAATACTCAAGTATAGGTCGAACGAGTGTTTTGTAAGCCACCTCCTTTGTTGATGGACTACATTTTCTAAGCACTCTCCCAATGAATCTCAACCTGGTACCCGCCTTACCAACAATTAATTTTATATGATCATTCCACTTCAAATCGTTCCGCACGCATACTCCCAGATATTTTACAGAAGTAACTGCTACCAGTGTTTGTTCCGCTATCATATAATCATACAATATAGGATCCTTCTTTCTATGTATTCGCAATACATTACATTTGTCTATGTTAAAGGTCAGTTGCCACTCCCTGCACCAAGTGCCTATCCGCTGCAGATCTTCCTGCATTTCGCTACAATTTTCTAATGCTGCAACTTCTCTGTATACTACAGCATCATCCGCGAAAAGCAGCATGGAACTTCCGACACTATCTACTAGGTCATTTATATATATTGTGAAAAGCAATGGTCCCATAACACTCCCCTGTGGCACGCCAGAGGTTACTTTAACGTCTGTAGACGTCTCTCCATTGATAACAACATGCTGTGTTCTGTTTGCTAAAAACTCTTCAATCCAGCCACACAGCTGGTCTGATATTCCGTAGGCTCTTACTTTGTTTATCAGGCGACAGTGCGGAACTGTATCGAACGCCTTCCGGAAGTCAAGAAAAATAGCATCTACCTGGGAGCCTGTATCTAATATTTTCTGGGTCTCATGAACAAATAAAGCGAGTTGAGTCTCACACGATCGCTGTTTCCGGAATCCATGTTGGTTCCTACATATTAGATTTTGGGTTTCCAGAAACGACATGATACGTGAGCAAAAAACATGTTCTAAAATTCTACAAGAGATCGACGTCAGAGATATAGGTCTATAGTTTTGCGCATCTGCTCGACGACCCTTCTTGAAGACTGGGACTATCTGTGCTCTTTTCCAATCATTTGGAACCCTCCGTTCCTCTACGCAAGTTAAAATTTACACCATGTTTCTTATCTTCATTCAAGTAGATGCTTTCGGATTAATTTTTGAGACACCCCAAGACAACAAAACTACAGTTCGGTGGTTAAAATACTGCAACTGTACTGTGGCAGGGCTTATTACCGCTAAGAATAAGTAACCTGCACTGAACGAACGGTAAAATATAACAACTTCGGTATAAGAGATACTCTGTCCACTGAGGTGACAGGTCATGTGAAAGCGATATGCTCATATACAGATGGCAGTGGTATCGCGTACACAAGGTATAAAAGAGCAGTGCATTGGCGGAGCTGTCATTTGTACTGAGCTGATTCATTTGAATAGGTTTCTGACGCGGTTAAGACCGCACCACGGAAATTAACCCACTTTCAACACGGAATGGTAGTTGGACCTCTGGCCGTGCGGTTAAAGGCGCTGCAGTCTGGAACCGCAAGACCGCTACGGTCGCAGGTTCGAATCCTGCCTCGGGCATGGATGTTTGTGATGTCCTTAGGTTAGTTAGGTTTAACTAGTTCTAAGTTCTAGGGGACTAATGACCTCAGCAGTTGAGTCCCATAGTGCTCAGAGCCATTTGAACCATTTGAAGTTGGACCTCAACACATTGGACATTCCATTTCGGAAATATTTATGGACTTCAGTGTTCCGCGATCCATAGTGCCAAGAGCGTGACGACAATAACACATTTCAGGCATTAACTCTCCCCACGGGCTACGCAGTGACCGACCGTCTTCACTTAACGACCGAGAGCAGCAGTATTTACGTATAGTTGTGAGTGGTAACAGACAAGCAACACACCCCTAAATAACCGTAGAAATCAATGTGGGACGTACAACGAACGTATCCACTAGGACAGTTTAGGAAATTTGCTGTTAATAGGCAACGACACCAGATGACCGAAACGAGTGCCTTTGCTAACAGCGCGTCATCTCTTACACGCCTCTCCTGGGCAGGTGAGAATGTCGGCTGCACCCTAGACAACTGGAAAATCGTGATCTGGTCAGATCAGTTCCAGTTCCAGTTCGTAATATTTAATAATAGGGTCCTAATGTAACGTAGACCTCATGAAGCCATGGAACCAAGTTGTTAACAAAGCATTGTACAAGTTGGTGATGGTTACATAACGGTGAAAGATGTGTTTCCATGGAATGGACTGAGTCCTCTTCTCCAACTGAGCCGATCTTTGGCTAGAAATGGTTTTCAGCTACTTGGACGGCTATTTGGAGACCAAGTGCACCCATTCAACTACTTGAGGTTGCAAAACAAGAATGGAATTTTTATGGCTGACAGTTCGCCATGTCACCAGGCCACAGTTACTCGCGATTAGTTTTAACAACATTTTGGGTATTTACGCGGAATAGTTTGGCCACCCACATTGCCCGACATGAATCCCATCGAACATTTACGGGACATAATCGGGAGGTCAATTGGTGCACAAAATTCCGTACCAGTAACACTTTTTTGATATGACGCACGGCTTCAGAGTCAACATGCTTCAATATTTCCGCAGGTGACTTCCAACGATTAGATGAGTTGTCGCCATACTGTAAATATGAGCATCTGTCAAAAGCATAAAAAATGGGTCTGAGCACTATGGCACTTAACTTCTGAGGTCATCAGTCCCCTAGAACTTAGAACTATTTAAACCTAACTAACTTTAGGACATCACACACTTCCATGCCCGGGGCAGGATTCGAACCTGCGACCGTAGTGATCGCGCGGTTCCAGACTGTAGCGCCTAGAACCGCTCGGCCACCCCGGCCGGCAAAAGCATAAAAAAGCATAAAAAACACTTTTTGCAGTGATACTTGAAGGAAACGAGTCAGTGAAGTTCGCGAAGGTACCAACGGAGATGCGGAGCCTTACCGTCTCAACTGCCGTGGCCAGCTCCACTAGAGTTCTCGGCTCAGGAACCCTGGCGCAAACAGACCGATCTAGTGGGTTTTAATCCGTGGTGTTTGTGTGGCAAGGGAGTTCAGTAAACTCGTCCTGGTTCTCTTTGAAACGCACACGTACACTGCGAGCTGTGTGATACATTGCATTGTCCTGACGGTAGATGCCATCTTGCCAACTGCATGTAGGGGTGCACATGGTCCAAACAATAGATGCACACGTATGGTGACACATTGTCCCTTCCAGAATGATGAGGTCTTCCAGCGCATGCCACGAAAACATTCCACTCTTTGGACGTCCAGTTCCAGTGCTGATGTGTAAATGCCAACCTTCGTCGCCAATGAAGTGTGGCTGAACAACCAGGCATATGCTGCGGACGTCATAAGCACTGTTATTCGCTTAACGCTCGTGGAGGAGAACTGTTGGTAGCCTCTTGGTTCATCCGGGAGGTCAGCTGCTCAACAGTTGCACGTTTATTTGCCCGTACACATCTCTGCAGCCGTAGTTCACCTCGCGTTGCATCACAGCTGCCTCGCGCGACGCACCGTATAGTTTAACTACGGCGGCACGCTAAAAGTACACGAACTTAGCTGTTTCGGAAATGCTTCCACCTTGCTCCAAAAGCAAATCACCACGGCATTTTGAACGTCACTAAAATCGCCCAGTTCCCGTGTTACAACTACCATACCGTTTTTCGCGTGCCCCGACATGCTATACGCAGCTTCCACTGTTAGTTTCATCTGTATGTGGTTACTGCACGTTGACTTCGAACATATGCGATTGTCGCATTAATGTGATTTGGTCAAGTGTAACACAATACGCTGCATCGAGTATTTGACGTTCGTATTACCGCCGATTAAAGCAGGCGGTATATTAATTGGTTCAAATGGCTCTGAGCACTATGGGACTCAACTGCTGAGGTCATTAGTCCCCTAGAACTTAGAACTAGTTAAACCTAACTAACCTAAGGACATCACAAACATCCATGCCCGAGGCAGGATTCGAACCTGCGACCGTAGCGGTCTTGCGGTTCCAGACTGCAGCGCCTTTAACCGCACGGCCACTTCGGCCGGCCTATATTAATTGGCAAATCGATTGTTGTCCTCATGTAACAATATAAAATGCATTATATCAAAATGCGGTGCTTAAATATCTGTACAGCTATAGCATCAATGAATGTTATTCTCTCCCACTAGAGGTGAAAGCCACAATTCATGAGCCTATGCAGACCTGTATCTCGCTGCAACACTGCGTCAAAATACATCAAGGACTTTCTCATCATCACCTGGATGACACGTTACAGTTTCACAGTTCATCAATCAGGAATGGTATGAGACAAACGAATATTACCTCAAGTCGTTCATTGTTGATAAACGTTACGTCCTTTTAGCCACCATCCAGCAAGGTTACGAAAATCCTTTCACCCACGGTACTGGTATTTTCCGAAGACCAGGACAAGTATTTAACACCCTTTCTTTGTAAAGCTTGGACTGGAACTCAACATACTAATAAAATTGCTGATTCAGTATCGCGCTGTCGTCTGTGACAACAATTAACTTCCTACTCCTATTGCACCATTGCTGTAACAGTCCTTCTATACAGATGTTATTAAAAATGAAACAGCTTTATGGAAAACGGGACCTTTTAGAAACTACAGTCATAGGTGACAAGAAATCCATATGTGCTTACTACTGATTTCAAAACCCTTCATAAGATGTACACTGTAATATTGTATTTCTACTTGATTAAACTGGAGCTCAGGCATGAACAAATCTGGGTATTCGAGTGAGATGAGGTCGCCATTCAGGGCTGATATATCTCTTCCTGTAGTTTCTGTAGTAAAACGTAATAGTTAGTTGCTGATAGCAGCCACTTTACTATTAGATTTATCCCCTAAAATTAATAATCACCACATACTTACGTCATTGCTCGTCTGAAAATGCATTAAATTTTTTTGTCCTCAACAGCTAATTAGTGATAACTTCCAGGCTATAAGAGTAAAGAGTTTGCGGTGGAAGACATATGTTTCACAGTATCGAAGACGAAAAAGTATTCATACTTTGTCCTTTTATAACCCATGATTACTAGATGTGAAGTTATTGACTATCAGTTCTATTGAACGTAAATTCTTCCTAAATTTGTTAACGAGCTTCCACTCTTTAGTGTTATCGTCTTTATAATAGCATCATTGCCTCTCCCATTGGTGACACTATAAGAAAAGCGGGTAGGTTTGTAATTGCCTGACAGTGTTGTCAGTACTACATCAAAACATTGTTTGTCGTTATGACTGAAAAGGTTTGCATAGTTTTCTCAACAGATATTGGGGAAACGGAAGTCACCAGCCGGCCGCAGTGCCCGAGCGGTTCTAAGCGCTCCAGTCTGGAACTGCGCGACCACTACGGTCACAGATTCGAATCCTGTCCCGGGCGAGGATGTGTGTTATGTCCTTAGGTTAGTTAGGTGTAAGTAGTTCTAAGTCCTAGGTGACTGATGACCTCAGATGCTAAGTCCCATAGTGCTCAGATCCATTTGGAAGTCACCATCTAGGTCGATTTATGTTCATGGAATTCGCGTGTAATTGACTTTTGGCTCTCTTCGAGTGGCAGTACGACCAGCGGGTCTGAATCTGGTATCGGCAGGAAAGTCCGACTGTTAACGCAAGTCGACCAACCCTGTTTACGCTCGTCCCATTGAGTTGACAATCAGATTTATTTCGTACCTCGCTAGACTTCGTGTTGTTTTTCCTTAGTCCCTATAAACACTTCTCCTCTGAATGAGTCTGTTCCTCTCCAATAAAAGTCTGTGTAACATGTGGTAAATTTCCAGACTATGGAACCAAAGTTATCGACTTTGATCCTCGGGGATTTAGTTAAACCAAAATTCAGTGCCCTGGTCCTCTCGAGCCATTTATTACCGAACGGCCACTATGTCATTCTCTGCTAATGGTATCAGTCAGATGCGATATGGAACGGCGTTATGTCAACACAACACTCTCCCGGAGTTCTTCCCCTTCTCACATCTTAGAACAGCTACTTGTCACTCAACTAGCTCCGTTCAGCCTTCACAGTCCTCCCATGTCCGCCTGAGTAGCACAGCGGTAGCGTTAACGCCATCACGCAACTGGGCCCGGGTTCGATTCCCGGCAGGGGACTGGGTGTTATGTGTCTATCATCTTCATTTTCATCGTCATTGACATGCAATTCGCCGAAGTGGTGCCAACTAAAAAGGCTTGCAATATGGCGGCCGAAACCCGAAAGGGATATCCCGGCCATGAATGCCATACGATCACCTCTCTGTCCTCCCATCGTAGAAAAATCCCTGATAGTACTGGGAAACGAACTCGTAATCTCCACAGAACAGTCTCACATATTGATCACTGAGACAGGAAGGTGTAAACCCCTAGGTAGGTCCTGGATTTTAATCTGTAACTTTTTTCTCCTCTGACAATCTTTGTTAATGTGAAAAATATGGTGTTTCGAAGTCAACATAAAAAGTAGCTCCCCCTGTAACTGGTTGTGTGAGTGAGTTCATCGTTTGTAGTAAAACCTCTCGTAATAGGACCATGCCTACTGTAAGGAACAGTCAAATGAAAACCAGAATGGTGATATAACAAGCGTTGCACGGAAGTTCATAAGGCAGGTAGGTGTGTGTGAAGATGTGCCCTCTGTTGGGAATCAGAAAGGAACAGCGCGAACTTTCACCTCCTGTACAATTTGACTGTTAGAGGTGTTCGACGTGAGTTCAGCGATTCGCGTGTGCATCCGAACTTTGCTATGAAGGCTAGGAAAGAGGGATGTCGAGCTGTAGTGAGGTTTTTGACTAGGAGAGGAATGTCGGAAACAGAATTTGTAGTCGAATGTTTGCTGTGTATGGCGAACACACTAGGTCACGTGTGCGTGTGTTTGCGTGGAATAAACCGTTTTTAGAAATTCGAGTGTCAATGGAAGACAACAGTCGGCCAGGAAAGTCTCATATCGTGTTATTGCCACTTCTGTCATTACTGCGCTGGTAATAAACGTCACAAATGTCGATGGCAGCCGGTAAAAGGCATTCCGCTCGTGTTGATCATCAGTCCGGTACCGCTCACACCGTCATGACAGAGCTTCTGAAGTTCAGGAATTCTATCTCCAGTGGGTTCCACACAGCGTGGAGAAGAGCAGAAACTGCAAAGAAGTCGATTTTACTGCAGCACCTGGACCGACATTACGACGTAGAACATCGTTTCCTCTCCCGTATTATCGCGGATGATGAAACATGCTATCATCATTTTGAGGTGGAGAGCAAGCGTCAGACCCAAAAATGGAGGCATATGGACCGACTCCTACCAAAAACGCCCAAAGCCGTGCGTGTAAGCGCTGGGAAAGTCGTGATGATCTTTTTCGTTGACTGCGAGGGTCTAATGCTTATCGACTGTCTGGAGCGCGGTGCCGCACTTAACGCACAATGGTACGTGGACATTTTGGAAAAATTGCAGGTTGGCATCAAGTCCCAACGCCCAGGAATGTTAACTGCCAGTATTGTTCTGTTCAAGGATATGCCCACCCACATACTGCCAAGGTAGCCTCGACTACGCTTCAGAATTTTCGCTGGGAACTCCTTGTACATCCTCCACAGTCACGAAGCTTCCTTAAGGGATTTCCCTATTTTTGGGGCTCTGAAGAAAGACGTTCGCGGTCTTCCATTTGTTCCGGAGGAAGAGGTGCTCTGGGTACATGAATGGTTCTACGGGTAACCGCAAACTTCTTTTTTACAATTCGTTTTTTTCTCGGCTCATATCAGTGCAATTTATTGCCATACTGAAGCAACATACTGTGCACGAAAGCGACGTAAGCAGCTACCAGTGTGACTTAAAGTACTTGGTGATTGTAAATCCGTATATCACCACCCAACTGCCTATATTTTACTTCCGTTTCTAGCTGCAAGTCAACGATTGTTGCTGAAAAATTATACTGGTCCAGCAAGTACGAACAATAATTCACAGCTGCTTCCGTGTATCTCTGCGTCCATAGGGCTGACATGCCGCAAGTTCTTCGAAAGCGCTGTCGTCGTTTCTAGCACGCACCGATAAGTGTTCCACGCAATTTGTCAAAGGAACACTATGTGATCAAAAGTATCCGGCACGTGGCTGAAAATGACTTACAAGTTCGTGGCGCCCTCCATCGGTAATGCTGGATTTCAATATGGTGTTGGCCCAACCTTGGCTTTGATGGCAGCTTCCACTCTCGAAGGAATACGTTCAATCAGGTGCTGGAAGGTTTCTTGGGGAATGGCAGAGCATTGTTAACGGAGTGTTGCACTGAGGAGAGGTAACGATGTCGGTCCTCGAGGCCTGGCACGAAGTCGGCGTTCCAAAGCATCCCAAAGGTGTTGATGTGTCGACAGAAGTGCCGACACAGTGTTATTTTGAGGGGGCCGATAGGCACGCTATAAGCCCACGCAGAATATCTTGAAGTCTGAAACAGGACGCTCAATGAATTGCTATAAAGAAAAGTACGTTGCTTTGGGAATACTTAACTTTTAATCCGTCATTGGTTTACAACGTTCTTGATGAGACATTTCATACGATAACTATCAAACTATGTAAGGCTAATGGCGCCTTGCTAGGTCGTAGCCATGGACTTAGCTGAAGGCTATTCTAACTGTCTCTCGGCTAATGAGAGAAAGGCTTCGTCAGTGTAGTCGCTGGCAAAGTCGTCGTACAACTGGGGCGAGTGCTATTCCGTATCTCGAGACCTGCCTTGTGGTGGCGCTCGGTCTGCGATCTCACAGTGGCGACACGCGGGTCCGACGTGTACTAAATGGACCGCGGCCGATTTAAGCTACCACCTAGCAAGTGTGGTGTCTGGCGGTGACACCACAGGTGTTCTATAGGATTCATGTCAGAACTCTGTGCAGGCCAGTGCATTACAGGGATATCATTGTCAGGTAACCACTCCGCCACAGGCCGTGCATTATGAGCAGGTGCTCGATTGTGTTGAAAGATGCAATCGCCATCCCCAAATTGATCTTCTACAGTTGGACGCAAGATTGTGCTTAAAAGATCAGTGTAGGCCTGAGCTGTGATAGTGCCACGCAAAACAACAAGGGGTGCAAGCGCTCTGCACGAAAAACACGACCACACCATAACACCACCGCCTCCGAATCTTACCGTTGGCACTACACACGAGGGCAGATGACGATCGACGTGCATTCGCCATGCCCACTCCTTGCCATCGGATCGCCGCATTGTGTACCGTAATTCGCCACACCACACAACTTCTTTCCACTGTTCAATCGTCAAATGTTTACGCTTGTTACTCCAAGCGAGGCTTCGTTTGGCATTTACCAGCGTGATGTATGGCTTATGAGCAGCCGCTCGACCACGAAATCCAAGTTTCCTCACCTCCCGCCCAACTGTCATAGTACTTGCAGTGCATTCTGATGCAGTTTGGAATTCCTGCGTGATGGTCTGGATACATGTCTGCCTATTACATATTACACCCTCTGGAACTGTCGGCGGTCTCTGTCAGCCAACAGACGAGGTCGGCCTGTACGCTTTTGTGCTGTACGTGTCCCTTCACGTTTCCACTTCACTATGACATCGGAAAAAGTGGACCTAGGGATGTTTAGGAGTTTGGAAATCTCGCGTACAGACGTATGACACAAGTGACACCCAATCACCTGACCACGTTCGAAGTCTGTGAGTTCCGCGGAGTGCCCCAATCTACTCTCTTACGATGTCTAATGACTACTGAAGTCGCTGATGTGGAATTTCGTGGCAGTAGGTGGCAGCAAAATGCACCTAATATGAAAATCGTATGTTTCTAGGTATTCCCGGATACTCTAATCACATAGTATAATTTGCCGGTCATTACGGATGAGGACATCATAAAGACCCTCCTCTACGTAACCGATAGTGGTTACAAACTCTGTTTGTTGCATTGCATCCCTCCGCTTGGATGTCTACGGGTTCAAATCGTCGTGTAACCTCCCCCCTCACTTATCGACCTTAATGACAGTGAAAAATTAAACCTCGTGTACCTAATGGAAATTTGGGAAAAGCAATCGTCACCGAAGTTAATCTATCGGTAAAGAGGGAGGAAAGGGTTACATCTAAATGAAAGGAAAAATGCAAATGAAACTGGTGGAAATTAATTTTGAAAAGGGGTAAAGTTAATAAAGAAGGTAAATGTGCGGCCGTTACGTTAACAATTAACTAGCGGTAATTAGATAATTGAGATTTGGGGGAAATAACGGTCGCCAGTCCTAAGGACAATTACTATAGTAACTGAAAAAGAAAGGTTACAATAGTAAAATTTAGTACGTACCAAGCTGAGCTGCAGTCACAGGTAAGCTAAAATATGCTAACAAAACTCGCACTCTAAATTTGTGCTCGTGTAACCTAAATATTGTAGCCAGCTACTGAACTTTGAAATTAAGGCAGTGAAATCTAATTATATTATTTTAATGCTGGCGTTTGAATTTCAACGACACTCGGGTTCATTTCGGAAAAGGAAGGGACCCTGCTTGGCAATGCAATTGGGACAATGAGCAACAAAGGTTCATGCTAAGTTGCTGTAATTTTGCGAGGCAAATGGAACAATTTGTAAAGCTGAGGTCTGCCATACAGTTCTGAAACTTTACGTGCTTTTAGTCTTCCTTGTTGGTTGATTGAAGGTTTGAAGCCGTCGATCGAGGAGGTGGCGACAGTCACTCATTGTCGGCCGTCGCTGTTGCAGAAACTGGATGTTGGCGCGCCTTCTTCTCGACACGGTCACCAGGCGAAACGGGCTCTTGATGTGCGCCAGCTAATGCTTCCCGTCCGCGACACCATGTCAGAAACTATCATCGCGAGTCGAGCGCAATTACATGCTGCCAAACCCCGAAAGCGCGGCAACTCGCGGGAGCGTCACACAACACCTGCTCCACTCGCTACACCCGCCAGACTCTGACTGCTCTCGCTCCACGCGGCAGAGTTAACACTACCAAAGATCCTACACACTTTGATTCTTCACACGACCCATCGATGTAATCGTTCGATAGCAGTTTTCCCTAGGCAAGACCCAGCGCAAAAATACAAATAATATTTATGAAGCAAACCAATTATACATCGACATAAGTGCATAAATATATATATACAAACAGTAAAACAATTACAATATATAAAGAGACAGAAATGTCATATCTTGAGGTAACAAAACAAGGAAAAAAAATAATAGTACAATAGATGAAAATAGGAGGATATGCATTTCCGGCGTTACATGTGCCCCACATTGTCTGAGGATGTTCGTGTAACGTAAACAGACTCAGAAAATGTCCCAAAAAAGAAACAGCGGAAATGCATATGCTCAAAACATCAACAAAAGTTAGCATTCGTCTAATTAACCATAAATCAATTTTTAGACCATAATAATTGAGTGGAGACACTCCTAATCTTATTCCACTCTGTCACCTTGCACAAATTAAAACAGGTTGACAACATATTAAAATTCATAGAAAATATAGAAAATGGTTTAGCCATTCCAAAATCATTAAAATTCGTAACACTATGAGAAATGGAATACTATTTGCAAAATTAATTAGATTGCATGGTCATAAAAACAGGTAGATCAAAATACGCAAATAAATAATTAAATAGACTACACATTTTATATAACCTTTTCATAATTAATATTCTCGTCACGAGAATCTACTTAACGCTAAACAAGAAAATAATATTCAGTAGATCGAAAAAAAACATAAGTATTGACAACAGAATTCTTTCACATAGGCTGTCCGGGAAGAAAAACAATTCCGCCTTCCGTACTCGCAAGTACAAAGAATGCCGACAGCTGCACAAGAGCCGACAGCGGCACCGCCTCGCCAGTATTGTTGCGCCCGCCTGTGCGGCACGCTTGATCTCACTCGCCTGTGTAACGGCATTTCCAGAACGTCCGTTTCACTGAATTCTTTCGGAAAAACTCACTCCTGAGTAATCTCAAGGAGTCCATTAACACTATCACAGTGGATAACTCAACACTGTCCATCATCACACCCATGTACTAGCCTGAAACTTAAAACAGCGTCTAAGTACATCGGCAATGACTAGTAGAACACATATTCATGGAATCTTACAGCTAGTTACAAAACCATATTTACATTGCTTAATCTACTGTGACTCAGCTGAAAACTTAAAACTAGCAGCTTGGATTTTTAAATTGATTAATATTCAGTAACTCTTAAATCATTTAATCAACATAAATTACTTATTAATTACAACTTCTTTAATGTCCTCTTGGTCAGGCAAAAGCATGGCAATCTAGCAAATTGTTAAATCTTACACTCTATTTTTCATACTGTACAAATTACCCTATCTGTGGTACTAATCAATCCTTGGTTGGTACAATTTCAGGTCTACAATGTTTCGTATACCTAATAGCTTTCCAGAGCTTGGATACTCTAAGCAGTAAGCATTTGTGTGAGGTATACCAATGACTTTATATGGTCCATTATAAACAAACTTAAATTTAGAGATTTCATTGTCTATCTCGCTCGATTTCTCATGAGCTTTTACGAGTACTAAGTCTCCGATCGCAAACTTAGCAAAACGCGCTTTAGCGTCATGACGACGTATGCGAGCATCGGCTTTAAGCTTCATTACTTCTCGCAAACGATCTTTTTTCACACCAATGCTAATGTCAATCCGTGGAGGGACTTTGATTATCTCTTCCAATTCACTTTCTATACTTTTTCCAATGCCGAAATTCTTCACATTACAGTAGTTCAGATTCATACCTACGTCAATAGCATCCGGCCAGTTAACAATGTGTATAGGCTGGTATTGCCTATGCACACAGTCTCCTGCCTCGTCAAAACTAACTACCATTGTTTTATCTAGTGACATACATGTCAAAGTTTTGCTTTCGCAGTTAATCACTGCACGGTACTTTAATAGCCAATCTAACCCGATAATTACTTCCGTAGTTAAGTCTGGCACGACGACAAACTCTTGTTCAAATCGTGCCCCACATATCTCGAAGTTGACAAAAATCTGTTTTGTGACCGGTTTACTGGCCTTCCCAGTACCACCGATAATTTTCACTCCTGTTACTGGCATAACTACGATGCCAGGCCTGTCTTTCAGTAACTCAAATATTTTCCCAGATACAGCACTCAATTCTGCACCGGTGTCAATCAACACGTTTAGTTGTAGGTCGTGCATATTAACAGACACTATTATCTGTCGACACTTGTCCTCGACTGTTTCTTTATTTTCCCACAGTAAATCCTCGTCTATATCCAGGTCATTCCAGAAAAAACCATCCGGCTTTGATCCTAAATCCGGTTTATCTGGCGGCTTTTTCAGCCTCTGTTCACATACAGTTTTAATTTCAACACGTTTGTCCTGAGGCTTAGTCTGTAGCGTCGCCCCCAATACCGAAACCTTTTCCTGTAACTCGTCAACTAGTGAGTGTTGCTTTGCTATCAATTCACTAATTGTCACCTTCGTTGATTCCTCTTTAATCAGATTGATCTGATCTGCCAATCTACCTGGAGACATGTGCCCAGTAGTATCTGCAATTACTTCCTCTAGATCTGCGCAACCCACACTGTTATCTTCTGACCATATAATGTCAGCTCTAACCTCATACACGCTGTAATCTACGTGCTTTTCTACCAATCGTGTTCGGCTATCACTAAAATTTTCGTAATCTTTCTCCTTAATACTCTCGCAATGTTTAAACTGGATGTTCGCGTCGGATGGGTCGGCTACTTCTACCATTACAACTTTCGGTAAAGTCTGCCGGTTAGGGCCAGAACTTTCCGTTACTATTTCAACATTCAACTCCTGCGGGACGAAACACGACGCATCTTGCTCGTGCTCCCCATTAACATCAACTATTTCTAGTAAAGTCTGCCGGTTAGGGCCAGAACTTTCTATCACTTCACAATCACTATCTTCCTGCGGGACGAGACGCGGCAAATCCTGCCCGCGCTCCCCATAAACACTTCTCCCGTACAGGCCCCTATAATCTCTTAGTTCGTCGTATAAGCGACCGAACTGCCTTAACCAGACCTCATCCCTCTCTGCATCCCCTCGCTCGATGACGGACGTTTTATCCGACATCTGACCTTTCAACACTAGCAAATCATTCTTAAACTCAATCTCCAGTTCCGCTGTGGGTATTACAGCTGCCACTTTATAATCGATTTCCGGAACACAACTTAAATTGTTCTCACTGACAGTGAATGTATTTTCTACTGCCGTGTATGCAGCTGATCTACTACTTGTGGGCGCACTCCTTTCTCCTAACACTGGCACACTCTCCCGCCGTTGATTATTCCATACGGAATTGTCATAACGACGACACCTGGGTTTTCTCCTGTTATTGGGCCGCCAAAATTTCTCCACGCCCGGTCGGCCCCTCACCGGCGCGGCTAATGGTTTCCCTGTCTCGTCCCAGCAGATACGCTCCCCGGATACTGCTGAGGCGGCTGGTCACACCCTCTGGCGTTATTACTATTCTGGGCAGCCCGTATCACGCTAGTATGATACTGGTTTCCGTCATTCCGGTTATTATTTGCATTGTACCGATTGTTATTACGGTCCGAACCATTATTGTTATTGCTGCCATGGTTGCGGTATGCATTATTCCCATGGTTATCGTTGGTGTGGTTGCTGTGGTACCCGTTGTTGTTACCACGGCCTCTACCACTGTCGCGATTATTGCGCCAATTGTCCTCGTCCTCCACTCTTTCCAGGAAATCATTTATTGTCCTGTAATTGCTTCCTACGTAGCGTTTTGTATCATCTGGAAGCTTTTTGTAGAGTTCCCAGACTATTTCGGATTCCGTGCGGCGATCACGCAAATATTCCAACTTGCGGATCCAGCCCTCACAAAACTCCTTCATCGAGCCGCGCGAATTCGCATCGAAAGGCCTCGATACGACAAATTCGCGCCAGACACTTTGCTGTTTTTGCTCTGACCAGTATACAGCCAGAAACAAATTTTTAAACTCGTCAAAAGTCAGGTTCGTAATGTTGAGGTTTAGGCCCCAACGCTTGGCATCACCAGCCAACACATCAATAACCGCATTAATTTTTCTCTCATTAGTCCATGATCTGGGTAAAACTCTTTCACAATTTTTAATGAAATCCGTCGGGTGTATACCGCCTTTTTTCAAGGGGTCGAACCGCTCCTCTTTCGTCAACAACTCCGAACTATGTGCACAGATTGGCACATAGCTCTGTTTTTCGTCAAGTTTCCTTTCTAATTCCGACCCCCTCGTAATCACTTGGCAAGTGGTTGTCGCAAGCGTTTCCACTTCCCTCTTTTTCTCTTCGCAGGTGTTAGCCTGCTTCGTCACTTTGGTATCTACTTCGGATACTAAAGCATTTAAAGTTTCCGCCTTCTGTTGATCCTCTTTTCTCACTAATTGAATTTGTTCCGTCACCTTATTCTCGATGATCGGAGCAACTGCGTCTCCTACACTTTTCTCGATTCTGCTAATTTCGGAATCAAAACGAGTATTTATGCTCGCAATTTCCGCCTGAACGCCTATCATTTCCTGTTTAAGGTTACCGATTTCGGTATTAATCACTACAATATCGTCTTTGATTTTATCAACTTTTGTGTTAACAACTTCAACATTGTTGTTAACAACATTGATAGCTTTGTTCTGATTGTCTAGCATTCGTTCAATTTTTTTAGACTGAGCTACTTGCTTGGCAGCCTGATCTTTAATTTCTGCCGATTGACTCTTGATTTCGTTAATCAAAACATTCAATAACTCAGTTAAATTCCCGGAAACCACCGGTTTTACTTCCGTAGCGGCTTCCTCTTTCATTGTCCCCCCGTATTCGTCATCAAGGGATTCCGATTTGATTTTCACTTCCGATTCCGAAAAATTTTCTAAAGTCTGGAATTCCATTTCTGCTCTTTGTTGCGTTTCGGCGGTCGCATCTTTCATGCTAGCCGCCTGCCCCGGAACAATGGGTACCGCTGTGCGCGTTTCCCACTGTTCGAGCGATTGTTCCGTATCCAAGTCTACCAAATTTTGGTAATTGTTGCCTTCACTCCTTTTAATAATTTTCAATATAAATGCAAAATCTCAACTGTAATTAGGATTCCTCACACGAATATTCTCGCTGACGTATCGACCATTTCGTAACCAGTACTTTGTTACGAGATTTGCACAATAGAAAATTCGTGTCCAGAACAACCTCAAATTTGAAGATTGTCCTGTCACGGTCGCCACGTGTAACCTCCCCCCTCACTTATCGACCTTAATGACAGTGAAAAATTAAACCTCGTGTACCTAATGGAAATTTGGGAAAAGCAATCGTCACCGAAGTTAATCTGTCGGTAAAGAGGGAGGAAAGGGTTACATCTAAATGAAAGGAAAAATGCAAATGAAACTGGTGGAAATTAATTTTGAAAAGGGGTAAAGTTAATAAAGAAGGTAAATGTGCGGCCGTTACGTTAACAATTAACTAGCGGTAATTAGATATTTGAGATTTGGGGGAAATCACGGTCGCCAGTCCTAAGGACAATTACTATCGTAACTGAAAAAGAAAGGTTATTACACATATAATTAACACTAGAAGCGTGGCAACTGAAGGTTGACACGTGTAGTGTGAAAACTGAAAGTTTGTCAGAAGTAATAAATTTCGCTACACTCTGACTTAATTTAGCAAAAGAATTAATAAAACCGGAAAATCGAAAGTTAATTTAGTGACTGAAGTTAATAGTGAGCTTTCTTTCTGAAGCACATCGAAATCCAGTAAAATACGGTTAGTCTTGGACTACCTCAACAATCATTTCAAAAGCAACTTGACTCTACGCAATTTAGAAACAAGAGATTTTACTTTGAACTTGAATTAAATGATTCTGAACTATTAACAATAGTAAAATTTAGTACGTACCAAGCTGAGCTGCAGTCACAGGTAAGCTAAAATATGCTAACAAAACTCGCACTCTAAATTTGTGCTCGTGTAACCTAAATATTGTAGCCAGCTACTGAACTTTGAAATTAAGGCAGTGAAATCTAATTATATTATTTTAATGCTGGCGTTTGAATTTCAACGACACTCGGGTTCATTTCGGAAAAGGAAGGGACCCTGCTTGGCAATGCAATTGGGACAATGAGCAACAAAGGTTCATGCTAAGTTGCTGTAATTTTGCGAGGCAAATGGAACAATTTGAAAAGCTGAGGTCTGCCATACAGTTCTGAAACTTTACGTGCTTTTAGTCTTCCTTGTTGGTTGATTGAAGATTTGAAGCCGTCGATCGAGGAGGTGGCGACAGTCACTCATTGTCGGCCGTCGCTGTTGCAGAAGCTGGATGTTGGCGCGCCTTCTTCTCGACACGGTCACCAGGCGAAACGGGCTCTTGATGTGCGCCAGCTAATGCTTCCCGTCCGCGACACCTTGTCAGAAACTATCATCGCGAGTCGAGCGCAATTACATGCTGCCAAACCCCGAAAGCGCGGCAACTCGCGGGAGCGTCACACAACACCTGCTCCACTCGCTACTCCCACCAGACTCTGACTGCTCTCGCTCCACGCGGCAGAGTTAACACTACCAAAGATCCTACACACTTTGATTCTTCACACGACCCATCGATGTAATCGTTCGATAGCAGTTTTCCCTAGGCAAGACCCAGCGCAAAAATACAAATAATATTTACGAAACAAACCAATTATACATCGACATAAGTGCATAAATATATATATACAAACAGTAAAACAATTACAATATATAAAGAGACAGAAATGTCATATCTTGAGGTAACAAAACAAGGAAAAAAAATAATAGTACAATAGATGAAAATAGGAGGATATGCATTTCCAGCGTTACAGTCGTCTAATGTGTTTTTTATCACAGCGACCTTCTCGACACAGAGCAACATTCCATAAAACTACATTTGCTTAAGGAAGCACCTCAAAATAAATAAATAAATAAAAGAGGATCCTACTTTGACACATTACCACTCTGTTTCTATAGAGCGCAGAAGAACTAAAGAAGTAAAAAACGTGAGTGGAGCTTGACTATCTCGTTCGGATAAACATCATAAAACATAAAAAAGGAGCATCATATATACAAACACTCTTCCATACACAAACACTTCGGCAAGGCTGTCTTCGACACATCGCGGCGTAATTTATCCTATTGTTAGTCATTCCCTCTCTTGTTCCACTAACAAAATGAGCGGGGGAAAATGTTTGCCTATATGATCTTTAAGAGACATAAACAGCTTATATTGTCCTAATGGTTGCTACACGTACTGAACGTTGGAGGGATAAAATAGTCCTACAGTATATCGGAAATGCTGCTTTTTTTTAATCTTCTTCAATAGCGTTTCGGAATAAATTCAAACAAGGCTCACGGAGAATTTTCGTTCAACTTAATTCTCTTACTGATCCAACAGACCAGTAACAGAACTAATTGTATTTCCCTGGATTGTTTGTTTCCTCTATTTTTTAATTTTTTTCATGTGTATAACTTCTTTATATTATTGGAGTGGTGTAAGCGTCAATTTTTATTTCAGTTAAAGCAGTGAGGCTAAGCTGCCATTTAACCGAAGCTCTGACCTTTCTAACGAAATTCTTTTATAATTGAGACACCCGGGCGGTAATACCAGTAATTAAGTATACATCACTGGGTGAATTACTTCGTAAACATTGTCGTTTATTACGCTCTGAGTCAAATGGGGAGGTCGCGAATACTAAAAATTTGTGTAGCTTAGGCATTCTAGCCGTTTTTTCGGCCTGGCTACCGATGTTTCGATGCTTTTGATTGAAGTTTCTACATTAATTTACCAGGACATCTCACTTCATGTATAATGTGCACCAGTTTCGTCCCTTGCAGGACATAAAAAGTCTCTTCGTTGTATATGTTGCTGAGAAACGTTCGTGGTTTCAGCTATTATCCTACAGGCAGCCTTTTGAAGTTTGTAGTGCATTTATAGATAAGATTTTGGGCAGTAACCATGTTGATTTTAGAAGTGTAATAGTGAAGGAGTCGCTGTCCCCAATTGTTTGTTTTGTGCACCGTTGATAAATGCAGGCAAATGAATGTCGTCTTAGAAACCACTGTTTCGTAGTGACTCCGCATTGTTGATAAGCGCTGACACAAGTCAGCGTGAAATTTGGAACCTACGTCTACATCTGCGTCTACATAAACATTCCGCGTATCACCATGCTGTGCACGGGGGAGGGTACATTATATCTAAGTCATTCCACTTCCTCATCCACTCGGAAATGCAGCGAGGGAAAAACGACAGTCCCTTTGCTTCCGTACGAGCTCCGATTTTTCTTATTTTGTCCTCGCTGTGCTGGCGGAAGTTATTCGTTGGTGGCAACAGAATCGTTCTGCAGTCTGTCGCAAATGCCGGTTCTCTGAACTTTGTCGACAACGTTCCGCGGAAAGAACGTCATGTTCCCTCCAAGGAGTCCCACTTGTGTTCAGAGAGCATGTGCCTGCTACTCGCATATTGATCGAACGCATCTGTAACAAATGTAGCAGTTCGCCTCTTTTTTTAAGTCGACTTTGAGGGGGATCACGAACACTCGAGCACTACTCAAGAATATGTCGCACAAGTGTTCTGCTCGCCATCTCCTTTGTTGATGTCCTGACATTCTTAGAATTCTCAAAATAAAGTGACGTCGACCATTCGCCTTTCGTACTACAGAACTTACCCGCTCGTTCCATTTTAGCCTGTTTTGCAAGGTTACGCGTAGATATTTAGTCGACGCGACTGTGTCGAGCAGTACACTACTAATACCGTATCCCAATCGTAATTGATTGTTTTTCCTACTCATCTGCACTAACATTTCTTCACTTTTAGAACAATATGTCATTAATCACACGAAACAGGATATCTGTCCAAGTCATCCTGTATCTTCCTACAGTCACTCAACGACGACAATTTCCATTACACTGTAGCGTTTTCAGAAAACAGCCTCGGATAGTCCTGTGCTTGTCAGGGGTAAGATTAGATCAAATTGAATTATATTTGGTATAGCGTTTACAAAAGTCCGTTTTCTCACTTCCCTCACGGGGTAGATTAAACTAATTAAACTAATATTGTTAACGGAACTGCCGATGAAGCCGACGGCGTAAGAGAACGAAAGGATATTGGAAGATCGCTTGGCGTGCATGCGCCGTAGCTTAGGCGGCTCTTATACTTTTATAGGCCAGTTTGAGGCTGTTTACCGGCTTGATACCCCACAAGTCTCATATATCAAATTGCGCCTTTTTATTATTATTATTTCTCTTTCCTGTCTCAGACGTTATGTCTGGTTAAAAATGGAAAGTGACGCGGACCTTGATCAAGCGTGACTTCCTTTTAACTGTACGGTATATGTTACATTGCATTTAGGAACTTTCGGGTAATTGAACATGTATCAATAATTACAGATTTCTCTAGTTGCATATATACGTTTGGATGCAGCTGTATTGCGTTGATGTACTGGTGGATATTGTGTGGTATGACTCCTGTAGTTGATAGTATAATTGGTATGATGTCAACTTTATCCTGATGCCACATGTCTTTGACTTCCTCAGCCAGTTGGATGTATTTTTCAATTTTTTGTCCTATTCCCTTCTGTATATTTGTTGTATTGAGTATGGATATTTCGATTAGTTGTGTTAATTTCTTCTTTTTATTGGTGAGTATGATGTCAGGTTTGTTATGTGGTGTTGTTTTATCTGTTATAATGGTTCTGTTCCAGTATAATTTGTATTCATCATTTTCCAGTACATTTTGTGGTGCATACTTGTGTGTGGGAACGTGTTGTTTTATTAGTTTATGTTGTATGGCAAGTTGTTTATGTATTATTTTTGCTACATTGTCATGTCTTTTGGGGTATTCTGTATTTGCTAGTTTTGTACATCCGCTTGTCATGTGATCTACTGTTTCTATTTGTTGTTTGCAAAGTCTGCTTTTATCTGTTGTGGTATTGGGATCTTTAATAATATGCTTGCTGTAATATCTGGTGTTTATTGTTTGATCCTGTATTGCAATCATGTATCCTTCCGTCTCACTGTATATATTGCCTTTTCTTAGCCATGTGTTGGATGCGTCTTGATCGATATGTGGCTGTGTTAGATGATACAGGTGCTTGCCATGTAGTGTTTTCTTTTTCCAATTTACTTTCTTCGTATGTTATGTGATCTAAAGGGTTGTAGAAGTGGCTATGAAATTGCAATGGTGTAGCCGATGTATTTATATGAGTGATTGCTTTGTGTACTTTGCTAGTTTCTGTTCGTTCTAGAAAGAACTTTCTTAAATTATCTACCTGTCCATAATGTAGGATTTTTATGTCGATAAATCCCCTTCCTCCTTCCTTTCTGCATAATGTGAATCTTTCTGTTTCTGAATGTATGTGATGTATTCTATATTTGTGGCACTGTGATCGTGTAAGTGTATTGAGTGCTTCTAGGTCTGTGTTACTCCATTTCACTACTCCAAATGAGTAGGTCAATATTGGTATAGCATAGGTCATTATAGCTTATGTCTCGTTTCTTGCTGTCAGTTCTGTTTTCAGTAATTTTGTTAGTCTTTGTCTATATTTTTCTTTTAGTTCTTCTTTAATATTTGTATTATCGATTCCTATTTTTTGTCTAAATCCTAGATATTTATAGGCATCTGTATTTTCCATCGCTTCTATGCAGTTGCTGTTGTTATCCAATATGTAATCTTCTTGTTTAGTGTGTTTCCCCTTGACTATGCTATTTTTCTTACATTTGTCTGTTCCAAAAGCCATGTTTATATCATCGCTGAATATTTCTGTTATCTTTAGTAATTGGTTGAATTGTTGATTTGTTGCTGCCAGTAGTTTTAGATCATCCATGTACAGCAAATGTGTGATTTTATGTTGGTATGTTCCAGAAATATTGTATCCATAATTTGTATTATTTAGCATGTTGGATATTGGGTTCAGAGCAAGGCAGAACCAGAAAGGACTTAATGAGTCTCCTTGGTATATTCCACGCTTAATCTGTATTGGCTGTGATGTGATATTATTTGAATTTGTTTGGATATTAAGTGTGGTTTTCCGATTTTTCATTACTATGTTTAGGAACTGTATCAATTTAGGATCTACTTTGTATATTTCCAATATCTGCAGTAACCATGAGTGGGGTACACTATCAAAAGCTTTTCGGAAATTGATGTATGCGTAGTGTAGCGACCTTTGTTTAGTTTTAGCTTGATATGTCACCTCTGCATCTATTATCAGTTGCTCTTTACATCCTCATGCTCCTTTGCAATGGCATTTTTGTTCTTCACTTATAATTTTGTTCTGTGTTGTATGTGTCATTAATTTCTGTGTAATGACTGAAGTTAATATTTTGTATATTGTTGGTAGGCATGTTATGGGGCGATATTTTGCTGGGTTTGCTGTGTCTGCTTGATCTTTAGGTTTCAGATAAGTTATTCCATGTGTAAGTGTATGAGGGAATGTGTATGGGTCTGCAATGTAGCTGTAAAATAATTTAGTTAGATGTTAATGTGTTGAGGTGAACTTCTTTAGCCACAAATTTGCTATTTTATCTTTTCCAGGGGCTTTCCAATTGTGCATAGAATTAATTGCTCGGGTGACTTCATGTTGCAAAACTATCACTTCAGGCATTTGTGGTATCATCTTGTATGTGTCTGTTTCTGCTTGTATCCACCGTGCATGGCTATTATGTTGTACCGGGTTTGACCATATGTTGCTCCAGAAGTGTTACATGTCTGTTATGTTTGGTGGGTTGTCTATTTTAATGTGCGTGTTATCTATTGTCTGATAAAATTTCTTTTGGTTTGTGTTGAATGTTTGGTTTTGTTTCCTTCTAATTTAATTTTTTTTTGTATCTTCTAAGTCGTTTGGCCAATGCTTGTAATTTCTGCTTCGCTTCATCTAATTGCTTTATCGCTACTTGTTGTGAGAATTTACCTAACCTTTTTCGTTTTTTGTCTGATATTTCATTTCTGATAAATTGTGTTAGCTGTCCGATGTTTTTTCTCAGTTTTTCTATTCTGATCTGCGGCCTGTGTTGCCATGCTGGTTTTGTGGGTTTCTTCTGTGTGTTGGTTTGTTCTGATCTCTGCCTACCGTGTATATTTAGTGTAGTGAATGCTCCTATATAAACCAGTAGTTGTAACTCTTCCATAGTCATTTATTTTGTTGTGTATGAATGTGTTGATAGTTGTTATTGTTGTTTCGACTTGTGGGTTATTTGGTGGTCTATGCAAGAATGGTCTAACGTCTGTATTTGTGTCTTTGTATTCTATATATGTTAGCTGAAATTTTTCTTCTATATCTAACATGTGTGTCACTTCATATTCTATTTGTGTTTGTTCTGGTGGCTGTCTTAAAATTTCGTTTTCCTCAGATTGTTTAATTGATGCGTGGTGTTCTTTGTTTGCTTGCTCTGGGATGTTTGAGTCCATTACTGTATTTTCTTCTTATTCTGATTGCACATTATTTTGTTCCTGTATTTGTTGTACTTGTTGTTTGATGTTTTCTAATTCAGACTGGGTTATCCTGTTATTTTTGATTATTACACGGATCTGATCAGCTAGTCGTTGTTCTGTTAAAAATTTTAATTCAGGGTATCTGGTAATAAATTTTGTGTATACTTGTGATCTGTATCCAGTTGTGTTGGTTCCTAAGTTTGTTGCCTGGCAATAACAGAACATAAGGCGTCGGTTAACTTCATCTGACCATCTCATCCTCTGTCTCTGTTTTCCTTCTAGAGTGGTTGCAGGAAGCATATCCTGCAAAACACCTCTATTAGGATTTAAATCATTTTCCGTGTGGCTAGCAGTGTCGTTACCATTGTGGACGGGCATAGGGTTCAAGCGTCGCCCCCGACCATGACAGCGCTTGTCCGAGGTTTCATTCGTTCTGTCCTGAACCAACTCATCACACTAAAAGGGGGGTTAGCCCTATAAGTGGTTTGTTCTTTTCGTCGCCTTTTACGACTGGCAGAACATACCGAAGGCCTATTCTTTTCCCAGGCCTCCACGGGGTACTTTATTATTATTATTATTATTATTATTATTGTTATTATCACTATCGTTCTTATTATTACTAGATTGAGTTGGTACGTTAATGAACATTCAGACGACCATAGTTGAACCATCATCTAATATGAGCTGCAGATTGAGTAAAGATAATTGTTAGTAATAAAAGAGAAAAAGCTTCCTCAGGGGACACTGCTTTAACGAAGAACTGTCCATGCGGGTGCGGAGGTTTGTATGCTCTGGATCCGGAGGGCTATGCGGACGGTGGCTTAGCTACCAAAATGGTCACCCAAGCCGGACAGGCCGAAGGGGAGGAACCAGACAAAGTGTGTCTCACAACGTCTATATATCTCCATTTTCCTATCCTCATCATGTCCTTGCCTTGTCCTTTTTCCTACCACCCCATGTCATAAGTAAAGGGTGGGGTAGACAGGACTCCTTAGCCATAGTGAAGGCAATCAGTCTACGGGTGACATCCCCGAAAATAAGCCTCCCAGCATAACAACTGGGGTGGTATCTTGGACAGTGGCTTGCCACTGTCCCACAAAGAATAATCTTCAACTGAGCTTGGAGGAAAATTTCGCTGTATGCACTACCCCAGGTGGTAACCAGTGCACCCTAGTTGGCGTTAGCGGACCCTCGGATTCTGGGGAGTCCACATCAACATGCTTTAAGTATAAGTCGGAGCATCCTGAAATCATCGTAGGTAAACTCAGACCAAGACAGCAAAGCTTCTTCGCAACATTTAATACTAATTCTCTGCTCAAAGTGGGTAAATTGAAACATCTGACCGATTCACTTACACAGCACAACATAGTACTGACAGCAGTGCAGGAAACCAGAGTCACACATGATTGTGCCTTTGAGTTCCAAGTATACAGAATCCTGAAAGGAAAAGTGGGTCAGTGGGTAATGTAGAATGAACCCCACTTAGGTACATGATTTATAATCAGGCATAATATACTGGATTCAGTCATTGAATTCACTTCCTCAAGCAGTCGTGTATCCATCCTGTCCCTCAAATGTGCTAACAAGGGCTATAGTGTAGTCAATGTACATGCCCCAACCAACCTGCACAACAGACGCAATCCAGAAAGAACGGAGAAATTCTGGGAAGACTTAGAAGATATTCTCTCTAAAATTCCAGAGACACACACCGTCATACTGTTTGGTGACTTCAATGCCCAATTCGGAAGAGAGAAAGAGCATAGAAATACGAGTATAGTGGGCTACTATCCAGCACGTATGAGACCTAACCGCAGTGGGGAACGATTGGTGGATCTGTGTAGGACTTGTGGATTGGTCATGAAGTCTGCAGCCTTCAAACACCTGCCAAGGAAACAGAAGACTTGGATTTCACCTAACACCAACTTGGCTGAATTCCAGATAGATCATGCGGCCATTTCAAGAAAATCTCTAAAGGGAATACAAAACGTGAAGGTACTGAGAAGTGACAATCTGGGCTCAGAGATCTAAATAAGACTCCAGCCTAGAAACACTAGCTTACACAAAACCCTCAAGATCGCGAGATTTGACGTAGAGCGATTTAAGAACATTCAAGAATTAAGTCAGAGACTGAACAGTACAGATTTCAACAGCTGGGACCAACTGAAGGGGACTCTTGTGAAGACGGCCAATGAACCCGCCCCCCTCACAAGAAGAAGGAAGCATCCGTGGTGGAATGTAGACTGTGACAATGCAATAGCCCAAAGACAGACTCTCTGGGAGAAGTGGAATGGTAAGAAAACAAAGATAAATTGGGAGAACTTTTTGGAACAATGAAGGCTAACAGCTAAGATAATTCGAGGAACCAAACGGACCTTCACACAAAACCTACTAACCCAAATCGAAGAGAACTTTGCTAGGAATTAATCCAGAGATTTCTATAGAACCTTCACGCAGATACTCAAAAAATACAATGCACCAAGCCTCCACTTCAGAAACTCACAGGGCAAACTGGTTTTAAACGACAAGGACAACTGCCACCTCTTAGCTTAGTACTTTAAAAACCTGCTCAGCTGTGCTCCACCTAGTGAAGACTTCAACTACAAACAAACCACACCAATCCCGGACTCACTGCCTCCTTTATTGGAAGAAGTTCGACAAATCATTCAACTTATCAAGAATAATAAGGCATCTGGAGGGTACTCTACCATTGATGAACTCTGGAAATGCGCTCCTGGTTAACTGTCACTGTGTGATGCTCTGGCTAGATGTCTGCCTGTTACACATTACGACCCTCTTCAACTGTCGGCGGTCTCTGTCAGTCAACAGACGAGGTCGGCCTGTACGCTTTTGTGCTGTACGTGTCCCTTCACGTTTCCACTTCACTATGACATCGGAGGCAGTGGACCTAGGGATGTTTAGGAGTGTGGAAATCTCGCGTACAGACGTCTGACACAAGTGACACCCAATCACCTGACCGCGTTCGAATTCCGTGAGTTCCGCGGAGCGCCCCATTGTGCTATCTCACGATTTATAATGACAACCGAGGTCGCTGATATGGAGTACCTGGAGGTAGATGGCAGCACAATGTATCTAATATGAAAAACGTATGTTTTTGTGTGTGCTCGTGTACTTTCGATCACATAGTGTATATGTGTTCTGAAAATAATGAACATATGAGGGACAGCTTACTCTGTTCGTCCACGAGACTTAGTAGGCACCAAATACCGGCGCCCAGGTAGACACGTGTTCCTTCATTTCAGCATGGCATTCGATACATTCCGTCACTCCCGCCTACTGAACAAAGTACGAGCGTAAGGAATAACAGACTAAGCTTGTCATTGGATTCAAGAGTTTCTAGCAAAAAGAACACAGCATTAATTCTCAATAGGGACAATTATTTAGACATAAAGCCCGCCCGGCTAGCCGTGCGGTCTAGGGTGCTGCTCTCCGAGCGGGAAGGCGTGCCAGTCACCGACACGAATCCGCCGGCGGATTAGTGTCGAGGTTAGGTGTGCCGGCCAGCCTGCGGATGGTTTTTAAGGCGGTTTTCCATCTGCCTCGACGAATGCGGGCTACTTCCCCTTATTCCGCCTCAGTTACACTATGTCGGCGATTGCTGCGCAATCACTGTCTCCACGTACGTACTGTATGCATCATAATTTCTCTACCATGCAAACATAGGGGCTACACTCGTCTGGAATGAGACGTTCCAGAAGGGGGGGGGGGGGGGATCTATTGGGGACCGAACACCACAATAACCCAGGGTTCGGTGTGGGCCGGCGGTGGGGTGAGCGGACTTCTGTAGCTTGTTGTAGGGTTGTGTACCGTCGTTTCTAGGTCCCCAGTTCAGTACATACATACATTCATTCACAGGGAGTGTTATAGCCCCGTTACTTGGAGCAGCATACCTATAAATGACGTAGTATACAACATCGGAAATTCATTGAGACTTTTCACGGATGACGCTGTTTTATATTGAGAAGTCGCAACGTTAGAAAATTTCAGCGAAGAGCAACAGGACCTGGAGGGTATCGAAGACTGGCGCAGGGAGTGGCAACTGATCCCCATCATAAACTAATGTTCCTTAGGGGGAGTTGCCTATACATAGAGAGGAAGGCCCATTACTGTGCGATTACACGATTGCAGAATAATCACTGGAAGCAATTGCTTCCTAAAATACCTAGGACTATGCATACGGAGCAATGTAAAGCGAGACGACCGCATAAAACTAACCGAAGGTAAAGTAGACTCCAGACTGAGATTCATTTGGAATTCTCAAAAAATGTAGTCCGTGAAAAAAAGGGGTAATTTATATAACGCGCTTTCGACCAATAGCTGAATATCGCTAGTGAATGTGGGATCCGTACGACACTGGATTCATAGAAGAACTAGAAAATATCTAAAGAAGAGCAGCCCATTTCTTTATAGATTAATTTCGTAAGCCTGAAAGCATCACATACATGATCAACTAACTCCAGTGGAAGACGCTGCAAGAGAGGCGTTCTGCATTACGTTGTGATCCACTTTCAAAGTTCTCAGAAGAGTCAACAAATATATTACTTCCTACTGCGTATACCTCGATGAAAATGAAGTCAGAGAGACAAAAGCCCACACGGAACGATTAGCGACTGGAACAAGAAAGGGGAGAAATAACAGCAGTACACAAAGCACCCACCACCGTACACCACAATGTGATTTGCAAAATATATATGCCGATGTAGACCTAAGAACTATGAGCTTTTGTTAGTCTTCGGTACCGTGAACCAAATCTCTTGTCTCTAACTCTTGGTTTTCCATATCTTGGGGGAGGGGGGAAGTATTATGGAACAAACGAAGAAAAAATTACCGGTAAAAACGGGCTCTGAAATACATACCTTTAAGGCTATGAGCACTTGCTTAGTAGAAGAAATGTTTTCACAGTAACGAAGATGAACAAATGCTCATACCTCTAAAGGCATGTACTGTTGATCCCATGCTTACTAGACATCTTATGCTTGTTCTGGTTCATACTGCCATATTTCAAACCATGTAAACCAGAGACCTCAATAGAACAAATTTATCACACGATAGTGAAGAGGAACAAGTGCTGGTTGTTCTTAAGGTATGCCTTCTTTTATCTTGTTTTGGTCCGTATTACCACTTCTCAAGGTCGGTCGGTGGTGTTCCGGTTCACCCTGTGTGGACAACAAAAGAACTGCAGCGTGGCAGGCGTGACAGTCGTTGACTCACCCGTCGACGAGCGGCACCTCGGCGAGCAGGCGGCGCACGACGTCGAGGCGGCTCTGCGGCCAGGGCAGCCAACCCATGGCCAGCGGCAGCCCGACGCCGACGCCCGCCGCCAGCGCCGAGCCCAGCACGCACACCACCAGCGCCACGCACCACGTGCGGCACGCGCCGCGCCGGGCCCGCGAACCGTCACCTGCGGCAGACACACGCGGCACGTCCTCTCAGGGCAAGTAGGCGCCGTTAGTATGTCTCACTGACGTCTTTTGATACCATTCCTCACAAGCGACCATTAATCAAATTGCGTGCATGTGGAGTATCGTCTCAGTTGTGTGACTGGATTCGTGATTTCCTACCAGAGAGGTCACAGTTCGTAGTGATGAGCCATAAATCATCGAGTGGAACAGAAGTGACATCTGGCGTTCCGCAAGCTAGTGTCATAGGCCCTCTGCTGTTCCATTTACATAAATGATCACGGTGATACTCTGTGCGGGCCTCCTAGATTGTTTGCAGATGACGCTGTAATTTACCGTCTAGTAAAATCATCAGACGATCAATTTCAATTACAAAATGATCTGGAGAGAATTTCTGTATGGCGCGAAAAAAGGCAACTGGCACTAAACAAAGAAATGTGCCAGGTCATCCACATGGGTACGAAAGGATATCCGATAAATTTTGGGTATACGACAAGTAGCACAAATCCAAGGGCTGTCAATTCGACTAAATACCTAGGAATTACAATTACGAGCAACTTAAGTTGGAAAGACCACGCAGATAATATTGTGGGGAAGACTAAACAAAGACTGCGCTTTGTTGGCAGAACATTTAGAAGATGCGACGAACCCACTAAAGAGACAGCCTACATTACACTTGTCTGTCCTCTTTTGGAATATTGCTGCGCGGTGTGGGATCCTCACCAGGTAGGATTGACGGAGGACATCAGAAAGAGCAAAGAAGGGCAGTTCGTTTCGTGTTATCGCGTAATAGTGCTGAGAGTGTCACTGATACGATACGCAACAAAGGCGGTCTTCTTTGTGGCGAGATCTATTTACAAAATTTCAATCACCAACTTTCTCTTTTGAATGCGAAAATATTTTGTTGACACCCACATACGCAGGGAGAAATGATCATCATAATAAAATAAGAGAAATCATAGCTCGAACGGAAAGATGTAGGTATTCCTTTTTTACCACACGCCATTCGAGAGTGGAATGGTAGAGAGGTAATATGAAAATGGTTCGATGAACCCTCTGCCAGGCACTTAAGTGTGAATTACAGAGTGATCACGTAGATGTAGATGTAGACATGTGGTTACCCGTCACTGAGGGAGTCGTTCCTTTTTCCAGTTTCGGAGCGTGTTGATTTATCCACGTAATACCTAACTGCACTTATTAAGAATTTTCAAAATAGTATTCTCAACCTTCGGAATAATTTCCACATTTATTTCATATTCGATAGAAAGTATCACCTTAGGCAGTACAGTTGAACAGGAATAGACACATCTAAAACGGGCAAATCCAGAAGTTGAACGGACAAATATGTAAGGACAGATCAAAACGTTTCCGTTTCATGGCGTTGCCGCAGCGTATATGCAACGTAGCGCGACCGCGACGCGGGTATATAAGGACGGACATGTAAGCGATGGATTAGTCCGGCATTATTGTTTTCCCTACGTGCGTCCGGTAAATGTCGCAACGTGAACTATGGCGACGTTACTACCAAATACATCAAAAAAGAACCAACATATTCTCATTCTTTTCTTGGCTGCCGAAGGACAAACAGCGCTAGATACCCATTGGAGAATGAAAAATATGTATGGGGCACCACGTCTGTCGAAAACCACCGTTTGGGAATTGTGTGCCAAGTCCCGTGCTGGTGGCGGTCCGACACAAGTCACCCGTCTATCTGGGAGGCCAGCCTCGTCCATAATGGGCAAGTGGGGGACACTCGACCACCCGCCCTGTAGTGTTCGTATCTCTCCATGCGATTAACACGCCTGCGGCCCCTCCAAAAAGGCCTTGAAGTGTCGACGATTCCTCCAGTGGAATTCACTGCAAGATAGGAGTAGTACAACATGGGGATGTTTTCCGTTCAAAAATCCTAGGAGGTAGTTCGGGAAAATGTATTACATCCTCGCAACTAATGTTGCGAAACGACTATGACAAGAAAATAGAGCTAACAGGAAAGTTTACCGAGAATCGTTCTTTCCATCCACCATTCGCGAACAGAACAAGGCTGTGAGATATGATATGGACATGCTTTATGCCACATATCATAAGGTTACATGCAGGTGGTACGCATTTGACATTCGGTACATTCCACATACAGACACCTGGATCGTATGGAAAAGATCTACGGAGTTTCTAATGTTATACTGTACACATTAGTTTAGTTCCTAACTGCCGCAAGATATATAAGTGCTGGATAATAAGTGTTCGTTCGAAGACCGTACAGTCAACAGTCGGTACCTCAACCAGGCAAAATTACTGTGCGCAATGCCGTATCCATCCCAATGACACTTGGTAGAAAATACTCATATGGTAAAGCACCGTGTACTGCTGCGTGAATAATTCAGTAACTGCGTACTGTACATTCTCGGCCGACAGGAACAGTCGACCATTCTAGGTCTTTTTTAAGAGACTTAAGGAGTGAAGATCGTCTTGGGGTGGGGAGGGGGGGGGAGAGATCATGACAACGGGACGATGCTCGAGTGCCTCCCACTAGAGGCGGCATAACTTATGCATTACGACATTTGTAATATCGGGAAGCCGGCCCTTGTAGCCGAGCGGTTCTAGGCGCTTCAGTCTGGAACCGCGCGACCGCTACGGTCGCAGGTTCGAATCCTGCCTCGGGCATGGATGTATGTGATGTCCTTAGGTTAGTTAGGTTTAAGTAGCTCTAAGTTCTAGGGGACTGATGACCTCAGATGTTAAGTCCCATAGTGCTCAGAGCCATTTGAACCATAATATCGGGAAGTGCGTTATCATGCATTACCAATTGATGCACAACTCAAAGTGGTTTTCGACAGACGTGCTGCGCCATACATAGTACTCATTCTCCAGTGAATGTCTACCAGTGTTTGTCCTTTGATAGCCAAGAAACACATTAATCCTGATCTGACGCATTTCTTAATAAATCAGCCATAGTCACGTTTCCACATTTACTGCACCCCCATCGGAAAGATACAAATGCCACGCAAATACCTTTCCTACATGTTGGTGCTTATGTACCCGTATTGGCGTTATGTTGCATTTATGCTGTAGCAATGCCCACGACCGGAAACGTTTTGAACCTAAGCTCACCTTCCCCTTATATTAGAATTTTCGTATGTTTGCTCAGCTTCAGTTACACCTAATTTGTAAGCATTCCTTTCGTTCCATATCCTACAAAAAGGATATGTTTTGTAATGAGATTTTCTCACAGGCTCCTGTGGACTACCCTTGTAGAAGGAGATATGCACTACCCAAACCGAAATCTGTTATCAAAGCAGTGGTGTCAATCATTCGACCATTCCACTTACAAAGAGCATGTGGGAAAAACGAACAATGCGTATATTAAATCAGTTTGTATTTTCAAAGAATCTGTACGTTGTGTGCTACCACGTGGTGGGAATATACTACTGTACGAAGTACTGTCGGATTGCAGACGCTAAACTAAGCATAGTACAATAAGGTGGAGCAGCAAGGCCCACACGATCGTTGCTCTATTCATCTGCATTTTCTTATAATCTCACTATTAACAAATGTTCCATGAAAAAATGTAATCTTCCAGATGTACAGCTTGTGCATGCCCAGTTTTGGTCTTTATGAAAATGAAACGCCATCTGCTTATTTTCATCGGCACTTCGTTTTTAACTTCTCTTTCTGTAACTGCTGCATCACAATCTGGGAATCGTTCAACAGTGGACTAATACTGTATTATTTCTATAGTGGTAAACTCTTTCCACAGTTACAAAATTTGATGGCTCCTAGGGTTTGGCTACAGCTTCTGCATGATAATGGCAACATTTTATTTCGAGATTAGACCAATGTGCTGCTTCTGAATTGCATAGCAAAATTATGTTTGAAGATAAAGTAATTTGCTAACTCATTCATCATCTCGCAATTACATGAATATTACAGTTAGGGCTTGTATCATATTTATTAGTGTAATACTAAGTGAAATGATATTGTAATACACCTTAAATCTTCCTGCCAAAATACATTGCTGTCACTGTCTGCTGCAGACCTTTGCTTCCTATTAATCATTACTTGTCTCAGTAATAACTGGACATGTAGTTTATAACACCAATTGTTTTAGTAACATTGTCAGGAGAATAATTACCGCGTAACAGTCCCGATTTTTAGATCGCTTACCTAAACTGGTAATTAAAATAGAGCAGTACAAGGTAGACAGAATGAGGAAGTTCTATAGCGTGTTTGTACAGCTAAATTTTGTGCTGCCGTGTCGTGGTTTGATGTTGTACGTCGTACATACTGGGATGGACAGAGGAGTTCCGCGGGTGTATGCGAGATAAGTCTTATCTGCTCCTCTGGCTCGTTAGGGAAGCGACTAATTTGCCTGCTCAGGTACGCTTGCGACAGGCGGCGGCTGGTAAGGAAGATGGCGTCAGACTTATTAATAGCCTCTTATAACAGTAGCGGAGGGGAGAAGTCCTCCTGTCGTGCCGTTGTGGGCTGTTTCGATACAGCTACTCCATACTGAACCTTCGACTCAGACAAATTTATCTGCAGGTAGCATGTTTTAGTTGACCAAACAGAGCTTGCTGCAGTCTGGCCCTGTGCAATGTGTTGACTGAACTGCTGCACAGTGTCATGGTGTAGTGGGTGCTGTTATGGTAGAGCTGAAGCTAGTACATTCGGACCAAAAAGAGGGGTCTGTGGTAATTGTTAAAAATTTAATCAGTGGCCGTCAGTGTAATTTCCTTGTGCACCTAGCGTAAATGTTACAGAGTGGGAGTGTAATTTGCTTTGAAAGACTAAACCAATGTAATTGTAAATAACACGTCTCGGTTTCGTAGTTGACATCATTACAAAGTTAGGCTACATCCATAAATGTTAACTGTCACAACATTTTATACTTGGAACTGTACTGGTTATGTCTGTAGCACTGTGTGTGGAACTTAAATCAACTACTTTCTTCTAGTGGGAGGCAGTGGTGCAGGAAACATCGCTGTTTCGATTATGATAGCTTTCTTTAGTCATAAATTACAGTAATTAATATAAGATGGACGTTTCGTGTCATTAATTACAGCTTTTATAATAAGGGTGATGTAGATATAGAGGAAGATATATTTTGGTAGTGGTGTCCATATTGTGTCATAAATTATGCTGATTAAAATAAGGTGCGTCTTAAATTGTAACCATTAAAATAATTGTGTCGTTAATTGGGCATAAAGATACGAGGAAATCTTGTAGTCATGCAGGCATACTATTACGTCTCGGGAAATAGAATAGCGTTTCATCCCCACGTTTTACTTTCCAGCTGTTTATACCTCACCCAATTTTCCTAAAACGGTTGGGGGGGGGGGGGGAGGAGAGATCTGGCAAAAATATAAAGTCACTACGTTCTGAGAAACGAAACTGCTGGCCTATGTGGCCGAGCGGTTCTAGGCGCTTCAGTCTCGAACCGCGCGACCGCTACGGTCTCAGGTTCGAATCCTGCCTCGGGCATGGATGTATGTGATGTCCTTGGTTAGGTTTAAGTAGTTCTACGTTCTAGGGAACTGATGACCTCAGATGTTAAGTCCCATAGTGCTGAGAGCCATTTTAGAAACGAAACTGACAACATCTGTGCGCTCCGACAATAAATACTCATTGCTCGGACAGCACTCGCACAGTATAAACACTGCTAGTTCGTTACGATATTCGATAAACTAACACAGGCTCCGACCAATCGCTGAAGCTTTTGCTACGCTATGATCACCATCGTGGACGGTGACTGTTAGAGCTTCCCTGCAACGCAACCTTCTCAAAACTAGCCGCTCAGTCACGCAATGGAAATTGATGCATTTCACGGACCCATCGCTTACGTGATTGGCGACACAGGCATCGCGTCCCACAACGCAGTTGCACGCTAGCATATTCCACCTTTCGAGTCACCTACAACAACGTCGACAGGACTTTATGGAGGTGGAAGAACACAAAATGGAAAATGTTTAGGTGTCGACGCCAGCTGAGAAGGAATGATCACCAAACAACATATAAGCTGCACTGCTAACTTATGCACAACTACTTATAAAAGGTCTTTTATCTTGTTTGTTGAAAGTAATGACGAGAACGTAGGTAGACGCCACCCCATGGCACTAGGAAAACTTATTAGACGGGAATGTGAGTCATTCTTCAAGCACATAATCAATAATACGGTGGCAGGGCTTGGCCGTTTGAAAATTGGGACTGTTCCAGGATTAACTGTAAAATGCCGTACTTTTCTAGACAAAGCAGATTTGGTGGTACACCGAAATCCTTCACCACTAGTCAAGGTATTATCAATAATGTTCAAACCACGTCTTACGGAGGTCAAATTGCTAACAGAAATGACGTGTTGCAGCGAAGGTTTGTCATCATGTGATTTAGTAACAACTGTAAACATGAAACGGGAAGGTGCAGCAAAGTTATTAACAGTTTGTGTTGTGACACTTAGATCATAGTGGCTCCCACAGTCGTTTGTATTCATGGAGTTCACTGTCATGTGGACGTGTAAGCACAGCTCGTCTTGCAGCGCTATATTTATTGCAGCTTGGACACGCCAGCAAGCAGTGCAAAAGTACACAATATGTCATTACTGTGCAGGCCCACAATAAAGTGATACCTGTGGGAGAGCAAGTCAACCAATTTGTACCGGTGGTTACAGTCTCCTGCCTCGAACCGTCCCAATGTATCTGAAACACAAAGAAATTAGCAAAATTACATCTCTCAACAACGTTACCCTCCGAGGTGCAGCAGCTGTGTTTGAAAACAGGCCCCCAAAAATTACGAGGCGGTGTACAGAATTCCTGTCCTTGCCAACTTAACAGTGGCTCAAAGCAAATTTCAGTAACTCCACTTATAATCCGCAGCGGCCAACCTGTGCCACGACGATAACGCTGCAGCCAGGAACGGTGGCTCCAGTAGATTCATCGCCGATATCGCTGGATCCTCCTCTCATGCAGCATACTCAACTACACCACCAGCAATGTGTGTAATCTGTGAGTCATAAGGAATTCCACCAAAGCATGGTTCCCTGGGACCAATTCTACCAACCAAAACTCTGTCTCCTCTGGCTCCAATGACTCCTCACCCTTTTCCACCACAGTATCAAAGACTCAACCAAAAGAGTGGATGTTAGGAACTATCTCGTTAATGATTAAGTGTAATTATGGCTGTGATGACTGATATATCGTACTAACAGTAACCTAATGGGCCCACTCGAGTACCACAAACGCATTCGATCTGCATGTTAATCCAAAATATGTTGAGCCCACTCTTTACACCCCAAAATTACCTATAAAATCGTCCAGCGGAATGCAACATCGCTAAAGTCAAACGAAGGTAGACCTTGACATTTTCTGCTCGCAGCTGAAGCCAGCATTTGTGCCATCACCGAAACGTAGTTAAAACACAACGAACAGTTCGCATTCCAGAAAAGATAGAGATGATAGCCATATGGCGGGCAGCGCTGGCTGTTGGTGAGACAGGATGTCCACTTTTCCGTCATCAGTCCTTGCCCAAAATGGTTCAAATGGCTCTGAGCACTATGGGACAACATCTGAGGTCATCATTCCCCTAGACTTAGAACTTCTTAAAATTAACTAACCTAAGGACATCACACATATCCATGCCCGAGGCAGGATTCGAAACTGCGGTCGTAGCAGGAGCGCGGTTCCGGACTGCTGCGCCTACAACCGCTAGGTCGCAGCGGCCGGCTCAGTCCTTGCACTTAGCATGATTCATTGTAAATGGTGAGTGTCCGCCTGTGGTTTAAGGACCACCATCTGATTTTGATCTTATCATATGAAGTACCTAATGACAAACTTTACAAACATCATTTAACAGCAAATCCCTTCTGATATTAAGTGACTTTAAAGGCCACCACGCACTGTGGGATGCAGGATTGCCATCGCAACAGGAAAAATGCTGTAAGTCAGCAGTGGCGGAACACCGAGACGAATGCAGGAAACCAATGTTTTTTCAAGAAGCCCGCGTCCTGGCGAAACAGCCTCTCACTTTCAAAAGAAAGATTAGAGAGGCGATAGAAATAGCCAAAAGACCCGCCAACACGAATAGAGAGGACGGATACAAGCTTCCGAGGTCTTGGCTGCCTGCAATAGCAGGGCTACGGAGCGGCGGCAGAGCCGTGGCGGCCCATACAGGCACGCGGAGAGCCGCAGTAGTGATCGCGAGCACACAAAGCAATGGCACGCCGCAGCCGGCTTCTGGACAGCATGGAAACAGTGTGACATCACAGCCATCACCTGTTTGCTATTCGTCCGTCTCCTCCAATGGGGTGGATTAATATAAAGACCAATAGAAAACAGCTATTTCAGCCAATGACAGATAATAAAAGAAACACCAATAAAGCATACCTTTCACCCCTCCTCCTCCTCCTTTTACAGCCAATCAAGTAACGACACGGTTTTCTCGTGCAGCTATTTAAGGAACCAAGTGTGTTCATTTAGCAGTTAACGTAAGGCCCTGATGAAGGCTAGCTGCAACGCTGGCCGAAACGTTGGCGCATTTTAAAATTATGACGATGCGGTCTGATACCCTGAAGAATTTTATTGAAGAGGAAAAATGCTATTGGATGAACTACAGCTGGAAAACCCTGTAGCCGGCCGAAGTGGTCGTGCGGTTAAAGGCGCTGCAGTCTGAAACCGCAAGACCGCTACGGTCGCAGGTTCGAATCCTGCCTCGGGCATGGATGTTTGTGATGTCCTTAGGTTAGTTAGGTTTAACTAGTTCTAAGTTCTAGGGGACTAATGACCTCAGCAGTTGAGTCCCATAGTGCTCAGAGCCATTTGAACCAAAACCCTGTAGTACTAAATAATGGCTCACCCACATGAAGAGTCCAAGCAAATGAAACAGCGATTGCAATCGATTTGAGCATAGTATCCCCTGCACTGTGTAATATATTGATTATTCCTTGCTACTGTAGTGTTATCTTGAAGCAGTGAGAAAGGACAGGCGTTCCAAGGCGCGGAAGCAGAGACGATGCTGAGGGCTGACGAAACTAGGAGAGATCTGGTTACATGAAGTAAACCGAAAGGGGAGAGCCTTGCGAAAATGCAGACGCGGTCCCAGGGCGTTAGTTACTCTTGAAGGAATTAACATGTAACTTCATGTGCAGTCTAGACGCTGTGGTAGGTTGCCACCGTAGAATTTTGTAACCATCAGGCACGTAGTAGCGTATAAATCCAGCATGATACCAGGCCTGAAAACAGCAACGTCAGTAGACTCACAACAGTTAGAAAGAGAGTGAAAACGCCAACAACTGTTGACCTAGCAGTCCCTACTCCAAGCAGCCCGAGGGGCGGGGCTAAATGGCGTATAACAACAATGTTGCAAGCCTTATTTGGCAGAGCAGTTACGTTTAGCTTTCACCTGAACAATGTTGATACCAAATACAGACTTAGTTAGTGCAACTGCATTAACATCCCCGCCTTAGGAGCAGTAGAGGGGACCTAACTAAACCGTGATTGGCAGGCACCTGCAAGGGATCTACGGGATTGGCTGGGTGGCTGTAAGTGGGAAAAACAGTGCCCCCAAGCGACTCTTTAAAACCTCTAGATTCCGCATTTTGGCGGTGATCTCAGTCAGACGATCTGGGCGCCGAATACGCGTCCGTCGACTCCAGCCTCGGTAGAGCTCACGCGTAAGTCTGCTCTCTCACTTGGAGTGCCTCAGTGAACAGTGTCACATTCAGTATGTTTTGCTTTGGAACTAAGTTGTTGCCTCAAGATGCTGCTAGTGTTTGTTACTGTGGTCAGCATCCACCCCTGAGACTTCTGCACAGGTTTCTGTCGTAACAGCGTTATTCATGCTTTTTATAACCCTAGAACTAGCCTCCAGTGTATTAGTTAGTCATGTCTGGAATAAACAACTATTTCAAAATCCTGTTTGTCCAAGAGTTCCCTACCGAGTCTCACCACCTGCATTTCTAGTAAATGCCTGTACCAGTGTTGGCTCAAATAGAAGAAAACAATCGAATGCCTTCACTGTGAATTGTCCTTCTGCCTTCTGCTCTGTACCGCTCGGGAGCGCAACTCTGACCAGTAACCCCTTTTTCCCTCTCCCACCTATGTCAGAACACGACAACTGACTACCGGATCAACATGGGAAGGGTACTGGAAACTTTACGAGTAGGTTCGAATTATTTGCTCAGTTTGAGATAAGGGTACAGCATAAAGAGACTGTCAGACGGCCAATCAACCTCAAATAAAACACAAAGATATCGAATTGGAACCTATACGAAACGCTGCTAGAAGAAAAACTGGAGTCGATCATCGAAACCAAGCATCCTGAAAGGGACTATGGAGTCTTTGCATCACTTATCAATGAAGCAGCGGAAGTCTCAGTACCTTAAAAATGACACAAGCGGACTACTCATAGGCTCCCACCCTGTTGGTGGAGGCCAGAGTGTGACATAGGCCTCAAGGAACGAAGGAAAACATTAAGAAAATACAAAACTTTCTCTAATGGTGCAAACTTTAAATATAGCTAACAAAAGTCATGGCATAACGATGTCCACAGATACAAATGGTGGTAGGTTACCTACACAAAGTATAAAAGGGCAGCGTGTTGGCGGAGCTGCCATTGGTACACACGTGATTCACGTGCAGAGTTATCGGACGAGATTGTGGCCGCTTGTCGGGCATTGGCAGGCTTTGATCGTGAAATGGTTATTGGAGTTAAATACATAGGAAATTCCATTCCGGAAACTGTTAGAGAATTCAATATTCCGAAATCAAATGGCTCTGAGCACTATGGGACTTAAGATCTGAGGTCATCAGGCCCCTAGAACTTAGAACTACTTAAACCTAACTAACCTAAGGACATCACACACATCCATGTCCGATACAGGATTCCAACCTGCGACCGTAGCGGTCAAGCGGGTCCTGACTTTAGCGCCTAGAAACGCTCGGTCACATTCCGAAATCCACAGTGTCAAGAGAGCGCCGAGATTCCCAAAGGTCAGGCATTACCTCTCACCGCGGACGAAGCAGTGGCCAGCGGCCTTCCCTTAACGACCGATAGCATCGTTTCTTTGCGTAGCATTGTCAGTGGTAACAGGCACACAACACTGCGTGAAATAACCGCAGAAATCAATGTGGTACGTACGACGAATATTGTCGTTAGGGCAATGTGACGAAATGTGGCGTTGATGGGCTATAGCAGTGACAACCTCTTCATCTCAGAGTAGCACTCTCAACCTACCTACTCCTCAACGATATGCTGGATGTATTTCAATCACGGTCTGCAGTTTTTACCCTCTACAGACCCTTCTAGTACAATGGAAGTTATTCCGCAGTGTCTTAACAGATGTCCTACCACTCTGTCCGTTCTTCTGATCAGTGTTTTCCGTGTATTCCTTTCCTCGTCGATTCTGCGGACAACCTCATCATTACATTTCTTATCAGTTCACCTAATTTTCAACATTCTTCTGTAGCACCATCACAAATGCTTCGATTTTTTTTCTTTTCGGGTTTTCCCGTAGTCCATGTTTCACTACCATACAGTGCTGTGTTCCCACCGCACATTCTCAGAAATCTCCTCCTCAGATAAAGACCTATGTTTGATGCTAGTAGACTTCTGTTGGTCAGGAATGTCATTTTTGCTAGTGCAAGTCTCCTTTCACGTCTTTCTTCTTCCGACCGTCGTGGGTTATTTTGCTACCTAGGTAGCAGAATTCGTTTACTTCACCTACTTCGTGATCACCAGCCCAGATGCCAATTTTCTCACTTTTCTCACTTCTGCTACTTCTCATTACTTTCATATTTTTTTCTATTTACTCTTAATCCGCATTTTGAACAAATTAGACAGTTCATTCCGTTCAGAACATCTTGTAATTTTTCTTGAGTTTCACTGAGGACAGCAATATCACCAGCGAATCTTATCGTAGATAACTTTACACCATCAGTTTTAGTTCCACTCTTGAACCGTACCTTTATTTTCGATGTACAGATTGAACAGAAGTGGCGAAAGATTACATTCCTGTCTTACTGTCATCCACCAATTTTTTTGTATCGATGAACTAAATTCTTGGTCTTTCAGATTTGTTGTTCCCTCTTGCTTCTTGTAAATATTGTACATTACCCGTCTTTCCTATAACTTGCCCCTATTTATCTCAGAATTTCGAAATTCTTGCAGCATTTGACTGTGTCGATGCTTTCTCCAGGTCGACAAATCTTATGAACGTGTCTTGATTTTTCCTTAGTCTTGCCTTCATTATCAACCGCAACGCCAGAATTGCCTCTCTGGTTCTTCACCCCCTCCCCCCCCCCCCTCTCCAAAGCCAAAATGATCGTCATCTAACACATACTCAGTTTTCTTTTCCATTCGTCTGTATATTATTCTTGTCAACAACTTGGATGCATGAGCTGTTAAGTTAGTGTACGATAATTCTCGCATTTGTGAGCTCTTCCAATCTTCGGAATTATGTGAATAACGTTATTCCGAAAATCAGATGGTGTATCGCCAGAGTCCTACACTGTACACACCAACGTGATAAATAGTTTTGTTGCCACTTCCCCCAATGATTTTAGAAACTGTGGTGGAATTTTATCTATACCTTCTGCCTTATTTGACCTACAGTCTTCGAAAGTGCTTTTAAATCCTAATACAGGATCCCCAATCGCCTCTATATCGTGTCTTGTTTCTTCTTTTGTCACGTCATCTGACAAGTCTTCCTCCTCATAGAGTCCTTCAATGTAATCTCTCCACCTGTCCGTCCACTGCTCGGAATTTAATAATAGAATTCCGGTTGCACTCTTAATATCACCACCCTTACTTTTAATTTCACCCAAGGTTATTTTGATTTTTCTATCTGCTGAGTCAGTCCTTCCGACGATCATTTCTTCTTCGATTTTTTTTTTTTTACATTTTTCATGCAGGCATTTCACCTTAGCTTATCCGCACTTTCTATTTATTTCACTCCTACGTGACTTGTGTTTCTGTAATCATGAATTTTCCTGAATGTTTTTGTACTTCCTTCTGTCATCCATCAACTGAAGTATGTCTTCTGTCACACATGATTTTTTCACATTTACCTACTTCGTACTAATGTTTTTCTTTACAACTTGTTTGATTGTCCTTTTAGAGATGTCCATTCCTTTTCAAATTAACTATCTACAGAGCTATTCCTTATTGAAGATTCATAACCTCAGAGAACTTCAAGCGTTTTTTTTTACTCCTTAATAGTTCTATATCCCACTCCTCTGCACAATGATGTTTCCTGACTGGTGTCGTAAGCTTCAGCCGACTCCTCGTTACTGCTAAATTGTGATCTGAGCCTACACCTGCTCCTGGATACGTCTCAAAATGCTGTATCTGATTTCGCAATATCTGCCTGACCATGATGTAATGTAACTGAAATCTTTCCACATCCCCCGGCTTTTACCATGTATACCTCCTCCTCTCGTGTTTTTTGAACAGAGTATTCGCCATTACTAGCTGAAATTTATTGCACAACCTTATTAGTCTTTCTCCTCTCTCATTCCTAGTACCAAGCTAAAATTCTCCTGTAACCTTTTTTTTCTACTGCTTCCCCTGCAACCGCAATTCAGTTCCCCATGACTATTCGATTTTCCTCTCCATTTACTGACTGATTTTCCGGTTCAGGATCGTAATAAACTTTTTCTATCTATTCATCTTCAACATGCAACGTCAGCATGTATAATTAGACTGTCACGGTCGGTGGGGGTTTGCCGTCGCTTCTCAGGAGAACAACCCTGCAACCCTATCACTGAACTGTTCGCAGCAACTCACTCTCGGCCCTGCCTTCCTGTGAATAATGAATCCCACTCCAATTATATTATTTTCTATTGCAGTTGATATTACTCTATACACATCTGAACAAAATTCCATGTCTTCTCCTCATTTCATTTCACATACCTCCACTATATCTAGAATGTGCAGTAGCGTTTTCCGTTTCAGATATTCTAGCTTTCCTTCCACGTTAAAACTTCTGACATTCCCCGGCCCGACTCGTAGAACATTAATCTTTCATTGGTTATTCAGTCTTTTTCTCCTGGTTACCTCCCCCTTTCCGGTGACCACAAGAAAAAAAGTGCCACGCAACGAAAGATTAACGTTTTACCCTAGACGCCTGGAAAACCTTGGCGTGGTCAGATGAGTCCCAATTTCAGTTGGTGCAGGCCCCATAAAGCCATGGAGCAGAGTTGTCAAGAACGCACTGTGCAAGCTAGTGGTGGCTCCATAATCGTTTGGGCTGTGTTTACACAAGACGGACTAAGTACTCTCGTCCATTTACTGGCCATGGTTATGTTCGGCTGCTTGGAGACCATTTGGCGCAATTCATGGTTTTAGTGTTCGCAAGCAACGATGGAAATTTTATGGATGACAATCCACCATGTTACCATTGCTGGGCCACAATTGTTCGTGATTGGTTTGAAGAAAATTCTAGACAATTCGAGGGTATGTTTTAGCCACCCAGATCACCCGACATAAAATACATCAAGCGTTTCGTCAGTTCATGCTTAAAATCGTAGACCGGCAAAATTTTCAAATAATAGGCAACTCTAGAAGCAGTATGGGTCAATACTTCTTCAGGAGACTACCAATAATTTGTTGAGTCAATGCTACGTCGAGGTGTTTCACTATGCTAGGAAACAATGGTCCAAATCGATGTTAGGAATTATCCCATGACTTCTGTCACCACAGCAAAGTGGTCTTAAGAAAGCACAAGCTGCAGCCAAGGAAATATACAAGTATAGAGAAAGAAAATCGTGGCAAAATTTCAGCACTGCAGTCTGCAAAGGAACACCATTAACCACGACCTGGTATGTAATAAGAACATAAGAAACAATCAGATAGTGGACATGCACACACTTCCACCATACGACAAAATAGCACAATCGTTCTTGTATGTAACATTATGGACAAGGAAGATGAGGCGGAATGTGGAGAGGAATGTAGTATAATTACACGAACATTTTCACTGGAAGAACTGCACATTTCGCTCTCCCAAGGGACGGCGCTGCGCCTGGCCCGGATTACGCTGATTACCCAGTGTTAAGACACACCCCACACAAAGGGAAGCGGCAGCTGCTTAAAGTTTACAACAGTTTATGGACACAAAACATCAAAATTGACTCGCTGAAAATATGTCGTGTCGTCCTCATCCACAAATCGGGAAAAAGGTGTGACTATCATTATACTATTTTGTTTGGCGAAGATATTGGAAAAAACTACTAAGTGGTACTAAGAATGGTGGTGTGGAAACAAGAAAATGTTTCCGGCAAAACGACGTGGGTTTCGGAAAGGAAAAGCGACAACTGATATACTTCCACTGTTAGGTATCGGCATACAGCTAAATTTCACTCAGATAATTAAAGTATCTGAGGGTTGCGGTTTATAGGCGAGACTAAAGCATACGACAATGTCGTCTTGTCATTCTTAGCGAAAAAACTGAAGAATCTTCAGATCTAAAAAGAACATAATCGTCATATTCTAAGCTTTCTGAGCAACAGGCAACCAATCATTTTGGACTAGCAGGGTACTCTCGCTGGGATCAGTATTGGCTCCCTTATTAACCAATCTCTATATGGCAGACCTTAATGACCTGTTTGCCTGACATCAAAATATTCCAAGACACAGACAAAGTCTGCAGCTATGCTGAATACAGTACTCTTCAGTCCTCTCATCTGAAAATGTGCAGAGAAAATCTCTAATAGCATATCTACTCTTATGAGCTTTACTCATAACGGGATACTACTTCCCCAAACAATGCAACTGGGATGACGTATTTTTCCTGTAGCGAAATTAACACAATATCTTGGGATTATGGCGATGATACACTAAGTTGGGCTCCTCATACCTGGCACATCATTACCAGATGTGAAAAAGCTTGCATTCTCATCAGAGCTACGACTAGTGTATGTTGGGGCACAAACTGGCAGACAGTGATAACATTATACCGGTCCGTAATAAGGACAAACTTCGACTGTGGACACACGTGCTACGGATTAGCATCAGACAGCACCCTCAAGACACTCGACACTATGCAGTACGGAGCATTGCTTACAGTCACCGGAGCGTTCATGTCAACCGCAACCAACGTGTTACTGGTTGAAGCGAATGAATCACTGTTAAATTTGCTACGGATATACTTCTTCAAGAAATTCTTCTTGCAGCTCTGTTTCAACGAATACAAGCTCCTTGACGAAAAAATCCAAGAATTAACATCCGACTTTGAGTGCGAGAGATACAGGCTGAATAAACAACATCCATTCCGTCGCGGTTGAATATATGGAGAAGCAGGCAACAAGGCACAAGATGTTGCGAAGTGCTCTTCTACCGCATTGCAAAAGATCATACGAAACGTCGACTCTACGGTTTGATGCCAGGAACACTTTGGCGCTTCAAAATCAGGACGAAACAAACGCAACGGGAATGGCATTCTATCTGACCGTCGTCTGTACAGATGGGTCAGAGTCCAGTACCTTTCCGGTACCCCGAAGCAAACGACAAGGACTCTGCAAGCTGCATTCCACTACTATGACAGCCGAGTTGATTGTCAATTTGGAAGCGCTGCTATTCGCGCAGATAACCACAGCATACCCAATACTCTCATCTCTCATAGAATGTCATCATCCTAGTTGAACTAACTCCGTAGTGGGAGCAATTATCGTCGCTGTGATTCGAATGCAGAGGGACTATCACAGCATCGTGGATGGCATGGATGAGAGGCCACTAAGACGTACCTGGAACTGAATGAGTAGATGTCGTAGCAAAGCAAGCATGTCCACATGGAGTCACTAAATATGATGAAGTCCCTCTCACCGACATGATGCCCATGTTCAGAAAGCGATTGTCATGCGGTAATGACATTCAAACAGCGAGGAGAGTCACGACAGTTATAACACGGCTGAAATTCTATTATTGGTAATTCAACAGAGACCTCTACTGGCTGAACCTAAGCACCGCACCCCTGTCCGCGATTGTGGAGAGGAAGAAGATGGCACATATCTCTGCAGTGTCCTCGAAACACGTATTTCATTAACGTACTGGCGGGTAATCTCCGAACTCTCGATCATCGGTTCCCAAGCAGACTCAGAATAACGCATCCAGTCACATAGCAACCTATAAAATGCTGTACGAGTTCGTTAGCAGTGCCAACATCCCAATATAGCTCCTTGTCCTAGTAATCCAGTACTCTTGGCAGTTAGAATGGCAGGGGTACAATAAAGACTATTGACTGACTATATTCTCGCGTGCTACTCAACCTATGAATGTACACCACTCTGTACCTCGTAAAAGTACACTGATCAGCCACAACATTATGACCACCTACATAGCAGCCGGTATGTCCATCTTCGGCTGGATAACATTGGCAAAACATCATGACATGGAAGAAATCAGGCTTTGGTAGGTAGCTGGAGGGAGTTGGCACCATATTTGGACACTGAAGTCATACAGTTCCCGTAAATACCGCAGAGGGGGACGATGAGCTGTGACCCGAGGTTCAGTCACATTCAAGATGTAGTAGCTCGGGTTATGATCTGGCAAGCTGGAGGTGCAGCACATCTTTTGTAACTCACCACTGTATCCCTCTAACCATTCCATCACACTCACGGCCTAGTGACATGGCCCATATCTAGTTGAAAAATGCCACTGCCGTCGGGAAACATCGTCGTGAAGGGGTGTATGTGGTCTGCAACCAGTGTAAGATACTCCTTGGCTGTCATGGTCTCCCACGTGAATGTTTCCAAGAGCATAACGGAGCCGCCGCCAACTTGTCTCCGTCCCGCAGCGTAGCTGCCAAGGAGCTGTTGGCCTGGAAGACGGTGAATTCGCGCCCTCCCATCGGCGTGGTGAGGAAGTTATAGAGATTCATCAAACCATGCAACGTTCTACCACTGTGCCTACGCCCGGTGTCGATGGTGACGCGCCCATTTTTGTTGAAGTTGCCGATGTCGTGGAGTTAACATTGGCACATGCAATGGCCGACAGCTGCGGGATCCCATCTTTAGGAGCGCTCGGTGCACTGTGTGTTCAGACACACTTATACTCAGCCCATCATTACAGTCTGATGTTAGTTCCGCCACAGTTCACCGCCTTTCCTAGTTTACCAGTCTGCCAGCGAACGACGTCCGATATATGTAATGAGGGGTGGTCGCCAACCTCACGGCGTCTCGACGTGGTTTCATCTTGACTTTGCCATGTGTTGAAGACATTCGCCACACCACTGGTCGAACACCCGACAAGTCATGCAGTTTCCGAAACGCTCGTGCCGAGCTTCCGGGCCATCACAATAAACCCTCGGTGAGACTCACACCAATCGCGCGTCTTCCCCCGTTCTACACACGGACAGAACGCTCACCGTCATTCCTTACCTGGTGATGCTGCTATCGCCTGGACGGATTTATACCGATAGTAGATCTGTGTTCATGAAGTTCTGGCTGATCAGTGTACTTGTCTAAATTCTTGTGTAAGTATACTTATGGCTGTAACACCCAGATATGGCTGTTGTATACTGTTCTCATGTTCCTTCTGGATAGTACTCTTAGAGTGCAGAAATATTCAATGCTTTATCTGCAGCATTTGACACAATTATTATAGGTCTCAGAAAAGAACATTTTATTGTTAATTTAGATGTGTAGTCATTAATATGGATTGAATCGGGAATATCACAAATGTACACTCCTGGAAATGGAAAAAAGAACACATTGACACCGGTGTGTCAGACCCACCATACTTGCTCCGGACACTGCGAGAGGGCTGTGCAAGCAATGATCACACGCACGGCACAGCGGACACACCAGGAACCGCGGTGTTGGCCGTCGAATGGCGCTAGCTGCGCAGCATTTGTGCACCGCCGCCGTCAGTGTCAGCCAGTTTGCCGTGGCATACGGAGCTCCATCGCAGTCTTTAACACTGGTAGCATGCCGCGACAGCGTGGACGTGAACCGTATGTACAGCTGACGGACTTTGAGCGAGGGCGTATAGTGGGCATGCGGGAGGCCGGGTGGACGTACCGCCGAATTGCTCAACACGTGGGGCGTGAGGTCTCCACAGTACATCGATGTTGTCGCCAGTGGTCGGCGGAAGGTGCACGTGCCCGTCGACCTGGGACCGGACCGCAGCGACGCACGGATGCACGCCAAGACCGTAGGATCCTACGCAGTGCCGTAGGGGACCGCACCGCCACTTCCCAGCAAATTAGGGACACTGTTGCTCCTGGGGTATCGGCGAGGACCATTCGCAACCGTCTCCATGAAGCTGGGCTACGGTCCCGCACACCGTTAGGCCGTCTTCCGCACACGCCCCAACATCGTGCAGCCCGCCTCCAGTGGTGTCGTGACAGGCGTGAATGGAGGGACGAATGGAGACGTGTCGTCTTCAGCGATGAGAGTCGCTTCTGCCTTGGTGCCAATGATGGTCGTATGCGTGTTTGGCGCAGTGCAGGTGAGCGCCACAATCAGGACTGCATACGACCGAGGCACACAGGGCCAACACCCAGCATCATGGTGTGGGGAGCGATCTCCTACACTGGCCGTACACCACTGGTGATTGTCGAGGGGACACTGAATAGTGAACGGTACATCCAAACCGTCATCGAACCCATCGTTCTACCATTCCTAGACCGGCAAGGGAACTTGCTGTTCCAACAGGACAATGCACGTCCGCATGTATCCCGTGCCACCCAACGTGCTCTTGAAGGTGTAAGTCAACTACCCTGGCCAGCAAGATCTCCGGAACTGTCCCCCATTGAGCATGTTTGGGACTGGATGATGCGTCGTCTCACGCGGTCTGCACGTCCAGCACGAACGCTGGTCCAACTGAGGCGCCAGGTGGAAATGGCATGGCAAGCCGTTCCACAGGACTACATCCAGCATCTCTACGATCGTCTCCATGGGAGAATAGCAGCCTGCATTGCTGCGAAAGGTGGATATACACTGTACTAGTGCCGACATTGAGCATGCTCTGTTGCCTGTGTCTATGTGGCTGTGGTTCTGTCAGTGTGATCATGTGATGTATCTGACCGCAGGAATGTGTCAATAAAGTTTCCCCTTCCTGGGACAATGAATTCACGGTGTTCTTATTTCAATTTCCAGGAGTGTATATTAAAGGTGACTGATAATTTCTTACTGTGTTACTACAAGTATGTTTACAGCATGCTACCTATGAGTATCCTGTGTTTACTCGTTTTAAATATAGTGTACTACGAATGAAAATTTGCTTTATGTCGGAGTCTATCCTTTGTTTAGCCTAGCAACTTCGTACCAGGGTACGATATTTCCAGTATTGAGATGGTTGTATGTGCACGTTCCGAAAAAATAATAAAAAAAGAAAGAAAACGAATATGCGCTGAGCTTGGAGCTGCTCTGTACCCACGCTCAGCATTGCACTGAAGTGGATCATGGATTGTGCGAAAACGGGAAGAGAAGAGAACAGAAATGTTTGAGACGTGGTGTTACAGATGGTTGTTCATAAATGGTTGGACTGATAATTAGCAAATATTGCTGGGAGATGTAGAGTTTATGCGCAGGAGAGCATGGTGTGTCAGGCTGCATCAAACCAGACATAAAAGACTTCCTTCAAGAGATACATACTTGTAATCTCTTGCTGAAAACTATTCGAACGACTTGAATTACTTTTCGCCTGATGTACCTGCATCCCACATAACTTAAATCTAATCTCGTTTTGGTACAGTCATTTGACTATGCAAAATGGTTACCACAAGTGACCACTAGAAAACACTGCTGTGTATGGCGATAACTCCAGATACATTTACAAAATTAATACCTCGATTACAAATATCAGGGAGTATCTGAGACTGCCCTTAAAGATAGTAAACTCAAATTTATTACAAGTAGCGACGTTTCTAAGGCGTTACCACTGTCATTGGTAACTCTGACACATTAATCATTCTTGAATTCCTCTACTCTAAAAGATTTTCTACCCATCTATCAACTGTCGTTCACTAAGCGAGTGCTTTTGCTTAAACTGAATAAAGAACTAAGTTGCCATAAAAAAAACTGATTAACTGCGCCAAGTGTTATATAGAAACCTCACCACGGACAACGTACCACTAGTAATTTCACTGTCTTTATGATGGTACATCAATACATGTGTGGTTCGAAAACCACCTATAGTACCTGTTATTTAACAATCAATGACATTGAAAAAGTAAGTCAGTCACATGCTTTGAGATTCCACCATAACTCTAATCATCATAGCCGATTAACCATAAAGAGGCTTGATATAATACATTTTAGCCAGTATCCACAAATTTGAACTTCAAATTACATGACAAAAATTTTTGTACTGGATCGGAAAAACTATCGAGAAACTGTTGTCCCAGTTAACTAATCACCAAATGTGTTGAATATGGTTTTATTCCCAGGTAACAAACCTGAAATGACGTAATGTATGTGCTGGATGGCGATTCGAACCCAGCACCTAGAATTATTGTTACGTAAGCACTGTCAATTTTAGGTATCGAATTTTCTCGCTAGTAGCGAGATGTTTGGAACCGGAGTGGCGAAACTATTAATAATATCTGCCTTCCCGGGATTCGAGCACGGTACCTATCGTCTTTGTTTTCCAGACACGAATATACATTAAGTACAGGTTTCTTTCACCATGAGCGAGACGTGCGCATGTGAAACTATAAGTGACATGACGAAGAATACAGTGATGACTGGGAATCTAACTCTGTACATATCGTTATTGACGACACAATAAGACCCGTAAACAATAGAATTCTTTTTCACCAGTAGCTATGAAAGGCAAGTTTGAACTTGAAATGATGTGAGAAAAGATCTTCAGGTGTGCTAATGCTAAAGCTTATAAGTATATTATATAGAACAACGAACTGGCAGTACGTCTTCACGAAGGGACCAAATCACGTGAAACCAGAACCTATGTGTTCAACATCTCAAGCTGAAATAAAAGATAGACTAAGTGCCTTGACCTTACATGACGTCTGGTTCTTTAACTAAAACCAAACTACTAACGTTACTTATTACTGGTGACAGAGTTACTGTGTAGTGCCACGTAAGTCTCTGGCATGACCAACCTTCTGTATGATATAGAGCGAAGGGAAATCAAGTAATTTACTATTGGGGCAGAATTTACTCCTAAAAAAGGAAATTTGTGCACAGGTTTGTTGCAATTCTGGATCTGACAGAAAGGGGAAGGCAGAAAGTTTGAACGTCTGTGCTTTCTACGAGGATTGTGTTACTAGACAAATGATGTCGAATAACAGCTTTCTCGTGTAATAAACGATGATTCTAACGTGAGTTATTTGCCACATTAAGCAAACCTCTGCCACATAAGAATTAAAACATTAGTTCTCTGTGAACACAGAATGTAGAACCACAGGAACATCGGCCTTTTTTGGAGGCGTCGTTCCCACTGACCTAGCGATCTACTGCAGCACTTACTGCTCCCTCATCATGCTAGTGACGACTGAGAGAGATAATTCGAAATGAGGGCGAAATTAGTTGTAGTTTCTGCTTGTGACCTTCCTGGAATAAGAGCGCACATTTGATCGCTAGATGACAGACCATAAGTCACAATCGGTGGGAATATTTAATTGAGGTACGTAGACAGTATCAAGCTAGAGCGGAGTGTGCGCTGATATGAAACTTCCTGGCAGATTAAAACTGTGTGCCGGACCGAGACTCGAACCCAGGGCCTTTGGCTTTCGCGAGCAAGTGCTCTACCAACTGAGCTAACCAAGCACGACTCACGCCCCGTCCTCGCAGCTTTACTTCTGCCAGTACCTCGTCTCCTACCCTCCAAAAATTACAGAAGCTCTCCTGCGAACCTTCCAGAACTAGCACTTGTTCGCGAAAGGCAATGGTCTCGCGTTCGAGTCTCGGTCCGGCACACAGTTTTAATATGCCAGGAAGTTTTAGTATCAAGCTAATTTAGTAGGATAATTCTGTATCACTCGAAAAAGTATCTCGACTGTCACAGGGTTGCCATACTTAATCTACGATGCTGTCAATTAGCAATCATCCTCGCAACAGGAAGGAATACGTTTCCAAAGCAGATGAGTTTCCCGAGCAGGCTAGAGATTCAGAGGTAAAACTTGCGCTTCAAAGATGCAATGGAAGCACCTCACAATACCTGAAATATGAAAGGTGTAAGCGAATGAAAAGCAACACATATTAACAAAAGGTGAAATTAAATAGAGGCCTTCCTCTTTATAGTTGTCATTACCTTATTTTTGTTAAATCTGTATGTTATCGCAATACTCATGAGAATAATCGAGGAGTAATTGTTAAAAGTTTTATAGGAAATAGTTGGAGTCCTTTGTAATGGAGGGCTCAGTGATAGCAATTCCTTAAATAAAAAGAAATTAAATAAGTAGCCACGAATGGTGTTTACAATCAGCGACCCATAGGAACATCTGGGGATACGATGCTCAGACGGTGTCAGATTGTGTACAGTCTATTCAGAAGCTGTAGTTATATGATGTTAAAGTACCAGGATTCATTAACGGTGTTCATTGTGAACCAGGTTTTTACTCAGACTTCCTCAACAATGTGTGAACGGCTTCGTCACACCACATTCTCATGTTATGGTAGTTAATTCTGAGCACATCTTTTTGCGCTGCTTTATTCGGTAGAGCATGGGAACGGGCTACTTAATGTTAATTTTTTTTTTATTTATGCGTTTCGGACGTAGCGGATCATCGCAATAGAATATGAAAGGACTTCGTGCATTGTTTTTGTTTTGATGACGGCAGTGGCCGAAAACAGATAAAGAATTATATGAGGAACATTCAATAATAAAAGAGAGAAATGTAAAAGTTTGCAGGTGCTTTTTACTTTCATAACTTTTGGTGAACAACTTTCAGTGATCCGTTATTTTGCTTTCTGAAGGTTAAAAACTGACTAAAATCTATTCTCGAATGCCTTTATACTTTGGTGAAAGATGTACGAACCGCGAAAATTATTGTGAGTGGGCAGAACAGCTGACAAACGGTCGAACCTCAGGCACTGACCAACAGCGTCCTGGCCAACAAGTGGATCTATTAACTCCTTCTCTTTAAATCCGCATTGACGACATTATTCGTGAAGACCGACGTCTTACAGTTGAACATATAGCAAAAAGAGCTGCAATAGGTGTTGCCATACTCCATAACGTTATCAGTAACAAGTTCAAGTACAGAAAAAGATTTGCAAGACGGGCTTGGAGAGAATTAATGCAATACTACAAGAAATAAAGACTTTGGTAAAGTAGCTCAAACAACAAGAAAAAGACTTTTTTGAATCGGGTATATAAAATCTAGTTCATTTTGGGAAAAGTGTATTAGTATTGGTGGGGTTATCTTGAGAAGCAGTAAAAGTCTCTTGGTGTAAAAATGCTCATTTATTTCCTACAACAATATGTCTCTTCAGTTATTGAATGTCCTTCGTATTAAACTATCAACACGGTTTTAACAGCAAACCATAGGTTCATGTCAAGCAATTTCAATTTTAATTGAGTACCAATGTTAAGACTGAAATCAGGCACTGTGTAGTCCTTCTATATGACGTTCTGATGATGGAATAGGCTCGAAACGCGTAAAGAAACACATTTTTGACAACTGGACTGTCGTTGCTAGCGACCGAATAAAGTCGTGAGAAGCTAGTTTCCAGTATATAAATACTGGTTGCTGAGTTCCTGCATGAATTTATGTCGCAACCGATACTTGTTTATCACAGCAGTATCCAGTATGCTTGCCCCTTTCTGTTGACGATTTAGTATTAAAGCTCTGTAATGCAAATATGTTTCCCCGTTATAACTTTGGTAGAGTTTTTTAAAGAAGGCTTGTCACTGGTAGATAAACAAAGTTGTTCGAGCGCAACCCGTTAAGTGTTAGACATGTCCAAAACTAGTTTTAAAAAATCTGCTGATATTACCGATCGGCTCAATTTTTACTGTAAATAATATGGGGTCGCATAAATAGAGAAAAATTAGAACGATAAACAGACATGCCATTAATGTCCTCACATTCGCTTGGTTTCTTCTGGAGTCGAAGTTGTGGTGTGTATTCGGTCCCACTGCTGCAATGACAGGGTACTGCCAGGTGCTGCCTGTTATTGCTGCCAAACTTTTTAACAGTAGTGCACATTGATAGATCTTTGCTACTCTTCAGTTTGAATGAAGTATGTACTCTACTGTAAATTATAATATGCTACACAGCATGCATAGAGACAACCTGTACCTTACGAGTATGGCTTGTCATATAAATAATAATTCTTTAAGCGCTTTATGTCATAAACAATAATTTTACGTAACGAATAACACAATTAAATATTGCTCACACTAGTCTTACGTCTTTTACCGCTGTTTGCAAAATACCGCAAAAGACGAATTTCAAAGGACGTTTCTTTAAGGTAGCATCATACTGAATAATCTGACTTAGCAAACGTAAATCTTAATTATTGTGCTGTAAATGCGATTAAAATTACAGAAAGCAATTGTGTGTGTGTATGTTAAATCTAATGTTGTAGTCTTCTTTACGATAACCTTTTATTTGCAAAGCTGCCAAGCTGGAATATATCGATTTCCAGTTTCAACCAGTAAAATTACCATCTTCAGATCAAATAATAGAAACCACTATATACCTCGATTACTGAAACTCGACGCTTTGTCACAATCATATTTACAGTTTCAAACTCGAAAATTCAGAACTACAATTTCTGACTCTGAAATTCGAAACACAATTTTGGCAAATAAAAGGTTCTCATAAAAAAGACTGCGACACTGTTTTTAAATATCGCTTCCTACAATATTGACAATGTCAGGAAATTTTAACACGTTAAATCTGAAGATATTTGCAAAACAATTTGTACCGTCAGCTATCAATTGAAATAAGAGTCAATCTTTATGTTCTGTGTGTTTACGATAAGTTTAATAATCAGTTCATCCCAACTTTTTTCGCTGTTGTGTATTTTACTGATCAGTAGTTACTTAAATGAACAACTAGTTCACTCCAGTTCTTTTTCACTGCTTTGAATTTTACTGACGAGTAGTCTGAAAGAATAGGTGTTCACTTTGATTCCTTTCATTGTTATGTGGGGTAGCGCCGTCACATAACAATGACTGAAGATACGATGTCCTATCACACAGACGTGTAAACTAACGTTCGAAAATCAATTATACTGTCTTAAATGAGAAAAAAATTAAGCCACCTGGTGGATTACAGCTCTAGCAGCCTTTTACAAAAAGAAAAAAGACAACTTACATCAGATACTGTACTATCTCAAAAACCGATGACATCGTGACCTTTCCCGGATTACAAGTCCATTCGCTTTTGCTAAAATGAGGAACATTTATTTGCTACAGTAAGATAACAGTAGATATGTATTCCCAGTAATTTTTGAGTGCCAACGTGTCTACATTAACTGACATTTAGTTTTTACTTTTTACTGTTTGTTCATACTCTGTTAACATTTTCAGTAGTATAATGCCATTCCAGGGTTTCCTTTTCGTCTGCGGTTCAGCTGCAAAGAACTGGTTCAAGTTTGCGGGTGTTTCTTAGAAACATTGCCAAAAGCCGAGATGCTGGCCGACTTCGGCGTTTTAGAATCCCTGACATATGACTGAACTATCCTTACCATAGGAATGGTTCATACCAAAAATTTTACATAAGGGTTTCATTTTTGACAATTATAGTGACGCAGTTATATCTTCTATACACAATTACACATATAAATATATAATAACATGATTACGTAAATCACTGGATACTTTACTTGGACTAACAATGTTTCTATGGTAGTAAACAAACTCTGATCATTGTAATTATCGTATGGAGTTGGCGTATACTCAAAGATGTATTCTCTATGTGCGTTGAATGAAAACAGCGTACAAGTTGGTGTCTGGTAGCCCAGACATCTAGCAAATATGAGTAGCAGTACTTGAGCGCCATCCACAAATAACTTCCAGTTGTTGGAAAAGCTCATACTTTCAAGTAACCCAATTTTTGTTTAGTAGCTCTTTGATCGTCGACTAAATTTCGGAACTATAGTAGAATTATGCTTCCAAATTCATTGCATATTTTCTTATAATTTTGGAAAAACTTTCTGAACGAAATTAGTGACAATGACAAAATTTAATCTTGTGACTGCATGAAGGTAATTTTACTAGTAAATTGTTATAATTTCTCTTATCTTTCACTTTGTGAACAATATGATATTCTTTCTGCTTTAATTGCTACTACAGTAGTGAGAGATGTTCTGTGCATCGGTGCTCTGTCATATCGTGTTTGTTTGCTGATGCGAATTCACTCATTTGTATTTTCCCTTCACTAATGCAGCCGAAATTCAGTAACATATCTTAAGAAAATCTCAGAGTCCGTACTCCAGTTTTTGTATAGACTGAACAGCCAACTTCTTAGAATCATCAGCTGAATGTTGCAATGTACCTAATGTAATTAATTATGACTATATTGTATTATTACTGATGTTTGCTCTTAGAGATTCTTCTATCGCTTATATTCGCTATTTATTGAATGCTGAGTTGGAAAGATGGAAGCATCCGATGTTCGCCTCATGCGGTATTCTCCTTTACCTTTGCTGTTCACTTAATATCCGAGTAAAAGAAAACACCGAGTCATATAAGCTGATATTAAGGTGCCGATACTGTTGATGTAAATATACAACGATTTATCAATATTTATCACTGCAATGACAAAGAAACTAAAATCGGAGCGTGTTCCCCCACTACGTAACGAATAAACGCGCTAAAACCACAGTCATTATCAGTCTAGAATGGTCTTCTGTTGTTTCATTTGGTGGCTGCATGGGATGAACTGACAATGGCAGAAAAGGCTTCATGTCTCTGGTATCCTGGTGCATTGTAAAGAAGCATGAAAAGATTTAAATACTGTGTTGTTGTGGCTTTTGGGTCAAAATCTAGGAGCTATTGGCTAATAATTACTCGCATGAGGTATGATACTGAAAACAAATCTTAGGCTCCCTAGCAACAATGATTCAGATTGTTGTGTGGGTAGCCATAGTTGACTGCTTTGAGAATACCGAGCTACTTCGCAAAATTTCATCTGCAAGCTGGTAGGCTCAACTTGGTGGGGAAGAAATTGTTCCCGAGTTGTAAATTATTCAGAGTTAAAACGTAATTTCACCTAACAATCGTACGAGCTGCGAGAGCATCAGTGAATTGCAAGAGCTAGGAGCTCAGGGTATGCAAGATGGATGCATTCATTGGTATACTGCAATTAATAATAAGATGCTACATTTGTCGTCTCTTCTACAGTTGATGTGAGAGTTTTCCATGAACTATTGGAGTATTCACCGTGGGGGGATTTACTGTATAATACAGTGCCTTTAGGGCAAAGGCTCATGGGAGGTACAAAAGTTTTCATTGATGAAAGTGAATAAATCGTGAACTGACTCAGGGACCATTTCGAACTCGCTGAATCAAGAATTAAGTGGTTTACCCCGTTGAGGGTAGACTAGAGGTCCAAGCACTCAAAGGGACGCAGGTCACGGTAATTAATTTTGGTGGTATACCAATTTCGTAAGACGGAAATATGAGACTCGTAGGTAATGCCAAATTTATTTGGAATGTGGAAAGACAACAGCGTTTTGTTATGATTCTGGTGTGGAATTATAATTTATGATTAGGGGGAATGAATGAGGTGCATGATATTGCGAGAATTTGTTACTCTAGTTTACCGCCCGCATCTCGTGGTCGTGCGGTAATGTTCTCGCTTCCCACGCCCGGGTTCCCGGGTTCGATTCCCGGCGGGGTTAGGGATTTTCTCTGCCTCGTGATGGCTGGGTGTTGTGTGCCATCTAGTTTACCAGATCCTAAATAAGGTGTTTTTCTGCTACAAAGAAATTACGTAGCCTGCAGAAAGGAGTAAGCATTGAGCGTATTGCTGTGATGAACTTTTATGTTAGAGGATTGTGATGTGTGTTGGATACAAAGGTGTAGCTGCTGTTCATACCATGCTGGCAACAGTTGCAGCAGCAGAAATTGGGTCTGTTTTATAATCTTGTTGACAACGAGGAATGTTAAAGAATATTAGTAGTTTGACTCAATCAGTCAGCAGCACGTGGATAGTCTTCACAAGTCCTAACACTGGCCATCTATACCGTTGCATTCGTATCTCCATATGTTGCTGTCGTTCGCTGACTGTGAACGCCGTTCCAGGTCACTTATTTAATTTCATTTTATTTAAGGACTTCTGCCACTGAGCCCTTCATTAGAAGGAACACTAATTATTTCTCTATTTAAATTGACTTAGCAGACGATTCTATTAAGTACTCCTCGACTATTCTCATGAATATTCTGATATCCTACAGACTATAGAAATAAAATAATGACAGCTATAAAGAGAGGGGCCATCCATTTTATTTCCCCTGCTCTTAATACATGTTGTTTTTTACGAATTACACACATTCGCTTACACCTACCGCATTTCATGTACTGAAAGATGCATCCGCTGCGTCTCTGAAATGCAGATTTTACACCTGGCTATCCAGCCTTGTCAAGAAACTCGTCGGCTATGGAAACGTATTCCCTCCTACTTCGAGGATGATTGGGACTTGACATCATTGTGGATTAAGCCTGGGGACCCTTTGACAGTTGAGATACGTCCTGCAGTGACCGGAATTATCCTACTTAATTCCCTTGATACTGTCAACATATTTCAATTAAATATTCTCAACGATTTTCACGTATGGTGTGTCATGTTCTCAATTGCAAAAAAGCAAATTAGGAGGATCCGGAGAAAATTCTGGAAAGCGCATTCCAGCCTAAATTAAAATACAACTGCATTTGTTTTTACTTTGTCTTATTTCGACATCTCTCCAGCTAATGTAATTACATTATTTCCAAGCCAACTCCCATTTATTTGGTTACTGCGTGCTTAAAAGTCGTTTTGGCAACTGACTGTCAAATTACGAATCAAACCAGTCGGTTAACGAGTGACGAAAAATTGATTAAGTTATTTATTTTCAGTTGAACTGTGATCGTGTTGTAAGTTCATCGCAACGGAAACTGTGAGTTTTGAAGTGATCATCGATTATGCAGTAACAATGAAGTAGATCAGTTGTCTGTTTTTAGTAGAATCGTGAGTATTCGAATCACACATTGTGTCACAATCGACACGCTGAAACAGAACTACATATTTTAATCGCATTACAATGCCGGCACCAAGACGGAGCAGTTTAGCTCGCACACCGGTTCCCGTCAGATCACCGAAGTTAATCACTGTCGGCCTGGGCCAGCACAAGGATGGGCGACCATCCGGCGTATCGAGCGCTGATGGCAAGCGGGGTGCATTCAGCCCTTGCCAGGCAAACTGAGGATCTACGTGACTGATAAGTAGCGGCTCCGGTCTCGAAAACCGACATACGGCCGGGAGAGCGGTGCGCTGACCACATGCCCCTCCATACCCGCATCCAGTGACGCCTGTGGGCTGAGGAGGACACGGCGGCCGTGGGTACCGTTGGGCTTTCATGGTCTATCCGGGCGAATTTTAGTTTAGTTTAGGTCACAGAAAATACAACGCTACGATCGAAAATAATGTTTGCTCTAACTGAACTGCAGAGCAAGGAAAAGAGCGAAATGAATTTTATCAGTATCGATGATCATAAACACGTTCAGCATGTATACAAAAAAAGAGAAAATGCAAATGAAGACGGTCAGCAAAGTCCAATTGCGTGACAATGAAATTTAGTATTCGATTCCCGGCGGGGTCAGGGATTTTCTCTGCCTCGTGATGACAGGGTGTTGTATGATGTCCTTAGGTTAGTTAGGTTTAAGTAGTTCTAAGTTCTAGGAGACTGATGACCATAGATGTTAAGTCCCATAGTGCTCAGAGCCATTTGAACCATTTTTGAAATTTAGTAAAATGTTAGGGGTGAGTACTCCTAGAACTGAATGCCGTTTCTATGTGATATTTGATTGCATTGTGGACCAATCCGTTGTTCTGGATCGACGATCATTGTGTGCACGAGTTGCAAGGCATTGGAAGGCATAAATCCCCTGGACTGTGTTGCGCAGGTGGCAATTCAAACTAACGCCATTGTTCCCGCCACCAGAGCCATTGAGCTCATTAGTTTCTGGAACTGGAACAGATTCCATACATTTCCCAACACAAATCCGTAAATACAACAGTGGCTTCCAAATGACTTTATCTGGCGCAACAAATGTGTGAGAATTGATCTCGCATGTAAAATTTCCCATTGGTCTCCTTCTGAAAGTATTCCTTCTCAAACAGAACATCCGTGGCCATAATCGTTGATAGATACAATGGTCACCCAAAAACCCGTTTGTCTCATTTTTCCTTGGGTTAGACATTTACAATAACTTTTCACAAAAACACAAAACGATCACAGACAAATTTATTGAAATTTGGACACGACGACGTCTGTCCCGACATCTAGCTATTAATAAAATTGCACCTTGTAGTACCGCAAGCCTATTACCTTCCTACAATGATGTTCCTGTAGTACAGCTTATCGTCTTAACAAATTAACATTGCGATGCTTTCATTTGAGTTGATTCAGCAGTCAAGCATTACCCAGAGAACGTGACAAAAATTCCGTCTAACGTAACCAGCCGTCGACAGGAACACAATGTTTGTCCAGCTTCAGGTGACCAGCAGAAATTTTTAACTTCAGGTAATTTAATTAGTAACTCAGTTCTTTAAAGCAACGTGTATTAGCTGCAGCAGTTTAGTTTCAGTGTAGATGCGTCGCGCACTCTTCGCTGATTGCCTGTCGTTTTGTGTCCGTAGTTCCACAACGGAGTTTTCCGTTCTGCAGTTATTTCGAAAGTTAGCTCGCTTAGACGCCCCCTATACTGAGCTGACTTTATTGTCAGGTTATTTCTCTCCATCCTGTTATTTCTCTCCATCCTGTACATAATCATCTGCAGCAGCTAGCTTTAAGGTAGTTATCACAACTTTTCTACTGGATGGTTATAATTAAATTGCAACTACTCACAGAGACCCAATGTGGCCTGTAATCATTGTGTGGTAGCGAAACTTGGCTGATTCTCTGCTGTGTTAATGCAGAACCGACTGACTTTAGAAGAAAATTAACTCCAATTTCGCAACCAGGTGCAAATCTGGTGCTGTGAATGCAAGAAGCAGGTGTAGTGATGTTTCCATATGTAATGGATTAGGAATAAGATGAGAGCAAAATAGATGAAACAAGTGAGAAAGGCATAATTTTAATGTTATTATTAAAAGTCGCTTATGCAGTTGGTTTAGTATGAGCACCTGAGACGTCGATGAGATGTTACACAGCGCCAGATTTGCGCTTGGTGGCCAAAATTGGATCTAATCTTTTTCCAGCGTAAATCGGCTCCATATTAACGCATGAGTATATCAAGTTTCACTGCCGTACGATAATAACAGCTGTAGCTGAGTATCTGTGTAATTATACGCAATAGGTAGTAAGCCAGCAGCCATACCTCGCAGATCGCGAGAGTGTGCTTGTCGACGGCCGCAACAGTGAGAGGACATTGGCGCACGCTGTTGCTCGCTGGGCAGACGCATTACAGAGCTGGGTCAGCGCTAGACATTTGAGTTGAAGTTCAGTTCTGATGTGTCAGATGATTACCTGCATTGCCAGTGGTTTGTTCGGTAATTACAGGTATGGCACTGAGTCGGAATGCAGCTATTTACATTCGCAGCGTCCTCTATGCCGTGCCCATCCCACCCTCAGCGGTCATTAACGTGCCTCCAATAGCACATTCAACACTGCAAATGAGCATTTGAATGGCAGTATTCTCACGAAAGTACATCGCCTCCCAATGCAAGCTGCAGATAAACAGAGGGGACAACATATGCAAGGCAAGCAATCACTAATCACAAACTTTTATACCTAATCTGCAAATCTAATTCTCTAGGACACAAGTAATTAAAAATCCAAACAGAACTTCATGAAACAATGATTCTGCTCGAAGTTACATTAGCATAATTTTCCTCTGACTGTATACACTAGAACTCGGCAACGTTCAATAGCCAGGCAGTTTATTTTTACACCTCCTAGTACACTACTAGCCATTAAAATTGCTACACCAAGAAGAAATCCAGATGATTAACGGGTATTCATTAGACAAATATATTACACGAGAACTGACATGTGATTACATTTTCACGCAGTTTGGGTGCATAGATCCTGAGAAATCAGTACCCAGAACAACCACCTCTGGCCGTAATAACGGCCTTGATACGCCTGGGCATTGAGTCAAACAGAGCTTGGATGGCGTGCACAGGTACAGCTGCCCATGCAGCTTCAACACGATACCACAGTTCATCAAGAGTAGTGACTGGCGTATTGTGACGAACCAGTAGCTCCGCCACCATTGACCAGACGTTTTCAATTGGTGAGACATCTGGAGAATGTGCTGACCAGGGCAGCAGTCAAACATTTTCTGTATCCAGAAAGGCCTGTACAGGACGTGCAACATGCGGTCGTGCATTATCCTGCTGAAATATAGGGTTTCACATGGATAGAATGAAGGGTAGAGCCACGGGTCGTAACACATCTGAAATGTAATGTCCACTGTTCAAAGTGCCGTCAATGCGAACAAGAGACGTGTAACCAATGGCACCCCATACCATCACGCAGGGTGATACGCCAGTATGCAGATGACGAATACACGCTTCCAATGTGCGTTCACCGCGATGTCGCCAAACACGGATGTGCCCATCATGATGCTGTAAACAGAACCTGGATTCCTCCGAGAAAATGACGTTTTGCCATTCATGCACCCAGGTTCCTCTTTGAGTACACCATCGCAGGCACTTCTGTCTGTGATGCAGCGTCAAGGGTAACCACAGCCATGGTCTCCGAGCTGATAGTCCATGCTGCTCCAAACGTCGTCGAGCTGTTCGTGCAGATGGTTGTTGTCTTGCAAACGTCCCCATCTGTTGACTCAGGGATCGAGACGTGGCTGCACGATCCGTTACAGCAATGTAGATAAGATGCCTGTCATCTCGACTGCTAGTGATACGAGGCCGTTGGGATCCAGCTCGGCGTTCCGTATTACGCTCCTGAACCCACCGCTTCCATATTCTGCTAACAGTCATTGGATCTCGACCAACGCGAGCAGCAACGTCGCGATACGATAAACCGCAGTCGCGATAGGCTACAATCCGACCTTTATCAAGTTCGGAAACACGATAGTACGCATTTCTTCTTCGTACACGAGGCATCACAATAACGTTTCACCAGGCAACGCCGGTCATCTGCTGTTTGTGTATGAGAAATCGATTTGAAACTTTCCTCATGTCAGTTCCTTGTAGGTGTCACCACCGGCGCCTACCTTGTGCAAATGCTTTGAAAAGCTAGTCATTTGCATATCACAGCATCTTCTTCCTGTCGGTTAAATTTCTCGTCTGTAGCACGTCATCTTCGTGGTGTGGAAATTTTAATGGCCAGTAGTATATTATAAAACAACTGTAAAGCAATTGACCAATATTTTTTCAAAGCACATTACAAAAAATTCAGTGGAAGTTACCAGTTTTCCAGTGTCATTGACCACGTTCATAGTGTACATTGAATCGGCACACCATTTATCAGAATTATTGACAGAACTAATTACAAAGAACATCATTGTAAGGAATGTGAATCTTTGTGAAAGAATTATGTGGCGAGACGGATCTCGAACCAGAACGGCTTTTTTTTCTCCGTATTACTGTCAGTTGAGCAAACTGGGCTCACCTGATAGAACGAACCAATTTGGTAACTAATTTAAGGTTACGACAGTAACATTACCGTGTCTTTGGAGATCTTTGGATTATGTTTAGTGTGCTGAAGCTAGCTTATGGAGTGGAGTAACGTTTTGTTTGATGTGAGGAAAGTAGCCTGACTGCTAAGTAAATGAGAAGTAGGAAAGCCGATGTTCCTAGAAGAAAGTGTTACAGTGAAAGAAAAAGTTTTGATTTAAATGCTGTCTTCTGTATGTGATCAAGACACACTTTGGCGAAGAAGTAGCCGTGGGAGAACAAACTGAAATATTAATGTTTAAAGGTGGTGTTGAAGAGACTAGCCATACGTGCCGAAACGAGTAGTAATTAGAGTAGCGAACAACGCGGCTGATCCGAGGAGTTCAATGAAATGTGAAGAGAAAGAGGGAATAGATTTGCATAGTGCCAACCGCAGCAATCGCAGGACCGCCTGGTACCTACTAACGTCACCAAAGTCTGGAAGGCTGTAACGGAACTACGTGAGAAATGTGATGAACTCTATAACCAAATGGAAACTGCTAGAAATGAAATCTCCAAGATCAATAATAGATAGAAGAAGCCGTACAGGAATGCATTAAAAAGGGATTACAGGCGAAGTCGCAAAGCGAACAGAACGGAAGGATACTCGTAGAGTGTCGCGGTTCTCTGTTAAACGACACAAAAAAGTTTATCCGAAAGGTTCGAGACACCCTGTCGAAGTTTTGACCGACTCCGTAGGAGGCTGGTCTACCAGGTGGATTGAAAAGCAAAACATCAATTCTCTATGAAGGAAGCACGTGGGTATAATTAGGAAAGATGGCGATAAAGAAACTTGTACGTTGCTTTGAGGCCGGCGCCGTTCTGTTAGACGTCCCAAAATTTTAGGAGACCACTCTTTACAATTGCTTCTTGTTCTTAATGTTTGTTTTATGCACGCAACAGTTGTAAACAGAAAGTGTTACACTCTTTAATGAATACCACAACGTCATGAAGGCAATTTCTGTATTTTTCTGGTCTTAAAGTACTTCTTCAAGAATCACTAATACAACCGATCTAGAAAGTCTTGTAGGATTCACTGAAGGAAATACATTTTATTCGTTTCAATGATCAAGTTATGTATCTCTTTTTAAACGTCATGAAGGCTTCTTCTGAATTTTTCTGGTGTTAAATCCGCATTTGCTTCGGTAATGAGGCATGTTTCGAATAACCAAGAAGAGAAGTATGGGATGTAAAAAAAAACTGCTTTCATAGTCGAGCATTTCGCTTAATAAGTACTGAAAAAACTGATGTTCGCTCTATCTTCTCTTTCTGACAATGCTAAGAACATATTTTGCTATCTTTGGTCAGTTTCTAATCTTTCTAATCTTTCCTTTCCAAAGCGGTCACGCAGAGAGTTTTTCGAGTAAGATCGATGGCCTGCCGGAGTGGCCGAGCGGTTCTAGGCGCTACAGTCTGGAACCGCGCGGCCGCTACGGTCGCAGGTTCGGATCCTGCCTCGGGCACGGATCTGTGTGATGTCCTTAGGTTAGTTAGGTTTAAGTAGTTGTAAGTTCTAGGGGACTGATGACCACAGCAGTTAAGTCCCATAGTGCTCAGAGCCATTTGAACCATTTGAACCAAGATCGATGAGAAATATTAAGTCAAATGAAAGAAACAAGCCCATTACAGTAAAAGTAAGAAGCGCAGCAAACTTAATGTATGTAAAATAGAAGTTCGCCTGAAGGAATCCACTTACGAATGAAATTTGATTGCTTTAGAATTTGGACTTTAATCAGGATGACTAGTACACCTATAAATCACGCAGACTAGCGTTTTTGGTGAACAAACTTCCACCAAAGCAATATATATGGGCCAACAACTTGGTGTATGTTAACTTTATGACATCATGACAGCTCCCCTTATTGTACGACCATGGAAGGAGGCTAATGGAAGGCACAGTCGTATGGCGTATCCATGAGGGAGCGACCGGAAAATGCTAGACAGATTTTGAGGCGGCATTCTATGAAGAATATTGGTCGGAAGTGAGACAGATTGAAATAAGTCTGACCTTAGTAAGTGGACCAAAATGCCGGAGAGAGAATGTAGGCGAGGAAAGAAAGATAAAAACAAGAACAAAATGGGCAATCAGGGCAAAACAAAAAGATCCGTGACTCTCTCAAGAACATCAAATGTATGCTGAAGAATAAAATACGCAACGTAGTTTACAGCGCGAAAAGGAACGGATGAAAGAAGAAAAGGACAAACCGCGAGGCTCAAGACGCAGAGATAACACCACAAACATAGCATTGTTTGACAAAAAAAAAAAAAAAAAAAAAAAAAAAAAAGAAGGATTTTTAAGAGCGAGTGTATTAATGTTAAAAGTGATGTTTTCAATGAAAAGGAATTAGGAATGTAGCAATGGTAGCTAAAAAAAATTGTATTGCGTGAGAGGAAATGCAGTTTTTCCGGCGCAGAGCATGACTTTCCCTTGAAGTAGCGAGCTGAACCACGCCGGATGTTCCCTCGGCGCGGATAAGTTTGCTTCCCACCCTTGTAGCAATTGTGGCACATCCGAACAGGATGGCCGGCCGAAGTGGCCGTGCGGTTAAAGGCGCTGCAGCCTGGAACCGCAAGACCGCTACGGTCGCAGGTTCGAATCCTGCCTCGGGCATGGATGTTTGTGATGTCCTTAGGTTAGTTAGGTTTAACTAGTTCTAAGTTCTAGGGGACTAATGACCTCAGCAGTTGAGTCCCATAGTGCTCAGAGCCATTTGAACCGAACAGGATGAATGGGTAACCTTACGACCTCTTTATCTATAGAGTACCGCTTATTTCGATGCAGCTGCAGTAGACAATGCTGTTAATGAGTTTACAGAATGCGACATCGATCTGTGTGTTTAATAAGCATGATTACGCTGAAGTGAAAACATTCACGCTCAGGCAGCAGAAATTGCAGGTAACCCGCAGAAACTCCTAATTAATTTCGTGATGAGCTCTACTCGAGTATAATTAAGAACTACGACCTTCAAAAACTGCAGCTTCCATTAAGCCAAAACGGTGCCATAGTACGCCGTAGAATTTTCGATTTTAAACCAATGCCACCAGAAAGGCCGTGTCTATAAAAACGGAAAAGTAACACTATTCAAAGTCCAAGTCTTTTAATAAGCTTTCCTATGAAATCGATGTCGTTTGGTAAAGAAGCACACGCGGTGGAAATAGAACACTTAAAACAACAAAGAAAAACATCCAAACAATGTATAGTGCAATGCGCTGTATGTCACCAGATCTTCGTTGACCTCTACCAGAATGGCTCTGAGCACTATGGGACTTAACATCTATGGTCATCAGTCCCCTAGAACTTAGAACTACTTAAACCTAACTAACCTAAGGACATCACACAACACCCAGCCATCACGAGGCAGAGAAAATCCCTGACCCCGCCGGGAATCGAACCCGGGAACCCGGGCGTGGGAAGCGAGAACGCTACCGCACGACCACGAGATGCGACCTCTACCAGAAGATGGTGTGTTTTAATGCCAGAAATGATTAATGTGACTGCTTCAACTGTAAAGGAAGAAAAGTTGTGTTTGATTTTTATTAATGAAAAACATTGATCCAGAGTTATTAATTTTCAGCACAATGAACATTTCATTAAATAATATTCAATAAGAAATACGCAGGAAAATAAACTTATAAAATTTGCAAAACAACGCAACTACGGTGCACTAAGGGCAATAGATGACAGGCGTGAATTAAAACTGTGCAGATGTGTGTCGGAGCGTAGACGTGCTATGACGCTACAACGCAGTCCTTGCTATGAATTTTTTTGCTTACTTAACAAATGGTTCAAATGGCTCTGAGCACTATGGGACTTAACATCTTAGGTCATCAGTCCCCTAGAACTTAGAACTACTTAAACCTAACTAACCTAAAGACATCACACACATCCATGCCCGAGACAGGATTCGAACCTGCGACCGTAGCAGTCCCGCCGTTCCGGACTGCAGCGCCTAGAACAGCAAGACCGCCGCGGCCGGCGCTTACTTAACAAATGAAACTGCTTGTATACGATGTATTGTCTAGTGTAAATATGTATTGTAAATACTATGTTTAAATTGTGTAATATTTAACACTGTCAAGTCAGGGCATATTTAGTTAACATTGAAGTCAGAGCGCTGGGCGCGGGAGCGCGCCAGCGGGTAGTAGTAGCAGTAACGCCGTGCTCGGACTAAGACCTACAGTCGAGTGCTCTTAGCCCTAGCTGTGTTACATCTAACAGCTGGTGTGTGGATCTATGTACGACGGGAAAGTAATGGTCGGCAAATCTGGAAGCATGGCCGGACAAGTTATTATGGATTAATAGGGATACTGCTGAAGAAACGATGACTTAAATGTGAAGCGCACTGTGGGCCCAAGCCGCAACAGCAAAAGCCCGCTGCCACATTGTGTCGCTGCCGTGGACTTCCATCGATCCATCGACAACGAGGGAAGTAAGATCTACATAATTTTCGTAGGATTAAATTGTAGAAGGCTTGCCAGTGACTGTGCTTTACTCTGAAGTTGAACAATTAATAACAAGCACTTTATAATCGACGTGTTACAGTTACATTCCACCCGACAATAACGCCAAGCAGGTTCCTTCCGATCCTTGCCTTATTGAACCGAGTGTGTCACACCATTATCAAGAGATAATATGTTACTTATCAAATTATTTGCATAGACGGTGAACAGTAAATTTCATCCTGGTTATCGTAGTTAATTGTTGCACTTAATAAGCTTACGCCAACAGTAGTAACATAATAATAGACTGAAGTATTAAATTTGATTATTAATATATATTTCAATGCATATTCAGCTGAAGTTAATTCAAGGATATTTCATGAAACTGTAAAGCTTATTCCACCTGACAATCCCCCAATTAATGATTATTATCAGTCGCCGGCCGGAGTGACCGTGCGGTTCTAGGCGCTACAGCCTGGAGCCGATCGACTCCTACGGTCGCAGGTTCGAATCCTGCCTCGGGCATGGATGTGTGTGATGTCCTTAGGCTAGTTAGGTTCAATTAGTTCTAAGTTCTAGGCGACTGATGACCTCAGAAGTTGGGTCGCATAGTGCTCAGAGACATTATTATCAGTCAAAACACAGTCAATCAATTATTGGCAATATATTTCATTGTCAGTAGATTAAACTGCACCTAATTTTAAAGACAGAATGACAGTCCATTATTCAAAATCTGGATAGATTACGTAAACGTTCCCGTTCCATCTGCTGCGCTACAAACAGGTAAACTTCATTTCTGACATAATTATTCACGTACCTAACAGTACTGTCGCTCGTCAGTTGAGCTGTCGACCGATTTTTTTATTGCCTTTACAACCTAATCATTTCTTTCGGCAAAATTTCCACTGGCAAAATTTATTTACAAATTATTTCCATTATTTCATTTACCGATCGTTATTGAATGAAATTACTCATTCAATAACGATCAAGTTATAACGTCTCCTGTTTCCCGCGGAATAATCATTATTTACTTCGGGTTCGGATGCCTTATCCCGACGCGGGTCAAAATTCATAATTCACGGTCATTGTCAACTTGTAATTTCGCAAATCCCGGGATGCTGGGGCGGGTGGGTGGGGGGGGGGGGGGGGGGGTGTTGAGCAACTGACCGCCCAGATGAACCAAGAGGCTACTTACAGTATTAGCTCAACAACCGCTGTGCGAACGTTGTTGCGTGTGGGCTTCTGCAGTAGGTGCCTAGTTGATACACCCATGCTGAATGCTGTTCATCTGCAACAAAGGCTGGAATTTGAAGGGAAATGTCGTAAATACACGTCCACTGAGTGGCGACAGGTAGCGTTTTCGGATCAGTAACGTTTCATGCTCGATAGGCCAGATGGCTGTCGGCAGGTACGGCGTGCAACATCTGAAAGGAGACACCCTGCAAACAGTTGTTGGTGTGTCCAGGTCAGAGAGAGGGGCGTTATGGTTTAGGGATTGTCTTCGTGGAATTCACTGGGTGATCTCGTCAGTCTGGAAGGGAAAAGGGATAAGTATTACCATATCCGTGGGGACCATGTCCACCCAAAGATACAGTCTATGTTTTCCTCAGCACGATGGCATCTACTAGTGGGAATATGCAAAGTGTCGCACTGCTCACAGTGTATGAGCGTGATTTGAAAAGCACCAAGGTGAGTTTACCATACTGCTCCGGATTTGAACCCAGTCAGTAATCTGTAGGGCCATCTCGATTGGGCTGTACGCGCCACGGGCCGCGAAATCTAGCACGGTTGTCCTTGGTACTGGTGCCAGCATGGCCCCACATCCCTGTCGGTACCTGTCAGAACGTTACTGACTCTCTTCCCCCACGTCTTGTAGCAGTCCGCTTGCGAAGAATGGTTATTCACAGTTTTGGCAGGTGGTCACATTAATTTGACTGGGCAGTGTATTTCACACGTACCACCAAAAACTGGGTGTAGTAATTTCCTTCTGTTTCTTCAAACGTTTTCGCCGGTCCAGTTTCGGGCATAACCGACCGTCATTTGCACTTCGGCATACGTAATCAGTAGGTATTAAAATGAATCAGTTACGTCACTTCTTTTTGTACCCGTTACGTCCAGCTTCTTGTAAGTTGGTACGAGAAACAACCCGCTACAAAATGATCGGACAGTGCACCCAAGCAAGCACCCCAGAGTGAGCAATCCATAGCATTGGGTTACTTGAGTGGCATACTTTTCGACAACGTCTAGTGGCAGACCGAGCCCGGTAGACGGATTTATTTGGTGACAGGTCTCTTAGAATGTGACTTGTCACCAAAATCGGAATACTTGTGTGTTGAAAAATAAAGACTATCTTGAACTGCCTTTTAAGACGGATTGAAACAATGACCAACCCTGCTTACTAAAGCTCATGAATTTTGAATGTAAGGACGAACACTGCTAACAAATACTGACGAACTTTATGTACTAGGCAATATGAGTGGTCACCTTACCTTTCGCCTCGGTAACGGAGCTGGCCCCCTTGCTGCTGGAGCTGGAGGTGGAGTCGGCCTTGTGAAGCGACGCGGCGTGGCAGCCGCCCCCGCCGCCGCCCCCGCCACCCCCGCCGCCGCCGCAGCCGGGGCCGGGCCCCGTGGGCGGCGGATGCAGCACGGGCAGCAGGTCGAGCGCGGGCGCCACGTCCGGCAGCTCGGATAGGCACGTCGTCGCCTGGCAACACAGCACACAGCGCTCTGCTCACCACGCTGCCTGCTTCACTGCCAAGCCATTCCAGAAACTCTCCAAACTTTTACAACAATCACGATTTGGCGTAATCGATGGAAGTCACTTTATTAGAACTACTATTTTCAAATACATAACAGGTCGCACTAAGGAAACAAACGGCATTAATTACAAGAGGTGCAGCTAATCATAAAAAATATTTGGTCAGAGGAACATCTGCAGCTGAGGAACATATTTATAGAACAAAATATGACTAAGATGCTAGTAATTTTATAAATTTATTTCACGACACGTTTCTAAGCGTAAAGCTTTATCTTCAGGTGCCACCAAATACAATGAAGAAAAAAAATTGGCTCTGAGCACTATGGGACTTAACTTCTGAGGTCATCAGTCCCCTAGAACTTAGAATTACTTAAACCTAACTAACCTAAGGACAGCACACACATCCATTCCCGAGGCAGGATTCGAACCTGCGACTGTAGTGGTCGATTGGTGCCAGACTGTAGCGCCTAGAACCGCTCCGCCACCCCGGCCGGCTACACTGAAGAGCCAAAGATATTGGTACACCTGCTTAATCTCTTGTATAGCCCCGCGAGCACGCAAAAGTGCCGCTACACGACTTGGCATGGACTCCACCAATGTCTGAAGTAATGCTGGAGGAAACTGACACCATGAATCCTGCAGGGTTATCAATAAATCCGTACGAGTACAAAGGGGGTGAAGATCTGCTCTGAACAGCACGTTGCAAGGCATCCCAGATATGCTCAATTATGTTCTTTTCTGGGGAGTCTGGTGGACAGCGGAGGTGTTTACATCCAGAAGAGTGTTCCTGGAGCCACTCTGTAGCAATTCTGAACGTTTGGGGTGTCGCATTGTCCTGCTGGAACTGCCCAAGTCCGTCGGAATGCACAATGGTCATGAATGGATGCGAGGAGGTCAGAAAGGATGCTTACGTACGTGTCACCTGCCAGAGTCGTATGTAGACGTACCAGTGGTCCCATATTCCAACAGCACAAGCCCCACGCCACTATAGAGCCTTTACCAGCTTGAACAATCACCTGTTGACGTGCAGGCTCCATGGATTCCTGAGGTTGTCTCCATTACACGTACACGTCCATCCGCTCGATACAATTTGAAACGATATTCATCCGACCAGACGACATGTTTCCAGTCATCAACAGTCCAATGTCGTAGACGGACCCAGGAGAGGCGTAAAGCTTTGTGTGTCGTGCAGTCATCAAGGGTACACGAGTGGGCTTCTGTTCCGAAAGTCCATATCAATGATGTTTTCGTTGAATGTTTCACACGCTGACACCTGTTGATGGCCCAGCATTGAAATCTGCAGCAATTTGCGGAAGCTGTCACGTTCAACGATTCTCTTCAGTCGTCGTTGGCCCCGTTCTTGTAGGCTCTTTTTCCGGCCGCAGCTATGTTGGTGATTTTATGTTTTACCGGATTTCTTATATTCACGGCACACTCGTGAAATGGTCGTGCGGTAGAATCCCCATTTCATCGCTACTCCGGAGATGCTTTGTCCCACCGCTCGTGCGCCGGCTATAACACCACGTTCAAACTCACTTAAATCTTGATCACCTGCCATTGTAGCAGCAGTAACCGATCTAACAATTGCACTAGACACTTGTCGCCTTATATAGGCGTTGCCGACCGTAGCGCCGTATTCTGGATGTTTACGTATATCTGTATCTGAATACGCATCCTTATACCAGTTTCTTTGGCGCTTCAGTGTCATTATGAAAGCATACATTTGTGGCGGATCTTGGATCTTCCGTGTCATGCTGTCCATCCGGCTGCTGTAGCTGTTTTTTTTTTTTTTTTTTTTTTTTTTTTTTACGTGGTTCTAATTCCCAACGACCGACTGTCCTGACCGCTACACGTTTACACGTTTATGGTTTCATAAATATTTGGAGACACTTAAAGATAAAGCTTTAAGCTTCGAAATCCGTCGTGGAATAAATTTGGGAAATTACTAGCAACTGAAGTAGATCTTTATTCTATAAGGATCTTATCATGCTCAATTTTTGTAGATCATTACAACAATATGTGCAGCCTCAGAGAACTTTAAATGCACGTCATCGTTCCTCAGCTTTAGTCTTTCATTTTTCTTCACTCAGGTTCTTACGCACGATTTTCTTAAACCCCTACCTATTCTTCATAGTTACTAAATTGTCATCCTAGCTTGCCTCTGCTTCTGGGTATGCCTTGCAATACAATCTTTGATTTCAGAATGTCTGTCTGACCTCCAAGTTATCCAGCATCTACAGGACTTTTTCTTGTATACCTCCTCCTCTTCTGATTTTTGAACAGCATGTTCGCTATCACAAGCTAAGTTTCATTGCAAAACTCAATTATTCTTTTTGCTCTCTCTTACTCTCCATAACTATGCCTTCTTGTACCTTCGTCCTACTACTCCACTGCAATCCAAATGATAAGATTACTGTCTCTATTTCCGTACTGCATTATCCGTTCAGTATTCTCATACACATTCTCCCTCTCTTCATTTTCTGCTTGTGATATCGACATATAAACCTGAAGTACTGCTATTGTTGTTGTTTGTTTGCTGTTTATTCTGATGAGAATATTCGTATCTCTGCCCTACTTATCTATTGTTAACGAGTCCTGCTCCCGTTATACTGTTTTCAGCAGCTGTTGATAGTGACCTATAATCAGCTTACTATAATGAATACTACAGTAAGCAGCTCAGTTGAAGAGGAATAGACATCTCTAAAAAGCGCAATCACGGAAGTTAGCTTGGACACACATATGCGCAATACTTTAACTGCCTCAAAGCCTTGGGTGATAGAAGAAACATTTCAGTTGGTCGAAGAAAAAAGGGAGTACATAAATATTCGGCGAAGACATGAAAACAGACATGTTAGCCACATAAATCAAAGCAGTCGTTTACTCAGGGGCTCTATAAACAAACTCTCATACTCAGGGAAGGAGCGTAGGGCAGCAGATGCGGAAATACTGCATCGCAGTTCTAGGCCAGATTCAAGGAGGTAGTTTGCCACTGCCTTCCTCAAACTTGTTATGAGGTACGCAGCGTTTACATGTGACATCGTCATGTTTGTGATGAGTGCGTCTACAGCGTAGTGTTTGGATTGTCTTGTTATACATGAGGGGAAGGGAGATTGTGAAACCTGATTACGACATATAGCCTACACATCTCAAACAAGGGAACCACCATGCCCCACGTTCCCATCCAAAAACAACAATTTCACATTCCCTCACTTCATGAGACACTACGGAGAGGTTTGTAATTTAAACTAGGACTCTGATGCAAGGACTGGTGATAGGAACTTCAACCGGTGATAAGGAACTTCTTGGAACACCCCTCCTCTCCGTACCATCAAATACACGCTGTGAAAATTTTCCACCACAAGGACTTTAACCGGCTTACCTCAGCGACAAGCATCTTCGTGCAGGCATGCGTTAGCAACATCATTTATGGAGGAGAGGAAGTCGTGAGGTAATTAAATGAACAGCAACCGAAAGAAAGCCGAAGTGAAATGACTGCAGGAAAAATGTGAAGGTATCGTAAACGGTAGAGTTGTCATTAGAATTGCTTTAGCATTCAGAGAAGAAAATACAGTCAGGGAAGCTAACATTAAAAGTACAATGGCAAATCCACTGTTTAACGTAGAAGAGAGAGCGGGTAAGTGGAAAGAGTACTCTTACAGCCTCTAAGCGGAGAAAGACCGGTCTGATGACGTATTAGAACAAGAAATAATAGTCGAGTTGGATACTTAGTGGATCCAGTATTAGAGTCAGTGTTTAACCTAACTCTGGAAGGCCTGCCACCAAATAAGGCAGAAGGTATATGTAACTTTCCTTCAGAATTTCTAAAACCATTGGGGGAAGCGACGAACAAAGGATTATTAAAGTTTGCGTGCAGAACATGTCAGACACATACCAACAGGCCTTCGGGAAGATATCGTCTACATAATCTCGAAGATAGCAAGGGCACTTAAGTGAGAGAGCTATGACAGTTACTTTAATATCTTATGGAGCCGTGTTGTTGAAACTAATAATATATAGAGAAGAGTGGAAAACAATATGAGATTTGTGTGTCAGATAACAGTTTGACATTTGGAAGGGGAAAAGCACCGAAGAGACGGTCCGTACATGATAATGAAAGCACAACTAAAGGAAGAAATCGAGTCACTTTCGTAGGATTTGTTGTACTACCAAAATCTTGATACAGTGTCAAATGGTGCAAGATGTTCGAAATTCTAACAAAAATTAGAGTAAGTTGTTGGGCAAGACGGTAATACACATGTTCAAAAAACAAGAGGCAGCAACTAGAAAGACAGATAAAGATCAAAGTCTAGGATTAAAAACTATGTAAGACAGGGATCGAGTTATCGCCACTATCGTCTAGTCCATACATTGAAGATGCAGTACCGAAAAGAAAGGTTAGTAATGGGATTAAAGTTAAGGGTAAAAAATACCCGATACAGGATGGAATTTTTATTGTTCTAATGAGTACAAAATAGAGATGGAGAGTAAAGATGTGAAACATGAAAGTAACGAGGAGTATGATAATTTAAATCAGGATAAATTAAACGTTAAAATTGGTGACCGCTTGGCAGGAGAAGTACTGAATGCAGCTGCACTGGAAGGAAAATAACACCTGACTGACGAAGCAAAGAAGGCATAAAGACCAAATTCGCACAGACAAAGACTGCATTCCTGTTCGGGTGAAGTCTCGTCATACCCAATTCAGACCTCTTACGTGACTGAATAGTAAGGGTTGATAAATTAGAACACTTTATTAAAACTCACTCACCTTGCTACAACTAAAGCGCGGCCACGCCAGAAGCAGAGATAGAACGAGGTATTTTGCAAGTTGGTCAGGCCTTCGCACATTACAACAAACAACAACGCGCCGATGGAGAGAGAGAGAGTGAGAGGAGGGGGGGGGGGGGGGGGGGGGGAGCGAGCGGACGAGCATGGGATTTGTTTCATAAGAACCAGTGTCAGAAAACAGAAGCAGCAGTTAGGAGCCTGTTAAGCGAATATAGCAAACTAAAAAGGACTTGTGTGGTCATAACGATCCACACGTCACGTCATAGTCTCACACTAGCTCCCTTTAAATACTCGAGCTCTACGGCTCTAAAGGAGTTGATCATTGGAATCTATATCGTTCGCAGTAATAGCACTCCATTCCAAGATTACGATATCTTAGCGAATCTATGTTCTAGATACTCCAGAACAGTCTACGAATCAACCTAAAATATACCTTAGATGACGGTCTTCTCCTGATGAGCTCCATACCGTTCGCCATCTACCGTTGCTGATAGAGAAGCTAACTGTCTTCTGTGAACATCATACCGCGGAGTGCTGGCAGTACCGAAGCTCAACGTGGAATCTGGCATCAGGGCCACGTGGGTCCACGTTCCTGTTCAACACTTAGGCGCCTCCAGGTGCTGAAACCTACCTGACCAGAAGGTAAGAGATCGACCGACCATACGACATCCGACAATACTACGTCGTGTATGGGTAATCAAAGGTCAACATAGGATTTCGAGTGGGATCGAACACACTCTAGCAGCTGCTACGAGAGATCGTTTGTGCTGGATAGTAGCTGCGCCGGCAGCGCACCGCGGCGCGAGGTCGTTCACTCTTCGCCTGGGCCTACAGACGAGGAGCTGACTCGGCGGACGTCAGTGGGGAATCCAGTATGCAGCTGAATGAGGCATCGACTACAAGGCCGGTGTCAAACATGACGACTGTAAACATGGTTAATAAATAAGTGAACTTTGACAATGTTTTCAGAGACGCATTACAACTATCTAATTACTATCATGACTTCATGCAGAGGTAACTCCGCTCGGCCCCTCTGTAGACCTTAATTTGACAAAAAACAATTTTCGGAATGTACGTTTGGAGCGCAGTATTGTCTGGAAGTGAACCACTGACTGTGACAAGACCGGAAACAGAGATTCGAAGTGTCTGAAACGTGGGGCTGTTGATGGATGTTCAACTGAGAAGATAAAAAAAAACAAGAGCTTCTCTGCAGAAATATTGAGGAGAAAACATCTGAAGAACGCTGAAAAGAGGAAGAGACACCATGGAAGGATGTGTGTTGAAACATCAGTGAATAGCTGTCCGCCCCCGGTAGCTGAGTGGTCAGCACGGCAGACTGTCAATCCAAAGGGCCCGGGCTCGATTCCCGGCTAGGTCGGAGATTTTCTCCGCTCAGGGACTGGGTGTTGTGTTGTCCTAATCATCATCATTTCATCCCCATCGACGCGCAAGTCGCCGAAGTGGCGTCAAATCGAAAGACTTGCACCAGACGAACGGTCTACGCGACGGGAGGCCATCGCCACACGACGTTTCATTTTTTCAGTGAATAGCTTCTATGTTTCTAGAGGGAACTGTAGAGGTTAAAAACTGCAGGGTAAAGAACAGATTGAAATATATCTAAATCTAGCTATACCTTATATACTAATAATAAATCTGAAAAATCGGTCTGTTTGAACATGCTACTCCCGAAAACTACTGGACGGAATTTCATGGAGTTTCCGTATATAACTTGAGGGTAGTTTAGGGCAAAACATACGATTTACTTCATCAAAACAGAAACGAGAAAAAATATCGTAATTTGAATTTTCATCTAAAATCGTCTGCTACGCTTGGCAGTTTGGATGTTTGATCACCATGGTATATTACATCAAATTGTTAATTTGGTAGTACACTGAACAAACATTAGATTGCATTTTTTAACTCAGTAACGGATGTTTTTTTTCGGCATTTACACCACGGAGAGCATCAACCGCCCCCGCCTCATTTTTACGAATACAAACTAACAGTGAATTTGCTTGGCTAGCATACATGGATTTACGGATTTCACTTTGAGTATTAAAAACTTAATGACATTGCTTTGCTTCTTTCGATAGTTTTACTTATATTCTTTGCTAGGAATAAGAAATTTATTAAGGTTGTTCTGTGATTTGGGTGTCTGCTTATTACACTTTAATTCGTCTTGTTCCGAATAAAAATGCCTAGAAAATGGTCGTGTATTTCTGAATATACCAGAACAGCTAAATGACTATACGGTATTAATTAATCCAATGTAGATCATGAGGCGAGGCATGTTGTGATTTGAGAGTATTAGACTTAAACTCACTATTTGGAAACTCAGACTGAAAGCAGGGTGCGACGTAACTCTTATGGAATATGTCATGCAGTATCTCGCTCCTCTGAACCTTTCACTCACAGAAGGTTAAAAGTTACTTCTCTCGCACATAACAACATCGAAGCGCAAATTTTGATTGCAAATGGCGTTTCCAAGCGAGTTTTTACACCCCGATTCCTGATTATCTCTAAAAATTGACTATTTCAACTTAAAAGTGTATGATTCCCAAATAGCTTCTGTTTCGCCATGACCATAAACAGAGCACATTGACAGAAGGTGCGTTTTGCAATAATGGACCTTAGTGTCAGCGCCCTTTCACACGGCCAACCCCACACGGCCCTCTCCCACGTGTTCGTGAAGCAAACAAGCTCTTTGTTCATGTCTCCCATTATACTACTTCAACTTAGCTTAATACGCCAAAAATAAATTCCATACGTACGACGTCTCGGGCACAGCTATAAATATCTACCGGGGAAACGCCGTATTTCTCAGCTAGTTCAACAAATAGTTGAGGACGTAGGTTGTGAGAGCTACCTTGAAACGAAGAGGCTAGCACAAGACAGGAATTCGTGGTGGACCGCATGTACGTAGTCAAAAGTCCGATGACTCAAGAGTAAATTCTAGATTATCGTTGTGCATTAATTGCATTGGAATTATAGAGTATAAGAAAGTACCTGGTTTATACTCTCTAAGACACTAAAAAGACGCATCACGAAAGGTTTACCCGAATGAGTCGGACATCTGTAGATGTGACCTATCACAATTTAAGAAAAACTGGATGATTTATTCAAGAGAAAGAGTTCCACAAACCGAGTATGAAAATATCGCGTTGGTGTACCTCTGGTTCTTATGCAAGTAGCTATTCGGCATGGCACTGATTGATGAAGTTTATGGTTGTCCTCCTAACGGATATCGTGTCAGATGCTGTCCAACTGGTGCGTTAGATCGTCATACTCGTACATCCCGAGATGACTGAAGGGACCTGTCCATAATGCTCCAAATGTTGTCAATTGGCGAGAGCTCCAGCGACATTTCTGGCCAAGATATGGTTTTGGTAAGCACGAAGATAAGATGTAAAAAACATCTCCGTGTGTGGCGGGTGCATTACCTTACTGACATTTAAGCCCAGTATGTCTTCCCGTGAGGGGGAACAGAACGGCTCATAGAATACCGTGACGTGCCGCCTTGCATCGGTGCAGGTGGTTTCTGCTATAAAATGAAATGGCAACCCAGGCCTTCACTCACAGCTGTCGGACGTATGGAGCGCGACATTTAGATTGGTACCCCACAGCTGTTCAGGGCAACTCCAGACACGCCTTTGCTGGTCATCGGGGCTCATTTCGAAGCCGACAACTGTACTCCATTCAGTGAGGTTCCAGGCTGGATTCTTAACTCTTCTGGCGGGAAGGGTATATTTGCAGTCATTATAGCCCGTCGCAATTAAAATATAGAAAACCGAAATACCTGCTTTCAACCAATTATTCTTTCTCCATATCATATAACGGGAAGTATTCCAGGTCGTGACTGTAAATTATAGGGTCCGCATCGCTACGTCCTATCTTTCACCGAAACGTCTTTCTCTTATCCATTTCTTTATTGGAAGCATGAAAAATAATGTTGTGAAAGATGATATCTAAATACTTAACTATAAATAAAGGTTTAATCCTTTTAGGTACCCGGAGAATGTAACATTTACTATGTGTCACAAATATTGTTAAAACTGTTACAGTGAATATTGAGCTCCCACAGGTTGTCAAAGAAGTAAAGAAACACGCTCGGCCAGCGTAGATTTAGCAATACCTAGTCGCCTACTGAACTCAGAGCGTCCCACGAAGACGTTACCCTCACAGACTTACTGTAAATGGTTAGAGCGGTACTCTTCTTGCTATAGTTTACCACTCTTCAAGTGTATCAGTTATTATTTAAGGAAAACGGAATTGGACATCGGCATAGAGAATTGTCAGGTACTGTGCTCCATTGTGTGAAGTTTACAAGATAATATGCTCCACCTGCCTCCATTGTAGATTGCACGTGTATAAGACAAACATAATGTATTGTTTCAGATGCATGTTGTTCTGTGTTCAGATAGCAACAACAAAATTCAATGAACTGACTGTAATCCCGATGCAGACACGGCGCACATCTTGAAAGTCAAGTCTTTGCCTTGTCTTGCTCCAATGAAACTGCAAGCACGGGTCCAGATCAGTCAGAAGACAGAGTTTTCGGTAAGTAGAAGAGACAGAAATAACAGCAAAAAAGGGCTGCTATGTAATGTCAGCGTTCAGAGGCAGACAAGACAATATGTAGAACGGCTGTCGCAATAACCAACACACAACTTAACTGGGCGAAAAGATGAACATTGATGAGCTGCCTGATCTAGATGAACTGAAAGAGTGTACGAGCATTCCATTGAGGAAGTCCATCCAGAGACACTGAAGACTGTACCAACATGGTCAAAGCCAGAAATAGTCTCCCCGCTTAATGCTGCAAATTGCATTACACATCATGTTAACGTGTGGGATATCTCAATACTCGTAAAGCCCTAAATCCTCATCTGATATACAGTATTTTCACAATCCATCCACCTTTATCCAGTACCCTTAGATTGTAGTCTAGAAAGCGATCTTATTTATTATCTCCCTAATACTTGCTGTGCTGTTCGTAATGAATGCAGATATTTATTGCAGTTTTATTGCTGTTGAGGCGCTCGTAAATTTTTACTGCCCATAAATCCATGACATTCTTCATCCTATTTTATACCACACTTCGCAGACGCTGATTAATAAAATCAGCATATCCTCGACTACCACGCTTTTATAGGTAATTAACCCTCAGGATAAAATATTTCATCGAACCCAAATGTTTAATATCTAGTCAAATATGTGGACATGCTGATGTTACAGAGAAGTACTACTTCTCAAATACATATCTCTATTGTTACCACTTTGATTTAGGTGGTGGTGGTGACCAAAACAGGCTAAATTTTACAAGAAGCACTGTTATATTTGTGCTCTACATAGAACATTTGCTGCAAAAGACCTTTCACAAATGTTCATCCCAGCATGTACTCCCATAAAGAGCGCAAGAACGTAATTTCTGTATCATACCTGACACTCTCTTGAGGTCTGATCGCCATCGTATGCCTTCTGCAAATAATTTTACTAGAAAAATCAGTAACACCCGTTATATATTAGAATTCATGTAAATTATTTTTCAGGCTATAGTAAACAAATGTAACAGGTACTTCTTATTGCAAACAGGTTTTTTACAACCGCAGTTACCCGTCGGAACCCAAATATTAAAAAGTGAAATTTCAAATGTGACGCAATTTTATTTTTTCTGTTAAGGGGTGCTGTAAAGCCAGAACTCGTTTACTGATGAGGCGACTACTGTTCATACATAAGACAAAAAATTATTTTACGTTCAAACAGTGATACAAAAGTACATGTGACTTGCTCGTGAGACTGCAGTAACCAAAAACAGCACATACCTTAAAACTGTAAGAGGTTCAAATCTTTTTCTTCACTGAATGAGCATGCATTCCGTTATTTGCTTCCCTTTCTTAAGTTTGCTGTAACATACTGCTATGCAATTCTTTTGCTTGCTTTTGATGAAGTGCAATTTCTCTTTAATGAAAAGCAACTAAATCTGACAAGCTGAAAAGCGGTTCACAATTCATTTTAAGGAAATCACGTTTGGTCTTACGTCCTTGAAGTAATGTGTATGGCAAAGACAGTATTCGTTGAAATTCGTAAACCGGAGTGAAATATGAAATGTGCGTACGTGCTGTTTTGCGCTATAACAACAAAATAGATCTAACAATTAAAGCTAACTAATGTTTTATGTGCATCCAATTTATTATTTAACACTGAACATTCAGAGCACATTAATAATTCGTAATGGCTCTGAAACGTAATTAAATTATTCGTTTCCTGTTCTGTATCTCGTTGTAGTTCACGAAGCTCTTGTTAATCAAAGTAACTTGAGTAAATAAAATTATTATCTCCTTAAAGAGTTACGTTATTCAAGAAGGAGATTTTTTTAAGTCCGTAGAAGGCACCGCTGTATAAAATGCAGTGTGAGAACCAACCATGCTGTATTTCTGTGAGAGAAAAGTAGACATGGAACGATGATTCATGTTGTCGAGAATTTTGAGTTGCTCTTCAATGGCTTTTATGGGACGTAAATTAGAGTATCATACTGTACGTCCGACGATAACTATGTTGTATTATTGTGAGTAGCTTGCATTGGTTCAAGTTTCAATAAAAACTAACTGTCTCAAATGTCACATGCGTATCCACATTCACCTTGTTTGTTGATATCGGCTTCATTTTCCGATACTGTACAGCGTTAATAAGGAAAACTGATGTAATTTCTTGCACTTCGTGATGTTATTAAATGATCCATAAATTCCCTCACAAGTTTTAATTATGAAATTCTTGCTGCTTTGCGGCGAACACTCGGTAGCACTCGTCGACACCGGTGCTGCCGTTACATAAAACTGAACTGCGCTAATTTCTGCTGCAGTCCTGCCAAGGAAATTTTCACTTGTTTTCCTTTGTTGCACAAACGTTTTAAAATGTCACTTCATCTGAAATAAAATGTTGATAGATAAATTTTTCAATTTCTTCAAATAAATATGCAGTGCGGACGACAACTCACTTTTTCAAACTTCGCAAAAACATCACATGATTTTACTACCCTTGCTAAAAGTTGTCCATGTTGTATATTAACACAATAACAACATAAACTGTATATTTTTCACAAATTTCACAAATGTGAATATGAAGACAATTACATGTTCTGGTGGATGTTAACCAGGGTTCTGCTTATTTACGATTGTTGTTTAAATCATACGTCTTAGAACCATCAAGCAAAGCGGAAAGCAATGGCACGGAGAATAAATTGCGCCACGACACTGGGGGGCAAATGTTACCGATGGTCGGTTCCAACTCTCCCAAAGGCAATAACTTTGGATACTTAAAGGTTGTCATCATTTCGTAGCTCGGTGGTTTAAATAAAAGTTTTCGACACCACACGTTCCTCTTCATTTAATTACCAATATCAAAAAAAGTTTTGCATCACCTCGGTTCGAGAGTTCCGGAACCTGTGCAGAACATTGGAATAGAGATCAACATGGACATCATTTCCTCCCTTTATTGCTCATGAAAACCACACATTGCATGTTGTACCACCATACAGTGAGACCTTCAGAGGTGGTGGACCAGATTGCTGTACACATCGGTACCTCTAATATCCAGTAGCATTGATGCATGCCCTATTCTTCGTGGCGTACTATCCAAAAGTTCATCGAGGCACTGTTGGTCCAGAATGTCCCACTCCTCAACGGCGATTCGGCGTAGATCCCTCAGAGTGGTTGGAGGGTCACGTCGTCCATAAACAGCCATTTTCAATCTATCCCAGACATGTTCGATTGAGTTCATGTCTGGAGAACATGCTGGCCACTCTAGTCGAGCGTGTCGTTATCCTGAAGGAAGTGATTCACAAGATGTGCAAGATGGAAGCGCGAATTGTCGTCCATGAAGACGAATGCTTACCAATATGCTGCCCGTATGGTTGAGCTATTGGAGGAGGGTGATATCCTCGGATCGTACAGCCGTTGCGGCGCCTTCCATGACCACCAGCGTCATACGTCGGCCCGTTATAATGCCACCCCAAAACAGCAGTTGTAGCCCTTGGGCGACCTGGGCAAGACATGTCATCGTCAGTTCCTGTCTCTCTGTATCTCTTCGATGTCCAAACAACATCGCTTTGGTTCACTCCGAGACGCCTGGACACTTCCCTTGTTGAGAGCCCTCCCTGGCACAACGTAACAAGGCGGACTCGATAGAACCGCGGTATTGACCGTCTAGGCATGACTGAACTACAGACGACACGAGCCGTGTACCTCCTTCCAGGTGGAATGACTGGAACTGATCGGCCGTCGGACCCCCTCCCTCTAATAGGCGCTGCTCTTGCATGGTTGTTTACATCTTTGGGCGGGTTTAGTGACATCTCAGAACAGTCAAAGGGACTATGTCTGTGATACAACATCCACAGTCGACGTCTATCTTCCGGAGTTCTGGTACAGAGGTGATGCAGAACTTATTTTTACGTGATATTAACTTTATTTAAAGGCACAAAACTTACGTAAGGATTGGTATTGACACAAACATAACAAACGTTCCAAAAAGGTAAAATATTTCCTATAAACAAGAAAAATGGAGGTATGTGCCGCAATGGAAATTTATATCCTACATTTACTGTATAATGGTAAGCAGTTTACCAGTTATTTATTGCTGACTTCTAGATACACAATTACATTGTCCGTGGCAGACAAAGTTGCACTACTACTATACATTAATGCCATGACAATATTTTCATCTCCATTAAACACTGATAATCACTTAACAAAAGAACTTGATTGCAATTTATCATCTTTTATGCACTGTTCTCTTACCTCACGTGGTCGAATCTCCGTCGGTGTAAGGTAATACTTTTGGTGATCCCTCTTAAAGTCAATAAAGCTATTAAGTCCTTGTTAAGACAAACATCCATCTCGTAAAACAGTATTTATTTAAAACATGCGACTTTGTCTATTTATTTTTCTGTTAAAGGTGTTATGCTGATTACGGAATATTTACAGCCATCCAGTATTAGGCTTGAAGTATGTTTTGCCTAATTTACCTGGCAATAATTCCACAGCGGCCAACAGTTCGCTTCTTCTGCAGGAACTCCTGCGGAGGTTTTCTGTTTGTATCAGGTGTACACAGCGTAATCAATGGTGATCCGTTTTTGTCTGCTTGTCTATTTTCGTTTTCCGTTTAGTTCCTTTCATTTTAGCACGCAGTACGAAATTTTACTACGATTTTTCTTAACGTCGTAAAAAGTGGTCTTATCAGTGCCAAACACTCTGTAAACACTCTGGACAAAGAAGGGCCGGTTTTGATGTTATCAAGTACTATTATCACATATTTTATACACTACGTTTAAGTATTTACTCCCAACTTCTATTACTTTAGAAGGCGATACGCAATGCTGCCTAGGTATATGCTGTGTTCTTTGACTTCCGTAAGGCATTCGATACAGTTGCGCACTAAATTATTGGTGGGGACCACTCAGTAGATAAATAGATAGCTAGGAAAGAGGTCTAAACGGGAGATCCTCTTCATAAAGGTTGAACAAATTGGAACCTGAAACTACTTTTTGGAGCATTTTTGATGCCTCGGACCATATATTTCAATGGCACTTAAAACTCCTAAAGCGTGCTGATTTGAACCATGACTGCAAGTGATTGTCGCGTGTCGTTTGACTGTTAGCCATCTGACTCAGGGCCCGCCGTCTGACAAACTTATAGCAAAATCAAGCAGATTCGTGCCAATCTACCCTGCTCCTTCATGACACGCGGTTGTGCCAAGTCAATTTATTAAATCTTGGAATATTGCCTTTTTATTAAATTATGTAAGTCGATTTGATTTACTGGCACGTTAGTAATCCATGCAGGTGCCACCTAATGAACGAAATTCGAGCTTATTAAATATCAGTCCAACAATGTGACTGGATTCGAAGGTTTCTAGCAAGAATACAGCATATCATTGTGAACGGAGAGAAGTCCTTAAGTTCCAGTTTCCAAACACTGTAGAAACAGAACAACTGCTCCTTATGACGTCCGATTTGATCAGCATATTATTGACTCATGGGAAACCTCATAGAACTAAAAATAATTACCAGAATGTGACCAATAAATGGTGCTGTAAACGTCAGAATACACCAACAAACGCGCGGCAGGCGGCTGTTCCTCAGTTTGGGTCTGAGACGCCCAATAGGACTATCTCCATGATCGATGGCACACTGCTGGTAAATCTCTTTTTCAAGAACGGTGACCGTGAGCTAGTAGCCCAGGAGAAGTTCCGGACACACAAGGGTATGAAAAAAAGTATTTGTCCGATGTCTCCTAAGAGACTGAAGAAACTGATTACAGCATTCGAAAAGGCAGGTGCTTTTGAAGAGTAGTGCGGCAAAGTAGGAAACCACTTGATCTGACGTCTGTCGAAGATGTAGCCACAGGTTTGAGGAGGTGCGGTGATTTTCAAACATGCAGTATACGGGGCATTGCCCGAACGTTGGACATGCCTTCGAGCATGGTGCATAATATCTTACGAAATATCCTACACAGAACCACCTTTGTTCAGGAGTAGCCTCTTGCTGACCTGCCAAGAAGACAAATTTCACTGTGGAATTTCTTTCTCGCATGGAAATGGAGAATGAATTGCTAATGAACACTCTGTGGACAGACGAAGCCCATTTCAAAGGGTATGATAATTCGCGGATTTGTATAACATGGGCAGTGGAAAATCCGCACTTACAAGAACCGGTATCACTTCATTCTGCAAAGGTGAGTGTGAGTGAGGTCATCGCTTAGTGTATGGTCGTATTTTTTTATCGGGGATGAATCCTAGGTCGCTGTTGCCTGTACCGTCACTAATAAAAGCTATGATAGTCGTTTGGGCACCATCATCGTTCCAACCCTTCACAAGGATCATTTTTATGCAAGGTGGCGCAACTCTGCATATTGTACAGCCAGTGAAGCAGCTGATGCAGAGACATTTCGGAAATGCTAGAATCATCAGCCGTTATTTTCTACAGCCCGGCCATCCGTATCACCAGATGCGTGTGACTTCTGGCTGTGGGGTTATCAGGAAGATGTTGTGTTCAGTGTTCCAATTACGAACGTAGGCGACTTGAAGGTACACACTGGGCAACGCACTCTGAACGTGACCTCCGAGACACTGCGATATGTTGTGGAACACTGTCTCTCCATTTCAATTTGCAGCGGAAAACTGTGGACAGCATAATCAACATGTCTTGCGCCAGTCTTACGATGATTAGAAACCGATGTCATTTTGCTTTTTATGCGATTTTTGGCGCCAGGGCAATTAAAAACCGTTGTCATTTGGATTTTTATGCCGTTTTTTACCCCAGTACTATTGATAACCGATGTCATTTTGCTTTTTATGAGATTATTGGCCCCATGACATTTTTCCAATCAATATGATTGTACGTTACCTAACTAACAGTGTCACAACTGCTGAATTCCGAACTTGTGTGGTCATGCACCTCCGGGGTTAGAGGTCGCCCCCATTCTGCCAATGGCCTTGTCAAAGCGAGCTTAGCCATCCATTGGCAAAATTTCCGTTTTTTCCCATGGCGTTTCCCCTGTGTAAATAATATAATAATAATATACTGTTCAAATTTCACGTCACTGTAAGCAGTGGCTCTCGCTCTACAGCATTTTGAAACTGGATCTTTAAATATGGACACCAAGAGCGTAACGTCTGGAGTTACACGTGGCTTGACGATGGTTGTTGTAGTGAAACTCAACAAGACCTGCAGAAGACCGTCGCTTGTTGCAAAGAATGGCAAATGGCCGTCCACGTGGGAGATGGACAGACCGCGGAGCGCGAGCCGCATGTGGCCCACCATTGAGACCATGCCGGCCCGCCCTTCACCTTTTATTCTTGTAGCAACTTTAGTTATCTTTCATTCCATTCTGGAAGGGCGAGAGCGGATCCTTGTAAAATGTAGTTGTTCTGAGCCCTCTGTCTGTGTCCAGCTGTAGCTTGAACAGGGGCGTCCCAGTTCGGAGTAATAGCTTGTCTCACAGCACGTTATATTTGAACTTGCAAAACAACACAGTCGCTGCAACAGTAGCCGCACCTGGAGCTGCATAGAACGACTCTTCTTAGGAGTCAGTGGTTGGTGTATTCTACGATACACATTTTGCATCAGTGTGCGTTATGACCCCACGCATTAGTGCTTTGAACTTTTCGCGGTGAAGGTATACCGTATAACTAATAATTTTATGTATTTCTGTGAGCCTTTGGGCATTTAATTCATGACCATCGATAAATAATAATATAATAAACGTATAGAATTTCAACAAAATAAATTTTTGTGAATAAAATATATGAACTAATAGTTCTTTCCTGCGACCATTAGGAAGTTACAGTGAGGCGTTTGCGATAAGTCTGTAAACCCCTGCTCTGCATAAACAAATCTGACGTATTGGGTATACATAGACAGAAAGACCCATTACCGTTTGGTTACAGGATTGCAGAACGCTCGCTGGAAGCAATTACTTTCACAAACAGGCTAGGAGTAAACGTGCGAAGCGATTTAAAGTCGAAAGACCGCATAAAACTAACTGCAGGAATGGCGGATGCCACACTGAGATTCACTGGAGAATTCGCAGCAAATGAATTCCGTTAACAAAGGAGATAGTTTCTAAATCCCTTGTGCTAACAGTACCCCAATGTTTCTCATCAGTATGGGATCCTTACAAAATAGGGCTGCTAGAAGAAACAGAGAAGCTCCAAAGAAGAATAGTGTTCCATTGCAGTTTTAGTAAGCACGAAAGCGTAACGGAGGTGATGAACCAACTCCAGCGGCAGACGTTGCCAGACAGCCGTCCTGAAACACGGTGTGGTTTACTGTTAAAGTTCCGAAAGCGTACGTTCCTAGAGAAGTCGACAAATACATTGCTTCCTCCTACCTATATTTCGAGAAAAGAGCATGAAGATAAAATTAGACGGATTCGAGCATACGCAGGCTTCCCGGAAATCCTTCTTGATGCAAACCATTCGCTACTGAAAGATGGAAGGTGACAGTAGTACACACAGCATCCTCCGGCACAAGCCGCAAGGTGGCGTGCAGAGTGCAGAATAGATGTGCTGTACTGTGCGACACTTTGATCCACTTTTAGACAATCATTAAGATGGCATCTAATACAGCATGTAATCTGGGCTTCAGTAAACGAATTAAACACGGTTTCAATTTGCTGCGTGCTTGTTACACAGGAAGATACAAACGTTACGCACTACCTCCGACCCGCGGTATTACCCGCCGTTAAACATTTATTTAAAAAGGAATTCATTCCAATCCTCTATTAGTTCATCTCCTCGCTGCCCGCTCTCTGGTCATGTTCTCCTTCACCATCCTCTCTTTCCGCTTCCTCCACTCCTTCTCTCTGTCCTCCTTCTCCACACTCTTCTCTCTGTCCAATGTCTTATCCCCCTCTCTTTGTCCCTCTCTTCCTTCCTCTTCTCCCCGTCCATCTCCTCTCTCTGTCGATCTTCTCTTTCCTTTCTCTGTCCATCTCGTCCTCTCCCGTCTCTCTGCCCATTTCGTTCTCTTCCGCTTCTCTAGCCATTTCTTTATCCCCTTTTATCTGCCCATCTGCACCTCCCCCTTCTCTCTTTCCATCTGCTCTCACCCTATGTATGCGTTCATCTCCTAAGTCCCCCTCTCTATATGTCCATCTCCACCCCCTCCCCCGCCGCTTCTCTTCATGTTACAACACCCATCCAAATGTGAGGCTGTTGGTTGTCGGACCCCATACTACTTCTTTCCAGATCGTAACCAATGTATGTATCAAATTTCGTTTAAACCGTTCCAAAGGTTTTTGATGAGCTTCTACCTGCGGCTTTGACAGCGTACGCACATGTCAAATATTTTTCACATCTACTTAACATATTTCACAGGTATTTGTATACATAATTCACCTGCTTCTCTACCGCATTTCGTCCTGTAGTTACATTTTCTCGCTGCTCAGTGTTTATCACGTCAAATCTCTTGAGTTGTGTGTTGTATAACGACATAATTTTGCAGATATATGCAGTGGTTCAAAAATGGCTCTGAGCACTATGGGACTTAACTGCTGAGGTCATCAGTCCCCTAGAACTTAGAACTACTTAAACCTAACTGACCTACGGACATCTCACACATCCATGCCTGAGGCAGAATTCGAACCTGCGACCGTAGCGGTCGCGCCGTTCCAGACTGTAGCGCCTAGAATTGCTCGGCCACTCTGGTCGGCTATATCCAGTGGTATATGTGGCTACAATCTGCGACATGTGCTCTGAATGGAGTGAGTAGTAAAGAAGTAACTAACTAAAACGTCAAGCTTCATGTGGCAGTTTAACTGCATGCACTGTGAAAATCAAGTAGCGATAAACATTCTTTTCATTTATAATTTTGTTGGGATTGTCAATGAGAAAAGTTTTCAGATTTCATTCAAATCATTTCAACGTGCAGCAGTAACAAACATACAGACTATCTCTCTCTGAATCGCCCCCCCCCCCCCCCCGCTCTCTCTCTCTCTCTCTCTCTCTCTCTCTCTCTCTCGTTCTCTGTCTCTCACACACAAGCACACACACAAAACACACACACACACACACACACACACACACACAGCTTTATAGATTACAGGTGAAGCAAACGGAATGGTAGCAGATGCTGTGACATAGGGTTGTGAATTATCGATGAAGTTCAAGACACGGTGTCCCAATTATCATCCTGAAGGCACGCAGCCAACGACATAGCCGAAATGAGGACACTGCACATGCTATTTCAAAGTGTTCCAAGGAACGTGTAACGGCCTGTCGGTGCAACATTACGCCAACTAAGTGTGTATTCCTTCTACGGCAGTCCGCCAAATAAGCAGTCACGAGGGCTTTATCGATACGCGCTTCTCGAGCCACAAGGCGGAGATTCGGCCGGCTAGCGGAACCAGCGGCCGCTGTGCTACCGGATCGCTACAGCGTCCGCAGGATAACCGTCGGCGACATCAGCCTGCCACTTGTAACCTGAAGACCTGAGGTTGGCCGGTCGTGCTGCCTCGTCTCTAGGCCGCCCATCGGCGCGGGCAACGCCGATCAGCGCCAGCCGCTGCCGGGAAGATCTTGACCGCCACCTACCACCTCAGCACCATGCGTGCCGAGCCACCACGCTGCCACCCGGACAATCCACAGCATCGCATAGGCGCTTCGCCGCGGGTCGCGCGATCGACGCCTTGATCACGCCTGTGCTACACGGAATCCGCGGATAGACGCCGGGCCAACGGACATGCGGGTGCACTTGTAACTGCTGCAACTTGTCGGAATAATAGAGAAAGGGTTTTCATGCACGTCGACTGCCTAGTTGCAGCCACCAGCCCCTCCAACGAACTCTAGTAGCCCTCGCTAACCCACCGAATCCACAACGACCAGAGTGGGGAGCTGAACGCTCATCATTACAACTAGAAGAACGGCTCCTCCACCCCTCCGTAGCAGTCATTGCACACCCGACGTGCTGTGGCACTGACACCCTAGGAAGCTGTAACATACGTCTCAGTGTTTCCATTGGCCTAATGAGCCCGTTCCCGTAGTTGGAAACTTGTCATTTCTCGTACTGATACTCGCTTGCCGTCGTAGATTAGTATCTTGCATTCGCATTGCAGATCGTCTAAATTCCCAGCTAGCTGTGGATGAATAAATTCGTTTTTCATACACCAATAGTTATGAATTTTTTAAAGAGTGTTTCAGAATGGTAGTTATCTGTTACACGGGTCTTCGTTTCGTATCTGAAATAATTTAGTAAATATTTAATATTTTCTAAAAACTAAAATTTTTTACTTCTCCTTACAATCCACATGGGGTGGACAATAATATGGAAATACTATATAGCACCATGCACAATACGATATAGCCGGCCAGGGTGGCCGAGCGGTTCTAGACGCTTCAGTCTGGAACCGCGCGACCGCTACGGTAGCAGTTTCGAATCCTGCCTAGGGCATGGATGTATGTGATGTCCTTAGGTTAGTTCGGTTTAAGTAGTTCTAAGTTCTAGGGGACTGATGACCTCAGCATTTAAGTCCTATAGTGCTCAGAGCCATTTGAACCATAATACGATATAAGAAAAGCGTTGGAACTGAAAACAGCATCCAGTAGTCTCAAAGTGGACAGATAAAGGTAAAGGTCCTGTATGGTTTTCTAAGGAATATTATACTATTCTTCAAGTTCAAATAACGATGATGCAAGTGGATAGCGATCACCTACCCTTCACTCCAAAGCAAATTACAAAGCCTTGATAATATTGACATCAGGTGACTGTCGTGGCGAAGGGAAATGTGACAGTTCATCCTTGTGTTCGCAAAACCAGTCCTGGACGATGCGAGCACTGTGAACAGCGGGCCTATGGTCTTGGAATACAGCATCACCACTGAGGAATAAACACAGTACGTGAGATGGGCCTGATCAGTTAAAATGGTCACATAATAAGCTAGGAAGGAATTTCCGAAAATGTACATTTAGATCACGGCATAGCATTGTATGGCAGTGAAATATGGACTATGGAAACACAGGAACGGAAGACAATGGAAGCATTTGAGATGTGGTGCTACAGACGAATGTTGAAAATTCGGTGAACTGACATGGTAAAGAATAAGGAGGTTTTCCACAGTATCGCACGGGAAAGGGAGCCATGGAAACCACTAACAAGAAGAAGGGGATGGATGAAATGACAGCTGTTAATTCACCAGAGGTTAAAAAGTGAAGAGGAAGACAGAGACTGGAACACATCCAGCGAATAATTGAAGACTCAGAATTGCTGATGACTCAAATGAATAAATTAATTAATTAATTAAAAAAGAAAAACCTTTCCAGTACTGTGACCTTTCAGAATAGCCTTGGGGTCTATGGAAAACCACTATATGGCTGCATGAACCATCGCTGAATCCCGCCGTTGTGTGGATTTGTGTTCAAGCTTGAGGCGCAACATCGCCCAGAAGTATTTACACAAAACAGTGAGATTCATCGACCAAATTACTTGCTTCAATTGTTCCGTAATCCAAGTGGTATGACTTCGGCACTACATTTCCTGTTACGAGCCTTTGCGTTATTGAAATGTGTTTTGGAATACAAGCTCGCCCTGCAATTAAGTGCTTACGGAGCTCCTTTGGTTTGTTTGTTTTTTTTCCCTCGTTGCGTTCGCAGGTACCACATTTAGTTCCACAATGATTCTGCAGCTATTGCCTCCAATTATCCGTTACAGTCATCTTCAATGACCTTCCGACACCATCACTCAACACGCAACTTTGTCCGTATTCTGACTTAGCGGACGATGTATTTCCTCTTCCTCTGTACGTGGTACAAATTGTCGATGTGGTGCATCTCGAAGCACCAAACACATCGGCTACTTTTGTCACTGAAGCACCCACCGTACGAACTTCAACAATTTGCCCATGTTCGAATTCATTTAGCTCCGAAACAATGACAATGCACTCACTGCTACACAGAACGCTGTCCCGACCACGAGTGACACTTGCAACGTACTCAGTACACTTCACTGGTGCAGTTTGTGGTCAAATAAACAGTGCAAACGCTAGAATTGGCTGGCATCTGGATTTGTGTTCAAGCATGCATTTCTCGTGGTGTTTGCGTATTTTTTGTCCAACCCCTGAATTTTTTGTAAATGCATCAGAGGATGACTTGAACTGAATCCTTAACCACCAAAACTTCTGTGAATACTTAAGTACCAAAACTTTTAATTCAACAATATATTGCTAAACAGTATAACTACTGTGCGTAATTATTCAGTACTTGAAAGGCAATTACTTTTTCAATTTTTGATATTATTTTCGTCTGTTATATTGTCAGAGCTAGTATGGAGGTGAATTCAGCGTGTATGTGATATGTGAATATGGAAATTTATCATGATTTAAAATGAATCAGAATTTCATTCGCGTTGTGTGACCGAGCAGTGAGTTACACACAAACTCTGCTGTGTTTAATGCAAAGTGGCCAATGTAAGCATTAGAGGCAAAATCTTTATTTCTGTCCTTATGACAAGTAAGGACAAGACTGTTTTCAGTTTTATACTTTATGGTAAGTACAGATTCGGGGAACTGTCTTACGTAAATTCAGAACTGCGATTAGTCAAAGAGGGAAATTACCGTGTTATCCACCAAAACATATGTATCGAATCGGGTACAGTATGTTTCAGCTATTCAGAAGACAGAATATTCGTGCTTTGTAAAGGAGGCAGAATTATGCATCTACTCATATCGAGGAGTCTGAAGTCAGCTGCCGCGGAGCGTGGTATTATGTTCACACGTGCCAGTAAAAGCAGAGCAGATCGTTCAAAGCATAGTGGTTCATATAATTAATTATATTTGTAGTAAATAACGTTTCCAAAAATTTGAGAATTTTATGAATTCCCTCTGATGGGCTTCAAATTCCCGCGCGGTGTGCTATGCAATCGTAATTCCGGATTATTGCATGTTTGTAAACTGTGCTTAATGAACGAGCTTACCAAAACTGACAACCATCGTCGAACTCCCGAAGTATATATCGACTATTTTCAGTCGAATAATTTCCTGTATCTCATCGTATAGTTTTTCGATCTCTTCACACAATTATAACTTTTGGCCATTAAAGCCTTTGTCAACATTAGACTCACATACACACACACGCAAATACACTCACTCAAACGCGAATTGCACACAAGTCTGCAGCTTCAGGCAACTGAAATCACACACTTGCCTGAGACTGCTGACGTGTGTGCAAGTTGCATTTGCGTGAGTGTGTGTGAGCGTGTGCGTGCGTGTATGTGTGTCTGTTGTTGATCAAGGCCTTAATGGCCGTAAGCTATAACTGTGTGAATCTTTTTGCTGTGCCTATCGCGACTCAGCATCTCAGCTATATGGTGAGTAGCAACTTTCGTTCTCTAATACTGTTACATTCCATCCTGGATTTGCCATTTTCCGATTTTCGATCTCTTCCTCATTTGTTGAAATAGTAGGCATATATACATGTACTGCTATGCAGAGTCTTGGCTTTGTGCCTAGTTAGGCTATCACGTGTTCTGTATTTAGTCTTGCTACTGATGGGAAAATTTGGCTGTGCCAGCTGTGAGGATGACTTGTATATTTATTGGGACTAGGTAGCAACAAACGTATGATTTAAATGGGAATACAGTATAACCATTTTATATCAGAGCCTGTTTGATCAAGTACCTTCAGTTTAATGTACGACAAAGAATATCTTTGCTACAGGAAACAGATGCATCGCTTCAGGACGTGATTTTAAGGAAACTGGTGGCGGTAAGTGACATTGTTAAAATACCCACACAAACTTACACCGTTATATATAACATAACGACCCTAGTACCCTCCTTCGCACACTAAAATTAGGTGTTCTCTTTACTTACGGATTAATGAGAGTATAGTCGCGTCTGTGAGGCAGCGCGACCTCGCCGCGTGCAATTTCGCACTCACGAACCGAAAAATGGTTCAAATGGCTCTGAGCACTATGAGACTTAACTTCTGAGGTCATCAGTCCCCTAGAAGTTAGAACTACTTAAATCTAACCAACCTAAGGACATCACACACATCCATGGCCGAGGCAGGATTCGAACCTGCGACCGTAGTGGTCGCGCGGCTCCAGACTGTAGCGCCTAGAACCGCTCGGCCGCACCGGCCGGCCTCACGAACCGAGACAGACGTTAACATGTTGAAATCTGTGCTAATTTAACCTTTTCTCTTTGACCATTACTTGACCTCGTGTTTACCTGAATGAATTTTGATTAGACTATCGAACTTCTTCTGAAGCGTTTAGTAGAAAACATGTTGTGTCGTTGTTGTAGATAACAAGAAAGTATTCACTGCACTTCATTGCTTACCCTGAATAGTCGTTCGGATAATTCCTTTTCTGCACGAAACTTAGTGACTTCGTTCATCACTGAAATGGGAACTGTGACCGTGAAAATTTCACCCCTGAAATTTAACTAGACTCCTTGTTATTTTGGTAACCATTTATTGAATGAACGAATTTTGTGAATATAAATCTGTTCATTCAGATCCAAACAGTAATTTAAATTATGTTTTAATAACACTTAAGCTTGCATTTTAGAAAACGAACGAGGCAAGAAATTTATCAACTTCATGTCGTTTCAGGGAAACATAAAAATTAATAGTTTCAGTGGAATGGAGATACTTTGCTGTTGAAACTTTAAGTAAATGATTTTTTATGCAAATACATTTAGTGCAAACAAAGTTTATCCAACCACTGCAACAAAGCGATCCACCATAAAAGTGTAATAATTTTTATTATTCAGTTGAACCACAACATTCTAATCACTCTTTTTGCTGTTATACACATTAATGAACAGTAAGATGGTAATTAAGTAAAATGAAATAGGTATTTGAAATTAAGCAGTACAAACTTTAGATATAAATGCGACTATATTGATCAAAAAGCGCACTTCCTCACAGTACGTGTTGAATTAAGCGTCACTCTTCTTTTGTAAGAACAACAAATAAAAACTCTGCTTGCCTTGTCAGGCGGAGTTAAGCTGAAAAAGTGGTACCAAAAACATTTCTGCAGATTCTTCACGCCTCTGCTTTTAAAGATAGTCCAAAGGCGTCGTAATATCACTTGCAATCGTGGCTAACAGTTATCAGAGACGACTTATTAATGCAAAAGGCATTCTTCCAGTATTACGTGCACATGTTAGTCAGAGGTGATGTATACAAGACATTACTATTTTATGCTATCACTGCTGACTGGCTGCCCTCGATTGCTCAGTCTGCCTGCAGAAACTGTTTTTCATATAAAAGGAGTTCACCAGAAGGAACAAGAAAGGCAAAAGCTTTGCCTTTCTCAGGCTCAATGCCTTCCTTCTTTCTTTGGCAGAGTTTTATACTTTTTAATACTTTGTTTTATATTCTCAGTTATAGAACACTAAAATAATTGCGTTTTTCCCACTCTAATGTATCGCGTACTGTGTTCGATATCTTTATTTTCAGGATCAAATGCCAGAGCCTGAACTACTCATCAATCCTCTGCAGCTCATTCTGCACATCGGTACTGCCTTGTAGACAACCGCATCATCTCCGAACAGTGTAAAACAGTTTTCGACGCTTTCTGTTTGATCATTTATGTACACTGTAAAGAGTAACACTCCTTGGAATACTCCGGAAATCACCATTACACCAGTCGATTTCGTTCCGTTAAGAATACCTGATTGAATTATATCAGCAAGTGGGTCTTGAATTCTGTCGAAAATCCGGTCCGACACGCTGTAAGGTCGTATTTTTGTTCTTTTATTTCTTTTTCACTCAACAGCAATGCGGGACTGTGTCAAATGTCTTTCTGAAGTCGAGGAACACGACATCAAAGAGGGAACTCGGCATCAACCTGACCGTCGTTCTCTGCAGCCCTTTGGCTGTCATATGGATACAGAGGGAGCTGAATTTCGCAAGGTCTACGTTTGCAGTGCCCGTGTTCATTTTTATGGAGGGATATTTTCATTCTTTAATAACGTCGTCATTCTTGAGCACAAAACATGTTCCCTAATTTTACAACAATGTGCTGTCAGCGGCATAGGCCTATAATTGAATGCTGTTTCGAAATTCCAATGGTAAATCCCTCACTGATGAATGACGCCTCTCTTGTGGCATCTTGCACTGGACATTGTTGAACATCTCTGTAACGCTCTCCCACCGACTAAACGATCCTTTCTCGAAAGCGCCCCCTTCTTGAAAGCTGGAATGACCTACGCTTTGTCCCAGTTACTATGTGTGCTTCATAGCTTCCGCTATTTACGATGAACTGCTGTTAGAAGGAGAGGAAGCTATTTCGTATAATCTTTGTAGAATCTGGTATGTATCTCACCTGGTCCTTATGACTTTTAACAAATAAGCGATTGTAGTTGCTGGTCTAATCCACGGTAGGTTATCTCAGTATCTGGCAATTCGACGTTCGTACGGCGACTGAAAGAAGGGAATGTATCACGATATTCCGCATGAAAGTATTTCGGAACACCGAATTCAGTATTTCGGCCTTCTCTTTGTTTTCTGGTGACTGGGTGAATGAATAGAGGGTTTCGAACCGCTTACAGATTTTAAGTAAGACGGATATCTCTTTGGTTTTTATCTGGGATCGGTTAACATAAGTTTACTTTAACAAGTCAATGAGTGCTTCTCTCATTGCTGTTATTGCTGTAACAGACTCAATAAATAAACAGATCATATCTTGACAAAAGACTACATGCTTGTAAATTAACACTCTACTGTTATCATGTGCTCAGTATTTCGCAATTAAAGAGCCTGGCGCAAATGATATCCGGTAGAGTGAGGGGACGTGTAACTTGGTGTGCAACAGAAAGCAGTCCAAATTATTGCGAATTCCGAATCAGTGAAGTTCGAATTAGTAAGGGTAGTGTACTGTGCGAGCTCAATCCTATCCCCGAGAGCATTTCAGCTGCTCAGTTGGCCGAGAGCTCACAAGGACGGTACAAGCGGGACCGCGTCTGCCCCTGAGCGCCGCGTGTACACTCTCAGAGCCCAAGGGACCTCACCTCACCGTGCCACGCCACTCCATGCCATGCCATACCGCGCCACGCCACGCCACGCACTGCGCTGCGCTGTGTGGCGATGTACCTCCGGCCCGCGCTCCCGGCAGCTCTCATTACCATATAGATGCGGGCAGTTCCGGCAGCGGCTCGCAATAGCACCTCGTCTTGTTTCACTCTCGCTTCAACACGGCGAATAACCTTTTTGCTTTGTGAAACGGGCGTGGAAGTCTAGTTAAAATCTACAGGGGTCTTGAAAGGACGCTAATTTATATTGCACGCATGGTCTGCAATCGCTTATAGCCTGAGAAAAACTTTCCCGAAATTTTGTACCTACTAAACTGATTTTCTGTGGAGCCATTCGAGACACCGCTCCAGACTCAAGACCAACATGTAATGCGTTGCCTGTTGCAGGGGAACATACAGAATCAGAAAGTAACATTTAAGGATATCTCTCTCAGTTACAACCAAAGCCCTTACTTCTATTTCTGCTACACCTTGTAAGAGGTCCGTGACTATGGAATTATTGCTATCGCTAACTTCGATGGATTGCTGACGCGCTGCCTGCGATATGTATGCTACAATAGAATCGCAGACCAGAGAGCAGTGTCGGCTGCAATAGTAGCAGCTCGCAGTGGGGCGGTTGGGTCAGGTCGCTCTTAGAGAGCAGTTGTCGAGTCGCATAGCTCACAGAGAGCACTTGTGTCCTGTATGGAATTACCAAGGCCGGTCGTGGAGAACTATGGCGCTGTCTTATCCATGTAATATAACGTAAAAGCAAAAATTATTGTTATTTATTGCCGCACGCATATGTAATTTGCAACAATTGATTTTCTACTATTGTTATATCAACTTCCATGTAAATGTTTTTAAAAATATTTCAATAATAATCTTTCTTTTAAAAATAACTTTTGACAGCCATTCATCTGAATTTAAAGTGTTCACCAATTTCTCCTATCCATAGTCATGCCAGTTATCGTTAATAAAATCAGTTGTTTTTCATAAATAGCGAAATCTAGTGGCCAGCATTGCACTGGGATGTGCCAGAAAAATTTCTTATAGGAGCAGATGTATACGCGTTATCCGGCGACTTCATTGAGATAGGAATTTTCAGTTTATTCAGAACGACTTTTGAGGGCCATGACGCAGCATTGCTGACGTCTAGACTTACCAGTTTGCATTCACAATCAGTTAATCATTGAGAGGTTATATATGAGTCACATTTTTACTGAGAGGTTTGGCAGATTTTTATTGCGTGGTTATGGAAATAAACTGTTGGAAGGTTACAACCTTGTTCGTCCTACTTCCGATAAGGGTTTCAATTTTTTTTCTTTTTTTACATAATCAGTCTTCTGCCTTGTTTGATGTGACCCTCCAGGAATTCCTCTTCCGTGGCAATAACTTTGTCTTAAGAGTGGCACTCGTATCCTACACCCTCAATTATTTGTTGGGTACATTACAATGTCTGCCCTCCACTGCAGTTTTTACTATGTACCTCCAGTACTATGGAAGTTATTATCCGACATCTTAACACATGTCTTCTCATACTGTCCCTTCTTCTTCTTTCTTTCTTCACTGATTCTGCGGAGAACCTCATCATTCCATCTCTTATCAGTCCATCTTATTTTCAGCGCTCTCCTGTAGTCCATTATTCACTGCCATACAATGCTGTGTTGCTTTCCTCAAACTAAGACCAATTTATGATACCAGTACACTTCTCTTTGTGAGGAATGCCCTCTTCGCTCGTACTGCTATCCTTTTTATGTCCTCCTTGCTTCGTCTGTCTGCTTCCAATGTTGCAGAATTGCTTACCAATTTCGATCAAAAGTTTCTCGCTTTTCTCACTTCTGCAACTTCTCTGTGGTTTACTCTCAATCCAGAGTCTGTACTCATTAGACCGTTCGTTCCATTCAACAGATACTGTAGTACATCTTCACTTTAGCTTAGGATAGCAATGTCATCAGCACTGATATCCTTTCTCCCTGAATTTTAATCCCACTCTTGAACCATTTTTGTTTATTTCCATCATTTCTCAATTGATGTATATATTGAATAGTAGGCGTGAAAGACTACATACCTGTTATTCACTGGTACATTTTTAATCGGAACCCTACGTTCCCCTTTGATGTATATACTGAATAGTAGGCGTGAAAGACTGCATTCCTGTTATATACCTTTTTAATCGGAATACTACGTTCCTCTTTGATGCACCGGTGTATACTGAATAGTAGGCGTGAATGAGTGCATCCCTGTTATATAACTTTTTAAAGGGACACTACGTTTATGTACCTACTGTCTTATGCTATTCAATCCGTACATTGAGCAAGCAGTAAAGGAAACGAATGAAAAGTTCGGAGTAGGTATTAAAATCCATGGAGAAGAAATAAAAACTTTGAGTTTCGCCGATGACATTGTACTTCTGTCAGACACAGCAAAGGACTTGGAAGAGCAGTTGAACGGGATGGACAGTGTCTTGAAAGGAGGGTATAAGATGAACAACAATTAAAGCAAAACGAGGATAATGGAATGTAGTCGAATTAAGTCGGGTGATGCTGCGGGAATTACATCAGGAAATGAGACAGTTAAATTAGTAAAGGAGTTTTGCTATTTGGGGAACAAAATAACTGATGATGGTCGAAGTAGAGAGGATATAAAGTGTAGACTGGCAATGGCAAGGAAAGCGTTTCTGAAGAAGAGAAATTTGTTAACATCGAGTATTGATTTAAGTGTCAGGAAGTCGTTACTGAAAGTATTTGTATGGAGTGTAGCCATGTATGGAAGTGAAACATGGACGATAACCAGTTTGGACAAGAAGAGAATAGAAGCTTTCGAAATGTGGTGCTACAGAAGAATGCTTAAGATTAGATGGGTAGATCACATAACTAATGAGGAGGTATTGAAAAGGATTGGGGAGAAGTTTGTGGCACAGCTTGACTAGAAGAAGGGATCGGTTGGTAGGACATGTTCTGAGGCATCAAGGGATCACCAATTTAGTACTGGAGGGTAGCATGGAGGGTAAAAATAGTAGAGGGAGACCAAGAGATGAATACACTAAGCAGATTCAGAAGGATATAGGCTGCAGTAGGTACTGGGAGATGAAGAGGTTTGCAGAGGATAGAGTAGCATGGATAGCTGCATCAAAACCAGTCTCAGGACTGAAGACCACAACAACAACAATGTCTTGTTGTACCTACTGTCTTAGTTCTCGTATATATTGTATATTGTATATTACCGGTCTTTCCCTTTAGCGTACCCACATTTTTCTCAGAATTTAGGACATCTTACAATGTTTCACAATTTCGAACGCATTTTCTACGTCTACACGACCTTTGAACGTGTCTCGACCTTTCTTCAGTCTCGTTTATATTGTCAGTGCGACGTCTGGTGCCACTACCTATCCTAAACTGATCGTCATCTAATAGATCCTCAATTTTCTTTTCCATTCTTCTGTACTTTGTTATTTCACATGTCGGAAACAACAGACACCACGCATTCGTACAACTAATTCGTCTAGATGTTGGAATTCCTGCGGGACTATTACACTAGCGAATGTGGAGGAAATGGAAAGGGATTGCAGACAGGTGGCGCTAGATGGGAATGTGGGTCGGCCGTGAGGCGTGTCGAGATAGTCTGCCCAGTTGCGATAACACTGGGTCCCGGACTGCGCAGCGGTTAGCGCACCTGTATAGTAATTTTGCCTTTAAGAGGGCAGCAGTGCGGATGTGCTGTTTGCGTTCTCGCCTTGGAGTGAGCTCTTGTGTTTGTTTGCTGAATTCTCGGCCGTATCGCGTGCGCTGTCTTAATGATATGCAGGGTATTTACGTAAGAGCGTGCAAAAATTTAACAGGACAGAGGATGCTTCACTGAACAATTTGAGGTAGGAACCTAGGGTCAGAGAAGGCAGCTTAAGGAGATAATGAGTTTAAAATCTCATTACTGTGTATTTTTATTTACATTAGTTACAGTTAAGTGCAAGTACTATCACTGACACAACGAATGTACGATTTGTTCTGTATCTTACTAAATGTGCTGAAACTGACAGCCAGTAACCTCAATACAAGTCTGATATCGGCGAACGACATCCTGGCGCATTCTGGCAAACATTCCTATCACATCACATGTAGTTACAATTCTGGCATCTCCGTATCCACTGGTATCTCATGCGTAAGTGACCTTAGATATCCTCATAGAAAGTAATCAAGTGGATTCAGGTCAGGTGACCGCAGGCCATGGAGTAGGACCTCCCCCTCCGTCCAGCGAGCAGGAAATACAGCATTGAGACGGTTGCGGACACCCCACTGAAATGAGGCGGTGCACCGTCATGTTGTATCACGTCCTCTCACGAACCGCCAAGGGCACGTTCTCCAACAACTCAGGTAGAACTCTTTGCACGAACACCAAGTACAGGTGGCTATTCAGACGGTTGGATAGAAGATAAGGCCCAATGAGATTGTCGCCTACAAAGCCGGCCCACATAGTCACAGCAAAACGTACCTGATAGTGTGACTCTACTACAGCTTGAGGTTTTTCCTCATCCTGCAGTTCGATATACCATCACGATCAAATGAGGGTTTATCAGTAAACAGCACGATCTGGACGAAAAGTGGTCGGTCAACACAATGCGATCCCTGGTACAAAGTCAGAAGCATTGCATGGACTCGCCGTGGGTGAAGTGGGTGTAATTGTATTTCGTGGAGTACTCGCCACACGCTAGTATGTGGAGCGCGCATTTCACGTGCAGTACAACGAGTATTTGTAGAGGGGTCCGCAGCACCTCCTCTTGAAAATTGGGTGCGTGAGCGGTCTTGCTGTTGCCAGGTCCCTCCTTTCTTCTTCCCAATGAACCAGTGTCTCGCATTCGTCGATCGACAGAAACGCTCGTCGTGACAGATGACGCCTGTAAGGAAATCGTCCCCTTTACAGCCTTTCAGCAATGAGAGCATTTCAACGACCTTCCCCATACACAAGGTGCATGTCAGTGATTTCTGAGAATCTCTACCGGTACTGCTCCATCGTACTGTACAGTACGTCTCTGAATGGAGTGAATAATGAATCGGTCTGTCATTGATTCATAGCACTTTATGGCATGGGACAATGTAATTTTGGAGCCACCTTATGGACAAATAAAGTAAACAAAACCTGCGTCATTACTTCCTAAAAATCAGACTCGTCCTCCTTGTTTCCTTGCAGGAAATAAAGAATATGCATGTAAATAAATAGAACAGTACGTGAGAAATTGTACGAATGTTAGTCGTAAATGAGCAGAAAAACCGTAATGCTAGACAAAGCAGTAGACAAATTTGCTTCAATGTCTCCTTAAGCCGGTTTCTCGACCCAAAGTTTGCTACCTTAAATTGTTCAGTAGAGCATTCTCTATGTCCTGTTTCATATTTGCCCGCTCTTACGAAAACATTCAGTAGATCAGAATGTCGATCCAATACAGAAAATCGAGGCTCGAATATACGTTCCAAAACGAATTTGCATGACCAAAAGCACTCGAACGATTATTACGAGAGAGGTGAAAATCCCGGCGGCTGACATCGCAAAATGAGGATTCTCAGTCCCCCCAACTGAGCTAATTTTTCTAATTGACAAACTCATCCAAATGAAAGTGGCCTCCGTCGCTACACCAAACCATAATGCGAATACTAATTCTCATCGTACCCCTCGGCCAACCGTTCAGAAGTTATGAAAATATTATTTCATATAGTTCAACAATTTTCACCCTGTACCACGGCTGCGCCACACACGTTGTTGCTGGAGGTCAGGGAGGGACGTCAGACGTAATTCTTGCAATACAGTGAAGTTAACATCCAACGCACGAACCATCTCTCCCAGCAGATGGACCTTCACTATCGTTTCAATCCTACTGAGGCCAACTGTTGCGGTACGATAAGCTTGTTGTCTGCCAAGTTATTCATTAGGTCGAAAATGTCTGTTGAATGTCAAGCTGTATCGTCACCTCTGGTCTCAGCAATCATCTCGGCCATTGAGCCGCGCCGGCTCGTATCGATTTTTCGATCAGGTCGGCATGGTCTGATCTTCGGGCCCGCTCGTTTGACATCGCTTTTGGCCGCAATGGGCGTGGGAGCTAGGAAGGGGACAGCCGGAGAGCCGCGCGGCATGTGAGAATGGGAGGAGAGCGTGGTTGAGCAGGCCGGGACACGACGCAGAGGTTGTGGTGTGTTTGACACGACTGCAAGACCGAACCTGGCTTGTAGTGTGGGAAATGGACTCGGCCACGTTACCCGAATCGAGTCGTGCGGCCCTGATTTGGATCTGTAAAGGATTTTATAAAAGATTTGTGCGTTATAGTGTACTGTCTGCGGCACTCTGTCCAGCTCGCCCGCCTGCTGTGGGTTCTGGGTCTAGCCGCCGCTGGTCTGGGTCCAGTGGCCCTCCCTTCTGCTACTTGAATTTGCCCGTGCCTATGTGACGTCACCTGTTTTGAAAATGTGTCACGAAGGGGTGTATCTGTTGGTATTTTCTTTTGTGTTAAATTTTTTTTGTTGTATCCGTTACTGGTTAAACTTTATCTTATTGTAGTCTCATTGTAGTATCTCATTGTAGTCTCCTTTTGGGAGCTTTACTGTGTATAGTATTTAATTAACTTGCAAGTCACTTAATGCTTGGTTGAAAGATTAATGTTGTTGTTTGAATAGTGCGGTTGCCCGTGCTTGTAAGAATTTTGAGTCTTTAAGATACAATTTTATTTGGCCAAAGAAAAGTTAATATAAGTGTTGTTGTTATAAACTGTGAATGTTGCTTACGTGTCCCGGCCCTCCCGCTCAACATCAATTGGCTGATTAGGGTGGATTAACCAGCACAGCCAGAACCGTTCCTAAATGTACATCGGCGCAGTCCCTGTCAGGTTAACTTGCGTGGCGTCATCGTCCTCGCACCATGCCGTTGATCGTCATCTTCCATCGTCTCCTTGGGGCGTGGGATGTGTGCCTGCATTTCAGCAGGTGGAACGCAGCGCCCGTCTCGCGTATCGGTGTCTAATTCATTCACTGGTACGCACGAAACTTCCTCAGTTCCACACTGTGTTCCCACGCTACAGCCGGCGGCGGTTGTCTCTGTGGAGCTCGGCATATGGAGATCTCGTCCTACAGCGGCTGGCCCTCCACCTGTTTTTAAGTTGCTCTGCGCCTCCGCTCACGGCACTTTTGCTTTCTGGTATGCCCTTCTGTATCAGACATAGGCAGTGACTCACGACGCTCTGGAACTACGGCCGCATTTAGCACGATCAGCGAGTCTATCACAATTTTACATCGTCACCGCCGAAAGGGAGGCGTTTTCGGAGTGGATTCCGCGACACCTAGAACGGGAGTTTCATCTGCCCACAGCATCGGAGAATACTGCTCTGGATCATCAGGTAGGGCTGCATGCCGCTGTGAAGCGGCAGCAGTTCTGAGAGCGACAACGTAAGACACGGGAAGCAGTGTTGTCTGCGACGGTGGGGCCATGTCCGCAGGCAGTAGCTGTGTGATCCGGCGTTGGATGCATTCGGGTCGGAGGTGGCCCTCCTTACGATGGTACGACAATCGTTGAGATAGAGATAAGAGGGGGTATGTTTTTCTAAGGTCAATTTGGACTTGTCAGACTTCGTTCGAAATTGCGAACATTTTTCTTCCGACATGGCTCTATACCGTGCCGTAGGAGTGAATAGCCGACTCGACTTCTTCTGTTGGGAGTTCAGATGGAAGTTCAAAGAACCACATCGTGGAGAGTCGCAAACCAGCGTGATCGACGTCCACTGTTCATTTGGATTTCTTTCTCAATAAGAAAAATTGGCGCGTTTGGGGGACTTAGAATCCTCATTTCGCGATCGAGAAGTCTCCTCACCTCCAATGGTGGAATAATCAATGAGATATTCCTTGATGACACGGTGGGTACCGACCTGTGTGTGAAGGTTTTGGAAGATGATTTCATCCCCATTATGCAACATGACCCTGATTTCGACAAGACGTGGTTCATGAAAGACGGAGCTCCACCCTATCAAAACAAGAGAGTGTCTGTTGTCCTGGAGCAGCACTTTGGGGACCCCAGTCTGGCTCTGGGGTACCCGGAGGCCACTGACATGGGCCTCGATTGGCCGCCATATTCTCTAGATCTGAACACATGCGACTCCTTTGTTGCGGGACTGTATTAAAGACAAGTTGTACAGCAATAACCCCAAAACTATTGCTTAGCTGAAACCAACCATTCAGGAGATCATCGACTGCGTCGATGTTCCGATACATCAGCGAGTCATGCATAATTTAATTATTCGTCTGCCCCACATCATCGCCAATGATAGCAGGTACATCGAACATGTCACAACATAAATCCGAATATCTGTAGTGACGTTTACATGTTAATTAAAGTGCGTGCAGGAAGTTTTTTTTTCCTATAGTTCAATAATTGTCACCCTGTATGTGGAGGATGAATGTGGCACCCTTCTAGGACCCGGAATGCCGTCAGATTATCGCTGCCCCGTTAGCGGACTGCGAAACACGTGTTCCCCGATACCCTTCGCCGTTGGCATGATGGATGGAATGTGCAAAACCAGCGTTCCAGCGGATGCTAATACAATATGGAAAGGACTTGGATCATGGCATCATCCTACTTTGCACTTTTATTACACGATGTTCCACGAAGTCGCGTCCTAACCTCCGTCACCAAACTGACAGACGGGAAGCCGCTGAATTAAAGCCTATCGTCACTTACACGGCGCTAATTGGAAGGGGTCATCGTGCGGTCGCGACGGCAAGACCGAGCGAGCGGTGAAATCCTATCAATGCAAATCCTTGATAGCCGTCCAAGCCGACAACAGGTGATCATGGACCTCACTTTGCTGGATAGTCGATCCTTAACCAACTATGCAACATTATTGAATCCTTTCCAGACCATTATCGACGATTTTACCGGGAAGGGGATATAGAGGAGAGAGATGACAATGACATTCTGCAGCATGTGTCGCGCATCTTCGACGACACGGAAGTATCGTCGCCTTAAGTCGGATTGTGCAGGACGACATTGAGCGTGGGCTAGATATGGGTGCACTTAACAAGTCGTCCGAGCCGGACGGACTGCGACTCAAATTCTGTCAGCCTTTCCGCACTCACATTGATGCCACGTTTGATCGCCATGTGCGGGGAGCTGATGTCTCCCAGCTTTAGCGTGTCACCTGCCTTCCTGGAAGAACTGCTCATCCCGACACACAGGCATTCCAGAAGTCGATCGAACGAGGGCTACCGCCAGATTGCAATGTTAAATTCGGACTATAATATCTTTTCTCGCCTCCTGGCACTACGCATAAAGACGGTCCCGCCTCTAATACTTTCAACGGAGCAAACGACACAAGGATGGTAAGTGTAGGGATCTGATAGCTCTCGCCACATCCTGTAGCATCCCAGCTGCTGTGATCTTAATTGACTTCGACCTGTCTTCTGACAGAGTACACCACAGGTTTCTTATGTTAGTACTAGCCCGCGTGGACTTCCCATATGACTTCATCGACGGAATTTTTGCACCTCTTACGCCGAGCATCGTCGTATGTACTGGTAAATGGACTTATGGGGGCTTCCTTGCCAATCTGGCATTCGGTTCGACAAGGATGCCCGCTCACCAAGATATTTTACTCAATAACACTGCAACCGCTCATAGGAAGGCTGAAACGCCGACTTCTGGGGATTGCATTGAGTGGCTATACCTTCCACTGAAGAGCGCATGTTGATGACCTTCTACTGCTGTTACGCTCAAGTGACGAAGAGCGTTCTGTGCTTGAATGGATTAAGCAGTATGGATTGACGGCAAGAAGCCACATGAATGTAGATAAGCCGGCGGCGATTCGTGTCGGAAGAAACCTCCAGGAGGATTGCGTGCGCCCCTCCCACAGGTGGAAGTGATCACATATTTGGGTTCTCAGCGGGGAGCTACTGACAGACGTACAGGCAGTTTTCTAGGTATGCCAGTGGACTGTTATAAGGAAATGGCTTTTAGGGTTCTGTGTCTCAATCAGTGAAAACACAACCCATGTAGGACCGCTTTGCTGTTCGTCTGTCTCTCCAACTGTTAAAAACTTTTTTTCTCTGGAACGGGTTGACTTATCAAGTTCAAATTTATGTCGTACACTTAAATCTGTAGTCGCATGCAGGTGTTCAAATGGATCTGGGCGCTATGGGAGTTAACATTAAGGTCATCAGTCCCCTAGAACTTAGAACTACTTAAATCTAACTAACCTAAGGACATCACACACGTCCATGCCCGAGACAGGATTCGAACCTGCGACCGTAGCGGTCGCGCAGCTCCAGACTGAAGCGCCTAGAGCCGCTCGGCCACAACGGCCGGCCGTAAGCAGGTGTAAAAAGTTAAGGTCCTAATTTAAGGCAATTAAAAGATACGGCCACTTGGGTCATATTTTTGATACTGTACTTGCAAACACTTTCATCACTACCTGTAGGGTACTTTCCGTCTACGTAGAACCACGAAATTCAGCAAGAAGGAAGGTTTTACAGTAAAAGTAAAGTAAAGATTACAAGTAAAGTAAAAGATCTGAAACTTGTTAAATTGTAAGTATATCACATAAAAATTATTTTTTGCCACTTGAACGAACATGACATTCATTATCCTTCAAAAAAACAATAGATGGACAACACTGCATGCAACTGTAAGATGTAAGTTGTGTTCAAGCAGTTTAACAGTAAATAATTTATTAGATCTTCTCTTTCGAGATATTCTAGCAGAGTGTTCCGGTTTTTGTATAATTCACTCCACCACTTAGCACGCAAGGAGTGCCCACTTTTAGACATCAGAAGTACAGCTGTTGGTGTACCTAAAATATGTGACTGAATAAAGAGAACCTCTGTTTCATGACAAACAAACAATCTGTTCCTTGTACATAGAATTACTTTATTACATAAAGTGTCGTACACATTCGGGTTAAGGATGCGAAAATGATAATGTTACGAAAATAGTCTAGGAAGATCATGTGTGAAAAATATGACAAAAGTACAAATCCAAGCTGAAATTTCCGCCAGAAATATTCACTCTGACAACATGAGCTAAGCCTGTGTAAGTGAGCAGTGTTTCCTGTCACTTGTATGACTTATTCGAATTCAAACCTTAGGATGACGTGGGTGTTACTCCAAGCTTACGCAGTTTTGAAGTGAAAGTATGCGAGTGACTTCAACATTTTTAGTGCCTCAACAATGAGTCATTTACCTTTCAAAGTGTGCAAAGTGGCGGCAGTGAGCAGCTGCTGCGTGCCACGTGTCTTGTATTGTCAACCTAATAGCACTATAATGGCCTTTTGGCGGAATTTAACCAGTCCAAATCTTCCCTTAGTTTCCGTGAAGTGGAAGACTGTATATTTCTGTTGCCTGAAACTAAATGGCTCTGTACACTCGCCATGGCTGGGCACTTCCAGCTAGAAGGTTAACTAGAATGACTGGTTTTCTCTACTTTGGAGATCTACGAGGGACTCTGCACGAATATGGCTGAAACAGAGCCTAGTGACCCAAAACTGTTCACACAAAAACCTCTCCCTTTGTCGCCACAGATCGTTAAGAGTCCGGTGTAAAAGTCGGAAAAAGAGAGACCAAATCATCCCTCCGCAGCAGACTATATTTTCGTTAATTTCCCCACTGTACCGCGGCCACGCGTCGCACTAACACTGGTATCGGCCAACGGGAGTGCCTGGAACATTCAGTGCTTGCTTGTTCAAATGGCTCTGAGCACTATGGGACCATCTGTGGTCATCAGTCCCCTAGAACTACTTAAACCTAACTAACCTAAGGACATCACACACATCCATGCCCGAGGCAGGATTCGAACGTGCGACCGTAGCGGTCACGCGGTTCCAGACTGAAGCGCCTAGAACCGCACGGCCACAACGGCCAGCGCTTGCTTGTTCAAGTCAATCAGAATTTTCCTAGCACACTTCTGAGTCGCAATAACGGCGCCTTGTCTTCCTTTCGTTCAGTCAGTGTCCGAGTATTTGTTACTGTTTTTAAGTTTCGCCAGGACAGGTGCGTTTACACTTGAAGCCCATGTTCTATTCACGAGAGGATCATATGATCCGAGTGTTTACTAAAACTGCGACTTCGAACGGTTTTCCACCTGCGTTAGAAATGCGGAGAGGCTAGGGCCAAGACCATTTTCGTCTGAAATACGCTCCCTGCGGTGAGGGTCAGTTTACCGTGCTGGCTAATGTTTCCTGAAGTGGATTTCCATGTCTGGCTTCTGCGTCCTAACCTGAGCAACTGGCCCCTTTCATTTCAGTTCGATGTTGCTATAAAAAATTTGCACATTTATCTGCATCCAAATTAGCAAGCGACTACCAATACCATGTACATGAAAGCCACGTATGTGGAAATTGGTAAGCGCACTCCTCATGATGGAAATTAAGGTAATTACATCCAAAGTAGGGCATCTGCCGTATCAGTCGAATCGGCGTGTCTTGGAGAATCACATGTGAGGTGGTGAAATACCCGGCCACCTTACAATATATAAACTGAAGACCCTTGCTAGTTTCTTTTTGTACTTCTGGGCTAGTTTGAGGAACTGCTTTAGAGATTATATGTTCTTGGAATTCCCAGGACCATTATCTCGCAAGAACAGATATCGCTAACGGAACCCTCAATGTGCGTGTCCCACTCGCACTTGGACATATATATAATGTGTATGTACAGTCATGCGGGCGACATTGGAAACCCCGTTCGCAGCCTATCCGTGAGAAGGTGGCAACACAAGATGACGGCAGCGAAATGCTGGAAGACTTGCCGAGAATTGATGATTTGCGCAGGATCTGCCGTTAGACCATAAACTTAGAGAAGTATAACGTACTGTGCCTAAAAGGCAGGTGACATCCTTTACTGTTCGATTACACTACCGACGAAAAATCATTGGAAGCCACAGCTATGTAAAATACCAAGGAGTAAATATCGAGAGCTACCGAAACAGGAGTGAACACTTAAAACAAACACTGGGAAAAGCAGGTGCCAGGCGGAGATTCATTGGGATAACCTTAAGCGCCCTCAGAAGCGACTTCCAACCAAACTGTGTGCCTATGGAATATCGCCTCAGTTTTGGGACTGGATTCGTGTATTTTTTTGTCAGAGAGGTCACATTTAGTAGTATTAGACGGAAAGTCATCGAGTAAACAGAAGTAATATCCGGCGTTCCCACGGAGGTGTTATAGGCTCTCTATTGTTCCTGCCTTCAATTAAACTAAATACTTAGGAACTACAATTACAAATAACTTAAACTGGAACGATCACATAGATAATGTCGTAGGTAGAGCAAACCAAAGACTGCGATTCACTGGGAGAACACTTATAAGGTGCAACAGGTCTACTAATGAGACTGGTTACACCATGCTTGTCCACCCTATTCTGGAGTACTGCTGTGCGGTATGGGCTCCGCATCAGGTGGGACTCACGGACGACATCGAAAAAGTACAAAGAAGGACAGCTCGTTTTGTATTTTCGCGAAATAGGGGAGATAGTGCCACAGACATGATACGTTAATTGGAGTGGCAATCGTTAAACCAAAGACGTTATTCGTTGCGACGGGATCTTCTCATGAAATTTCCGTCTCCAGTTTTCTCTTCCGACCGTGAAAACATTCTGTTGCCACCCACCTACATAGGGGGTAATAATCATCACGATAAAATAAGAGAAATCAGCGCATACACATAAATATTTAAGTGTTCGTTCATCCCGCGTGGAACGGTAGAGAGACAGCTTGAAGATGGTTCACTGAACCCTCTGCCAGGCACTTTATTGTGGATAGCAGAGTACTCACGTAGGTGTAGATGAAGGACATGTAATTCTGTTATAATACAGAGACCTAGTATTTCTCATCAGTTAGGGACTAATAGAAGAGATAATAGATCCACTAGCACGGAGATGCTCAAAAAACTTCAGCAGCAGACGCTGGAAGACAGACGATGTGAATCACAACGATATTTGCTATTGAAACTCCTAGAAAACGAGAGTCGCGCCACACTTTATTCCTCTCAAACGTACCTCGCAAAATGGTCACGAGGAGACAGAGAAATTAGGGGTCATACAGTGGTTTATCGACATTCGTTCTTTTAACGCACCGTTAACGAATGCAAAAAATTAGGGAGGGGATGGGGGGAGCGTGTTACCAGCTGTCTACTTTAAATATATCTTAAGCTTTGTGACGAGTACAGATGTAAACATAGAATATAATGAATTTATGGGAGTGAAATAAAAATCATATCACGGATTGTATGTATGAAAATGCGCGTATGATTGGGATAGGTTTGAGAATTCAGTAGGGTAGGAAGCAATAACGTGCTGCAATCATGGACTACGAACGTAGTGGTCTGTGACCGAATTTGCTGAATCTTACAGCACAACCTTAGTGGTTTGACACGGCTATGACCATCTGGGACGAGGAAACAGAGGCACTCGTCGTTATTCACGGTTTGCCAGTAGTACCATTGCCACATTTGTACGAGCGTCGTCCTGGTGAGATGTGGATTTGCCCTACGTTGCAGCACGTCCTGCTTCGAAATTACCTCGTTGTAGTGCTAGAGGTTTATATGGCCCTCAGTTCGACATAGTAGAAATCTAACGGTGCGTTAAATCCAATACACATGATACTTGCTCACTATGCATCTCACAACTTATCAGGCAGCAGTCAGCTACAGCAAAATGTAAGTGGTGAATAATCATCACTGTAGTTTCAGAGCGGACACGCATGAGGTCTGCTATTTGGCTTAAGAAGTTCGTCGTTAGCTGGAAAGCGCCAGTTTCAGTCGAGACGTATTCGAGTAGTGATCAGCGGAAAGAGCATACGTACCATAAATCCAACCTGCATATAACGAAGGGCGTCGGTCATGCCATACTTTGTTCCTATTTCTACACGTGATACACACCTGTCGCTGTGTATAGCCCTCTTATACCACTGATCCCATACACGATCCATTGTCATGGCAGTGTCACGTGAATGACCCGAAATTTCACGCTTTGTTTTAATGAATCGATCAAATTTACTACTGTACTTATACAGCGCTCTTTGAGCTGAAGGGGCTCGATGGAACTTTCTTTTACATTTCCAATAGAGTTGGAGCTCTCATCTGAGTTGGGCATGGGACTGAAACTCTCGGTCACACGGTTGCGGACGGTTTTGGCACCATTCGGTATATATATATGGCAGTTTCGTACTATCTTATTTATGTTTTGTTGCAAGGTGTGATCCTTTGGTAATATTCTCTTGCTGGTGTTTCATGTGTAACTACTGTTAGTGTGTTACTACAAGAAGAGAAGCTGAATGTTCATCGTTATTAGATTTCCGAAAAGCATTCGACACGGTAAACCACTGAAAACTTTTAACAAATGTACGTGCATATGGAATAGGCTCCCAGAAATGTGACTGGCTCGAAGAAGTAATAGAAGCCTGTATGATGTCCTCGACGATGAGTGTTAATCGGAGACAGGAGCAACATCAGGATTTCCCTACAAGGAAGTGTCATGATAGTGTTGGTATTTTCTATGTACATAAATGATCTGCCAGAGAAGGTGGGTAGCAATCTGCGGTTGTTCGCTAATGAAGCTGCGGTGTACTTGAAGATTTCGAAGACAAGTGACGGTAGATTGATACGAGATGAACTAGACAAAATTTGTAGTTGGTTTGATGAAGAAAAATATAAGTTAATGCTGCCCAGTAGGAAAAATCCAATCCGTTATGTTCGGATTCAGCCTCAGTAGTGTCCAGCTTGACAGTCATATCGATGCGTAACAAGTTTCCTTTAATTTACGTCTATGGTCACAATCTGTTTTGCTTAACAGATTACCGGTTTCGGTCTTTAATGACCATCATCAGATCTGTTTCATAAAAATAAAGTCCTAATGTAGTGCAGCCATAGTGGCATCGTCAAATGTTAAATGTGGAACATTTGACGATGCCACTATGGCTGCACTACATTAGGACTTTGTTTTTATGAAACAGATCTGATGATGGTCATTAAAGACCGAAACCAGTAATCTGTTAAGCAAGAAAGATTGTGACCATGGACGTAAATTAAAGGAAACTTATTACATATATGGGTCACTGTGGTTTTTCGCGACGATGTCGCAGCTTGTGAATCTATGCGTAACGTTGCGTAGCGATATGAAATGGAACGAGCGTTTGAGGATTGTGGTAGTGAAGGCGAATAATCGACTTCGGGTTCTTGGAAGAATTTTAGGAAAGGGTAGTTCGGTCGTAAGAGAGACCCTATACAGGACGCTAATGCAACATATTCTTGAGTACCGGACGAGAGTTTCGGATCCGCAACAGGTCGGATTGAAAAATGACATCGAGATATCGAAGAAATTCAGAGGAGAGCTGCTAGATTTTTTGCCGGAAGGTCAGATCAGCATGCAAGTGCTACGGATGTGCTTCGGGAGTTCAAGTAGGAATCCCTGCAGGAAAGAAGATATTCTTTTCGAAGAACACTACTTAGAAAATGTAGAGAACAGGCAGTCGAAGCTGACTGCACATCGGTCTGTTAATGCAACAGGATTGGCCAGGAGGGGAAAGCTGCAGGCACCCGTAAAGAAAACATATTTTATATGCATGGAAGTTTAATGCCATAAACAGTCAGGCCCGGAGAAGCCGCCGGGACTGAATGGGCTACCGCCCAAGAGAGCAGGAGAAGGGGCCGTCTGGTCGATTTGGAAGCTGCCAGCTGGAAGCTACCGCTCACGGTAGCTGGTCGCGGCTCTACCCTCACTTGACCACCTCCAAGCCTTCCTACTGGTCGGTCGGATCGTAAGATGCCCAGTTTGGTAGCCTTACCTCGTCAACAACACATGAATTTAGCTGCTGATGGTTCAAAACGTGAGTTTCAGGGTGGTTCTATCCGGTCTTGGGCAACGAGACAGACGCTGCAACTTACCGCCAGGCGGAAGGCACTGACGAACCTCAAGTGAAAAATAAAAACTAAATTTTTATGCTAGTAAACCCATTCAGTAACTGCCCGCACTGTACAGCTCCTACTGCCGCCAACATACATTCGTGTAGGGACCACAACGATAAGTACGAAGAATTGCCGTTCATGCGAAGGCATATAGACAGTCATTTTTCCCTCGCTCTGTCTGCGACTGGAACAGGAAAGGTAACGACTAGTTATGGTATAGGGCACCGTCCACCACGCACCGTACGGTGGCTTGTAGAGTACTTACGTTGATATAGAGGTAGATGTGTATGTAGAACATCAAGTGCCCTGCTTAAGTATATCCAATATGCCAGCGGCCGAAATTTCGCTGAAATATGAGAGGCACGTCGTCGGAAACTTTATGCTAAAATGCCTACCCAGCAGGAATTTTCACCAGCTACAGCTTAAGGCTTATTAAAGTCAGTGATTGACGCACGCCTGTGGTCACTAAACAAATACCGTGTTCGTGCGCCTTCGACGCCTGTTGTCAAAAGTGTTGTCCTGGGATATGGCGAACTTCGACGTCGCTGGAGTCACAGAGAGATATTTGTCATCACCCCGGCCGGAAAGCTCTGCGGGCATCTACACGCTACAGATTATTACGTCACATTGAAGTGGAAAGAATCGTACCCGAGAAGAACAGCTCAAAACATCGCGCAGCCTCATAAGGGTGGCTGAGCAGGCTTTCGGCACTATGAAATACGGTGAATACTCAACACAATCATGTTGGACACCTCCATAACGTATGTAACCGATGGTGAGTGGACTGCTGTTCACGTTGATTTTGCAGGGATTACGCCTGCACGGTCTTACGTGGAGAGAATGTTCTCATAATCGGACCTGCAGTAGTCGAATATTAGGTGGCAAAGTTTATGTGGTTTCCATTTACGAATGATTCAAATATGCACACTTTTGACCCTTTATAGCGGAATTATTAAAAACTTTTTTACAGTGGACAGTGTCCTTGGAGTACTGAAACACAAAATATGATTTTACCTCACCCATATAAATATGATACTGAATAATTGAAATTCTACGTTATTTACAACGGCATGATCGATGTGTTGCCATTCTATGATACAGCCGCTGTTGACAGCATATGGTAGATCCAAATACACTTGAAACCAGTTACACATGTTATCTATTACACTGAAGTAAATGAAACCGAAAGCCTGTCTCCGTATAGCAGTGGTTCCACTTTTAAAGTGAGATTACGGATATCATTCACAAAGTACATAAACAAGATTTTTTTTCAAAATGTGAGCATCATAAGTTTTTAAACACATCATCAAAAAATGAATAAGGAAGTAATCCATTTGATTAAAATGAAGGGAGATATCATCCTCTAGACTAAAGTAAGCTTTTGTTAAAATGTTTTGTCAGTAATGCCCGGGTTCCTACTTTTGAGTGGTTTTCTGCACCTGCTGCGTCCAGCTAAGATCCGCAGTCCTGAAATTGAACGAACTTCTGTGACAGACTATTTAGGTATGAATATGAAGCTTCATAGGGTTTCATACAGGAAATCTCTAGTATACAAACAACTTTAGATGTATGTATAATTAGACAAGCGCAATCTAGACTTTGTCTTGGCTTAATACAAGAAATATGAAATCCAAATGAAAAATATTTAGTGCAATTCGCTGTACTAGATCCATTAAGTCCTTAAAGCGCATACCGACAAACTATCTACCACGATAGCTAGAATAATCCATCTCTTTTTGTACGACAGTAATTTGTAGCAATAAAGATTGTATTTATTACAGCGTAAACAATATGAATACATAAACTGAGTAATTACTACGGGTATGCCTGGTTTGTTTCATGAGAAACGAAATTTATCATAGGAGGCTCTATTCGAGCTTCCTTACTGCAACACTTTTTGACAGTATTCTGGAGATGTAGGTACGCTGTGCACTGTGAAAATCCATGCATATTATGAAAATGAATGTACGTATGTGTGTATATGTGTGTACGTTCCACATCTTCCCCTGAACTATTGGGCCGAGTTCAATCAAACATGGTACACGTATCCCTTACTGTCAGGCAACAATTGCTGAGGGGGTAAGAACCACCTCCCTACCATAGTTCAGGCGACATGACGTCATAAACAATGAGATGTGTGAAAAACTGCCGCATGATGCGTGGTGTTTAGATTAATTACTTCTGTTTTACTAACTGTATTCTCAAATAAATCTGGTAGGCATTATCCACGTATGTCGCTAAATGCACCTACGAAATTACAACGTGGTACCACACGTACTTCTTGTGATATGACTTCATGAAGACTGAAATGCGTGAAAAACTGCCATTTTGTGCATGACGTTCAAAATTCTAACTGCTTTGCTACTAACTCTATTCGCAACACATATTGCAGACAGTTTCCACATATACCGGTTCTATGTACCTACACAACTATATCATTTTACGACACACAGTTCAAGAAATATGACGCTGAAAATACTGAAATATGTGAAAAAAATCTCACATCATACATGAAGTTCTATTAGATTTATTCTTTACTACTAAGACACTCCTATAGTCAACAGCACGAAATACCCAGTAGCACTTGAGACAGCTTTCAACTGTGTATTGCAAACGGCTGTAGGCGAAGACAATGGTCGTCTATTGTGCTATGAAAAAGCGTTGCCAAAGAGACGTTTAGAAAATCGTATGGTAGACTTGCATTTGTCATTACAATTAACATAGAACAGAGGAAGTCTGTTAAAGACTGGAGAGTGGATTTGATATCTGTATGTTTTTTCCACACCGATAGGTTTATGTCGCTTCCTCGATGATAGGCTCTCCCAAGAGTTTATTCATTGTACACGGTACTACCACTACTGTTTATAATCAAGTTCTGCGTTAAATAAACACTACAGAGAATTTTTATTTTGCATACCATGTTTCTTAATTTGGATACTGGACCTACACATTTGTATGTTATGCATATTTCTTCGCAAGACTGTTTTCATAATTTTAAAGGTGCTTCCACGATCCACGGAGATTAATTATTTTTCTTAATATTACACTATAAAAAACAGGTCTTTTTTTGTTTTCGTTTGTGACAGAAAATTCTCAAAAGGAATACGTGGCGCAATGCCGGGTTTTTCACCGAGTATTGTAAAAAATTTGGACGCAGCTTTATATGCGTTCCTCGTCCCCTTGAAACGGTGTCGCCCATTTCCTGTTGGATCTGCTTCGTGCGGGGAACGCAGACACTCCTTTTCCGGCCTCACATTCGGCCTACGCAGGGCTGCCTATTGCCTTATTGCTGGGAGCACCTTCAGTACACAAAGGGACGCCCGCGGGTTGCCTTTGCGGCGGCTTACCTGCGCGCCATCTGCCGCGCCTGCTACATAATTCATTTTCACATCAAACGCTGCTGCCATCGCCACGTATTGGCGACGCGATGAAAACGCATCAGCAGGCCCTTAGGGTTCCTCGCAAAGCCCCCGACTCGCCGTGCGCAAGTGACGCGCTTCCTCGCTTTTTCTCTCTGTGAAAGTAACGCGAGAAAAACCCAAATGCGCTTATGGCTACGTGTAACTACAGTAGACGTTAATGTCCCACCATTGTCTTATTTCACTGGATAAAATGAACAAAGGCTGAGCGTCGCATTTAGTTTTAGTGAGCGTAGGCAGTTGCCTATAACGAAACAGTGACCGCTGGAAATTAAAACTGTAGAGCGGTCACAGGTCACATGTAACTTTTTCTTCGCTTTACATGTTCCACTCGACGAATGCGACCACCTTCAGAAATTAGGTGACAGAGGGACCGCTCGTTACACTCGTTACGCTGCGTGTAGCGCCTCCGGCTTCGAGTGAAACATGTAGAATAAAGAAAAAGTTACATGCGACTTGTGGCGTCTCTACAGTTTTAAGTATTTACTTTTCACTTCCTTTAAATAAGACATATTTTCACTGCCACTACTTGAAGCTTTGAACGTACTTATCTCATCATGGAACGCAAGTAAAATAATAAAAATAAAATTCTGTTATCTTTCACAAAACATTAGTTATCTGCGTCACAAACGCATTGTGTTGCACGTAGAAGATAGTACACCTAGAAATACATGCTGTTTTCTGGTCATTACTTCAGTATAGTGACACATTTTAGAATCCCATGAACGAATGTGCACCGGAGACCGCCATAGGAGTTTCCATCAATTTCTACAGTTTTTGCTGTTGTTAGCCATGAGGCTGTGTTTCGAGCAGTATTAGTGAAGATTTCACAATCTACACCTTTAAGTGCTGTCTACTATATATTAAAGCTATTTGGAATGAGTTCTTAATTATTCAGTTACTGAATTTTACTCTGAGTAAAATACTATTTATTTAACAAGTGGACTGTAAAGCCTTACGTCGTCGGTGATGCTCAGTCAACTTTTAACAGAAGAAGCTTCTTTACTATGGAACCTGTGATACCTGCAAATCAACTGAGTTTCTATATTATTTTAACAATTTTACTAGTATCTCGTTTTAATTTCAAATATTGTCCTCTTCAAAATCGATTTAACTTCTAACCAATTTCTGAAAATACGAGTAAAGCCTCCGAATTGTTTATGTAAAAACTCTTAAAGCATTTTAAACAAAAGAAACTTTATTAACATACTGTGTCCTTATTCCTCATCTCTTCGTATTTATTTCTCAACAAAGTCACCGACAAACATATTTTGCCCGTTTGTTGATATCGTCACTGTCGAACGTCTGACTTCGTTGACGGAGCCACGGCCTCACCTCAGCACCGCTTCGTCACTATCAAAGTGAAATCCACGCGGGTTTTCTTTAAGTTTCGGTAACAGATGAAAATCGGACGGTGCCAAGTCGCGACTCTATGGAGGACGATCGGTAACAGTGAATCCAAGGCGCTGGATTGTTGCAGATGCCGCAGCCTTCGTGTGTGGTCTGGTACTGTCAACTAAAGAAGTGGGTGCTCCACTCATGGACGAATTCTTCGAATTCGAAACTATTTCTCACGCACCTACATAGTTACGTTACACACCTCCGTCATACACACTACAACTCGGAGCCCTCTATCGGCGGAGGGCTGCGGCTTGCGTCAGCCAAGTGGGAAGGTCGACTGAGTAATACTTCAATCGATACTGAGAATAAAAAATTCAGAGAGACTCATTTTCAGCACTCAGAAATACTCCTGCTTCATCTAATTTCACTTACAGCTGTTGGAGTGTGGTAGAGTAGTAATGTAAAAGATAAACGATTAAATACAAAGCCGGCCGAAGTGGCCGTGCGGTTAAAGGCGCTGCAGTCTGGAACCGCAAGACCGCTACGGTCGCAGGTTCGAATCCTGCCTCGGGCATGGATGTTTGTGATGTCCTTAGGTTAGTTAGGTTTAACTAGTTCTAAGTTCTAGGGGACTAATGACCTCAGCAGTTGAGTCCCATAGTGCTCAGAGCCATTAAATACAAAACTGACAATATTTTCCTGGCTGCAACAATTTTAGATTGAAATAGAACACTGGTTCCTAGGTATGTTCCATGTTATTCGTTTGGAAAAACCTCAGTTTCTCGGAGCAATTACCGAAATTTTAGGAAAAGATTGCGGCACTAAAAAGTGACTGCCATCATTCAAAAATGGAATAAGAAAGTATGTTATTCTTCTATTACAGGGCTCGGTAGAGACGAAAGTGTACGAAGGTGCCCTACTCTTCCCCATCGGCAGATCGTACAGATCTACATCTAGACGATTAGTCTTCATGAAAAGGTCTTTGAAACAAACTTACGAAGTGTTCTACCAATTGCACCAATTACACGCAGTCCATAATTATAATCCCTGGGATTTTACCTGAATCAGTTTGTCGAGTAACCGTAATGTAACGAGCAATTTTACTGATCATTCGGAAGACATCCTTCATTGTTTGGAGTCAATTGACACTTTCTGCAGGACGTAGTACCGTCTAAATCATTATATACTTCATTTTTATACTTTCATGTCTTTATTTACAAAACGGTAAATGACAGCATGATCTGCAATGTAACAGGGCTTCCCAGATTCTGTTCTAGGTCATGAGCATACATTAAGAACAGTATAGGACCAGTAAACTTACTTAGTGAACCTCAGATATCATTTTGGAATAATTAGTTGATTGGTTCAAATGCCTCTGAGCACTATGCGACTTAACATCTGAGGTCATCAGTCCCCTACAACTTAGAACTACTTAAACCTAACTAACCTAAGGACATCATTCACATCTATGCCCGAGGCAGGATTCGAACCTGCGACCGTAGAATAATTAGTTGACAATTCCTAAATGTGTGACCTGTCTGACAGTAAGTCACGTATCCACATGTACTCACGAGACGATGATCCTACAGGCAGTTGGTTCGGAACGGTGTCAAAAAGTTACTAGAGATCTAGAGATATTGAATGAGCTTGAGATCCCCTGTCGATAGCACTCATCACTTCCTGCAGAAAATGAGTTATTTATGTTTCACAAGAACGATACTTTCTGACTCCGTGCTGGGAATGTGTCAATAGGTCGTTCTCTTCGAGGAAATTTATGATGTTGGAACACTGTGTATGTTTGAGAATCCTATGATAAATAGATTCCAGTGATATAGGTTTATAATTCAGTGGATTATCTTTATTTCCTTTGTTTTGTATTGAGGAGACCAGAGCAGCTCCCTAGTCTTTTGACGAACGGTTGTATATTATCGCTAACGTGAAATTATTTCATCAGCATTTCCTCAGAGAAATCTAACTGGTATACAGTCAGGACCAGAAGATATTCCTTTATCAAGTAATTTATGTTTCTTCGCTACACGAAATGGTTATCTACTAAGAAGTTATTCACTGAAACTTTTACCGCATCTTCTTTCTGGACAGAAATGCAGAAAACAGTGGTCGCTAACTCCGCTTTAGCGCACTGTCTCCGGTAACATTGTTATTATGTATTTAAAGTGTTAGTTTTATGTTACTGCTTGTATGCATTACACACGACCAGGACCTCTTTTCATTTTCTACTTCATTTCAAGAGGGGATTTCATTGTGGGAACAGTTAGCAATAGATCGCAATGAAGTTCGCACTAAGATTCGAGCATTTGTAAATCTGATTCCGCCCCAGTGTCCTGATCTGTTCTGCATACCACGAGTGAACTGTTCCGTATATTATTCATTTAATTGGTTTAAAACACTCAATTGAGATACACGCTATTTCCTTGCGTTTCAGTCACATTTGGTCGACATTAACATAGAAGAAAAGGAGTCTGTCTCTTGGAAAGGATTCACGAAAATTTTTAACAAATTTTGTAAATATACTTTTGTTTTATTGTGTTGGATTCGGATGTTACAGTATTTAGTCTCGCTAAAACGATCTTGACGCCATTAAATCCCTCTGTCTGTCATGACCCTCTCTGTTTGCTCCTAACTGTTTGTCGCTATGATGAGTGTTATCGCAAACATTTACACTTGGAATGGTCTCCTTCACTGACTGCAGCAAATGATGTTCGGACATAACGCCCAGCACAAATGCAGGTGGAGTTTTATCCTTACCGACGACTGTAAACTATATTTTTTCCAGCATACTGAGGCTGCATTGAAGTTCCTACCAGCTATAGTTGTATGAGTCAAGTTCGTACTCGAAATTAGATTCTGGAAGTTCTGCCTCCCTTACTCCCTCAACCACTTCCTCATCATCCTCACAGTCACTATAACACACATTCCCATCTCTTTCACTATCTTCTCACACACTCCCACACGCACATTCTCAAACCACCTTCCTCTTCTGTCGCTCTCTCTACCTTTCCTCTTCTTCTTCTTCCTTTTTTTCCGGAACAACAAATACCAGCTTCGACTTCCAACATATCCCACCTTCCAGGGACAACATTTGTGCTGTTTACTTTTATCGTCGTGTACACAGGGATGGTTTAACAGAGCCTAAAATTGTTATTGAGATACGATATTCCGAAGCTGCTCGTTGACTAGATTTGCTTTACACAAAGATGGGGTGAGAGTATTACTACTTTTTTTTTCTTTTTTGAGGCATCGACCTTCTTGCTGGTTTGATACAGCCACCCACCATTCCTCTCTTGTGGCAAACTCTTCATCTCTAAGTAACACTTGCACCCTATGTCCACAAATAATTTTTTTATGCTTCCCAACCTCTGTATTCTCCTACAGCTTTTACTCGCTACAGTTCACTCAGATACCTTTGAGGTTATTCCCTGATATCCTTACAAGTACTCTAGTGCCCTGCACTCATGTTCTTGTCAACGTTTTCCACGTGTTCCTTTCTTCGACGAATCTGCACAGAACCACTTGATTCCATAATTTATTATTCCACCTACTTTTCAACATCCTTCTGCAGCACTACATCTTAAACGTTTCGATTGCACTCTTTTTTGTCCGTCGTGTGTTACTTTGATTTCAAGGCAACAGAATTCCTTCACCTTGTCTATTCTCTATTCAACAGTTTTGACGAGTCTATCGCTTGTCTCATTTCTGCTACTCCAAATTAATTTCATCTTTTCTTTGGTTTACTCTCAATCCAATTTCTGTACTCATTAGACAGTACATTCCACTTCTTCAGTTTCAGTAAGGATAAAACGTCGTCAGCATATCTGTGATTGTATTCTTTCACCTTGAATTCTACTACCATTCTTGAACTTATCTTTTATTTCCGTCATTGATTTTTCTAAGTGCAGATTGAACAGTGGAGGCGAAATACGGCGTCCTTTACATGATTTCTGACACGAGTACTTCGTTCTTGCTTCTCTCATCTCAATGATCCCTCTTGGATCGTGTACATATCACTATGCAAGAAACAGCATGCGCTATCTTATATGTTCCAAAATTCCACGCATAAAAATGGGATTCATCAGAGGCTCATACCTCGAATTCCATTGTTGGCGGAAGGTGGGACAACTCGGTTTGCACAGCCTAGGAACAATCTGTGTACCGAACAGAAGGATCGTCTTAATGTCAGTATCCTACAGTACGGAGTGAAAGAGTGAATATTACACACTTCCTCCTCCGTAGACAAATGGGTGAAATCGGTTGATTCTTATTGAATGTAATGCCTTAAGGAGCTTATGTAGGCACTGTTTATGGGCAGTTCAATAAAAACACCAGAACAAGTTTTTTTACCAGTTTTTTGCACCAAAGCCGAGCCACGGATTCAAATATGGCTGTGCACAGAAAATGGCTGAAATTTTTACGATATGTTCATAAGATCCCGGTCTCAGGAAATATTCCAAATTTTTTTGATACTTTTCTAAGTTCCCGAGATACAGTGGTTCAAATTTACCGTATTTCCATACATAAAATAAGCAATTAAAATACGGCATAAGGCGAAATCTAAATAATAAACGCAACAAATTCCTCAAATTTTAAGGGCATGCTCTGTAGGCATTTATCTGGAAGTACATTTTCCGGTTTTAAAAAATCTTGATTAGTTCATGGGCGATTCCATAGAAAATAAAAAAAGTTAATTTAACCACTTTTTCGTACCAAAAGTAAGCCAAGAATTCCAAGTTATTAGCTCATGGGCGGTTTCTTAGGCAACCCCAAAAAAGGCGTTTTTCTACCATTATTTCGTACCGAAATCGAGCCGCTGATCCAGGACTGCTACACAAGGGAAATTGCTGAAAATTTAGCATAGATTCTTAAGATCCCGGTCACCGACAATCACGAAAATTTTATTGATACCATTTCCCGGGATAGAGAGGTTCAAAGTTTTCCTACTAGTGCATGTGAAAAACGCACGTAAAATCCGGTGTGTGGTGGGAACGTAGTTTACTGTGTAACGTAGCACGGAGAAATATGTTGTAAATTGTCTCCGTTACCATCGCAAAGTTTCAGAGAACCTTGTGTTGTAATACTGAAACACATTCAAAATATTTGAGCTATAAAATCCGGTCTGTGGTGTAAAATTATTTTTGCGTTATTTGATTTTCAAATTTTTTACTGACCCACGAAGTTCTTTTCGTAAGAGTGACATGCCCTACTATGGCACGGAAACGCTGGAACCAGCGGAAAAATGCCGATATTGGAGGACAATAAAGGTATAATAAGCTCCTCTTTAAAGGCCTGTGACTGAAAATGGAGGTGCCAGCTGCCTCATTCTAGTAGTAGAGCACTTGCCCCGAAAGGCGAAGGTTCCGAGTTTGAGTCTAGATGCGGCACATAGTTTTAATCTGGCAATAAGTTTCAGCTCACAATGTTGCCTACACTTTCATTTATTTAAACATTTTACCGGTTTCAACTTTTCACTCATCATCAGATCTTAAAGAGAGCAGCAAGACACAGGACACGTAATGCTAAAAATCTAAGCCTCCTACGCTTAGCTGTTCAATTTAGAATCGGATGAGGGCTTTAAAGCGGAAACCGGTAATATTGTACATGCATAAAAAAGTGACTAAGACCGTGAACTGTTATGTTTATGCAGATATCAAACACTCTGTTCTTACAAAATTTATGATTTTTAGGAGTTGTTTACTGTAATAAACGAGACTTCCGATAACTTTTTCGTAGCGACGGCCAGAACCCTTTGCTCTCTGCCATACTTACTTCTGAATACTGAACTTTAAGGACTTAACTGTGTTGCAGACAACCTTTTCCGCCAGTAGAGTTACAGGAAGTAAGAGGAAAGATAACAAGAAGAAGGAAGTTAAATAAATAAACAGATAATTTAGTTACAAATATATTATTACAGGTATTGATTGCTGGCTCCTTTCTTCTCTTTTTCTGACCTCTACTAGCATCACTTCGTCAAAATTAAATATAATATGTCCTAAGACCAAAGCCTTAAATTCCTGCCGGCCGGAGTGGCCGTGCGGTTCTAGGCGCTGCAGTCTGGAACCGAGCGACCGCTACGGTCGCAGGTTCGAATCCTGCCTCGGGCATGGATGTGTGTGATGTCCTTAGGTTAGTTAGGTTTCAGTAGTTCTACGTTCTAGGCGACTGACGACCTCAGAAGTTAAGTCGCATAGTGCTCAGAGCCATTTTGAACCTTAAATTCCTGCTTCAATAACTTTCTTCATTTCTGACATGCGATTTTGTTATCTGAACATAATTTCCATAAATCGTCTGCGTGTCTCTTTCTCTTTTTAATCCATGTTCTTCTCAGAAATTTATATTGTCCAGGGCTGCCTAAGAAATGACGTTGTCAAATAACACACCCAACTCAGACGGATTATTGTAAAATGAGTAATATGGTAAATGTGTTTTAGATGTCTTGAACGAACATAAAACATCAACTGTAACAACGGAAAAGTCTCATTCTTACCAAGAATCTTTTCGTCTTATTTGAATGTGTAAGTGTTTGGAGCTTGGGGGAGTCAATGGCGAGTTTTTCTGCGCCCTTGTACTCATTAAAATAAACTAATGCAAATAAAACCTCTAAAATTGTCGCGCACTCATGCACTTCAATTGACCACACAATCATTCCCCCTCACATGGTCTAGAGCGGAGAAAGAATAAAAGTAGCTTTACGTGAGATTAAAACACAAATAAAACGACAAAGGATCTGAAAGAAAGGCGTAGGGAGCGTCACTGACTGACCTCTTACGAAACCATGGCTGAGCCAGTCACCCTGTTAACACATTAAAACCGTCTATATATAAAACCCTGGGAAAAATGTTGGACAAATCACATAGCCTTAAAATTCGAACCAAATTCGTTTGAACGAGCTTGAAATAGAAGGTAGATACGCCGACAAATCTGACGCGGCCCGCTGGTCGGAAAATAAAACACAGTCCAATAAAATGTAGCGGACAGTGACCTGTTGGAGCATCCTCTCGCCGGAACAAGAAGTCATGCATATCAGAAGATGCGTCGCGTCAACGTGGCTGGAAGGAGGTATACGATGGCTGCATTGTGTAGGTTTTACTAGACGGAGCTTACTGTCTGTCATTTCCAACCACTCATCCTCCTACCACCGCAGGACTCTGGGTCTCAACAGCGAGGCCACAGCTTGTGGGAGGGTGGCACACTGAAATAGCAGAGGGTCGCGACACGCCTCCTTGGCTGGTGGGTCATCCCTTTTGGGCCTCCCACATTCCCTTGTGCCCTGGTACCCAGTAGAAAGAGACCCCCTTTCCGAGTCGTTATAGTTGGAGGAGAGCATCCTGAATATTCTGGACAATTTTACTTGATGGATACAACGTTGGAGAGAGTGAAGGGCACTAAGAGAATTGGAGCAGACATGAAATTTAGCATTGGAAGAAGGTCTCATCTACTCCGGCGCACGCAAGCTCCCGTATAATTCTGCGTCGATGACAGTAAAGTCTTGAGGGAGTCGGACCTTGAGAGCACAGCCCGGGAAAACTAGAGCGATCAACAGAGTACCCCTGTTCAGACCTATCGGTAAAGACCGCTACACACAAATACCAGAAAATATCGCATTAAAATTAGAAGCTTGAGTGCAGTCTCTCCTGTACTGCACTAAATCTGTAATGATTCTGGGCCTCTGCAGTAGCCAGGGTGGCAGACGGTTAAAACCCTGGATCTGAGGTTGCACTTGCTCCAGTCCAAGTGACTTCTGCAAATGCCGCATGTTCATCCCAAATGGCATTGTTGCTTTTGGAAAGTGGGCGAAAAGATATTGCAGAGGGCAACGAGCAACATTGTGTAATGCGGGTGAATATGGAGCTGCGAGGAACTTTTAAGCCCGACGTAACACGAGGAGTTGCCGTTGAATGGTAAGTGGTTGTTCACCAGCCTCAGCACAGTGACTGGGTATGGGGCTGATCCTATAAGCATCCATGGCCATCCTAATCCCCCCATGGTGGACACTGTCAATGATCTTCAAATAAGAGGTCCTCGCCGATCCGTCTAGCCGTGTACTCAAGAAGGCCTACAAAACTGGAGCAGACGCGCTTTGTCCGCTCCCCAAGACCTGTGGCTCAGGCACTGTACGCAGGTCTGGCATCGTAGTATTTTATCCGCAGCCGTTATGAAGTGACAAACTGACGTCTTTTAAGAATATAGCTAAAAGCTTTCCCTGTTGGCACTGTACACGGTTAGTTAGCCTAAGAGAGAAAAGCCGTTTAAGCTCAGTCAGCGAGTCGGGTAAAATTTGTCTTGTGCGTTATCATATTTCAACTGTCTGTTTATTGTATTTTCTATGGGGTTCCGGAATTGACTAAGTACTTTTCTAAAACACCGTAGAAGGCCGTCTAAACAAGGTGCTGGGCCCTATCTCAGACCAAAGGTCATTAGACTACCGCGTGGATTCCATCAGGTGCTTGTGTCGCAAGCTAGAGGGACCTAGCTACAGGTGTAGGTCTTTGACCGCAGTACCATACATGAATGTGGTCGCTGCCAGTAGGACCCCATCAGACGAACATTGAAATTTGCAGCACGGAAAGCCAGATGAAATTCTCAAGAATATGGCAGTACCTTCATCTCTCTATAACAGCGTAGTATGGATGCCGAAGGTCAACAATAGGAGCCGTTTTCACACTCCGTAATTGATACTTTTCAACGAAAGCAGACTGTGGCGGACTCTATCACATCCACAATGCAGACACAGGAAGTGAATAATGATACTATTAAAAATACAAGTATAAATGACTGAAGCATATACTACAGTTGGGTAGTGACCAGGTACCAAATGAGCTACAAGATACCTATCGATATGCAAAGGATGTTTGGGAAGACGAAGGAAGAGACTCACTGAAACAGACTCTTTATTGCGTGGCATGTTATCATTCCAGTTCATAAAAGTTTTCATCACGTATACTACGTTCAGATTATTGGCACATATTTATATCATTAAAACCCCCGCCTGGTAAGGGCGTGTGTGCGATATCTCAAAACAACTCAAACGCTTTTAGAAGAGCAAAGCACGAACGCTGCAAGCTATTTAGTGAGCTCATTAACGTAGTTCACGTTTATACTTTCCTCTCACAACTGCACTGCTTACTGCGTAGTCGATTAACAGAGACTCACTAATTATACAACGGCAAATGGTTATATGGAACATTGGGTAGTTGAATAGTTTGAGAAAGAGACGCCACCGAATACGCTGTGGAAATTTTTATTTACAGTCAGCACAAACCCGCTAAAACTATACGACTAAATGAAAGTGACAGTACTGTGATGTTCTACTGTATTAATTCAGCTTTCAATGCCATCATCAAAATTTAATCGACTACCGTCTTCAACGAAAGTGCAATATTCGTAAACAAGATTTAAAAAGATGCTGCACATCAAGACTTAGATACGATAACAGAACAAATGTCGTCGTCGGCATTGAAATGGTAATGTATTTAAAAATCTTCAACGCTAACTAATTATAAAGAAAAAAAACTAGATGAACTTTAACATTAATTCGAAGAAGTATTTACTGTGTAATAATTTAAAATTAGAAATCCTAATAAAATAAAATTGGTACATGACACGAGTACTGAAGAACAACGTATGCAAGATGATACAGAAACAGAGTGAAATATAGAACTGACAATGATAGCAACAGAATGTGAGGATTATAAAGACAATCACAATAAAATAAGTAAATGCAAGAAAAATGGAGGAATAGAATGGAACAGATAGGGTAGAGAAACAATGAGCATGAAGTGAAGTTTAGAAGACCGTCAGTATGGAGCTGTGTTTGGTCATTTAACAACTACTAAGAACTGTGGACGAGATGTTTGTAATTTCCAGGGCCTATAAATTAACCTTCAGTTTTGTTAAGTGTTGGACAATGGACTGTGGTACTCACTCAGTACATACTCAGCAAATGCCGAGTCACATACCTGCAACTTTCAGCTGTGTTCATGTCTCATCAACATAGTTGCTATTCCTCTGCCGGAATGGTCGATATAAAACTTGAAACAATGCTGACAAGTAACTTTATACATCCAACTTCTGGCTAGGAATTGGGTCTTAACTTCTCTACTGAAAATACGCTGGGCTGACGTATTCCTCGCATAACAGGAATTCCAATAGTTGCAAGATTCCTGTATTTTCGCTACTCTCAGTGATACCTACGATTGTACACCACTTCCCCTAAACAATGGAAGGAACAACAGAGGGAGAATAGAAAGGGGTAAAAATTTCAATTTTTGTTTCCTAGACAAAATGTGTTCGATCTAGAGAGAGTTATAACTATTGGTTGAGGTAATAAGATTAGTTAATTGGCACAGGAAGAGGTAGTAAAAGCGAAAATAGTAGGGAAATGTTGTACAGAATGTCGAGTATAATATTTGTTTATAAATGAAAATAATAATAAAACGAAAGGAAAGAGATGAAAGACAGCATCATATCAGTCGAAAGACATGAAAAACATCATTACCCGTTAACGGACCTCATTGTGATTGTTACTCTCTAGTTATTTAACTGACGGTCATGGAATATCTACACGACAGATTTAAATTAGCATACCACCCACAAGAATTAACAGTATGTCCTTCATGCTATTTAATGGCAATTCCACAATGCATCTTAATACATTTAGTTATTTATTATCAGGAATCAGTGCTCAGAAACAGCACTAGGCTTTTTAAATTAAATCATTGCTGCCATTTAACTGTAAGCGTTTTTTATGTATGTATTTCACTATCACGATTTGGATGTACAGCCATTTTCAAATTGAAGGTGAAAAAATTTTTACAGAACTTGTCTAAATAAGAAATCGACATCAAAGTATCACAAAACGTACTTGGATATCTATATCAATCTTATCATTATAACATCTGAGTGCAAATTATTGCAGGGACTGAAGCTTACATTAGGCCTGGCGGACGCACTTCAAAGTATTGTGCTTTCAGAATGTTCGCCGACATCGTAAGTACATGTCATGCATAAACATGTTTAGACATGATTCGTGCACAGTGTTGCCCAACATTATCACTGCACAGTACGCTAAAGTGTGTCTGCTCTGCGTAATATTGGCTGTAAACCTTGTTTTTAATTCGTATTCAGGTCTTATGATGGAACAACTCGTATACAGGGTTTTTCAGCAGTGGTGGTCAATATTCAAGGATATGACAGGAGTAATCATTCGGAACAAAACCCTCAAGTAAACATGGGGTCTAAAACGCATACCTTAGGAGCTATGAGCAATTCTTGATCTTCGATACTGTGAAACAAATCTCTTCTACTGCGTGCTGTTTGCTTTCCATATTTTGGGAAGTGGTAGTATGGACTAAAACAAGAAAAAAAGTCCAGTAAAAATGTGCCTTAAAACGCATAACTTAAGTGCTACGAGCACTACTTCATCTTCGCTAGTTTGAAACACAACTCTTTTAATGAACAAGTGCTCATAACTTTTAAGGTTCGCATTTTGGAGTACATTTTTACTGGACATTTTTTTCTTGGTTTGGTCCATACTACCACTTTACATAATTTGGAAACCAAAGAACTTGCAATAGAAGAGATTTGTTTCACAGCATCGAAGATCATGAAACTGCTCATAGCTGTTAAAGGTATACGTTTTAGACCCCATGTTTACTTAACGTTTTTGTTTCGAATAATCATTCCTGTTATATCCCTGAATACTGACCACCACTTCTGAAACACACTGTATATATAATATATGTTTTGTAATGTTTAGACTACTACATGTCGCAACACACTTGAAATGGCTCTATAGGCGAAATCACGATAGTATAATAAATCAATATTAAAAATTACAGTTAAGTGGGGCCAATGACTTCATTTGAAAAGTATATTATCACTGAAGTCCACAAACGAGGAAATATCACACCTTTAGATGCTTTCGCACATGTTCTGCGTATTTCTTCATCACCAATGGTATCTATTTATGTTTGTCCCCACTACGATAGCTAATAATAATTAATAATTCCGACATTAACAAAGTTCAGGCAAGAGTACATGTAGATTATATGCGCACTTTTGGTATCTTTGAAGTTACATCACATAAGTTAATTTATATTAATTCATATTTTATATTAACTTACATTTTATATTAACTTATATTTTACATTAACGAATATTTTATATTAATTTATATTTTACATTAATACATACTAATTTATATTTGATATTCTTTTTAATTTTCGTTCTCTGTGATAAATTCATCCTATTTGGAATAGTTGTTTACCTCCGTTCAGTTGTGACTGCATATTGTGCTGCCTAATATCTAAAGATACAATTTCTATTCGCAACAACATTCTACAGCTTTATAGTTATTTATGCAGCTGGTATTGCTAGAAAATAAATCTAATTTTTAATATGCAACATCAGTTAATTATCGTTTTACAGTAATATAACAAACGTATTTGTACGGCATACGCAATGAAACTGAAAACATGTTTCTATCTCAACCGCGCCACTGGAACAATTCCAGTGAACGTGAAAAATGCTACGTCGGGAACATTCATATCGACTGCCCCGGAGTTCGCTGCAGCTCATAACATCCATCGGAGAGGAAGGCTACATGTTTGCCTGCTCGTGCTGAAAACGACGTTTCCAAAGGGATGGCCACAACGATCCGCGAGAGGGGTTCGCATGATGTGTTAGGACGTGGAAAACCCTATTTTTTAAATCTCAGAGTTCTAAACGCTATTATATCGAGTGTAAAATTCGTTTCTGAGCACTTGTTACTGTGTCACAGTATTTGTATGCAATATGGAGAAAATGGCAATGTATATGAATACGCGAAAAAGAAGAACTTTTGGAAATTCTGTTTTAAATATTATAACTGTAACAGGACTGTGGTCCTTTAGTATTTAGATTGTGGAGTCAGATACAATATCAGCGTCTGCATACAGAATTTCAGTACCAGTTGTCTCACAGTTTCAGGGCATCGCATACCTTTTTACTATTTTTTACCTGAATGCTAATGTTTTGTATCAAGGATAAAGGGGTGTACTTCTCGAAATAATGTCTAAGATCCTAAATTAATGTTGAACAACTAAATTAGTGAAAGGTTTGAAACAATAATTGCTCCAAGTCCATTAAGGGGGATACGATATAAATATAATATAAACTGACAATACGAAGAATAATGAACAAAAAATAACCGAAAGTCTGGAAATTGAGGAAGTTAACCTTGGAGTTAGGACTTGATCAATTTAGTCGTGGACTATAACATAAGAATCAATCTATACTCCACAGCAGATACAATCGCTTTTACAAGTAAGTACTCACTGATATGAACCTCTACGTTACTAAAACCTTTAACATAATGCACGCTGCACCGCAATTGGGCTTAATAATTACTGAGTCAACAAAGGAAGCTATATAAGAGTGAAAACAAGAAATTGTGTTGAATTAACCATAACGAATATGTTGCAAGATAACTGACAAAATTTTTAAAAAATATGTACGAAACCCAACAAGTAGAGCTGTTGGTGTATTCGAACGGTAGATAAGTCGCTCTCGTAATTAAAAAAAAAAAAAAAAAAAAAAAAACATAATGCCCTTTGGCATTAACACATTCCGTGCACTGAAAATTCTAGATTTCACTTCCTTCTCAAGCGAAATTCAACATGAATAAAAGTAATTTACTTAGCAAGCAGACGAAAACGGCCGATATCGTATGACAACACAGTCGGTGACCTGTGACTGGAATCACGGCTTTCCAGTATCATGTGGCTTAATGCGGAACGACAACAAAGAACTAGGTTAACGCAATGAATAAGTCACACTGAGGTCAACAAAGTTGATTAAACTGTATGGAATTCTAAACCTCCTGCGGAGTAAGTAGCTTAATAATCTCTGGTTTCACTTAAGTATTTGAGTGTTGTTTATTGGTCTGTGACGCTTACGAAGTTAGTACAACGGCAAATAGAGTTCAAGGGAGAGCTTCGATTAGTCACTGCAAGATTGTCACTGAAATTCTCTGCGAACTATAGAGCAATAACGAAAACTGTGGTGTGTGTCGCTGAGAGGTTTCCTTTCAAAGTATAGGGGTCTCACGTTCCGAAACAAGTTGATATAAGTCCATCTGAATCACTTCTTGCGTAAAGACCACCCTGGTATTGGGATACGTACACAGAAATATGTAATTCCTTCTTCCCACACATTAATCGCGAATCAAGAAGAAAAATGTGGAAAGTACTCTGGGGAAACAGAAACTCTCTTCGAACTATGGCTCGATGATTTGCAGAATGCAATCGAAGATGCAATTTTTAAATTTTGCTGATATTTGATTTCAGATGCAACCAATATCGCAAATGCCATGGAAGCCTACCTTGTGTGATTAATTACCATTTGAAACTAGAGCTGCAAAATTCTCTCATCGGAATCAATTCAGCTTCTAATGTCCAAGCTACACGTATCAGGTCCAAAATTAAAGACGTCTGCCACACGCGGCGACACTTACGGGAATGGACCGTCACCGTATTGTAAAAGACAGTTGCAGCTTCAAAGACTTGTTGGAATGGCATTTCATTGACTGACCGTAACATTGTAACGATAGTTCGCAATTGTATTTAAGAAAATACCTTGTTTAATGAAAACGAATCCTTCATCAAAGACATTTGAACCAATCATTTATTATCTCTGTAAGTCTTTGTTAATTGCTGACACTGCCCCAAAATCAAATGTTCTTCCACAATATTAAGCAGGGAACGATTTCAGAGCACATAGGGAGTTGTCTGGTATCACGCTGCCAAAATCAGTGCAATGAAGACATTGAAAGTTAGTGAAATCTCGAGTACATAGAACTGTGAGGACACAGAAAACTGTCAAGAGACATTTTTCTTCATCAGGCATCAGACTGGTTCGACCCGTGCCACGAATTCCTCTCCTGTGCCAACTATTTCAACTTAGAAACTTAGAGTACAATTACAGTCTACTTCCTCACTTATTTGCTAGAGTATTCGAATATCTATCTTCGTCTACAGTTTTTGCCCTCCATAGCCCCCTCTTGTACCATAGATGTTATTCTCTGATGTCTTAATAGATTTCTATCATCTTGTTATTTCTTCTTGTCAGTGTTTTCCTTACATTTCTTTTCTCGCAGATTCTGCTGAGAACTTCCTCATTCCTTACCTTATCACTCTGCTTAAATTTCAGCATTCTTCTGTAGCATCACATCTCTCATTCTTTCCTGTTCTGGTTTTCCCACCACAGTCCACGTTTCACTACCATACAATGCTGTGCGCCAAACGTATCTTCTCCAGATTTTTTTCTCCAATTAAGGCCTGTGTCTGATAATACTAAACTTCTCCCGGTCAGGAATGCCTTTTTTTCAGTGGTAGTCTGCTTATTATGTCCTCTTTACTCCGTTCATCATCAGTTATTTTCATGCCTAGGTAGCTGATTCCTTAACTTTGTTTACTTCTCGATCGCCAATTCTGATGTTAAATTTCTTGCTATTGTCGTTTCTGCTATTTTTCATTGCTTTCTTCGATTTACTCTCAGTCTGTATTCTACACTCATTAGCCTGTTGATTACGTTCAAGAAATGCGATAATTCTTTTTCACTTTCTCTCAGGACAAAAATGTCATCAGTGAATCCTGTCAGTGATATCCTTTCCCCGTGAATTTTGATCTCACTTTTGAAACTTTCTTTTATTTCCCTTATCTTCGATCTATAGACTTAACAGTAGATGCGAAAGAGTACATTCCTGTGTTACACCATTTTTAATCCGAGCACTTCATTCTTGGTCGTCCACTCTTGTTATTATTCTCTCTTGGCTCTTGTATATATGGTGTATTACCCGTTTCTCCCTATAGCTTACTCCTATTTTTCTCAGAATTACGAACATCTTGCATCGTTTTACATTGTCGAACGCCTTTGCGAGGTCGACGAACCCTATGAATATGTCTTGATTTTTCTCTAGTCTTCCTTCCATTACCAACAGCTTCGTCAGAATTGCCTCTCTGCCTTTCCTAAAGCCAAACTGAACGTCATCTAACACATCCTCAATTTTCTTTTCCATACTTCTGTATGTTTTTCTTGTCAGCAACTTGGGCAGGAACTTTTATGCTGATTGTGCGATAGTTCTCGCACTTTTCAGCTCTTGCAGTGTTCAGGATTTTTTTTTTTTTTTTGCCACTTCCCCCAATGATTTTAGAAATTACAAAGAAATGTTGTCTATACCTTCTTTTATTTTATCTTAAATCTTCCAAAGCTCTTTTAAATTCAGATTCCTTTATTGCATCCCTATCTCGTCCCAGTCGACTGCTGCTTCTTCTTCTATCACGTCATCAGGCAAGTCCCCTCCCTCACAGAGGCCTTCAAAGTATTCTTTCCACCCGTCCGCTCTCTCCTCTGCATTTAACAGTGGAATTACCACTGCATTCTAAATGTTAAGGCCCTGGCTCTTAATGTCATTGAAGGCTGCTTTGACTTTTCTATAGGCAGAGTCAGTCCTCCCGACATTGAATTCAGTGAACAGTATAATTTCATGCAATAAACATATCTCAGTTATATTTCCCTTGAGTATGGCTGTGAGTGTTGTAAATTCTCGCTCGAAACTTATTTACTAATTTCTTAGACTAACATCTCGGTAGTAATATTAATAATACACTTATATTTTTCATTTCATTATCTGTACATAAACTCGTCCTCTTCCACGAAGGTAAGAGTCACCTTACGGAATTGTTGGATAAAGCACTGTGTTCAGACTTCTGCTTAATCTGGACAATTAAATTGAGTGTAGTAAATTTTACTTTGAGCTGAGTCAGTTTCATCCGCTACAACCAAATATGAGGGACCGGGGAGATGCTGGAGAGAATGAAATTAATGGTAATTGAGGCACGGCCTGTTGCCAAGGGCAGAGAGCTTTTCGTAAGGCGTTTATGACTCTAGCGTAGCAGGAACAGAGTGTGTCAGCTGTCTACGTACGATATGTCTCTCAATAACTACTGCTTTGACAATGTCGGTGTTATAATTTTGACTCTGACTCTGTTCCGTAACTTAATCAAGTCTTCATAGCCGAAACAATGCTGCGACCCGAAGTAAAAGACGATATTTGCTACAATTAGTGCTTTGTGCATTATAGATCGCGAGTTAGATGTTCCAGGTGTTACTGAGCATTATAACAACCACGATGATTACTGAAGTTAATACATCTGTATACAAGGCTCGAAGAAATTTTCTCATTAAAAAAGCAAATAAGCTGCTCTTAGCATCCCACAGTCAATGAAAAAACATATTTTGGATCCAGTGTGATGGACACGGAGGAATTAAAGGAAAATTTTCAAATAATTGTAAATTTCACTCTGGAGAATTATATTTTGATTAAGTGGAAAAAAGCGCAGGCGATTCACACAGATAAGGCGGGTAAAAGAACGTACCCACAGATATACAGAAGAACATTCTTACCATTAGCTGGTTGCAAAGTTCTTGACCATGTGTTCTAATAAAACTTCAATGTTGAAGAATGGCCTCTGTCTACAATTTAGTACGGATTTAGAAAGCATCGCTCATGCGAAAATCACCTTCCCATTATCTCTAATTAACTCTTGTGATAATCGATGGAGGACAACAGGTAGTTTCCACAATCCTAGATTTCTGAAAAGCGTTGAACATAATGCCACACTGCATACTGTCAATGGAAGCACGAAGGTACTGAATTGGTTGGCAGATATTTGAGCGGCTCGAAGACATTGCAAGTGACAGAGCCCTGAACGTCGTCCTGAACGGTGGGAGTTTATTGGAGAGGAGGGTATGGCCAAGAGTGACTCAGGGAAGTATAATAGGATTTAGTGCACGGGAATGTGTCGCCGTTGAATACAAGAGGACGCAAGACGACTTGCACGTAATTTCAGTTCGCACTATCTGAGAAAATGTAAGTAAGTCAAGATAAGTGAAAAAACAATCCTGCAGTGCTCGAGTACATATTAATGGTGTACCCCTCGTATATATCGGAACAAATAATGCAAAGCGACACGAAATGCAACGGACATATAAGTAAAAAGCGAATGGTCGACTTCGGTTTATTGGGAGATTTCTCGGAAAAATGTAGCTCATCTATAAAGGATGCCGCGTGCAGAAAACTAGGGCAACCCATCCTTGGGTCTGATCGAATGTTTGGGATCCCCGCCAGGCAAAGTACAGACGGATATTGTAGAAATTCACTGGCATGCTACGAGATTTGTTACCTGTAGGTTCGAACGACAGGCGAGTATTAGGGAAAGAAGACTTTATTTTCACGAACCATGTTAAGAATGCTTACAGACCGGCATTTGGAACAGACTTCAGGACGATCTTCTTGCCATGAACTTACATCCCTGGTAAGGACCTCGAAGACAAGTTATGAGAAGTTAAGACCCGTACGAAAGCACACAGGCAGTTGCTTTTTCCACACTCCATTTGCGAGTTGAACAGGAAATGTAACTAACAGTATTATAGGTTACCTTCCTCCAGGCACCGTATTGTGCCTTGCGGTGTATTCAGAGTGACTACAGTTATAGTTCCAGTTTCAAAACGCTCTAAGAGAACCGCTGCTCAAGGTGATGTCAAATTTGAATGTAATATGGTCGAAGAATGAGGAAACGTTATGAAAGCAAAACAAATTTAATGAAATTTTAACATTTTGTTTTTCGACATAATTGTCATCAAGGATCGTTACTGAATTAAATTCAAAATGTTAATTTGAAACCACAAGCGGTCGTCAAGCCACAGTCACTAAAACAGTGAAATTAAAAAAAAAAATTACGTAACTAGTTTCGACGCACTGAGTCGTCATTTTCAAACGTAATCACAAACCTAAAAATCTTCTTTAATAATTCCAACAACACTTCCTTCAAATACCACGAAAAATACACTAAAACCAGTAAACTGAGAGCAGAAACGTGTCACAAGATGTCATGATAATTTTTAGTTGGTCAGTCTTTTCACACCTTTATGCAGTAGAGATAGATACTGCATCGGAATGAAAGATATCACGTCCGGCAGTAATGCAACGATCTTTTTGAAAGCATAGTTTCACTCGTCCAAATTTTATAACATGCAGCGAGCCACTTTAAAGCCCATCTAGAGTATTTTTTACTCCTAGTATGCAAAATAGCGTTATGTTTAATATTGTTTTCCAAAAATATGATATTTATTGCAGTTCGACGCCATTTGAAGCGACATGGCTTCAAATACGTGTTTACTATTTAAGTACAAATCTTTAGTAATCATACATATCCTAAAGCTTAAGTTCATACTTATTGTCATGAACAGGGAAGTTTTGTAGTAACAGTGACACTATCTACTGTTTCAGGACACAAGAAAAATAATAAGAAACCGGGAGTGTTTCAAAGGCGTTAGAAATATGTTTTGCGAGACGCTTTCTATCCCACCAACCTTAAAGTCACAATTTTCAATCACGGTAGTACCATACATTTTATTAATCATTTCGTCAGAGTAAATTTCAACTTCGCGTTAGTCAAATGAATCAAGCGAGGAGGCGCTGTGGTTAGCGCACTTGACTCGCACTCGGGAAGACGACCGTTCAAATTTGCGTCCTGCCATTCAGATTTATGTTTTCGTGATTTCCCTGTGTCTCTTCCACTAGGCGAATGCCTTCTTCGTTAGTGAATTGACAACAGGCTGTGTTCCTACAATTTGGATTATGTTCAAAAGGTCATTCGCACAGTCTTCAGTGCTGATGTAGTGTCCTCTTGGGCTTTCACTGGATCGGTCTGAAGTGGGCCAGACTTTTCTTCATTTGCTTTAAGATACGAGTTACTTAAGGCATCAGTTTGAAAAATACTACGAATTCCACAATTTTGGAAGTAGACACGAAACTGTTACAATAAATGACACTGCCTAACAGTCAGGAGATACACCAAAAAAGTTTTATTTACTTCGTAGAAATATTCCAGACGTAACAGTAAGCATTGGTATATTTCTACTTACGTTCTTGAATCAATTATTTTCTTTAGAATGGCTAGACGTAACCACCTTCTCAACTGCAAACTGATCATCAGAATTTGGAAGCAAGTTCCAAGCAATTATCTTTTACGAAACCGAAATCGTGTACCAAACAGACATTAATTTACACAGAAAGCATGCTGTCATTAGATAATGCATTTCGCTACGCGTCTGCACTCACATCTCAACGTCAAGCGAGCATTCGCATTGCGTATTAACATGATTATTGGAAATGTAATCTAAGATCAAGGCTCTGTGCCGTCAGCGATATCCCGTAGTGTGGTTTTATGCTGAGGTTCCCTTCCTGACGTATGTATTAAATTACGCTTCATCTAGAACAACATAAGAAGTTCAGCATCAGCATGTAACAACAACAACAGCGTCAACAACAACAAAAACGGTTGATGAATGAAATGACGCTAACAATAATATGAAAATCATATCCACAACGAATATTTTTAAAAACTTTTGAATAGCAAGACATCCTTCAGCCTGAATCCTTTAGGCAACAATTTGTCCACCAATAAAGAATGCAAAAATTCAGCAATATGCAAAAATTCAGCAACAACGTGCATTATGTCATGTAGATGATGTCACGTAATTCTGGTTAAGTTTATTACAGCACTGTAGGTTTTGCTGAGCAATGTCTGCAGACAGTACGCTGAAGCTCAAAACAGGTGGCAACATTTGTACCTAACTGCAAAATGCTCACAGGATCGGGTAATAATTTTACAAAATTAGACCATTTGCACTTCTGGGGGAAACGCCGAGTTTTTTCTCGGGTTGCGTGGTATATGTTAATATCTTGGTCTCATAATATGTTATTAAAATGGTTTAGTGTTTTCAGCTCTTTAGCCATCATCAGGTCTAAGACTTTAGCATCACCACGTAGACGTGTAGTGTGAGGTAACGGGCGAGTTATGGCGCCCTGGAAATATTTGAAATTCGGAGTTGGCGTGGCCGCACGGGGGCCTCTCGGCGAGCCGCGGCCCGGCAGTAACCACGTGTCGCCAAACGTTAGCTGGGAATTCCATGGTGATGCTGTGTCGATGAAGGAAAAATGGAAATGAGCGTTTGGTGTCATTGGCCGGGAGGCCCCTTGTGGGGGAGGTCCAGCCGCCTTGGTGCAGGTCTTATTAAATTCGACGCCACACTGGGAGACCTGCGCGCCAGATGGGGATGAAATGATGATGAAGACAGCACAACACCCAGTCCCTGAGCGGAGAAAATCCCTGACACAGCCGCGAATCGAACCCTGGCCCGTAGGATGGAAATCTGTCACCCTGACCACTCAGCTATTGGGGTGGACTGTCGATGAAGGAGACACACCAAGAGTGCCAGAGATGGTGGACTTCGTGAAACCATCATGGCAGACATCTCACAGTTCGTATAGAAATTAATAGTAGCCAGATTAATCATGATACCTCAAAATAAAAAAAAACATATGCATTATGATCATTTGCACGACGATTCTGATGGTGTAATCTAATTTTAAATATCTTTATTCATTTAAAGTTTAGTATCTGGCTGTAAATTATACAACTAACACCCAGCAACGAATTTCCAAAATCCAAATGGTGCGTCCGATTTTGTCGAGCGATGTGTCTATAGAAAGCTATTAGCGTAAACCTAAATTTGTATAAATTACAGGCATGTAACTTGAATAGTACATGAGTTATTGGAGGTCAAAGTGGCCGATTACTATCGATCGTGTCAGGCCATAAGTACGACACAGTTACACGAAAAAACGGTAGCGCGGTAGCAGCATGCTTATAAATATATTTATTCATTTATGTCTTTGTTTATATCCTATATATGCTATTCATGAAGAAATTGGTCATTTATTTACTGTCTTCTAGAAAGCACAGAGACGTTAGGCTACTGGCCTAGTTTTGCTTGCTATTCCTTTTATATATGTCTATTTAATTTGTTTATTTATTTAATAATGTGTGTTAGAGAGTGTTTATGGTCCAGCCGTAGGAATATTTATTTAATTTCAAGTTATTTAAACGTAAATCCAGTATTTCAAATGTGTTTCATTATGTTTATGAATGTCCGTTGGCTTGAAGACATGGCGGGAGCGCTCTAGTCAATCACAGCGCCCGTGAATGGGGACACTGGATGAAAGTGGGAGAAAAGTACCGGAGAGGGCACGGAGAGTTCTGGGCAGTGTAGCGCGAGGGAGAGTCGCACAGGACACGGGAAGGACTGGACGCGACTGCGGGGCGGACGCAGAGTCGAGGGAAAGACTTGGAGCAGTTTGGGCGTGGTCGCGTGAGATAGAAATATTTCGTAGTGCTGACTTGTACTCTTGTGTGATTTCCGTGGCTTCTACAGTGAAGACATAGTATGCGTTTAGAAGTGAATATTTAGCGAGCTAGGTTGTTGTTCATAATTAATTACATGCAGTAGGAATCCATTGTTTCCCTGTTATTCAACTTATGTTTTATTTAATTGCTGGACCATCGACACCAATAAGTGTTTTGCAGAAATATATGCCATTCCCAAAAGTACTTCTGCTATCGTACTCATCATTTAAAGTCGTTAAAATAGTGCCTGCAGATTTTATTTCATTGCACTCTATCACTTATAAATTTCAACGGTAGATTCGCAATTACCGAGTGATAGGAATCTTTGGCCATTCGATTCATGTGTATATTCATATTGTATACTGCACACTCAGCAGTATTTGGCTTGTAATGTGCCAACTACGTATCCCAGCCCCTAGACAACGAAACCAGCCAAAATTTCAATATTTCAACTTTGAGTCTGAGGGTACGTAGTTGAGGGCCACCATACCACATCATCATTCATCATTTATTATTTGAAAGCCCGCAGTAGTCAGCACATCATCAGTGAATACGCTGACTACTTGCCTCAATGTCGCTGCAAAACTTTTAAATCTGATGAATGCTAAAGAACCAAAAATGGTAATCAATTTTAATAAAATATTATATCGCCAGTACATAAACATTCATAGTCTAATAATTTTGTGATTAGGAGCAAAGTGGTAAATACTTATTGCTCAATGCAGTAATTGGCCTTCAAATATGGGACATTGTACCAGAATCACAAATAACACTTGTCACAAGTAAGACTTTCCTTTATATGTCTATAAATTCAAATCGTGCTTTTTTACTTGAGTTTAACAAATGATTTTCAGTATTCTCTCTGTTTATCGATCGCAGTATTTCTGTTAGACTGTTCTTCTCGGCAAACAAGCCTGAGTCCATTCGAAAAATTATTTTTTCCATTCGCTAAATATACCTTGTTAATAAATCCAACGTGTTGGTACCCACATGTGCAGTTTTACAGGATATGTTGTACAAGAATAAGGCAAAGAACTTCTTTAGGAGAATGTCGCCTCCCAGGCAACCAAGAAAATCTTTAGTCCGCCACTTGCTTACCTTAGTACTTGGTCCGTGTGACCGCTATTTTTCTTGCGTAAAACTCTAGTTATTTCCGGATATTTACATAATATGACTGACTTTTTAATCCCGTATTCAAAAGACGCTACATTTTTATATGTTGAAGTGTAAATTTAGCATTTCTCAACATTAGACGCTAGTTTTCACCAAGTTGAAATTGTTTTCCCAAATCGCACTGCATAGTGTTTCCTTGTAAATGGCCACATTTCTGCGTGAATTCTGAGATGCGTATAACAATATTTCCAGAATAGTATCAACGCTATTGCACTACCCTGTGCAGTAGCTGAAACTATTTCTTTGAATGTAGATTCGTCTCATCTGTCTTCTGAGTGCACAAAAAATTTCAGTCGAATCGCATAGCAGGCTTAATTCATGTAACGTACTCGTTTTATTTAATTATCGTCGATTAGGTATTGAGGAGAATTTTTTTTAATTTATGGAGCACTAAACCGACTTAGTTGCAGCTAACTATGACTCTTAGGATATCCTGTGGGTATATACCTTGCAGAAAAATATCGCTTCTAAAAACTACAGAGGTGTTCTCCTCTTTTTCTGAATCTCATGTCGATTATATAGTTACATAGGCATCCGTCAGGGCAGGCAAGGGTGGGCAATTGCCCCTCCTGGAACTTGAGTACAGCCTGAGTACACTCTCGAATTTCTAGAGATCATTGTTTGCCACTCCACTAACTGCAACGTTAGCGATCTCTAAAAGTATTGGGTTCCCTTAGTTACCCTCTGTTCGTGGGAGGTTATGCTATTCGTTGGTGCAGCTGCGGATTTGGAGCTGATGTGCAATCAAGATCGATATAAAAATTTACAAAATTGCGGATTTGGCACTGATCTGCAATAAAAATCGGCATAAAAATTCAAAGCGCCATGTTGAAATAATGTCTTCAGCAGTTTTCCGTGCTTCGCTGTTCAGTCGTTTACCGAGCTGCAGGAAAGATCCGCTCTACCACGCTAGCGTAGCGAATCTCTGACAACCGATATATACGTAAACATGGCAGCTGTATGTGTGTCAGTCTTCTGTTCTCAGTTCCTATAACCTCTTCAGTCCCGATGTACATATATGCGCACATAAGGTCTTTGTAGTGTCATCCTGCCAAATGACGTTTTCCTGAATTGAGACCAGATGTGCACGACTGTGCACAATATGCGGTTTCTGTTTCTGCCGCTAGGTCGTGCGCAAGTCAGTTTTGGCGGGTTTTCTTGCATCCTGAAACTTCCGATCTGAAGGATGGCGTCATCTGCGACACGCGAGAAAGGTAAATTCAGTTTCAATAATCCTTTTTGAATTGTATTACTGTTTTTATCGTGTCTTACTCCAAACAAGACATCAAGAAAGTGATATGTGTATGCAATGAAAACGATAGTTTCGTAGTTTTACAAACATCGACTGCTGAATTTGAAGTACACATTTGTGTACATCAGGTCTTATCTCGCAGAATGTAGTGGTACTAACGCTAAGACTGATCTCACTGTGAAATCGTAATTTAAAACGTAATCTAAATTAAAGTCGAAAGTTTAGCTACTGATACTCTAGGAGAGCACCTATGTAATTGTGATTGTTGTGGTGTAATGGGTACCGTGTTAAATTCGGAACACGTAGGACCCGGGTTCTACATGTGGTGGGAACTCAAAAATTTTTAATTTTGTTATTAGGTTCAGTTTCATTTCTTTATTCCATTACGTCAACAGTTACTTTCACTTTATTTCATTTTCGCTTGTCAGTTCTAACAGACGATGAAATTATAAAACTGCTTGAGACGAGTGACTTGAGTTCCTTGTCAGACGAAGATGATCCTGTTGATGAGCCTCCAACTCCACCTGAACGAATTGGTGTGCTTGAAGTTGAAGGATTCAATGTGGATGTTACTCCTGGGGCACCTGCATCAGCCTTATCTTCTCACTGTCGTCCACTAAGATGGAGGCAGTCTAAGTAAGCAATACATTGGTGTAGTTCTGTGTGTCATCGGACACGATTTAGATCTATTTGTTTGCAGGAGGTGTAATCGACAGCCTTCTGACGACAACTTTGAAGAACAGACTGACGGTGAACTGAGAAACCCTTAACAGTTTTTCTTCGAGTACTTCGATAAAAATTTCTGGAAAAATGTTGCAGGACAAACTAATTTATATCATTGCCAAAAGAACTCAAAAAGTCTGGATACAAATACTAATGGAATTTTGTCCCTTGTCGGAATTGAGATATTGATGGGTACATTGAAATTACCACAGGCAAGACTTTACTGGAATATTCAACTGGATATTCCACTCGTATCATCAACCATGACAACAGATAGATACTACAAATTACGAAATAATCTGCATTTTGTAAATAATTTGGAAGATTATGGCGTAAATGACAAACTGTGGAAGGTTAGACCTTTAATTGATGCTGTTAGAAATAAATGTATTAGTTTACCCAGGTCTCAACACCTTTCTGTGGATGAACAGATGATTCCATTCACGGGGAGGTGTAAGATGATAACATATGTACCTTCCAAACCTAATCCACTTGGCCTCAAAAATTTTATTTTAGCGTCTTCAGATGGACTTGTCCTTGATTTTGCTATATACACTGGCAAAGGAACAATTCCTGACAGCGATCAAAAAGAACATGGCCTGGGAGTGGGTATACCCAAACTACTGGCTAGAACTGTACCCAATGATTACAATCATGTAATTTACAGTGACAGGTTTTTCACCAGTTCAAAATCTGTTCAGCTTTTACTAGACAGTAATATATTTCAGACAGGAACTGTGATGGCCAATAGAATAAAAGAAGTAGCTTCTAAGTTCAAGAGAGATCAGGAGCTGCAGCGGGGGCAATGGGATGAGTACGTAAGGGAGGACCAGGAAATTTGTGCCCTCAAATGGAAGGACAATAAATCCGTCACTTTGTTATCCTCGTGCATAGGGAGCGAACCAGAGGGTACCTGCAAACGAAATACAGAAAAAGCAAAGGTTAGTGTCAAACAACCAGCCATCATCAAAAGCTATAATCGCAATATGGGTGGCATTGATCTTTGTGATAGATACATGGCATACTATAGGTCAAACATCAGAACAAAAAAGTGGACTGTCAGAGTATTCAACCACTTCACTGATTTAGCCATAATTAATTCATGGATTATGTACAAAAGGTGTTGTCAAAAAGAAGGGATACCAAAACAAAAGTGGATGTCTCTCATAAACTTCAGAATTCACTTGTCCCATGACGTGGTAAAGTCTTCAAAAATTGTAGACTCACTGGAACTGTCGAAAGAAATTTCTCCGAGTGTGACACAGGAGTATGTCAGCAGTTCTGATGAAGATGAGCAGCATCAGCCCACAAAACGAAGACGAATTGTATCAAAGCCAACTAGAGAAAGCAAATGTGACAGGGTTGACCTCCTTCCTGAATGTATTGCGAGTAGTTTTGCCTCAAGGTGTCGGTTACCAGGGTGCAAGTCACGTTCCCGCATAATGTGTAAAAACTGCAAAGTTTATTTGTGTGTATTAAAAAACAATTGTTTTGCTAAATTCCATAAACATGAGAAGTAATGTGTTCATAAAATGTAACGTGTACATAAAAATGATAAGTAATGTGTACATTTTTCATTGGTAATAAAACTATGAAAATACTATGAGATCGGCATTTTTTTTCTCTGTTGAGACCCAATGTAGACACATGTGTACTTTCAATTACTCAAACATTATATAAAATACAATTCCAAAATTAGTTTTTTTGTGTTACTTTGACATCAGATGCACCAAAAAAAGCAACTGAAACATTTTTCCATTCTTTGTTTATCTTCGGGACTGAAGAGGATAAGGATACCATCCTTCCACTCCATGCACAGTGGAACCACAACAGTAGCTGATTACTTGTCTGTGGGAAAGAAAACTCATGCTGGCTTCCAGATTCTGCATTTATTTTATATGAGAGAGCTATTTTATTACAATTGGAACAACATAGCCCTGTTATATTTAGCCGGCCGGGGTGGCCAAGCGCTTCTAGGCGCTACAGTCTGGAACCGCGTGACCGCTACGGTCGCAGGTTCGAATCCTGCATCGGGCATGGATGTGTGTGATGTCCTTAGGTTAGTTAGGTTTAAGTAGTTCTAAGTTCTACGGGACTGATGACCTCAGAAGTTAAGTCCCATAGTGCTCAGAGCCATTTGACCCATTTGTTATATTTATCCAAAATATATCAGTACAAAAAAAGTCTGCACTAGAAGAGAGGGGGAAAAAGCATAAAAATTTCGTGGTTGAAAAATTGGAGGACTATGGGTGCATCACATCGCCATGTGCAGTGACACAATGAAAATTTAGCATTCCAGTTGCTACACAATAAAGCGAAAAACTGGAGGGACTTGGATTACTTTGGTGCAGTCATATGTTCCTAAAAGTTGATTCTATTGGCCAATTTCCACATAATTTCGGAAGATTTCCCACATTCATCTAGTCATATATTGGCTACATTTTGTTTAACCAAACAAAAAATGTAGCTTTCGAAACAGCTGTTATTCAAATTCAGGTCAGCCACTCGACAGTAAAAAGCATAAATCCCCGAAGCAATGCAATAAATCCATAAATGTGAACAGTTGTGAAGTTTTATAAGGGAAGGAAGTGTTAAAGCCTTTTTAAAAATTTGTTTGCTGTTTCTCGAATGCGATGGGCATTAATGTGGCATTTCTGTTGCTATGAAAAAGGTTTTTCTCCATCGATCTTACTTTTCTTCTATTTCAGATTATTAATATTCACTTTCAGCAGAGAAACATGGTAAAATCAAGAAATTATTTTTTTGAATGTGTTCTAGCTCTACTTCATAGCTCATTAGATGTCACGGATTTAATTTTATGAGCCGCGCAGAGTGGCCGCGCGGTTAGAGGCGCCAAGCACGGATTGCGCGTCCTCTCCCGCCGGAGGCTCGAGTCCTCCCTCGGGCATGGGTGTGTGCGTAGTTCTTAGCATTCGTTATTTTAAGTAGTGGTTAAGTCTAGGGACCAATGACCTCAGCAGTGGTCACTTAGAAATTCACATACGTTTTTAATTTTATTAGGATGTATTTTCAGACTGTTCAATAGAAAACGTTGCATACATATTGATATTAATTATAAAGACTGGGTAACTTCCATATGCTACTCATATATACTTACAGTCTAGGCAACAACAATGTCGTCTACCTACGAATACCAACTCTTCCGTTTCAGCATTTTATTGACAGGAAATCAGCAACTATATTAAAGTTCTTTAGGCGTTTATTAACGATTCTTTTTATATTAGGCCACTAGTTTTGAACTCTGCAGGTTCATTTTCAAGTCTGGCCTACTCAGGCTGAACTGATAGTGCCTGATCTTCATAATAAACATCAAAGTCCCAACGCATGCTTTATATATGTTTCTCACAGAGTCAAAATCAAACTTGATTTGGTAAGAGACATGTGTGCATGACCAGAGGAAAAAAACGGATCACAATGATTCTTTCAATCAAAATAGCGACACGTGCAGTTAGCTAGTTGTGTTTTACACCTCTTCATCTCATCTATACTACTGAATTTCGTGAACACAGTTGTAACTCTTGTGGTATTCGTCGCTGTGGTTATTTTAAACTAGAAAAGTGTGTGATGATGATCAAAACTAATTACAGCACTTCATATAATATTGTTACCATTCATAACAATGACCCAGCTGTCGTCTGCGGTCATGAAATTATCTCTCCCATTCTGCAGGGACTATGAGGAAATTTCTGCCTTAGTATGTTCCCTGTTATTCAGTCTCTTCCTAAAGTGTTGCAACACTTATACGACGCTAAGTGCCACGTGTTCTTTTTTTTTTTTTTTTTTTTTTTTTGAACATAGTAAAATTATATGCTGCATTCCATATGGAAGTTTGCTGTGCCTGATACACTTATGCCTTGTAAATCTGTATGAGCCATACGATCGTTGTGTCACAGCAGGACACATTGCAAGAATCCCTCGAAATTTTACCCTGGTGTAGTTTTTTATCTATTCTACATTAGGACATGGAATGAACGGTTGGGCAAGCATGGGCATAACCTGTAGTGATTTGGTAGTGCCACCATTGCCTCTGTTGCCTGGTCTCATTATTTTTCGTCACTTTTGTCAGATGTATAGTCACAATTCCCATTATATATTCTCCAACTGGTCTTGCTGTTGAAAATGACGACGTAGTTCGTTGAAACCGCTAATGTAACCCTTTTTTAAAGAAAAATTTTATGTGCTTTGACTGTGGCTTCACTATTGCAGTGTCAAATAAACATTTAACTTATGTCGCACTCCTTTACGACAATTATGTCGGAACATAGAAGCATCGGTACTCAGTTAATGCGCCTTATTCTCATTGTGCTCTCATTTGCAGCATTTAAATTATATAATTCAGTATCTTCATGTTTTATGTTGATAGTCTTCTTACTTTTCGAGCCTGCTGATAAAAATGGAGGGATATTGCACCTTACGCAAGACACCGTTTGTTTCGTTTTACTTTAGACAAACACCTTTCAGCACTACTTATGCTGTCTTCATTATATATCTTATTGTTCATACATATACGACGCCAATTAATATATTTTGTGCTGGTAGCTTTATAACTCCAATACAGGCCTTAAAATGGCGTGTTAGCAATAAAGATACCAGCATAAAATAAATTCATTAGCGTCGTGTGAGACTGGACAATATAAAAGGATTGCCCAGGTGTAAGTAGGAATCGCAAACTGAGGCTTCGTACAGAATTATGTATACAGATAGTTCTTCAAAGCTGGGAATCGAGAAAGTGGACCATTTTTGCCCGTTGTCGATACTGATTGTGCCGAGATATCGGTCCCGAGAATTACAAGACTTCCCAGAATGCTTTAATTTTAATTTTGAAGTCGGTTAACAAATGGCAAACGAAATATTTATTTCGTATGATATTATTATAATTTAACAATTGTGTCCGTCGAGGACGAAATTGAGACTGAATGACAAGTTATCTGGACACATTTAGCAGGTCTGCGTGAAGCCTCGTTTATTTAATGTTTCTACCGATCGCGTAATTCAGCGGTAGTATCATTCAATAGCGCGGTAATACCCAGATCATGCAGTGTTAGTGGAGGCAAGTTCAGTAAACAGAGTAAAGACGGGGACGTGTATGGATTCACTGCATGTGGTACAGACAGACAGTCTTCTGAAGTGCTTATCAATTCGTTTTCCGAAAGTTACTTTGAACCACCGACACGCATTGGAAGTGTTTTATACCTTACGCTTCTAGCATTTGTAGACTTAGAGAAAGCTTTTGACAACGTTGATTGGAATACTCTCTTTCAAATTCCGAAGGTGGCAGGGGTAAAATACAGGGAGCGAAATGCTATTTACAATTTGTACAGAAACCAGATGGCAGTTACAAGAGTCGAGGGGTGTGAAAGGGAAGCAGTGGTTGGGAAGGGAGTGAGACAGGGTTGTAGCCTATCCTCGATGCTATTCAGTCTGTATATTGAGGAAGCAATAAAGGAAACGAAAGAAAACTTCGGAGTAGGTTTTCAAATCCATGGACAAGAAATAAAAACTTTGAGATTCGCCGATGACATTGCAATTCTGTCAGAGACAGTAAAGGACCTGGAAGAGCAGCTGAACGGAATGGACAGTGTCTTGAAAGTAGGATATAAGATGACATCAACAAAAGCAAAACGAGGATAATGGAATGTAGTCGAATTAAGTCGGGTAATGCTGAGGGAATTAGTTTAGGAAATGAGACACTTAAGGTAGTAAAGGAGTTTTGCTATTTGGGTAGCAAAATAACTGATGATGGTCGAAGCAGAGAGGATATAAAATGTAGACTGGCAACGGCAAGGAAAGCGTTTCTGAAGAAGAAAAATTTGTTAACATCGAGTATAGATTTAAATGTCAGGAAGTCGTTTCTGAAAGTATTTCTATGGAGTGTAGCCATGTATGGAAGCGAAACGTGGACGATAAATAGTTTAGACAAGAAGAGAATAGAGGCTTTCGAAATGTGGTGCTACAGAAGAATGCTGAAGAATAGATGGGTAGATCACGTAACTAATGAGGAGGTATTGAATATAATTGGGGAGAAGAGGAGCTTGTGGCACAAATTGACTAGAAGGAGGGATCGGTTGGTAGGACATGTTCTGAGGCATCAGGGGATCACCAATTTGGTATTGGAGGGCAGCGTGGAGGGAAAAAACCGTAGACGGAGACCAAGAGATGAATACACTGAGCAGATTCAGATGGATGTAGGCTGCAGTAGGTACTGGGAGATGAAGAAGCTTACACAGGATAGAGTAGCATGGAGAGCTGCATCAAACCAGTCTCAGGACTGAAGACCACAACAACAACATCTCCACATACGCCTGGCCATATCGGCATGTCATTATAGAGATATGGGTTAGTGATCATGATATCATCATAATGACGATGGTTGCTGAAGTTGATGAAACTATTAACGAGGCTAGGAGGGAATTTATGCCATAAAATGCAGATAAGCAGCTTTAAAATCCCATTTAAACAATAAATGACATCATTATCTACAAAAAACGAACATAGAATAATTACCGGCCAAGTTTGAACTCATTTTAAATCGCACTATGGAGATTAATTGGCAAGTAAGTAGATTAATGATGGACAGGATCTGAGCCGTGACTTCTTGCGATGCTCTTGGCAGGATAGTCTTTCTGTCGAAGTTTCGCGCTTTGCGGCGTACTGGTTAGATAGCGAGTTGACGCTTGGTCGGTGCAGTGAGGGAGACTCGGTCGGCGGCAGTGACAGAGGGAAGACAGCGGGGCATCGCGAGTAGTCAGTCGGCGCTTGGTGTACTGCGAGGACGCACAGTGTTGACATTCAGGCGCCTGGGTCTGGCGGCGAGCGGAACTGGAGAGCGGAAGCAGTCACCGGTCAACATAGGCTTTGTTTAAGAGTCGTGTCTCTCTCGAATCCTGAGGGGAGCGCGGAAGTTTACCCTGGTGTGCATGTTAGCAGCGAGCTCCTGGACTTTCAATGGTGAGCCATTTCGCGGTGGAACTTTCGGATGTGATTGCTCCGTGTAGCCACTTTGATTTTCGCTAGTCATTCCTTAAACCACATGGAGTGGGTCCGGGATACTTGGTATTCCAAGTCCATGTAACTGCGCTGTGCCCTGGTTCCGTCGCATTTATCTTGAATTACAAGTGTGGCCGATATTCAGGGATTCCTTTTTTATTATTATTGATAATATGTTAAGTGGTACATTTTATGAATCAAAGTGTATTCTCTCTATAAAAGTTCGGCCGCTAATTTAAACTGGAATTGCAAACTTTATCCTTGTTGGGAACTACAACAGAACAATTTTGCGCCGTCAAACGGAGCTTTCGTATTTAAGGTTGTGTGCGGACTGTGTGGTCATTATCACCTTGAGCTAGTTGTGGTTTATAAATTTATCAAGTGAAATTTCATGTCATGGTTAATTGTTCAATGAACTATTGCTTTAATAGTAACTGCAGTTGTCACACTATAACGTTCAACATCTCTTCTTGCATTTGGCGCTACCCAGTGCTTGGCCGTTGGTTTTAGTATTTTAGTGAACTGTGTATTAACACTGGGTTTGTGCGTTCTAGCGGCCGTTATTGGTGTGCGCAGGCCCTCCTGCCTGTTGTTGTCACTTGCACTCTCGCGCAAGGAATTCAGACGAGCGGCCGATGTCAACGCCAAACGTCTAGAATGAGCTGATTGGTACAAAAATTTTCAAATGTGTGTGAAATCTTACGGGACTTAACTGCTAAGGTCATCAGTCCCTAAGCTTACACACACTACTTAACCTAAATTATCCTAAGGACAGACAAACACACCCATGCCCGAGGGAGGACTCGAACCTCCGCCGGGACCAGCCGCATAGTCCATGACTGCAGCGCCTGTGACCGCTAAGCTAATCCCGCGCGAGCTGATTGGTGTGTAGATCTTTCAGTCTATCAAAACATCATATTGTCGAATGTTTTCCATAATAGTAAATTCACGTATTTACGAGACCTTGCTATCTGAGTATTTTTTAAACCTAATCCCTTTTACAAACAAGTCCAGATAATTGACTTAATTTCAAAACTAGTGAGCTCAGATCTGCAGTTATGTCAAGGTTATATTTGTGTAAAAATTTTTTTATTAATTTAAGGTTTGGGTCGTAAAGCTGTTTTTCTTTTAAATTTTTTGAATTATTTACATTGCTTTTATACAATTGAATAATCGCTGCAGATCACCGCAGTTTGCAAATGCTAATTAATCATTGTGGTGTTACCAGTGCTCTGTTTTAATTAACGTGGTTAAAATAAATTTTTGTATCTTAAAATGGCATCAGCATTCCACTCCAGCAGCCCATGTTCCCTGCTTACCAATCCCATACCGTACCAGGATCCTCCGTTGTTTAATAAGCAAATTAGTAAAATGCTAAGGAAACAAATTGTTACACTCTCTGTTGAAATAAGAGAGCACGAAAATAAGTGGAAATTCCTGCGGCCATATGGTCAATGCACAAAGCATACAACAACTTTCACCGTCATCCATTAGTTAAGATCTTGACTAGAACTCCAGAAAATTCTGGTCATCAATAGATTCACCAAGAGAATCTAAGGCTTCTAACGCGTCACTTGTCGACAACTCACGGGTGGCAGTAGAAGACAGTAAAAGGAAATCTGACGTTTTAAAGTTCACGTTTAAGCAATCATTCATGCAGGAGGATCGTTCAAATATACCGTCGTTTGAATGTCGCACGTACTTCCGCATGAATGACGTCATGGAAATAGACATCTGTAGCGTAGATAAGCATCTCGAAGGGCTTTAAACAAACAAGTCGCCAGGTCTAGATGGAGTACCATGTGGTTTTACAGAGTATTCTGCGGCATTGGCTCCTTATTGAGTTTGCATTAATTATACATCTCTTGCCCAGCGCATAGTTCCAAACGACTGGAAAAAAGCGCAGATGATTCTGGTACGTAAGAAAGGTAGAAGAACCGTCCCGCCTAATGGCCAACATCCTTAACATCGGTCTGCTGCAGAATTCTTGAACACATTCTGAGCCTAAATAAAATCAATTTCCTTGAGACACAAAAGTTTCTGACACAATTCAGTTCGAATTTATACTTCATCACTCGTGAGAAACTCAGCTTGACGGCCGGCCACTGGTGGCCGAGCGGTTCTAGGCGCTTCAGTCTGGAACCGCGCGACGGCTACGGTCGCAGGTTCGATTCCTGCCTCGGGCATGGATGTGTGTGATGTCCTTAGGTTAGTTAGGTTTAAGTAGTTCTAAGTTCTCGGGGGCTGATGATCTCAAATGTTAAGTCCCATAGTGCTCAGAGCCATTTGAACCATTTTTTTTTTCAGCTTGACGTTTTCTCACATGGAGGGCAACAGGCAGATCCCATATTCCTAGATTTACGGAAAGTGTTTGACACTGCCTCACTGCAGACTGTTGACGAAAGTCTTAGCATACGGTTTAGGTTCCCAGATTTGTGAGTGGCATTAAGGCTTTTTAAGCAATAGAATGCAGTACGTTGTCATCGACGGCGAGTGTTCATCACATGACAGTCCCAGGGAAGTGCGATAGGACCACTCTTATTTTCCACATACATAAACGATCTGACGGCCATACTTAGAGGCAATTTAAGGTATTCTGCTGACTATGCTGTGGTTTTTGGGTGATACAAGATGATGTACACGGAATTTCTAGTTGGTGTGATGAATAACAACTTGCTCCTATTGTAGAAAAATATTAGTTAATATGGATGAGTAGGGACATTAGAATACAGCACTAGTAGGCTGCTGCTTGATAGTCACATCGATTAAATATGTAGGGGTATCGCTACAAAGCGGTGTGAAATGGAATAAGCACATCTGGTTGGTAGTAGGGAAGACGAATGCTCAACTTCGTTTTATAGAGAGATTTTTGGAAAATTGTAGCTCGTCTATAAAGGAATGCTAGTATCCATTCCTGAGTGTTTGAGATCCCCCCCTCCCCCTCCAGGTCACGTTAAAGGAAGACATCGAAGTAGTTCAGCTGTTACTTTTGTTACTGGTAGGTTCGATAAGCACTCAATTATTACGGAGATATTTCGTGCCCTCAAACTGAAATCACTGGAGGGAAGGTGACGCTCTTTTGTCAAAGTACTGTTAGGGAAATACAGAAAATCTGCATTTGAGACCGTCTGTAAAACGATTCTACTGCCGCCATCGTACATGTTCCTAATGACCACGAAGGTAAGATGCGAGGAATTAGGACTCGTCCGGAGGCTTTTAGACACTCGTTTTTTCCTCACTCTGTTTGCGAGTAGAACAGGGAAGGAAATTATTAGTATTGGTAAATTTGTCATTCACCTACGGTGAACTGCGGGGTATAAATGTAGATGCAGATGATCCACCCACATGAGTTTTCATACAACTGTTTCCTTATGTCCCTTCAATGAATGAATTTATGATCTCCTACGAAATACTGGATCATGAAAGAGGAGACTTATAATTTGGGCTAACGTATTCACAGAAGAAATGAGCTTAAAGAAGATGTGTGTGAATAATTCGACAGGGAAATGAGAACTGGTTAAGTTCTTTTGCAAGTTTTCAAAGTAATTGCTCCAACAGTAGTCACGAGAAAGAGAAATTAAGTTACCAGTTACTGGTAAAGAAAGATGCAAAATGGAGAGATGTGAGGCAGGACTCAAACGAATTGAAACAGAAGATAAGTATAAAAAGTTGCAGAAGCACGTCCCAAACCTGAACCGCTCTCCACCAGATCTTATTCTGCATTACTAACACAAATATCGAGATAGGTACCACGTTACATACATCACATCGCAGGAGTCTAAATTATATGATGGTATCGTGACCCGTTCTCAAGAATATTGCCTTCAAGTAGTCTATAAATACAGTCACACTTTAAAATATTGAGGGCACTGCGTATAGTGAATGCATTAATTTTGAGAATATAATAAAGATTAAGGGAATGTCAAAGACATAGCCATTAATATTGAATCAATGTCAAGGCAGCACATATGTGGCTCCTCATTGGTGGAGATAGTGTAAATACTGTTTGTCATTACATTACATGGAATATCATTATCCCTTTCTGTAAACTGCTGTTCAAAGAAGACGTGAGTACCAAATTTTTGAATAAGATAAAATTTGTAGATTAGAAGTTCGGATATTCTCTCACTAACGATTATGAGTAGTGTTCCATATCGTTTTTCATGAAGTGTAGTGATCCAAAAGTGTCGTCTCAAAAGGAAGAAAGTGTGCTCAATGACTGCGGCAGCAGTTGTTGTTGACAGTAGCTAATAAAACAAAGAGTTTGTAGAATTCCTGTCACTACATAAACCACAATTTCCGGTGTATGTATCTGCAACTTGGGCTATAAACATGCTCAGTGTTCTAGAACATATTCTCGTCACTGCAACTTTAATGGAGCTGAACGCACTTTGGTGCAAACCCACATAAAACTGTATTCAACTAATAGTGTAAGACGAATGACTGCCACCTATGGATTTTGACGAAAGCTGGCACAGACGATCGTAACTGAAAAATAAAACTAAACATCAGTTACGATTTTTAATGAAATGCTTCGTATTTTGGAGAAAGTCAACATAGGACGCTATAATTGGCCTGTGCCATACTGACTATATGCTGTCAGTGCTTTAATAGAGCAGCCGACTGGTGAAGGCATCATCATACGTATTTCCGAACTTAGGTTCGAAGTCATCTACTGACTTTTTAAGAAATGCTCATTTTTCCTACAGTTATGTAGTAATGTAAGCATATACATTTTTCTGTATTTTTTCTAAAATATACAGTATTTTCATAATCTAAGTAGTTTTAATGTTTAACGTAGAAAAAGTTGGGTTTACTAAAGAAATTTGAATTTTTATTCCAGTAAGGATTTATATCAATTTCATTCTGCTGAAATATATTCCAAAAATTCATGAATTTGTTTATTATAATCATTAAAACTGCTTTATTCTCTAATCATAGCATTTTCCTCGTATTAAGTTATTAAAAAAACAGAAAAATAACGTTTTGTTGCATCAAGTGATGTTAAGGAATTATGTAGTCTACGATGACAGTTATTACATAAAATGCGAGGAAAACTACTTTCGTCTATGAAATATCTATCTGTTATAAAATCTGGGTACGTGTGATATATACTTCTTTTTCAAAACCAAAAGGTCATCTTACCTTGTTGAAGAATGACCAGGAAGGGGAATAAAAATTGGAGATGCAATATTGAAGATGATGGAAAGTGTCAAGTACGTGGGAAGTGTGATACAGAGAAATAGGAGAAACGCGAAAGAGATCAGTGAACGTGGCAGGCAGGCAGTAGCGTTCCTATAAATTGTTAGGAGCCTAGTTTGGAACAAAGACGTCCCATCAAAAAAGCAAAGAAGTAATACGAGTTTCTACATTCAAATTCGTGCCTATGCTTCCGAAACATTGCTAATGAAGACAAAAGAAGTGTAACGAAGTTCCTCAGAATTAATATAGAAATAACGACAGATAGGATAACGAGTGAAAGGGTAAGGGAAATAGAGAAAGAGAACACCTGCAGATCAGGAAAGAAAATTAAGGCTAAGATGATATGGGCACTTGAAGAGAATGGAAAACAAGTGGACTGCCAAGATTATACATGAAATGGAGATGAAACGGATACGACCAAGAGGAAGACCAAAGGATAGATTGCTGATAGGCGTGGAGAAGAAAAAAGAGGCAAGAACTGGACCAGAGTGAACATAGAAAGATAGTGGGAAACAGGACTAGATGGAGAGGACTATGCTCCGAACAGACCGAACCGGGGGCTTGAAACTGTTCAAGATGACGTCGAGGAGGAGACCGCCTTCATCTAGAGTTGGCTAATACCGAATAAAATATATCCACTACTAGCTTGCATGGTAGGTTCTCATACAGCCTAGAGTCACTAGGATTTGGGCAAAAAAGAATATTTCCATGTTGATTATAGTAGACATTGGAAGGAAACGCACAGAAATAAGTGTCATTATTTTTCCTAATACTCGATATTTAGGAGAAAGTTTAACCAAACCCGCGGTTTACCATTTCCGGAATTCCCCTGCAAATAGTGTGCTAAAGAGACGCCAGTAGAATGAGATGTGCTTCCTATTATCCGCTGATCAGTTCTTAATTATAGTTAGTTCAATTTGTAATTGTAACGGAGTTCTGATTTGTTTGTTTCGGAGTCTTGTCTATAAATCATTAATTTAAATGACGTATATGATGGTTTATTTAGGACACGAGGCTTCATTAACTCCGTGTTACTCTATCGGTAACATCAAAATTAATTACATACAGCTACACCCGTAGTATGAATCCCACAAACAACACATCCAGTCTCTCTTGTATAAATCATTTGTATATTACTCGTAACTAAATTCTGTCGTATCATAAATAAGTCACGGTCTGAACAGTACTGCTGATTCAGGTTCACATTAATTTCGCAGTTTATCTTCTGCTATAGTAATTCCCGGTTCGTACTGCGCTCCGTATCTGTCCTTACGGAAGCTGTGTACGACAGCGGCGAGAGGTGCGAAACGTGCGGAATTAATCAAATCAGAAATGTTAATGAGAAAAATAGTATTCTACCAAATTTAACTTGATTTCGTTTGGGAAATAATGGTGGGCTCATTTCGCTGCTGTATTGTGGTTTTCATAACTGTTGATATAGGGAAGAAAGGACTGCGACAGACTTGTAGAATGAAAATGTTCATGACGCTAATTCCTTCCAGTCACTTGGCGAAGAACTACAATATGCCTCAGTACTCACACCAACATGAGGGAATTCTTTTTACTACAGATCACTGTCTCCGACGTTTTTCATCTGTCTGTAGTCTGGTGTAATTGTATATTGGTAATCATTTGTTGGGTAAATACTGTACTTGTCATACTTCTGTGATAATTACTTAGTGACGTTCTTATATCTTTTTCCCGTAGTGTGTTTCTTCAGGTACACCTTATTAATTACATCATGAGAAGAAAAGTTTAGCTACCGATCTATTCGTACAGCAAGTACCATTAAATGTTGAAGAAACATAAAGGTATGAACAGTTCGATATGGTCATTTAGTGGTACAATATTAAATAATTCCTTGAGAACTTCCTGCTAGCCGAAACCGGCCCTGATACAAAAGGAACTGTATTTAACGCAGCTGTTTTTTAGTCAAATTATTAATAACAGTTGCATTACTGTATATACAGTATGAAGAATATACTGGACAAAATAGAGTAGATGGCCATATTCTGGTTTACAGCAAAGCAAAACAAGATCGAAGAGCAAGTTACGGTATTGTCATCTACATTCATGGAAAGTGTGAGGATAAAATACTGACATCTGAAAAATGTACATGAACGCACTGGGCTAGAAGGAGTTAATAGTCCAAGAGCAATTTTAATAATGCTACCAACTTATGCCACTGATGAAGGAAAAATTGAAGGGTCTAAGGCTTTTTGTAAATAATTACGATAACAGTAAACAGGAACAATAAAAATTAGATCTTACCGAAGAGAGATCTCAATGCTACAATTGGAAATATACGAATTTCAAGAACAATATGCACAATAGGAGAAAACGCACGTACTGAAAACGGCAAAATCAAAACTAATCAAACTTGCTCAATTGAAATAGAATACGGTCGCCAGACTAATTAGGCACAGAAATGTGTAACATTTCTTTTAAAGAAAAAGTAAACAGTTTTAGTGGAAAAACTCAGCCCATACGTCTTTACTACGAAAGTGCAATGAACCCAATTGTAAGCAAAAATGTGGTAAAGGAGATACTTACAGTTATTGTAAAACATGCCTGTCCTCACAAACACAAAAGACACTGTTACACTCATCAGTTTTAAATACTTTGTCAAACCTGAGTAACTTCATCAACAAAACAGATGCAAGCCAATACTGAACTGGAAATTCAGCATGGGTCTAGTCTTATTTATCAAATATTTTTTACACATCACAAATTCAATTAAATTTCACTTGCGTAAATATTCACAGTTTTCTTTAAAATCAAAGAAGTAACTGTATTCATGGACAATATTATTCATAGTAACTTTACCTTCAGTGAAAATAAAACAGTAAGTGGGTGCTCATAAACTGTTATTACAGTTCCTGGCAAACAATGTGCACAAAACTCAACATAAATTTCAAGAGCAGTGAGAATATTAATTAATCCAGTAACTTTGTGTATTTTAACAACTTTCAATGGGGGCCCCTTCATCTTGACACTGTTGTAAAGAAAACTAATACACTTTCATGAATAATTTAAAGAATGACAACTTTTGGAATTCTCCTTTTGAAATACTGACTCATGCATTTTTATAACAGTAAATATGTTCACCAGGTACTGCATTTCAAACCAATTTTTTAGAACATTTATTCAAAACTAGCCTCAAAATGGATTGTTGTCTCTTAGTTGTCATCATAGTACTTTACTTTTGAAACCAGAAATTAAGAAAGTAATTTTGTGACATATTTCAAGTTCGAAATCAGTGTCAAATTATTTAGAGTGCTTCGGTAGTTAGGTTTTTGAATATCTGCGTATTACTAGGCACAGTTCGTGAGTTTTCGTGAGGTTCTGCAGTAGAGTTGCGCAGAACGTGCTAATAGTTCGTTTATCTGCATAGTTTAGTATTCCACGGTCTTTAGTATGGACAGGGATTGCAATTGTTGTGTGCGGATGCGAGCCAGGTGGGTGGCACTTCGCTATCAGCTTCAGGCTGTGGTGGCTTCGGTTACACAGCTTGAGGCTGCAGTGGATTGGTGCCACTGTTGTGGGCCAGGCCGTGGGGATCCAACAGACGTCCAGCGCGTCAGAGTCCTCTGATCGGTACTCACTGGTGGCCAACCCAGTTACTGCTCGCACTGAGGCTGACCCCACAACTGTGGTCGAGTGGGAGGTCGCCCCGGGGCGAAGCAGATGGCGATAGACTTCCCAGGCGGCCGCACATAAAGCCTACCAGGTTTGTCTGACAGACAGGCTCCAGGTGCTGTCTGTGGCTGACACTGTCGCAGAGCCAGATGCTGTCGCCTGTCCTGCTTCAGAGGAAACCACTCAGCCAGCAAGATCTTGGCAATCGCAGAGGGTGGGATTATTGGTAGGTGGGAGCTCCGATGTTAGGCGCGTTAAGGGGCCCCTTAGGGACCTGGCTGACAAGAAGGGTAAGAAATCCAATGTGCACTTCGTGTGCATACTGGGTGGAGTCATTCCAGATGTGAAAAGGGTCCTTCCGGATGCCATGAAGAGCACAGGGTGCAGCAACTGCAGGTGGTGGCTCATGTTGGCACCAATGATGTGTGTCGCTTTGGATCAGAAGAGATTCTCTCTGGTTTCGGGCGGCTAACAGAAGTGGTAAAGGCTGCCAGCCTTGCTTGCAAGATGAAAGCAGAGCTGACCATTTGCAGCATAGTCTGGTACACAGCCGAGTGGAGGGTCTGAATCAGAGGCTCAGACGGTTCTGCGACAGTGTAGGCTGCAGATTCCTCGACTTGCGCCAAAGGGTGGTTGGGTTTCAGGTTCCGTTGATTAGGTCAAGTGTCCACTATACCCAGGAGGCGACTACACTTGTAGCAGGGGCTGTGTGGCGTGGACTGTGCGGTTTTTTAGGTAAGAGGGTCTCGGGAAAACACAAGAAGGGCTGCACTCACAAAGGGTGCAGGTTGAAGACAGGAAGAGCTTAGATACAGGAACCACTGGTATAACAGTTGTAAATTGTCGTAGCTGTGTTGGGAAAGTACCAGGGCTCCAAGCGTTAATATAAGCATGATGCTCAAATCGTTATAGGCACTCAAAGCTGGCTAAAGCCGGATATAAAGTCAGCCGAAATTTTTGCGAAGAACCTAACAGTGTTCCGAAAGGATAGGCTAAACACGGTTGGCAGAAACGTGTTTGTTGCTGTCAGAAGTAGTTTAACTTGCCGCGAAACTGAAGTAGATACTTCCTGTGAGTTTGTATGGGCAGAAGTCATTGTTGGCAACCGGAGTAAAATAATAACTGGATCCTTTTACCGACCTCCCAATTCAGAGTTACAGTTGCTGAAAAGTTCAAAGAAAACTTGAGTTTGATTTCAAACACGTATCCGAATCATACGATAATAGTTGGTGGTGACTTTTATTTACCCTCGATATGTTGGTGAAAATACATATTTAATTCCGGAGGTATGCATAAAATATCAACCGAAATTGTGCTAAACGCATTCTCTGAAAATTATCTCGAGCAGTTAGTTCATGAGCCCACGCGAATAGTAAACGGTTGTGAAAACACACTTGACCTCTTAGCAACAAATAATCCTGAGTTCATAACGAGCATCAAAACCGAATCAGGGATTAGTGAACACAGGGCTGTCGTAGCAAGATTGAATATTGTAATCCCCAAATCCTAAAAAAGTAGGAGAAAAATTTAACTATTCAAAAAAGCAGATAAAAATTCACTTGACGCCTTCCTGAGTGACAATCTCGACTCATTCGAAATTAATAATACAAGTGTAGACCATATGTGGCTTGAATTCAAAGAAATAGTATCGGCAGCAATTGAGAGATTTATACCAAATAAATTAACAGACGACGGAGCTGATCCTCCTTGGTACACAAAACAGGTTAGAACACTGTTGCAGAAACGACGAAACAAACATGCCAAATTTAAACAGATGCAAAATCCCCAAGATTGACGATCGTTTACAGAAGCTCGAAATTTAGCGCGGACTTCAATGCGAGATGCTTATAACAGTTTCCACAACGAAACTTTGTCTCGGAACCTGGCAGAAAATCCAAAGCGATTCTGGTCGTATGTTAGCGGTAAGAAACAATCAATGCTTTCTCTGTGCGATAGCAATGGAGTTACTATCGAAGACAGTGCTGCCAAAGCAGAGTTACTAAACACAGCCTTCCGAAATGCCTTCACAAAAGAAGACGAAGTAAATATTTCAGAATTCGAATCGAGAACAGCTGCCAACATGAGTAAGGTACAAGGAAACATCCTCGGGGTAGTGAAGCAACTTAAATCTCTTAATAAAAGCAAGTCTTCTGGTCCAGACTGTATACCAGTTAGGTTCCTTTCGGAGGCTGCTGTTGCATTAGCTCCGTACTTTACAATCATATACAACCGTTCGCTCGATGAAAGATCCGTACCCAAAAACTGGAAAGTTGCACAGGTCACACCAATATTCAAGAAAGGTAGTAGGAGTAATCCACTAAATTACAGGCCCATATCGTTTACGTCGATATTCAGCAGGAATTTAGAACTATTGACACACAGTCAACATGGGTTTAGAAAACATCGTTAGTGAAACACAACTAGCTGTTTATTCACATTAAGTGCTGAGTGCTATTGACAAGGGATTTCAGATCGATTCCGTATTTCTGGAGTTGTGGAAGGCTGTTGACACTGTACTACACAAGCGGGTTCAAGTGAAATTGCGTGCTTGTGTAATATCGTCTCAGTTGTGAGACTGGATCCGTGATTTTCTGTCAGAGAGGTCACAGTTCGTTGTAATTGACGGAAAGTCATCGAGTAAAGCAGAAGTGATTTCTGGCGTTCCCCAAGGTAGTGTTACTGGCCATTTGCTGTTCCTTATCTATATAAACGATTTCAGAGACAATCTGAGAATCCGTCTTCGGTTGTTTGCAGATGATGCTGTCGTTTATCGACTAATAAAGTCATCAGAAGATCAAAACAAACTGCAAAACGATTTAGAACAAATATCGGAATGGTGCGAAAAGTGGCAGTTGACCTTAAATAACGAAGAGTGTGAGGTCGTCCACATGAGTGCTAAACGGAACGCGTTAAACTTCGGTAACTCGAAAAATCAGTCTAATCTAAAAGCCGTAAATTCATTTAATACCTAGGTATTACTATTAAGAACAATTTAAATTGGAAGGAACACATATAAAATTTTGTGGGGAACACTAACCAAAGACAGCGTTTCATTGGCAGGACATTTAGAGAATGTAACAGACCTACTAAGGAGACTGCCTACACAACGCTTGTCCGTCCTCTTATAGAATACTGTTGCGCGGTGTGGGATCCTTATCAGATAGGACTGACTGACTGGGTACATCGAAAAAGCTCAAAGAAAGGCAGCACGTTTTGTATTGTCGCGAAATATGGGAGAGAGCGTCACAGAAATGATACAGGATTTGGGATGGACATCATTAAATAAAGGCGTTTTTCGTTGCGACGGAATCTTATCACGAAATTCCAATCACCAATTTTCTCCTCCGAATGCGAAAATATTTTGTTGACACCGACTTACGTAAGGAGGAACGATCACAAAGATAAAATAAGGGAAATCAGAGCTCGTACGGAAATATATAGGTGTCCATTCTTTCCGCGCGCTATACGAGATTGGAATAATAGAGAATTGTGAAGGTGGTTCGATGAACTCTCTGCCAGGCACTTAAATGTGATTCGCAGAGTATTCATGGAGATGTAAATGTAGATGTAAAAGTCCACCAAAACTTTAAAATAAATTAGTTCATTCACGGGGGGGCTTTCAAAAAAGCTACACTTACTTCCTCTTCAACTTTATCAAAATCCACAGTAATTTTTGCTAACGTTTTTCACTAAGTTTCGAACAATATTAATCAAATAATCGCCTTTCTTTTTGATTATCATTTCTCACTATCTGGACACTCGGAAATCAATGTCTAAACGGAGAGGATACTAAGAGGTATTATGATCAGGAACAAATCAAGGTAGGTACATAAACTTTGCTATGAGTTACCTTGTATTTGCACATACTGAATGTGCTGATCCATCACTTTACAACGCCGACCGCCGTAGCCGAGCTGTTCTAGTCGCTTCAGTCTGGAGCCGCGCGACCGCTGCGGTCGCAGGTTCGAATCCTGCCTCGGGCATGGATGTGTGAGATGTCCTTAGTTTAGTTAGGTTTAAGTAGTTCTAAGTTCTAGGAGACTGATGACCGTAGATGTGAAGTCCCATAGTGCTTAGAGCCATTTGAACCATCACTTTACAACTACGATTCCTCCTGTCTGTTACGGTGATTACGCAATATTGGTGGCGGGTATATGATGACAGATGGACTTGCCGTTGGAATTGAAATGCTCTGTTATTTTCTTCATGGCGACGATCATCAGATTTTATAATACTTACAGGCCACAGAGCATTGTATTAAATCCAATCATCCACCCGAGGCTTTGGCATAATAAATCCAAGCACTAAATGCCTCACTCGGCTCCTGCACAATGCATCTTCCAAACACTAGCTGTCAACTGTACGGCAACTACCCTCCGACTGCCTGTCATGTCCACCTTTTCACTCGCACCAACCGCAATTTGTGCGCGTTAAATAACTTCCGTTTTAGAGGGGAACCACGCCATCTTTTAGCATAACTTGAAACAAGAGCCCTAAGTGAGGATCATCAGTTACAAAGTAGCAAGCAAACATTTTTAAGCAAAGACTGCATTTACCCATATTAACAAATCAATACAAAATTACTTAACAAAAATCATTCATTTCTAAATACAACCAAAACAATTAACCAGTAATGAGAAAACATAGTACAACACCTAAGAGCACACATTAAAGAAAATACACTTTATTCAAAGCATAATTAATCAGAAGAAAAAAGTTCATAATATCTTACTATGGTGTTACAAGTGCATTACGATTAATGAAATCTGCAGCATGGAATGAAGTACCTGTATGTGTCAAGCTCTACATTACTCCATGCTTAGCTAGTTTGGATCCGTAGTTGCTCTGTGTATTGAGTTTCGCATTTTTATAGCCCCCAATCACCTACAAATTTGATTGTGTATTCTTCCTACTATACAGAGTGGTCCATTGGTAGTGACCGGGCCAAATATCTAACGAAATAAGCATCAAACGAAAAAACTACATAGAACGAAACTTGTCTAGCTTGAAGGGGGAAACCACATGGCGCTATGATTGGCCCGCTAGATGGCGCTGCCATAGGTCAAAGGGATATCAACGGCGTTTATTTAAATAGGAACCCCCATTTTGTATTACATGTTCGTGTAGTAAGTAAAGAAATATGAATGTTTTCGTTGGACCACTTTTTTCGCTTTGTGATAGATGGTGCTGTAATAGTCACAAACATATGGCTCAAAAATTTAGACGAACAGTTGGTAACAGTTAGCTTTTTTAAATCAAAATACAGAACGTAGGTACGTTTGAACATTTTATTTCGGTTGTTCCATTGTGACACATGTACCTTTGTGAACTTACCATTTCTGAGAACGCACGCTGTTACAGCGTGATTACCTGTAAATACCACATTAACGCAATAAATGCTCGAAATGATGTCCGTCAACTTCAATGCATTTGGCAGTATGTGCAACGACAATCCTCTCAACAGCAAGTAGTTCGCCTTCGGTAATGCTCGCACGTGCATTGACAATGCGCTGACGCATGTTGTCAGGCGTTGTCGGTGGATCACGATAGCAAATATCTTTCAACTTTCCCCACAGAAAGAAAACCGGGGACGTCAGATCCGGCGAACGTGCGGGCCGTGGTATGGTGCTTCGACGATGAATCCACCTGTCATGAAATATGCTGTTCAATACCGCTTCAACCGCACGCGAGCTATGTGCCGGATATCCATCATGTTGGAAGTACGTCGCCATTCTGTCATGCAATGAAACATCTTGTAGTAACATCGGTAGAACATTACATAAGAAATCAGGATATACTGCACCATTTAGATTGCCATCGATAAAATTGGGGCCAATTATCCTTTCTCCCATAATACCGCACCTTACATTAACCCGGTAAGGTCGCTGATGTTCCACTTGTCCCACCAATTGTGGAGTTCCCGTCGCCCAATAGTGCATATTATGGCGGTTTACGTTACCGCTGTTGGTGAATGACTCTTTGTCGCTAAATAGAACGAGTGCAAAAAATCTGTCATCGTCCCGTAATTTCTCTTGTGCCCAGTGGCAGAACTCTACACGACGTTCAAAGTCGTCGTCATGCAATTCCCGGTGCATAGAAATATGGTACGGATGCAACCGATGTTGATGTAGCATTCTCAACACCGACATTTTCTTGATTCCCGATTCTCGCACAATTCGTCTGCTACTGATGTGCGGATTAGCCGCGACAGCGGCTAAAACACCTATTCGGGCATCATCATTTGTTGCAGGTCGTGGTTGACGTTTCACATGTGGCTGAACACTTCGTGTTTCCTTAAAGAACGTAACTAACCGGCGAATGGTCCGGACACTTGGATGATGTCGTGCAGGATGCCGAGCAGCATACATAGCACAATAGCCATACATTAACACGATATAGACCTTTTCCGCAATTGGTAAACGGTCCATTTTAACTCTGTTAATGTATAACGAAGCAAACACCGTCCGCATGGGCGGAATGTTGCGTCATACCACGTAATAATACATTTGTGACTATTACAGAGCCATCTATCTCGAAGCGAAAAAAGTGGTCCAACTAAAACATTCATATTTCTTTACGTACTACACGAATATGTAATAAAAAATGGGGGTCCCTATTTTAAAAAAACGTAGTTGATACCCATTTGACCTATGGTAGCGCCATCTATCGCGCCAACAATAGCGCCATCTGGTTTGCCCCTTCAAGCTAGACGAGTTTCTTTCTTTGTAGTTTTTTCGTTTGATGCTTATTTCGTGAGATATTTGGCCCGGTCACTATCAATGGACCACCCTGTATTGTACATAAATAATAGGTAAACTTTCCTTATTTGTTATCCTTAGTGGTGTCGCAATCTTAACAGCCAGCAGTTTATATATCAATAGCTAAATGAAAATTCGCCAGTAGCATCGCAATTAAATATCTGAAAAATCATAACGTTAACCGAAAACTACCATTTCCACTTCAGTAACTGACCGAAATCATGTAGGATACCACGAAATTTACTCCGTCGTCTTAAAAAGACAGTAGGCTCTCAGTCTTAACTCGCCACGATGCTTGTGACAGGCGACACAGCGAGTGAGACAAAGACGCAGCACGGTATATATCTGACGCGTTATGCTAATACCGCTCTGAATTTCGACAGACATCCCTCGTGGTCCGCGCTTCATTTAATATTTTCTCGGAGGCCTCGGGCCGTCATTGAATTATTCATGAGGCTGCCGTTCGCCGCGGCCGGGTCGCGCTGTCGCAGCCCGCCTGCTTTCCTTTCTTATTTTTCGTTATTAACAGGCGCGACACACGAGCAAAGGCCGAAAAAGGGAACCTTTGAAAACGCCGACTCCTTATTATAGGCCCTGATGAGGGGAAGTTGACATTTCCTCCAGCTTTGCCGTATCTTGTACCATAAATTCGCTAATTACGACGTAGCGCTGCCTTCGTTTTGTATGAAGATCGTCACTGTCTCATTAAGCGTGTCCTCTTTTTGATGCAACCCGCACGTTCGAAGATGATGTTGATGTACCTCGTAGAAAGTGGCAGTGGCTCTCGCGCGCTATGTCACATACACTACACCCTCCCTCTCCTCACCCAACACTCATTGTCGTTATTCCACAGTAGATTATTTCATTGTTAAGTGTCGTTAGCCCAAGAAAGAGATACACGAAGATTCTTTACGAGTGATGACACGGGATACACCACATTCTTAGTAAGAATAATGCAGCCTTAGTTCAATGAATGAGGGAGTTATAGGCTCAACAGTGAAACTTATCCAGATTCTTTGATGTATATGATGCACAACGAATCAGATTCTCCGAAATATTTCACTCATGCTGTCGTTTCTAATAACCTCGTCGTCAGTAGTACGTAAACTCTAATCTTCCTTCTTTTCTTTCTTCACTTTTCATTTATGGTGGTGGCGAGGTGATCGTTGTCGTTTTTCTTTTAAGCTTTTAACATATTTAAGTAAAAGAGTGAAGAAACAAGAGAAGGAAGATTAGGGTTTACACACTACTGACGACGAGGTTATTAGAAACGACAGCATGAGTGAAGTATTTCGGAGCATGGGGCTAACGACATTTAACAATGAAATAATCTACCGTGGAATAACGACAATGAGTGTTGCGTGAGTAGAGGAAGAGAGGAGGGTGTAGTGTATGTTGTGACATAGTCGGCGAGAGCAACTGACACTTTCTATGAGGTATCTGTATGGCTACCCATTCTTCCTCAAAACTGAAACCTTAGACGTTTACGATATTAGTGAGTCGTGTTAAAAATTACTGTTTTGAAGAGCGCGCCGCAGCGCGTAGTGTGAAGCACTCGCCCTCCGTTTCTGGCGGTAGCGCCGCTGTGGCAGTCGCAGCTTTGGTGTCTCCCTCTGGTGGGAAAGGGGAAAGGTTGCCTGTTCACGTGCATTTAAGGGGAGCTATGAGCTCGCCAGTCGGTAAGTCTGGGTCAGTCTCTTGTCCGCAGCCTGCTACTCTGTCTCTCGTCCGCATCTGTTAGGCAGTTATTGTCTGTCTGTCGTTCGGCGTTCTAGTATGTCTGTTGTTCGGATCAACCTTCAAAGCCGGCAAAATGAGAGTCTTTCCACTCCGCCAGTAAGAGAACTCACCGACTGGTCGCCCGGTCGGGGCGTAGTTCCTGCATCTGAGTCTGCGCGTTAGGCCGCCAGTCTGCTCGAGTTTGCTCAGGCAATGGTCACTGGCGGTTGGATCGATCGGTTGGTCGGTCGCGCACTGAGACACAACATAATTTGTCCGTCTTGAGCGTCGGCACATGTGATGTCGCCACGTGAGTCCAGTGGGCCGCGGCGTATAGCAAGGGGTAGTGACTTCGCAGTAGAAACGAGAGCAACAGGAGTCAACCCACGACATCAGTCTGGCCGGTGCGAGCTGCGACGCCGTGAGACGGGTGATCGGCGCGCCTTCCTGTGTCCGTTGAAGTGGCTGGCAGCGGACGGTTCGGGAGAGCGATTTGGGGGTGCTGCGCCAGGTCTTCTCGAGAAATCGCAGTTTATTATAATGTTCAAATGTGTGTGAAATCTTATGGGACTTAACTGCTAAGTTCATCAGTCCCTAAGTTTACACACTACTTAACCTAAATTATCCTAAGGACAAACACACACACACACATGCCCGAGGGAGGACTCGAACCTCCGCCGGGACCAGCTGCACGGTCTGACTGCAGCGCCCTAGACCCCTCGGCTAATCCCACGCGGCTCAGTTTATTAGAAGTTAAGTGATGGGTGATATGTTGTTTGATTTACTCTTGTTAAATTCTACTTGTTTTCTTGGTGAGGTCACCAGCCATTTTGCTTTGGAGTCGTCCCACCATTCTTCTCCGTTGGCCTACCTGCGGGAAGGTGGTTGTTTATAAATTGGGTGGTCCCTTTTTTCTCTTGTGGAGTAGGGGCGGGTTAGAGCAACCTGTGGTTTGGGTTGTTCGGTAATCTCCCTATCAATCTACCGTACGTTAGTAGCTGCCTCTGTCATGTTTGTCGGATTTGGTGTGTTAACGAATTTATCGCTTGGAGTGTAACGGCCTAATACCTGAAATATGTTTTCATCTTTGCCAATGATCTTGAGAGGCGGTGTATATGTACTGTAGAGCATCTTAACTATTGTTGGCCAACCTTGCAGAATTTTATGTAAGATTACATTTCATGGGCTTTTATTTAAATGATCATTTTAGTATATAACGTTGCCACCCTTTCACCGTAAGACCTTTCTTAGAAGTTAAAATCAAGTTGCACCTTTGGTGGCAAGGTTAATATTTTAATTGTTAGTGTTTTGTACCATTTCCATCCTTCCTACGGGGGTGCATAGTTTGTGTGCTTGTGTAAATTGTTAAAACTCTTGGTTTAAAGTTATCGGATGTGTTGCAGATTTGCATCAGTGTAGTCTTTCAGAGGCTGTTGCGAGCGGTCGTAACTACGGCCGTGTCAAAAGGGAGCGGCAAGTTTCTCTGCCCGAAAGCTCTACAGTGAAAACTTGTTTCTTTCTGCCTCTGAATAAATTGTGACCTTTATATTTAGAGGGGGCTTTCTGATTATAATTTTAAATCTGTTTCTTTTAAAAAAATGCTTTTAGGCACTATTTCAGTGAATAAAATTCCCATTTGGCACTCGAACCTGGGATCTCCTGCTTACATGGCAGACGCTCTATCCATCTGAGTCACCGAGGGCACAGAGGATAGTGTGCATGCATCCCGCGAGGCCCACATTGTCAACTTACATGTCCACACACTACATTCGTAGTGTCCCTACCCAACACACGCATTACTCGTCCGAAATAACAGACACCATATCCATATCAGTCTATAGTTCTGGAAATACCGGCCATGACCTTCCTCTTCTGTGTCGATGCACACATATTACCCGAACTCTTACGGGACTTGGTAAGAATGTCTTCCATGAGTAATGAGTGTGTTGGGTAGGGACACGACGAATGTAGTGTGTGGACATACAAGGTGAGAATGTGAGCCTCGCGGGAGGCATGCGCGAGATAGTCCCCGCAGTCGCACTATCCTGTCCGAGAGAACAGACACCATATCCATATAAGTATATGATGTTTACGATGTTGGATGCTAAGGTCTGGAACGAAGTCGTCCTAAAAGTGTTCATTCGGTTCATGTCGGGGCTCTGGACAGGACAGCCCATTTCAGAAATGTTATTATCCAGTTATCCTGATATAGCCATCATCTCCGAACCCTTCCTCTACTGTACACATTACACAACGCTGTAAAATGTGTTCGAATCCATCGGCATTCAGCGTTTTCTTAAAACACTGAGTGGACCACACCGTAACCAGGAAACTAGTCACCATACCGGAAGAGCAGTTACTCCATTCTTCCCTTTTGGTGCTATACATAATGGCAGGCAATTTTCTCAAGGTATTCGCAGGATCCAAATCCTTCCACTAGATCTGCATAGACATAATATGATTCATCGCTCCACATCGCTCGTTTCCATCGTCCAATGGCCTCACCCTTTACACCACATAGATCGTCGCTTAGCATTGACTACAGAAATATGCGGGTTATAAGGAGCTGCTTGAACATTGTACCCCATTCCTTACAACTTCCTAGGACAGTTATGGTTTTAGCTGCACTGCTGGCAAAACTTCTTTTGTTGATTTCATATAATTTTTAAAACCACCCTCCGCAGTGGTTCATGATCCCTAAGATATGTTTACAGTCTGATTGTCACTGTCTTGTAATTTAATTCACATGTCATAATTATTTGTACATTCCAATCTCTTATGATGTATGAAAACTGCAAGCAGTATTCATCACTGTAAATGGTTGAACTGCAAAATATTTCTACTTCTTCTTTCTTATTGATAAGGTGAGGCAGTCTTTTTATTTCGGCAGCCTTATGGGGACCTTAAGCTGACTCACGGAAGGGATGTTAACAAAAGAATCATGAAGTTGTCTGGTACTGAAATCCATACATTGTACAGGTATAAAGCAAGAGAAAACAGTCAATCGTGTCCATACAGCTGGAATAAGGGGGAGTCTACGCAGCTAGCCATAAAATCTGCATTGGATAAGAAGTGAAGAGGAACCATTTTTAGTTAGGTGAGTATCTGAAGGTCTGCTGAAAAAATGAGCCTCCATAGCGTGGGAGCAACCGAGGAGCTCTGGCCCACGCTGCTGCAAAGTTTCATCAGTTCTAGCATGAGATTTTCTGATTGATTCGTAACAATTATGACTGTAGAATGGGCACGTTCTTACGTGTGAAGACATGTAGGGCTTTCGGTTGACCATGTCTGAAAACCAGTCATGTAGTGAGAGCGATTTTCTGCCTTCTTCCCTGCGCCATACCTTACTGGTTAAACACGACAAAACCCAGAAGAGTGGGAAGTGGTTAAACATTTTATAAATTTATCATTCATCAGAACTTGCAACAATTTTCAGTGGATGGTTGGCGAGATTTTTATACTAGCAGAACCTGTTGGGTTTTGCAGAGTAAAGTCCGCACAGAACTTTCCTAGGGATCTCGCCAAGAACACACTTGACCCTGGTTGTTGCAGGGTGCTGCAGAGAGACGTGTGTTCGACTTAAGACAGAGGCCGAGCAGAATTAAGTCGCTCCCTTTAACCTGTCTTTTATTTCCGTCATGCTTCCTCGATCTATAGATTGAACAGCAGAGACGAAAGACTGCAGCCATGTCTTAAACATTTCTTAATCCGTGCACTTCGTTCTGGGTCATCCACTCTTATTGTTCCTTCTCGGTTTTTGAATATACATGTATGTCTTTCCCTATAGCTAACTCCTATTTTTCTCAGAATTTGGAATATCTTGCTCCAATTTACAGTGATGAAAGCCCTTTGTAGATCGACAAATGCTGTGGGTGTTCCTTGAGTTTCCTTCAGTCTTGCTTCCACTATCAAACGCTAGGTCAGGACCACCTCTCTGATGTCTTTACCTTTCCTAAAGCCAAACAGATTGTTATCTAACAGATCCTCAATTTTATTTTCCATCCTTCTGTATGTTATTCTTGGTATAAAATTGGGAGCTCCAGCTGTTAAGCTGATGGTGCGATAGTTCTCGCTCTTATTGGTCGTTGCTATCTATGGAATTTTGCAGATGATGGTTTTCCGAAAGTCTGATGATACCCCGCCTGTTACATATATGCACATACCAATCTGAATGGTTGGTTTTCATTCCCACCAATGATTTTAAGAATCCCAATGGAATATTATCAATACCTTCCGCTTTATGTGATTGCAAGCCTTCGGAACCTTACTCTTTATTTTAATTTCGTCGACGGTTGTTTTGACTTTTCTGTATGATGAATTAGTCCTTCCAACGATCATTTTTTTCTTCCATTTCTTCACATTTTTGCTGTAGCATTTAACCTTGGCCTCTCTGTACTTCCTATTTATTTAATTTCTAAATGTTTTGTATTGTTATATTCCTGTCTTTCCATGAGCTCTTCTGTACTACTTTCTTTCGTACATAAGTTAAAATATTTCTCTATTACTGCTCTTCTCAGTTACCTTCGCCATACGTACATTTTTGTCTGTTCAACATCTGTGATTGCCTTCTTAGAGATGTCCACTATTGGTATATTGAACTACCTAGTCTGGTATTTGTTATCACCGTATCCACATCCTTAGCGAACTTCGTATGGGTCTTATTATTTCTCAGGACTTCGATATTCCACTTCATTCCACGCTGATTCTTCCGAGTGATTACGTTAAATTCAGTCTAATCTTTATTATTACTAAATTTTAATCTGAATATACACTCCTGGAAATTGAAATAAGAACACAGTGAATTCATTGTCCCAGGTAGGGGAAACTTTATTGACACATTCCTGGGGTCAGATACATCACATGATCACACTGACAGAACCACAGGCACATAGACACAGGCAACAGAGCATGCACAATGTCGGCACTAGTACAGTGTATATCCACCTTTCGCAGCAATGCAGGCTGCTATTCTCCCATGGAGACGATCGTAGAGATGCTGGATGTAGTCCTGTGGAACGGCTTGCCATGCCATTTCCACCTGGCGCCTCAGTTGGACCAGCGTTCGTGCTGGACGTGCAGACCCCGTGAGACGACGCTTCATCCAGTCCCAAACATGCTCAATGGGGGACAGATCCGGAGATCTTGCTGGCCAGGGTAGTTGACTTACGTCTTCTAGAGCACGTTGGGTGGCACGGGATGCATGCGGACGTGCATTGTCCTGTTGGAACAGCCGGTCTAGGAATGGTAGAACGATGGGTTCGATGACGGTTTGGATGTACCGTGCACTATTCAGTGTCCCCTCGACGATCACCAGTGGTGTACGGCCAGTGTAGGAGATCGCTCCCCACACCATGATGCTGGGTGTTGGCCCTGTGTGCCTCGGTCGTATGCAGTCCTGATTGTGGCGCTCACCTGCACGGCACCAAACACGCATACGACCATCATTGGCACCAAGGCAGAAGCGACTCTCATCGCTGAAGACGACACGTCTCCATTCGTCCCTCCATTCACGCCTGTCGCGACACCACTGGAGGCGGGCTGCACGATGCTGGGGCGTGAGCGGAAGACGGCCTAACGGTGTGCGGGACCGTAGCCCAGCTTCATGGAGACGGTTGCGAATGGTCCTCGCCGATACCCCAGGAGCAACAGTGTCCCTAATTTGCTGGGAAGTGGCGGTGCGGTCCCCTACGGCACTGCGTAGGATCCTACGGTCTTGGCGTGCATCCGTGCGTCGCTGCGGTCCGGTCCCAGGTCGACGGGCACGTGCACCTTCCGCCGACCACTGGCGACAACATCGATGTACTGTGGAGACCTCACGCCCCACGTGTTGAGCAATTCGGCGGTACGTCCACCCGGCCTCCCGCATGCCCACTATACGCCCTCGCTCAAAGTCCGTCAACTGCACATACGGTTCACGTCCACGCTGTCGCGGCATGCTACCAGTGTTAAAGACTGCGATGGAGCTCCGTATGCCACGGCAAACTGGCTGACACTGACGGCGGCGGTGCACAAATGCTGCGCAGCTAGCGCCATTCGACGGCCAACACCGCGGTTCCTGGTGTGTCCGCTGTGCCGTGCGTGTGATCATTGCTTGTACAGCCCTCTCGCAGTGTCCGGAGCAAGTATAGTGGGTCTGACACACCGGTGTCAATGTGTTCTTTTTTCCTTTTCCAGGAGTGTATATCTGCTCCTGGGTACGCTTTACAGTTCAAACTCTGATTCGGAAATCTCAGACCATTATGTAATCCATCTGGAAACTACCCTTGGCTCTGGGCCTTCTTCAAGTATATCTCCTCCCCATGTGATTCTTGAATAGAGTATTCTCTATATCTGTCTGAAAGTTGTTACAGAACCCCATTCGTGTTTCTCCTTTCTCATCCCTACTACCAACCCCTTATTCCCACGTGACCATTTTCTATTCCCTACCCAACAAACGCATTCCAATCTCCGGTGATTATGAAATACTATATTACCAGTTCAATAACTTCAAATTCTTTCTCTTCCACTTCATCTTCTGCTTGCGACGTCGGTCTGTATAAATGAACTATTGTTGTAGCATTGATTTGGTGTCGAATATGATGACAAAGACCATGTCACTGAATTGTTCGCAGTAGCTCATTGTCTGACCTTCTTTCCTAATCATAACTAATCCTAAACGTGTTATTCAATTTTATGCTGCTGTTGATATTACCCTATATTAGACTAACCAAAGATTCTTATCTTCTTCCCATTTCACTTCACTTGCTCCCAATACCTCTAGACTGAACCTCTGCATTTCTCTTTTCAGAATTTCTACCTTTCCCCACTACCTTCATCATGACACTTTTCCAGTAACAGGCACATTACGTGATTTTAATGCAGTGTTCTCCATTGCCTTCTGCATCATCATGCCGTTGATCATTGCAGATTCTTCCGTCTTTAGAGGCAGTTTATCACTCCAAGGACAAGAATGTCCTGAACCTCAGTCGGCTCCTCCGTCCTGCGTAATGAGGCCGTTGGTGGCAAAAGAGTGATTTCCTATCCCAAGATTTTTCAGCTGCCATTGCTGGTGACTTTTATTCATTTTAAGTAGTGGCTGGGTTCGAACCCGAAGCCCAGAACATTTTGATTAGAAGTCATTGTTGACGGTACCACTAGACTACGTTATGCATTGCCCGATATTCTTACTTTTCAATATGCATTATGTTATGGGCAGCGTCCCTTCTCTGTAGGTCTTTGTGGATCGCATCTGTAGCATCTTAGGAGTATACCAAATAGCTCAACCGCCACATCATACCTCTTCTTAAGTAAATGAGATCTGTTTGATCTTGGTTTAGCTGTGACTTCTCCTTTGCGTATCCATTTCTCAACCACATCACAAGTAGTTGGGCGGCTTCATAAGGATTGAAATGTCCCTGATGGATCTGTTACTTACGTAGCAACCAGTGACTATTCGACGTTAGAATTCACTGAGCTCACTTAACCGACTCCTCCTACTCATACTACTTCTCTACTGACGACACAACACTCCCCGCTTCTTTTCATACTGGAAGGTTCGTCTCTCGTGACAATTTGTTTTCGTTTCCGAATTGCATAGAAGTGTCCAGGTAATTTTGATCAGGTGGTGTATACAGCGAAGATGAAAGTGTTTCAACAAAGAGTTGTTATATGTGTATGTACGAAGGAGGAGGGTATTGCATTTATTTGTTCTTGCACGGCTGGACAATGGTGAGACAGTGATTACTGACTATCGAAAGCAGTCGTTCTTATCGCTGTTTATGCCATCCATTTTTTCCCGAAAGCAAAATAACATTTCGTAACCAAATTGAGTTAATCTTTTCTATTACTTTATTTCCTTTATCTCAAACGAGAGGTTTTTTATTTTTATTTTATTTTTTTTTTTGCATGAAATCAAGGACTATTCGGTTTAGTTACTGCTGGGTTGTAAACTGAAGAAGATGTAATGCCTACAATAGAGACTGTAGTCCTCAAGAATGTAGTTCTATCTCCGAAACGCGTTGAACGGAAACGGGAGATAAAGTGTTATGACTGAAGACAGAGTATTATTAGAAAACTTAATAACAATTATTGTTCGCACGCGCCATTTGTGAATGAAACTGTATAATAAGACATCTATCTCTAGTTCAATCTTTGTAAATGACGGCTATTCAGTCGGATTAATTTTGTAGTTACAGTGAACTCAAATCTATAAGTACGGATCAAGTACCATTTCCCTGTAACATTTTCCATTAACTCAGTCTCTCAGGAAGGTGTAAATGATTACGGCAATCAGTTCAATTGCCAAGTGTTTCAAGAGCAGTCTCATTGCACTTTCAGTCGAAAAAGCTGTGGAGATAGCCTCAAACACGTTTTCTGTCAAAATGACGATGAAAGGTCATAAAAACACTGTTTCATGCTTGTAAAATCTGTGTAAATTTCTCGAAGTCGGCAAGAACTTACGCCTTTGTCGTAAGTAAGATGTCTATGACTGTGATTAATTAGCGTATCTTGTGTGATGGTAACTCTGCGTTAACACTGAAATGTTCCCATGATGTGATTTACGAACATTGCGGAGAAAGATAACAAAAACTATCAGTATCAAATAACCAGAAGCCACCCATCTATACAATAATATAGTCACTGTGAACAGTAAACAAGTGGGATGGGTTAGCAGACAAGAAATAGCCGGCCAGAAATCAGGATAAACGATTTCATGTTCTCATAAACTGCAATCGGCCACCGTTGACTTTTCCAGGTAATCCTTCTCCAACTGACATTTTTTCCTTCTCTGTGCAGCTTGGACGTGACGAGAGGAACTCTACTTCTCTTTCCTAATACAGGAATACCTTCTCCAATGTTGTGACCAGATTTTTACACAGTGAAATTTTACTGATAAGTAAATGACATGTTCACAGTGATGTTGGGTGCCTAGTTGTATTTCTGTCTGGGTATTAATATAAGATTGGATACCCGCGACTGATACGATACTCAGACGTGCGTCCGCCAAATCGTGTAAGTGAGTAAAGAGAAAATTTCCGATTTATAATCACTGATCTTTCCGTACGGTCTAAGGAAGCTCGTTTTCATGTAACAAACTCCTGTCCCCATAAACCTCGCACAGAGTAAATTTATTGCTTTATAAAATACCTGTGACCTAGGGGTAGTGTCTTTCATTCACAACCAATACCTCCTCGGTCCCGGCTTCGAAACACACCCCAACTTAAATTTTGATTAATAATCACGATTGGCAGCCGAAGACTTCCGGCTTAACAAGCAAGTCACCTTCATACTGCCAACGGCCTTGACAAAGATGGCGGAGAAGCGGACAGAGGTTCAGGCCACCCTCTTGCCTTTGGGGAGGGAAACTGCCGTAAGGGCGGAAGAATCAGCAATGATCAACTGCTTGAGGAAGTAGAAGGCTATATGAAACCACTGCATTAAAGACACATAACGTGTATCCACAGGGCATGTGACTTGTAATTCAAAAAGCGTCATGATGGTCTCTGCATTGGAAAAATATTCCAGAATAGTCCCCTATTCGGATCTCCGATAGGGGACTGCCAAGGGGGAAGTGACCTTTGTGGTATCGATAGCTACGATGCCACGGCGTAAGTTAAGTTGGGACTACTACGAGACTCCGACGACAGCGCCCTCTACCAGGCGCTGTTAAGATCTACGAGCTCCGCTGCAGATTCAGCCCATTTGATCAAGAGCAGACGGCCGGGACACTTAGCTTCAGCTTCAGACTGTGCTCATCCGTACAAGTTATGTATGCCTCTGTAGATATATTCCGGCTCCAGTAAACAACTTTTACTTACGTGCAGTACCGACGTATTTTTCCTGCTCCTGCTCCTATCCACGCACCGCCTTACAGGCGGGATACAAAAACCATGAGAAAAAGACTGAATAATCAACGAAAGGATAACGTTATACAAGTTGTGGCGTGGAATTCGAGAAGCTGGAATGTGTTAGTGAAGCTGGAAAATCTGAAGAGGGAAATACAAAGGTTCAATCTAGATACAGGAGGCGTCAGTGAAGTGAAATGGAGAGAAGACAAGGGTGTGTGATACGATGAGTATAGGGTAAAATCAGCAACAGCAGAAAACGGTATAATGGGAGTACGATTCGTTATGAATAGGAAGGTAGGGCAGCGAGTGTGTTACTGTGAACAGTTCAGTGATAAGGTTATTCTTATCAGAATCGTTAGAATCGACAGCACACCAACACCGACAACGATAGTTCAGATATACATGCCGACGTCTGAAGAAGGAGAGATAAAGTATATGAGAATACTGAAAGTGTAATACATTACGGAAAGGGAGATGAAAATCTAATAGTCAGAGGGGACTGGAATGCAGTTGTAGGGGAAAGAGTAGAAGAAAAGGTTGCAGGAGAACATGGGTTTCGCACAATGAATGAGAGAGGAGAAATACTAATTGAGATCTGTAATACATTTCATCTAGTAGCAGCGAAAACTCTGTTCAAGAGTCACAGGAAAAGGAGGCATACTTGGAAAAGGCAGGGTGATACGGGAAGAGTTCAGTTACATTACATCATGGTCAAACAGAGATCCGTAATCAGATTTCGAATTGTAAGTCGTACCCAACAGCAGATGGAGACTCATGTCAGTGATGAAGAGTAAGCTGAAGTTTAAGAGAATAGTCAGGAAGAATCAACGCGCAACAAAGTTGAATACGGAAAAACTAAGAAATGACGAGATAGGCTTGAAGCTCTCTAAGTCTATAGATACAGCAATAAAGAATAGTCCAGTAGTCAGTGCAGTTGACGAGGGATGGACATATCTAAAAGGGGGAATCATGGAAGCTGGAAAGTAAACCTTAGTACAAAGAAGGTAACTGTAAAGAAACCATGGGTGACAGAATAAATACTTCAGCTGATCTATGGAAGAAGGAAGTACAAAAACTTTCAGGGAAATTCAGGAATACAGAAATACAAGTCGCTGAGGAATGAAATAAACAGGAGGTGCAGGGCAGCTTCGTGAAAAATGTGAAAATGGTTCAAATGGCTCTGAGCACTATGGGAGTTAACATCTGTGGTCATGTCCCCTAGAACTTAGAACTACTTAAACCTAACACACATCCATGCCCGAGGCAGGATTCGAACCTGCGACCGTAGCGGTCACGTGCTTCCAGACTGAAGCGCCTAGAACCGCACGGCCTCACCGGCCGGCGAAAAATGCGAAGATATCGAAAATGAAATGATAGTTAGAAGGACTCACTCAGCATATAGAAAGTCAGAACAACCTTCGGTGAAATTAAAATCAAGGGCGGTAATATTAACAGTGCAACCGGAAGTCCATTTTTAAACGCAGAGGAGAGCGCTGAAGGATGATAGGAGCCCACTGAAGGCCTGTATGAGGGAGAAAATTTGTCTGAGGTGATAGAGAAGGAACAGAAGTTGGTTTAGAAGACATAGGCGATCCAATATTAGAATCATAATTTATGAGATCTTTGGAGGACTTAAGAGCAAATATGGCAGAAGGGATCGATAACATATCAGAGTTTCTAAAATCACTGAGGGAATTATCAATAAACCGAACCGACTATTCACGTTGGAGTGTAGACTGGATGAGTCTGACAATATATCGTCTGCTTTCGGAAAAATATCATCCACACATTTCCGAAGACTGTAAGAGCTGAAACGTGCGAGAATTATCGCACAATCAACTTAACAGCTCATTCATCCAAGTTGCTGATAAGAATAATATACAGGAGAATGGAGAAAGAAATTGAGGAGGAGTTAGATGGCGAACATTTTGAAGGCACTACAGAGGCAACTCTGACGCTTCATTAATAATGGAAGCAAAACTAGAGAAAAATCAAGAAACATTCACAGGATTTGTGAAAAAGCTTTCGACAATTATAATGGTGAAAGATGTTCGAAATTCCGAGAAAAATAAGGGCAAGCTATAAGGAGGGACGGGTACAAGAGCCAAGAGTCAAGAGAGGATAATAAGAGTTTAAGACCATGAACGAAGTGCCCGGTTTGAAAAGGGTGTAACACAGGGATGGACTTTTTCGCCCCTACTGTTCAATCTGTACATCGAAGGGGCAATTACGGAAATAAAAGAAAGGTTCAGTTAAAATTCAAGGTGAAAGGGTATCAACGATACGATTGGCTGATGACGTTCCTATCCTGAATGAGAGTGAAGAAGAATTACATGAAATGTTGAATGGAATGGACAATCTAACAAGTACAGAATATCGATTTGGAGTAAATCGAAGGAAGACGAAAGTAATGAGAACAACGAGAAACTTAACATCAGGATTAATGGTCGCGAAATAGATGAAATTAAGTAATTCTGCCACCTAGGCAGTAAAATAACCATTGACAGTCGGAGCCAGGAGGACATCACAAGCAAACTAGCACTAGCAAAAAGGTCATTCGAGGCCAAGAGAAGTCTACTAGTATCAAACATGGGGCTTAATTTAAGGAAGAAATTTCTGAGAATATACGTTAGGAGCATAGCATTGTATGGTAGTGATACATGGAAACAATGTAAGGAATGAGGATGTTCTGCGCAGACTCGGAGAGGAAAGGAATCTGTGGAAAACACTGACAAGGAGAAAGGACAGGATGATAGCACATCTGTTAAGACATCAGGGACTGACTTCCATGGCACCAGAGGGAGCTGCAGGGGGCAAAAACTGTAGAGGAAACAAGAGAGTGGAAGACATCCAGAAAGTAATTTATGACGTAGGTTGCAAGTGTTACTCTGCGATGAAGAGGTTGACACAGGAGAGAAGTTCGTGTCAGAAGATAAATAACTAAAAAAAAAGTAATTCGAGTCTCCTTGACACATATCGGCGTCGATACGTATTCGTATCACATCGTAATATGGTCACACTTCCAACATTACTGCAATTGGCAGTAATAAAGATATGAACTGTACTCATATGCGTGAACAAAAATTGATAAGAAGAATTCTGCACGTGCGCGTGGAGAATCATAATGTTGATCACAAATACACGCAAAGCAGCTCACCAAAGTTGTTGCTAGCACCCTACAGCTTGCAAAATACGTAGTCATCTTAGTTGGTGAATTATTATCCCGCATTTCCAATTGGTATGCCACATGATATGATGAAAGTCCGTTCGATGACAGTGAGCAGGCAGTACAGGGAACAGAAGAGAAATTTAGAGAAAGAGCTAAAGTTCGTGGGGAAAATTAAAATTTTCAGCTTTGCCTATGGTGCTGTAATACTCTCAGAGACGGCGAAATGAAGAGCATTTAAACGGTATGAATGATATGTATGTGTTGTCTGCCTTTTTTCGGACGTGTCCAGAAAACACCATGTTTGATCCTCGAGTAGGTGATCACTGAAATACACAGTAATCACACAGCCAACCGGTTGCAAATAACTGATTAGTACAGAGACCTGGCTTTCGACAACTCTAAGGACGTATTCATCAAAATGAAATTTTAAGAAACCCTACAAAATAATGCACAGAAAATTACGTTTGACAAAAATATTAACCAAGATTAGAGCTGTCTTGACATACAAATATTATGTAAAGCCGCATTGTGAGAGGGCAGTGGTCAAAGTTCAAAGCAGATTTGCTGAAGCCAAAAAATTAAAATTAAACCCGTTCCAGCCTTTGGCACGTATGCCTTTGAAGGAAGAACATCAGATTGATCGGTCCAGTGGCTTACATTGCTGCCACGAAAAAAAATACAACTCGTGCCACCAAGCGGGCGTGGACAGTGACATGTGCCCATTTGGGACACTATAACAGAATAAATTGAATTAAACGACAATCAATTATTAAAAAAATACAAAGGAATGGAGCTTAATGTACTTTCAAAAACAATGTATTTTCAAAAATACGAAGTAGTAAGACAAATGAAGTGCAACTGAGTTCCATCTATTAAGCTTTACAGAAATTCCCGTCACGTAAAGGACAGAATATTATAGAATATTTATACAAACAGCTGTACAGTCCAAAAAAATTCTTCGCAAAATTTAGATTCCTTTGTTTTTTATTATGTTTTATAGAGTTTCTTAAAATTTTATTCCAATGAAGAATCCTTAGAGATGCCGAAACCTAGATCATTGTACCAGACAGTTATTTGCAACTAACTGGCTGTGTGATTTTAATTATATACGATTGCTGAGAGTCAGCCTTGGTTAAAACTGTGAATGGGGAAAAGTGAAAATTAGTGGCGAACTGGTAGTCGAAACAAGATTTTTCTGTTACTTCTAAACTGCCTTTTTTTTCTAATCTGAGGTAGTAAACCTTGGGGAGCGATCGAAACTCGAGTCTTCTCCACGATGGCTCCCATTCTCGTTCCATAACCGACCATTTCGAAATATTATTATTTTTTGTGTAAAACAGGAAATCAGATAAAACAAACAATCGTTATTTTTACCGTTGTGATCTTCTAGAGTTAAAGAAAGTATTTAAACACGAGAACAAAATTAAAGAATAAAGACCGTCCTTTCGGTGGAACCATTGTTATACGCAACACCTGCAACTAGTAGCAACAAAACCTCTGTGGATGCTTCTAAACTGCCATTTGCGTCGAGTACGTCTTCACAAAGAAAGCGCTCGTATGGTACGGTCACTTGTTCTTGTCTGTAAAATTGGCATGTACATATGGTTAACGCTCAGTGCAGCCCAGCTACTGGGGGGGGGGGGGGCAATCAAAACACTATTCAGATAATTAGCAAGGCACTGGCGGAAGCACAGATGGCGTCGGAGACGAGTGAGTCCTCCTAATAGGAAAATCCAGAAATGAAGAAGGTGTTTGTCACTATCCCGATAAAGATACAATATGGACAAACCCCTGATCCAGTCAATGCGTGCATCTCAGTATGAGGCTGAAAAGTCATACATGGGAAAAATAAGGAATGTCGGTATCAGTGCAACAGGGGTCGTGCACTGAATGAGGGCCAACATCCACATCTTCGTGACGGGCCCACATTCCAGACAGTGTTAATCCACATCAGGGAGATGGTACTGGGGACATAAAGGAGAGTATGCCATATGTATGGTATGGAGTCTCTGACGATTCACACATCTGTCGTTGACCACCAAAAACGAGGCCGCTCTGCCGTCAGAATCGAGGAGAGCGCTCTTCACTGGACGCCAGACCACTGGCCAAGTAAACGAGAGAGGACAGCATTCAATTGGATTTTCGAAGCATCTGGCGATAAACCTCATGTGCTCTCTGCAACTGCTCACTTGGCACGATGGTGTCGATGTAACATAAGAACATAAATACTACAGACGGTGAGATGGTGTCGCCACTGCCGTTGGCGGTTCGTGAGAGGAGGTGGTTAATTCCTCAATCATAGTTACCATGAAGCTGCATTGGCAGTGAGTTCACGTCGTCATCATCATCGCTATATGTAGAGCAGCTGCTCTAACCTGCACATTGACCATTTTGAGACCTCTCTCTGTGGTAGAGAGTGTGACTGTATCATATCACACACTGATGACCATTCCCTCACTGTTCAAGTAAGCAGAGGCCACCTGTAGACTGTGTGCCATCGTCTTCAACATCAGGAGGACCGTCGCTAGATGGGATATCCTGGACACCAAACAGACATTGACATAAGCCACCCACTGTAACATGCTCAAGGACACAAAGTTTCTGTGAACATCCATACATACACATTGTAAAGGTTAGGTAGAGGTAAGGTGCGCCATCCGTGACTGTCACGCGTAAATATGACACCCAAATATTTCGACTGACTCTAGAGTGGGTACGGCACCGAGCTTCCTTCCTAAAGGCCACTCCTGTTGACCATAGCCCCAAACTTCTCGACGTTCACGTGGCTTATGGCTGCGGCACCATATCGGTCAATCCAGTCCAGTGATCTTTGGGCTTCGACTGGCGTACGCACTAAAAACATCAGATTGACTGCCTACGTACAGCAGACGAAAGCATGGTCTCTTAAGTCCCTGCAGCCAGTAACGTAGTCCATGTAACAGTGGCTCCATGGCAGTGGCATACATAACCACCAATAACGGCAACCTTGTGACAGGAATCAAGCAATACTGACCGTGTCCACTATACACCCATTGATCGTAATCTGTGAAGTCACGACATGCGGAAGGTGCATGATGGTGTTAATGAAGGACTGAGGAAAGCCAGCAACTACAGCACTTCCTTAAAGTCATGGCATACTCTATCGAAACCATGGTAAAATAGCACCACACCAATTTCCCTGCGGCGGCGCGGTGCGTTGCTCCTGTGTATAAGTTCAACTCACCTCGTGGTGAATCACTCCTCACACGCACGCCTTCTTGAAGTTACTGGAATTGAGTTCTCAGGCGGGAGAGCTACAGAAAAACAGTTGTACACGTCATAACCACAAGTCGCACTTAAAATTGTTTTGCCGATGAAACAAATAGTTAAATCAAAGTAGTTATGTGCGTAAAATACGAGTATGACTATTACGGTAAGCTTGCGTACACCAGCTACTACCAAGCCATACTCTGAGCTGGACGAGCGGTTCTAGCCGGTTTATTCTGGAACCGTTCGAACGCTATGGTCGCAGGTTCGAATCCTGCCTCGGGCATGGATGTATGTGGTGTCCTTAGGTTCATTAGGTTTAACTAGTTCTAAGTTCTAGGGGACTGATGACCTCAGATGTTAAGTCCCATAGTTCTCAGAGCCATTTGAGCCTTACTCTAAGCTGTACAAACTCTGAAAAGTCCGCACACATCATTCATAACCGTAGATAGTTTATGGTAATGATTAATTATTCTTCCCAGAAAGATTACAAACCGATTGTTTCGTTTAAAATAGGTCGCTCAAATGTTGCCATAATCAGTCACCCGTAACAAAATGTTAAAGTTCGCGCGTAAACAACACACCACGGGGAATTTAGCTACTTAAAATGTTACCAAAAACTCTGAATTTCACATCGTTCGTTAAATTGAACACTCTTCCACACTTTACGGCATTTCTCAAACATTTGGTACCGAAATATCACAATATTAATAATCTTTCATCGGACCACGTGTCAACATATCTGATCACTATAAGATCCAATCTAGTTCCCAAAATATGTGTGAATATGGTAACACCCACTCGGAAAGCAGTATCAAACTCGCTCAATCGGGCAAGTGCATAAAGAACCAATGAAAATCTATCACTGAATCAGAACAGTAAATTAGCATAAATAAAGTTTGAGAGTAGACAAATATAAAATTAACCCCCTCTTAACAAAACTACTTTACCAAAATCATTAGCCCATTTCCCCAGTACCATAACCTGACGAAATAGTTATAATAAATTCCCCGGTACGAATGACTGACACGCACGTCATTCTGGAACATTTCTCACGAGACCAGTACCAAAAAACTTTACATAAAACTTTACTTCACACACCATCATTCACTCTCACAACCAAGTTTAATTATAATAGTAATTAATAAACAGTTAGACAATTAAAGAAACAGAACTGAAAAATAAAACGGACAGTATTTTGATAGCAGCTCTAACAATGTGGGTCAGATAATGATCTCTATCAGACTGCATAGAAACTGGATGCACTCCAGCATCTGACGCCACCCGTCCTGCGAGTGAGTCATACAACACGTCTGTTCACTGCGGTTACGACCTCAATAGGCACGAAGGAATGCTCCTATGCCTCATACCCCGTTAGATTACAAAAAGTTTTCCTTGAAAGTAAAGTTTTTGAATAACTTAACTGATACTTCGGGCCAATTCTAATACCAAAATACAGTAAATGACATTACTCTTACTTCAGACTATCAGACTTGATAGTTCTGAAAGTAAGCTAGTCCATGATCTAACAAAATTGTATTGCTTCCAAATACATCAAATTAATTTTTCACACAAAATTAGTTTTTTTTTTTCACACAACAGTGAATCTTCTGTTTCCAGTAAGTTTTACAATATTTACAAAATTTTCCTTTTTATCTGTGGACGGCATCTCTTTGTTTTACACCAGCTAAATTCTATCTTAATGCTGGCACTTGATTATCGTCACAGCATTTTTACACTCGTTTCTCTCTTTTTAGGGCACCCAAGTATGTGGCGTTGGTAATATTCGACCTCCAACTACCGTCCAGGCTTCAGGTAGAAGTTCATACTTCCTGAAAACTGATTTTCGTGTAAGCCTGTAAATAACAGTTGCATCTTACAGATATGAATCATTATTACATAATCTTCTTAAATTCCACTAAATTAACGGAGACTTTACTCTAACTAGTGCACTTAAGTGGCACCCAAATAAAATTTTTTGAAACCATAAGTGAAATAATTTCAAAACTTTAGCAAATTACTGTAGCTAATGCAGCACTTTTTTATTTATTTAGCTAAATAAAATATTTACGTCAAATTTATTCATGTTCTTTCAGAACTGACCTAAACCTAGTACAAATCATTCTTTGAGAATATCTGTTACAAAACCTGGTTATCACTGCGTATACCATTTCATTCATTACAACTCATGTACAGTCGCTCACCTGGTATAAATACTATACAGTAGTGAAGCCACAATGCCTCTCACTCTCTTCATCATAATGTTTTGACTTAATATAGACATATTAGAACTCACATATACAATTTTTTTCTTTCACCTTCTTTCTTTCCGGACCTCCCACATACAGCTGTCAGCATTAGTATCCTCTTTTTCAAACTTAGATTCCTTACATCGCCTTTAATCACTTATCTCAATGGTCACATCTGGTATTCATTCATGTTACAAATGTCTTTTAAACATTTTCTGTCAGAACAACACAACATCTCCTTGCAATAAGTCATCTTACTCCATCGTTCTCTAGTTTTCATCTTGACAGCACACCTCAGGATGCGACAAAATGCCTTATTCCCTAATAGTCTCCATTTACTAATGTGTTGCTTCACGTTTCACCAATAAACTTACATAACCAGTTCAAAATCAACTACCTATTTTTCATTAGCACAGCACCACTCACCACCCACGTTACCTCAAATCATCATACCCACCTCCTGTAATCACTTTCAGTTATACTAACCATTCCTTTCGTAGCTAAACATTTCTCTCTGTTTATAACCTTCAACATGAAAATACCCCCTGCTGCTTCTACATGAAAATACCCCCTGCTGCTGACAATTGTTCAGAATTATGGAAGAGGAAGTCCGACAATACGAAATGGAATTGAAGTAGTATTTTCAACAAATCGAGTTCCTGGTAATCGTCAATTATGTATTATTGCAAAGAGTGCAACGCCCTCTGAAGGATTTACCCAAACTCCTTTTTTTTATCTGCCTGATACCTTCAGCATTACTAAACTCAAATCTTTCAAGGGCCCGTTTCTGAACGTATTTTTCCCTGGCTGTGCAATTAAAAATCAAATTCTCTCATCATCTTACTTTGACATGATTCATCAAAATAAATGTGCCTGGTCAACACTTACATTAATACCAAACGCAGCAGAACTTACTTCATTACGCTAGGATTCATCGCTTACAGCGTCAGCTTTCATAACCATATCAACACCTTCTTCATCCTCAGTTACCTCTCATACTTCCTTAAAATAAGCACCATTTTGTCCATTACCATTTCAACCACTACGTATGACACAGGAACGACTGTTCATTCTAAACTTCCGCGTCTTGATTGGAGTAAGCACCACTTTTTGTGTATTACTTCCTACAAAAACACCAGCACTCAGTAACCACTGAGTTTCATTGAATCAGATCCCACTTTACTTCCTTCTGTATTGTTACTGTTGTGCATCATTAACTTCCTGTAACCTCAGTATACTTTCATTTTACCAAACTCCGAATTTGTCTCCAATTCATCATCCAGAATGGATACCAAGTCGTTATTACTTCCAAATTTAAATTACATGCAGAACATTGAACCCTCAGTATGTAAACTAATGCTGCAACAAAAATTATTTCTCGCCCTATTTTGCAAAAATTTTGATGACAGGGATGGCAGCTGTTACAAGTGTATAATTGTAACAAAGATTCCTTTTTCCACATCACCTACTCCATAGACGTTGTGCTCACATAAAATACGATAGACCCCAGATAGAAAAGAGTAAAACAAAAATTGAAGATCACATGGGGAACATAACACAGATAGGAAAGAGATAGGATAGAGTGCACCAGAAAAGAAGAATGGACACACCCAGCTTGGAAAGGCACCACTCGCCAGATGGTGTGCCTACCAAATTCAGAGGCCTGCCTCATTTTATTCCTACAGTTACTAGCAGCTAAATACTGCACGTCTTCTTTCCCTCGTACCACTAACTTTATTACAGGCGGCCCTGTCTTTTCCCCACTATTACTGACTTCAGATTCGTCTAGAAGATCGTGTACAACTTCCGTTTTCTCAAAACCTTCCCCATGCCTAGAGATTACACAGGTATTTGTAGGATTATTTTCAATATTTATCCTCCTGGGAGCAGTCAGTCTGTCCACTAACGAACCTTGACCACAGATTTTTCTTCCTGTATCTCCACTAATCCATTACTTAAATGACCCTCACTATGGTCATCCTCAGCATTCAGCTCTGTCCTTACTACAAACGAGTTCTCATTAAAGATCTCCACATTATTCCACTCGTGTAAATTTTGCAGTTCTTTACTATCTGTGCTCTCTCCATCTTTGTGGAAAGATTCTTCGCCTGTTACATTGCACACGTTTCCCTGTTGCTTTCATCCTGTATTATCATCGCTACACGTATATATCAAATCCTCATTAGCCGGCCGTAATGGCCGAGTGGTTCTAGGCACTTGAGTCCGGAACCACGCGACAGCTACAGTCGCAGGTTCGAATCCTGCCTCGGGTATGGATGTGTGTGATGTCCTTAGGTTAGTTAGGTTTAAGTAGTTGTAGATTCTAGTACCCGTGGTCTAGGGGTAGCGTCTTTTGTTTCATAATCAAAACGTCTTCGGTCCCGGGTTCGATCCCCGCCACTGCCTAAATTTTGATAAATAATCAGCATTAGCGGCCGAAGACTTCCGGCATAAGAAGTCAGCCTCATTCTGCCAACGGCCTTGCCAAAGAGGGCGGAGGACCGGATAGAGGTTCAGGGCACTCTCTTGTCCTAGGGGTGGGAAATTGCCCCTAAAGGCGGAAGAATCAGCAATGATCAACGACATGAGGATGCAGAAGGCAGTGGAAACCACTGCATTAAAGACACGTAACGTGTATCCACAGGACATGTGGCCTGTAATTGAAGAAGTGTCATGATGATCTCTCCATTGGCAAAAGATTCCGGAATAGTCCCCCATCCGGATCTCCGGGAGGGGACTGCCAAGGGGGAGGTTACCATGAGAAAAAGATTGAATAATCAACGAAAGGATAACGTTCTACGAGTCGGGGCGTGGAATATCGGAAGCTTGAACGTGGTAGGGAAACTAGAAAATCTGAAAAGGGAAATGCAAAGGCTCAGTCTAGATACAGTAGGGGTCAGTGAAGTGAAGTGGAAGGAAGACAAGGATTTCTGGTCAGATGAGTATCGGGTAGTATCACCAGCAGCAGAAAATGGTACAACAGGTGTAGGAGTCGTTATGAATAGGAAGGTAGGGCAGAGGGTGTGTTACTGTGAACAGATCAGTGACCGGGTTGTTCTAATCAGAATAGACAGCAGACCAACACCGATAACGATAGTTCAGGTATACATGCCGACGTCACAAACTGAAGACGAACAGATAGAGAAAGTATATGAGGATATTGAAAGGGTAATCCAGTACGTAAAGGGGGACGAAAATCTAATAGTCATGGGCGACTGGAATGCAGTTGTAGGGGAAGGAGTAGAAGAAAAGGTTACAGGAGAATATGGGCTTGGGACAAGGAATGAAAGAGGAGAAAGACTAATTGAGTTCTGTAACAAGTTTCAGCTATTAATAGCGAATACCCTGTTCAAGAATCACGAGAGGCGGAGGTATACTTGGAAAAGGCCGGGAGATACGAGAAGATTTCAATTAGATTACATCATGGTCAGACAGAGATTACGAAATCAGATACTGGATTGTAAGGCGTACCCAGGAGCAGATATAGACTCAGATCACAATATATTAGTGATGAAGAGTAGGCTGAAGTTCAAGACATTAGTCAGGAAGAATCAATACACAAAGAAGTGGGACACGGAAGTACTAAGGAATGACGAGATACGTTTAAAGTTCTCTAACGCTATAGATGCAGCAATAAGGAATAGCGCAGTAGACAGTACAGTTGACGAGGAATGGACATCTCTAAAAAGGGCCATCACAGAAGTTGGGAAGGAAAACATAGGTACACAGAAGGTAGCTGCGAAGAAACCATGGGTAACAGAAGAAATACTTCAGTTGATTGATGAAAGGAGGAAGTACAAACACGTTCCGGGAAAATCAGGAATTCAGAAATACAAGTCGCTGAGGAATGAAATAAATAGGAAGTGCAGGGAAGCTAAGACGAAATGGCTGCAGGAAAAATGTGAAGACATCGAAAAAGATATGATTACCGGAAGGACAGACTCAGCATACAGGAAAGTCAAAACAACCTCTGGTGACATTAAAAGCAACGGTGGTAACATTAAGAGTGCAACGGGAATTCCACTGTTAAATGCTGAGGAGAGAGCAGATAGGTGGGAAGAATACATTGAAAGCCTCTAGGAGGGTGAAGATTTGTCTGATGTGATAGAAGAAGAAAAAGGAGTCGATTTAGAAGAGATAGGGGATCCAGTATTAGAATCGGAATTTAAAAGAGCTTTGGAGGATTTACGGTTAAATAAGGCAGAAGGGATAGATAACATTCCATCAGAATTTCTAGAATCATTGGGGGATGTGGCAACAAAACGACTATTCACGTTGGTGTGTGGAATATATGAGTCTGGCGACATACCTTCTGATTTTAGGAAAAGCATCATCCACACAATTCCGAAGACGGCAAGAGCTGACAAGTGCGAGAATTATCGCACAATCAGCTTAACATCTCATGCATCGAAGCTGCTTACAAGAATAATATACAGAAGAATGGAAATGAAAATTCAGAATGCGCTAGGTGACGATCAGTTTGGCTTTAGGAAAAGTAAAGGGACGAGAAAGGCAATTCTGACGTTACGGCTAATAATGGAAGCAAGGCTAAAGAAAAATCAAGACACTTTCATAGGATTTGTCGACCTGGAAAAAGCGTTCGACAATATAAAATGGTGCAAGCTGTTCGAGATTCTGAAAAAAGTAGGGGTAAGCTATAGGGAGAGACGGGTCATATACAATATGTACAACAACCAAGAGGGAATAATAAGAGTGGACGATCAAGAACGAAGTGCTCGTATTAAGAAGGGTGTAAGACAAGGCTGTAGCCTTTCACCCCTACCCTTCAATCTGTACATCTAATGAGTACGCAGTATGGTTTCAGAGTAAATCGGAGAAAGACGAAGGTAATGAGAAGTAGTAGAAATGAGAACAGCGAGAAACTTAACATCAGGATTGATGGTCACGAAGTCAATGAAGTTAAGGAATTCTGCTACCTAGGCAGTAAAATAACCAATGACGGACGGAGCAAGGAGGACATCAAAAGCAGACTCGCTATGGTAAAAAAGACATTTCTGGCCAAGAGAAGTCTACTAATATCAAATACCGGCCTTAATTTGAGGAAGAAATTTCTGAGGATGTACGTCTGGAGTACAGCATTGTATAGTAGGGAAATATGGACTGTGGGAAAACCGGAACAGAAGAGAATCGAAGCATTTGAGATGTGGTGCTATAGACGAATGTTGAAAATTAGGTGGACTGATAAAGTAAGGAATGAGGAGGTTCTACGCAGAATCGGAGAGGAAAGGAATATGTGGAAAACACTGATAAGGAGAAGGGACAGGATGATAGGACATCTGCTAAGACATGAGGGAATGACTTCCATGGTACTAGAGGGAGCTGTAGAGGGTAAAAACTGTAGAGGAAGACAGAGGTTGAAATACGTCAAGCAAATAATTGAGGACGTAGGGTGTAAGTGCTACTCTGAGATGAAGACTTTAGCACAGGAAAGGAATTCGTATTGTCCACATCATTGCTTACCAATTCAGTCAGTTCTTCATTACACTTCACACAACGCGTTGCTAACGGTTTTCCACTATCATTTCCCGTCCTGCAAACTCTAGCATCTTCACGGACAGAATCTAGTTTCCCATACTCCGTGATTGTACGCTCTCCTCTACTCGCACTGCACTCTGTTGCCTGTTTCAGACATCACTGTCGTCATGTATTGGAGATTTGATCTATTAGCACGTCCTTGATCGGAGGCAAGAGGCGCTGCGTCTTGCGCCCCTTGCCTTACGATTACCTCATGACACACCCAGTCTGTTAACATTTACATTCTATCGAGGTTCCGCATTATTTGGACGCCTAAAGTCTCTATTACACTGCTCCTCCTCCAGAATGTGTCTCTGTACTCTCTCCAGATGATTAATAATTTTTTTAATATCGTTCCTGGGAGCATCAATTTTTTTTTTTTTTTTTTTTTATTTTTTTTTTTTTACGTCAGTACACAGCCAGCTTCACAACTAAACCCGTTGTAATATGTTCTGTCTCTAACGAAATGATCGTGGGGCATTGTTGTCCGGGACGCCCCAACCGGGGAAGTTCTGACACTGGGCGACTTGCGCGGAGGTGATGATGATAATGAAATAATGATGACGACAACCGAACCCCCAGTCCATGGTCGGAGACATTCGCCAATCGGGTCGGAAATCGAACCCGGCCCGCTGCATTGTAGGCAAACACATTCCCACTCAGCTAAGCAAGCGGACTCTGGATGTAATTTGTTGGTGGGATACGATAAATTACCAACCCACTTTAAAGCAAAACTTTCACACTCTCCGTTCTGAGAGTAAACTTTTGACCAGCCATTAATTGTTTTGCAGTACCATCACTTTACAGCTGAAAGCAAGGGGAAACTACAGCCGTAATTTTTCCCGAGGGCATGCAGCTTTACTGTATGGTTAAATGATGATGGAGTCCTCTTGGGTAAAATATTCTGGAGGTAAAATAGTCCTCCATTCGGATCTCCGGGCGGGGACTACTGAACAGGACGTCGTTATCAGGAGAAAGAAAACTGGCGTTCTACGGATCGGAGCGTGGAAAGTCAGATCCCTTAATCGGGCAGGCAGGTTAGAAAATTTAAAAAGGGAAGTGGATAGGTTAAATTTAGATATAGTGTGAATTAGTGAAGTTCGGTGGCAGGAGGAACAAGACTATTGGTAAGACGAATACAGGGTTATAAATACAAAATCAAATAGGGGTAATGCAGGAATAGGTTTAATAATGAATAAAAAAATAGGAGTGCGAGTAAGCTACTACAAACAACATAGTGAACGCATTATTGTGCCCAAGATAGACATGAAGCCCATGCCTACTACAGTAGTACAAGTTTATATGCCAGCTAGCTCTGCAGATGATGAAGAAATTGATTAAATGTATGATGAGATAAAAGAAATTATTCAGGTAGTGAAGGGAGACGAAAATTTAATAGTCATGAGTGACTGGAATTCGAGAGTAGGAAAAGGGAGAGAAGGAAACATTGTGGGTGAATATGAATTGCGGGAGAGAAATGACAGAGGAAGCCGTCTCGTAGAAGTTTGCACAGAGTATAACTTAATCATAGCTAACACTTGGTTCAAGAATCATAAAAGAAGGCTGTATACATGGAAGAATCCTGGAGATACTGGAAGGTATCAGATAGATTGTATAATGGTAAGACGGATATTTAGGAACCGGGTTTAAAGTTGTAGGACATTTCCAGGGGCAGATGTGGACTCTGACCACAATCAATTGGCTATGAACTGTACATTAAAACTGAAGAAACTGCAAAAACGTGGGAATTTAAGGAGATGGGGCCTGGATAAACTGACTAAACCAGAGGTTGTACAGAGTTTCTGGGAGAGCATAAGAGAACAATTGTCAGGAATCGTGGAAAGAAATACAGTAGAAGAAGAATGGGTAGCTCTGAGGCATGAAGTAGAGAAGGCACCAGAGTTTCAAGTAAGTAAAAAGACGGGGGCTAGTAGAAATCCTTGGGTAACAGAAGAAATATTGAATTTAATTGATGAAAGGAGAAAATATAAAAACGCAGTAAATGAAGCAGGCAAAAAGGAATACACACGTCTCAAAAATGAGATCGTCAGGAAGTGCAAAATGGCTAAGCAGGGACGGTTAGAGGAGAAATGTAAGGATGTAGAGGCTTATCTCACTAGGGGTAAGATAGATACTGCCTACAGGAAAATTAAAGAGACTTTTGGAGAAAAGAGCGCCACTTGTACGATTAGCAAGAGCTCAGATGGAAACCCAGTTCTAATCAAAGAAGGGAAATCAGAAAGGTGGAAGGAGTATTTTGAGGGTCTATACAATGGCGATGTACTTGAGGACAATATTATGGAAATAGGAGAGGATGTAGATGAAGATGAAATGGGAGATACGATACTGCGTGAAGAGTTTGACAGAGCACTGAAAGACCTGAGTCGAAACAACGCCCGGGAGTAGACAACATTCCACTGGAACTACTGACGGCCTTGGGAGAGCCAGTCCTGACAAAACTCTACCATCTGGTGAGCAAGACGTATGAGACAGGCGAAACACCATCAGACTTCAAGAGGAATATAATAATTCCAATCCCAAAGAAAGCAGGTGTAAACAGATGTGAAAATTACCGAACTATCAGTTTAATAAGTCACAGCCGCAAAATACTAACGCGAATTCTTTACAGACGAATGGAAAAACTGGTAGAAGCGGACTTCGGGGAAGATCAGTTTGGATTCCGCAGAATTTTGGAACACGTGAGGCAATACTGACCCTACGACTTATCATAGAAGAAAGATTAAGGGAAGCCAAACCTACGTTTCTAGCATTTGTAGACTTAGAGAAAGCTTTCGACAATGTTGACTGGAATACTCTCTCTCAAATTCTATAGCTGGCAGGGGTAAAATACAGGGAGCGAAAGGCTATTTAATATTTGTACAGAAACCAGATGGCAGTTATAAGACTCGACGGGCATGAAAGGGAAGCAGTGGTTGGGAAGGGATTGGTCAGAAATAGCAAAGGACTTGGAAGAGCAGTTGAACGGAATGCAGTGTCTTGAAATTAGGATATAAGATTAACATCAACAAGATAAAAACGAGGATAATGGAATGTAATCGAATTAAGTCGGGCGATGCTGAGGGAATTAGATTAGGAAATGAGACACTTAAAGAAATAAAGGAGTTTTGCTATTTGGGGAGGAAAATAACTGATGATGGTCGAAGTAGAGAGGATATAAAATGTAGACTGGCAATAGCAAGGAAATCGTTTCCGAAGAAGAGAAATTTGTTAACATCGAGTATAGATTTAAGTGACAGGAAGTCGTTTCTGAAAGTATTTGTATGGAATGTAGCCATGTATGGAAGTGAAACATGGACGATAAACAGTTTGGACAAGAAGAGAATAGAAGCTTTCGAAATGTGGTGCTACTGAAGAATGCTTAAGATTAGATGGGTAGATCACTTAACTAATGAGGAGGTATTGAATAGAAATGGGGAGATGAGTTTGTGGCACAACTTGACAAGAAGAAGGGACCGGTTGGTAGGGCATTTTTGAGGCATCACGGGATCACAAATTTTGCATTGGAGGGCAGCGTGGTGGGTAAAAATCGTAGAGGGAGACCAAGAGATGAGTACACTAAGCAGATTCAGAAGGATGTATGTTGCAGTACGTACTGGGAGATGAAGAAGCTTGCACAGGATAGAGTAGCATGGAGAGCTGCATGAAATCAGTCTCAGGACTGAAGACAACAACAACAACAAACCATCACTTTGCTTACCCCAATATTCTGTGAAAAATGCCTCTTTAAATTTTTCCAAAGTATCCTATCGTTCAATAGCATTCACACTCCAGGTACTAGCTTCATCCATATATTTTGACGAAATAAATGGGATCTTTTGCCTATCGGCCCCATTCGATGTAACATATTTTCAAAAGAATTCCAAAATTCCTTTGGACGCACATGTCCTGCAGGATCAAAACGTAAGAACTGTCTGAGCTACTTCAGCCGACACTTATAAGACTACCACCCACACTGTTAGTATCAACTTGTATATAATGTTCTGCTTTAGTTAGTCTGAACGTGCCATTCATTTGCTACCACCCCACCTGAATAGTCAACTGATCCATGTTAGTTTCTACTACTTCCACACAGTCATACACAACCTGTACAGCTTTCCAGCAATTTTCACTTCCTTTACTGATTTTACTATTCAAAATTGTATACTCACTGTTACATACACCTAAACGTAGCTATTTCAAGCTCTACGTTGTGAACAGTTACTTGTATCTGACCCATTATTTGCTTCCTTGCATCACCTACCCTTTCTATAGTCTCTTAATTCCTTTGTTACACTATCTGAGGATTTCTTACAACTTTCCTCAACTTGAGAAACTTTAACTTCGACCTTTTATTAAAAACCTTCAATTCTTTTCACCACATTTGCTTTAGATCAAAAGCCTGTTTTTCTAGCTTAGTTTCAACTCTAAACTGTTTAAACCCACCAGCTAAATCACTAACAGTATCAGACTGCCGTGTAAGCTCACTAGGTAAACCATTTATACTACTGGACTGCTGATCAATTTTCCTATTAATATTACGCTTAAGGACCGAAGCTAAATTTTTATTTGCTTCATTTATGCTAAGCATTAATGCTGCTAACGTCTCCTTTACACTTTCCTGTTCAGGTTGCTTTACTTTCAGCATGTCATCTGCCTCTTGCCTCCTCTTCATTTAGGTCACACTGGCTCATGTCAAATAAATCAGCATCACCAAAATCACTCACTCTATTATTAAAAGAGCTAGTACCCTCTCCCCCAGTTACATATGTTAAAACATTTTGTCCGTGTTTCTCTCCCACATTTGTAGATAACTGTTGTAAATTAGGAACTGAAACATCATTAATTTCTAATTCAAATGTACTTCTCTGCCCTGTAATGCTTGCCTGACTGGGACTTCCATCAGACTGAATCACAGCCTCTTCTTTTGCTACTACAGAATTATCATTCCCTTCCATTTTGAAAGTTCTTCTGACACAAGCAAACGACGGAGAATTTAACTTATCTCTATTTGTCGAGTGTAGTCTTGGCACGCTGCAATTGGGGATCCGTCTTCCGCCTCCACCTATACCAGTTAATGGGCTCCCATCCACTGCCGACATCGCCAGAGCAGTTGTTGAGATAGCGGCCGTTGTACCTGTCGTTCCGTTTTCTAATCCGACATCGCTTCTTCTGCCGTATCTACGATGCCCTTCTTCCCACGGTAGGATTACAGTTCTCGTTGCAGTATTCTGCTTTTTCACATTGTCATACACTGTTCTATCATGTCTTTTGATCACTTTTTAACACCGTTCATTTTCGCATTTATTCTCAGCCGTGGTTCTCTTCTTTACAGCTTTTTACACCTCCCGTCCGATGCAGCATTCGCGGCGGCGTGTTGCGTTGCAAAGTTCCACTTACCTCATGCTGAATCTCTTCTCATACGCACGCCTCCCTGAAGTTACTAAAATGCAGTTCTCAGCCGAAAAAGCTATAGATAAAACTTCTGTACACCTCATAACCGCAAGTCGGACTAAAACTTGTTTTGTTATTGGAACAGTTAAATGAGAGTATTTAAGTGCGTAAAATTTGACTATTACCATATGATTGCTACACCAGTTATTACCAAACCTTACTCTAAGCTGTACGATGTCTTTGAAGTCCACACGCACACATTATTCATAACAGTAGCCAGTTTATGGTAATGATTAATTATCCTTCCCAGAAAGTTTACAAACGGATTGTTTCGTTTAAAATAACTCTCTGGAATGTTGCCATATCAGTTTCACGTAACAAAATTTTCAAGTTCGCGAGTAAGGAACACACCACGGGGAATTTAGATATTTAGAATGTTACTAAAAGCTCTGAATTTCATATCGTTCATTAAATTGAACACTTTTCCACACTTTACGGCATTTCTCAAACATTTGGTACCGAAATATCACAATAATAATAACTTTTCATCGGACCATCTGTCAACATATCTGATCACTATAAGATCCAATCTCTGACTTTCCTTTCGTCTCTCTACACAAAAGACGGCTCTAGTTTCCAAAATACGTGTGAATATGGGAATTTCTGATTGGCAGAGAAATATAACAGCCAATCAGAAAGCTGCATCAAACTTGCTCAATTCCGTACGTATATACGGAACGAATGAACCAGAACAGTGAACTCACATAAATAACCCACAAATCATGTTAGGTTAGGTTAGGTTAGGTGACCCCTTCGTGAGAAAACAACTTTACCAAAATCATTATCTCATTTCCCCAGTACCATAAATTGACGAAATACTTTATAACAAATTCCCCAGTACGAATGGCTAACACGCAAGTCAGTCTCGAACAATCCTTACGAGACCAGTTACTTCAATGTATAATACGAAAAACCTTACATAAAACATTATATCACATTCACACCTTCCTTCACTCTCATATCCAAGAACAATTATAATAATAATTAATTAACAATCAGAAAATAAAGCAAAGGAAACAGCAAATAAAACTGACAGTACTTTGACAGCAGCTCAGACAATGTCGGTCAGCTAATGACCTCCACCAGATTGCGTGGAAACTGCAGACACGCCAGCAACTGACGCCGCCTGTCTTGCGTGCGAGCCATGCTGCACGTCTGTTCACTGCGGTTACGATCTCAATGGGCACGACGTAAGGCGCTGTGCCTCACCCCATGCATTTGATGTCCTTCCACCAACGCAATGATGTATTGGTAATTACTGAGCGGCATCTGTATGTTACTGTTACTGCCAAGTCACATCTGGCCTACAGAGAAGACTTGGGTCAGGACACTCATGGACGTATGATAAAGCTCTGTTGGGAGACCACCTGGGCCCAGTGATTAGTTCGTTGCCCCTTTGCAGAGGTCTTTGGCGGTGCCCTCCGCCATTAGTAGGGGGTGAATGAAGCTTGCCAGCACGTATCCATAGAGGGCCCAAGGTACCAAGGAGAAGACTTGATCTGTCTCCAGAGCATCATCGTCTTTTGTAATCTGTAATTGCCTTCAATGGGACAAGAAGGCAATGGTGATATCCTTTTGGGCCGTCACATGCTGGTCATCCAGCGTATCCACCATGCGGATCAATGCTCTTCGACATTCACGAACAGTGTCTTGCATGGCCAACAGTTCACACTAGATCTTGTGCTTACTATGCATGTACACAAGTATACAGTCGAGACAGCATTGTGTATGTGTTTGCAGTCGCTAAACCTCAGCATGATGTCCTGGCAACGGTGGTTGAGTGCAGAGCTCCAATAGCAGCATAAAATATTTCATAGAGTGCCGTTTCCAACACATTGTCTCCCGACTGCAGTGGATTAAAGCGCGCCACCGAGCACATTCTCCAGAATCAAGATCACCATACTGTGGGAGAAAACGTAGGATGCAGATCCTTACAGTTCCTCCACGTCTTCGCTTTTTTTAGCCGACATTCTGTACGCTTGAGGAACGCGAGATTCACCTTCCAGAATGTCTGACTACGGTAAGATATTTCGAATAACTGCTGGTTGCAATACTTACGTTAAGATGAAGAGACTTGCACATATCGTTCTAGACTGGAGAGCAGCATCAAGCCAGTTTTCCGACAATAACAGCTACAACAGCAGTTTCTTTTCATTCCTGTTATGTTTACGCTACAGACTTAATTTTCTCATCAGAGCTGCTACTCTACAAAGCAACGTTCCGCGAAATGATTTTCAATTCCAGAAGCGTGGTTCTCTATATTCTTTACTACATTCCTTTTTGTGGATACCAGGGTGCTATATTTCATTACAACAATATACATGCAACCACTGTGAAGAATGAAAAATCTCATGTTACCTAAAGCTTCTATTAAAGATGAGTTTACCATTAAGTTCAAATGTTCAAATGTGTGTGAATTCCTAAGGGACCAAACTGCTGTGGCCATCGATCCCCAGACTTACATACAACTTTAAGCTAACTTGAACTAACTTATGCTAAGAACAACACACACACCCATGCCCGAGGGAGGACTCGAACCTCCGGCAGGAGCGGCTGCGCAATCCGTGACATGGCGCCTGAAATCGTGTAGCCACTCCACGTGACTACCATTAAGTATGCAGTTGTTATTTATTTGTATATCTGCAAACTTGTGGCGTGTAGTGCTCTAGGGTTATAAATCAACCTCACACACAGAAACTCACATCGCTAGGTATTGTCAGCTTTTAGGGGTTGGATGAGAACAATTGTGGTATTATGCGGAGTTTTTGTAGCGGTATTCTATATACAGACACCAAATGCGTAAATGTATTTACAACATACATGACATTTTCAGTCAGGTTAATCACTTTCTCTCTTAGGTGGAGTGCAGCGATATTACATTGTTGGCAGTGTCCATTGTAAACTTTTTATGTCTTTCAGTGTAACAAATCAGGGCGCCATGATAATGGCGAAATAGAGATGTTTAATATTGTACGTTACGGCTCTTTATCATTCTTGATGAACGTTTAAACAGAGGAACCATGATGCTCAATAATTCCACACACCACTTCCTCCCGTTAGCCACTCTGCTTGATTATACGAACAGAATGCCAGCAATAAACAAAAGAACGCCGCATCACCTGGAGCGCATTGATACATTGTGCTATTGTATTATCAACTGTGAATGTAATACAGCGGAATAATTCAGCGTTGACCGAGGAATTTGTTGAGCGCTATTATGCAGACTGCGTGCTTCACGGAGATATGGTAAGATGTTACGGGGTCACAACGACATTCGCAGGGCTCATCCCATCGTGGAGAAGAGGTAGTATTTATTCGCAATCATGCTTTGTTATTCATATGCGGAAACAAAGCTTCATTCAAATAAGTAAAGAGTACAGTCATTTGCACAGCTGCAGGTCTTTCTTTTGAACCAACGAATAATGCATTTTTCTTTGTGTCCAAGAACAAAAAAGGTCTTAAAGAGTTATTGTAGATTAATATCCCGAGCTATGGCCGTTTTCAGAATTGGCCACCGTGGGATGTCTGCAATATGCCTTGCAAATTTCGGAAGTGAATGACGGAGGCTTAACACAGCCATTGGCTGTGTACTTGCTGTTTGCCCAGTCGCACCATCAGAAAGTGAATATAACAATGGAAATTCTCTTACGTAAAGTTGTATCGTAGAATTGTGTGCGTATATATAGGACGAGTAAAACCCAACGTGTTGGTATTTTAAGCGTAATCGTGCGACTTCCAATGAAGAAAGTAAAGATCAAGGGCTAGCCGTAGTGGAACCAGAATGATTCAAAATATCACTGCTGAGATAGGTAAGTAGGTGAATAGATACATACTTCATCCGAAATTAACATTCACGAAGAGTGCTACTGACAAAATTTCTATGTTGAAACAACAAAAATGGTTCAAATGGCTCTGAGCACTATGGGACTCAACTGCTGTGGTCATAAGTCCCCTAGAGCTTAGAACTACTTAAACCTAACTAACCTAAGGACATCACACACATCCATGCCCGAGGCAGGATTCGAACCTGCGGCCGTAGCGGTCGTGCGGTTCCAGACTGTAGCGCCTTTAACCGCTCGGCCACTCCGGCCGGCCTTGAAACAACAGAAGGAGTACTTTGAGTGTGAATTTTATTACAATCATTGATATAACCTTTCCAAGTAGAGACAATAATGAAACGCCCGCTAAACCCGTTGGGCAGAACAGGTAATAGGACTGTGGAAAGGGCCAAGGGTTCAGGTCAGTTTCTGCTTCTAATTGTCATTTATTGTAATTCAACAACCTTTACAACCCAAGCGGCACATAGCTGAATCTTTACCTAATGCAACTCTTTCACGGCTGAAGGCCTCCAGCAAGAAATCTTAATAAGATAAAAATCCAATTAAAATAGAAATAAAATAATTTAAAAAAACCATAGCAAAGTGCAACACAAATGGCTGAGGGCCACAATTAAATTTCAAAACTTCAGAATATATTACCATAGACCTTTAAAGGCAGAAGGCCAGCATATTCAACAACAAGAAGCCTTAAAAATCAACAAGATAAAAATCCAATTAAGATACCAATAAAATAATTTAAAGAAGTAACGTATGCAAGTTGCAATACCAATGGCTGAGGCCACAATTAAACTTCAAAATAATGAAATATATTAGCATAATCTTTAAAGGCAGAAGGCCGCATGTTTAAGCTTGACAGATAAACTTAAAAATTAGTTTTGCCAAATTTTAAGAAAACCAAACAGTAGCCATAAGCCTAAAATTTAGAACAGCTGACAACAGATAATTAAACACCGGTGGCACTCAAAAGGCCTCCAAGTAGGTCCGTCCGCCTTCGTTCGCTTAGGTGGGACAGGTGGTGAGCCCAACTACACTTGGTCCGTTGGAACCCAACCAGGGGACAGCCACGGACTGACCGACACAACGACTTGCTTCCCGTCAATCAGTACATGAGAACTCAAACCGGCAATGTTACAAACGTGATAATCCACAATGGAGTATATATTAGCTGTCAAAATCACACACCATGTTGGACAGCCGCAACAGGTGAGGAAAGGACGCTGCCTGAAATTACGTTAGTGGCCAGGGCAGGTAACCGGAACACTAACGGCCACAAGACAGAAAATTCCACTGGTGCACTCAAATCGTAGTCGACGAAAATAGTTAATTGCAACCACATGGCGGCTAATTCTCAGCAGTAGAAATACTTGGTGTTGCTCACTGGAAAACCTCCCCAACAGCAAACCACCGAAGCGAGCCACCAGAACATGAATAGAAGTGGCTTGGGTAGTTGAAACCACTACTCAACTTTAACGTCCTGGGCCGGTGAACCACGAAGCTCATAGCGATCGGACAGCTCCACACACACACTCCGACACTGTGCGGGCGCTACAAGCGGCCCCAGCCGACTGCACCGTGAGGAGATAACTTCCATCCTCCGCAACAAACGACCAACTGACTCCAGACCCCCTTGCCGGAAACTATACACACCGAACCAAAGATGGTGCACGGCGCAAATATCGATACACGTCACTGCTGCGACACGTAGAAGGAAGAAGAACCACGAAGTAACAGCGACAAGGGCGGGAAACCAAACACAGATAGACAGCGAAGTTCATGAAAACGCATAGTCGTGAGAGATCTCGGCTCAAATAACTAAAATATTTTGGAAATGAATTTTTTTCCACAGCATTATTTTGTACACAGATTCAGTTATATGATGGATCACAAAAATTTCACGGTAAGTTAAAACTACCGTTTTTAAATAAAAGGCGCAACAATTATCGTTATTCAGACACAATGTACTGAAACGCACCCAATTTTCCAACTCTGCAGTAGAACTACATTAAGTAGCACGAACTAAACGATCATTGAAAACTTCTGTTATACTAATATAAACGAGTATTTAGTACTGGAAGAAGTAGCTACTGACGAAAAGCTTTCTCCTAACGAACAGGCCATGAATGCCCAACGGTACCGACTGGTCGCCGTGTCATCCTCAGACCATATGCATCACTGGATGCGGGTATGGAGGGGCATGTGGTCAGCTCACCGCTCTTCCTACCGTATGACAGTTTACGATACCGGAGCCGCTACTTCTCAATCAAGTAGCTCCTCAGTTTGCCTCACAAGTGTTGAGTGCACCCCGCTTGTCAACAGCGTTCGGCAGACCGGATGGTCACCCATCCAGGCGCTGGCCCTGCCCGACAGCGCTGAACTACGGTGAACTGACGGGAACCGGTGTTACCACGGCGGCAAGGGCATTGGCGACGAATAGGAAATCCCAAGGATGAAAAGTTACAAGACAAGGAAATAAGATAAAGGATAAATTGAGGAAAGACAACTATTCGTTTAATTAAATGGAATACTGTGTTATAAATTAATAAAAGTGAAATATTACTTTATGAAATGACTTTTGTGTGTTTTGCACATAAAAAGGAAATCCAAATTGTGGAGGAATAGACAAGAGTGGGAAAAAGAATTTGAGGCGCTCTGTGGTAATAGATGTTAGATAACTGTGAACAAATATTGAAAACAGAGATAAATAAAATATCTGACAAGGTACGGTCACTTACAATCTCAGTTTTAACCTAAATTACTCGAAATCACGACAGCAGTCAACATAACAACCATTAATAGCGTGGTGAAGTTTGCAGTACCTCCTTCATCAAGGATGAAGCAAACATATGCATTTCCTTCCACCTTTTCAGCCTTTGGCTAAGAAAAAACTGTCGTACAGCTACAGGGCCATTACTTCGTCTGCTGTACATGCGACAGTTTCATGAATACGTGGGAAAAGTGGGAGGTCAATTCGCGTTACTCTGATCGTTCTCGTGTGAACATTACTTTAGTCTTACGTTTTCACTGTCAATGGATTAGCAGCCTTAGTTGTTTAAGTAAATTCTATAGTGGTTATAGCGGACAATGTAATACTTTTCAGTTTTGATGTTGGATTTTCCACGGTTTACCAACACTTCTAGCCATGTGGCCGTTGCACGTAGGATACTCTTAGGAGATGGGCATTTAAAAAGGAAAATGGGTAGGGAGGAAAATATTGTTGAAATTAGCAAAATTCAGTGTTATGATGAATAGAACGACTGGTCATGTAAATACAGAGTTACCAGCACAAAATCAAGTAGGGTTAATGCAGGAGTAGGACTGATAATGAATAATAAAATAAGAATGCGGGTAAGCTACTGTGAGCAGCATGGTGAAACAACTATTGTAACTAAGACAGACATGAGGCCAATACCTACCCATTAGCAGAAGTCGATATGATGATCATCATAGCAAATGTTGAAGATATTAAAAGAATATACGAAGAGATTATGGATGTGTGTAATGTGCTTAGTTTAGTTAGGTTTAAGCAGTTTTAAGTCTAGGGGACTGATGACCTCAGATGTTAAGTCCCATAGTGCTCAGAGCCATTTGAACCAGTCAAGAATCGGTTTGCAGCCTTTCAGATTTGAGCAGTCCGTTCCTTATTGGCCTGTGATTAGTATTTGGTATATGGTGATCAATGTAAAATGTCTCCCTTGTGACGTACTTCTCAGAGATTATGGGTGGTGAACGGGCAGGTGCCGCCTCCGTTTCGTGAGGTGCGAGGGATATTATCTATTTGCAACTTTTCTTGGCCTGTTAAGTTAATAGTTATGAAGAATTTTTGTCACATTACTTTTCGGTTGTAACTTTATTCAGTGGATTGGTTTGGGGCTAGATTTTGGTAGCAAGACCTTCTTAAAGTTTTGTCCTTCAGAGAAGATAGCTCTTTGTTCTTGACATAGTGAATACGCTTAACTTGTTTCATTCCGAGTTTAATGTGAGTCACCTGGGGGAGTTTGCGGCTAGGCAACAATTGATCATCTTAAGGAATTACTGTGACATCGTCATTAATCAGTTGGGGGTAACGGAAAAAATCAAGAACAAGATTTGTTTGTCTGATATTATTTCCGTGCGACAAGCTCCATATTGATTACCTCACAAAGGTTGAGAATATTACGATAAAAGGTCATTAGCGTGTTATTAGGTCGTCCACATCATCTTAAGCTTTCCCCATATTTCTGGTCCCTAAGCGACAAGGCAAGTATTCAAGTCAGTTGTTGATTGCAGGACACTTAACCAAAAGGTCTTTCTGGAATATGTGGCTCTTCCTGACCTACAAAATTATTTTATTCGGTTTTCTGGGGCTTCTTACTTCACAGAGCTTGATCTTAACCAAGACTGTTACTATATACCGTTGACAGAGGATTCTAAGCAAGTTACGGCAGCGATTGAACCTGCATGAGTTCAATTTGGTGCCCTTTTGCTTATCTGCCAGGGATACTGTGATGTTTCGCCGGTTGGGCCATGTTTTAGGAGACCTTAAGTTCAGCCGCGTCTATAACTACTTTCATGATGTTGTTGTATATAGCTGTTCATTTGATCAACATTTGCCTCTGCAAGCTGGATTAACCATTAAGCCGTCTAAGGTTACAATGGCTGAACGGAAAATTACTTTCAAATTGTTCAAATGGCTCTGAGCACTATGGGACTTAACATCTGAGGTCATCAGTCACCTAGAACGTACAACTACTTAAACCTAACTAATCTAAGGACATCGCCCACATCCATGCCCGAGGCAGAATTCGAACCTGCGACCGTAACAGTCGCGCGGTTCCGGGCTGAAGCACCTAGAACCGCTCGTCCACCGGGGCGGTGGAAAATTGCTTTCTTGGGTCATCTCGTATCTTGTGTGTGCGTAGAATTATTAGCATCGTACCTCGGCCTTATGACCTTTACCTCCCCCAAGGAATAAGTAGGGAATAAGCAGATCTATCGACATGGCCAATTCTGTTAGGAAGTTTGTTCCTAATTTTGCTCAGCTCGCTACCTCTCTTACTAGTTTGTGTAAAAAGGGAGTGAACTTTGTTTGGAGGAAGAGCCAGCAGGTTGCTTTTGAGGGTAATAAACAGCCTTGAGTAGCAGCCCAGCGTTGGTCATACAGAACTTTCAAAAACGCTTGATTGCCCACACTATCGCGTCTACTGCTGACGTCGCAGCCATGCTCTTGCAGTAATGTTCCAGGGAAAGGCGTCCCACCGCCTAAGCCTCGAGGAGTTTAACTGCTGCTCAATCAAAGTATTCTGTTTATGAATGTGACGCTTTCGCCGTTCTCTTAACCACTGAAAAATTTAAATTCTATCTCGAGCACAGGGAGTTTGATTTGGAGGAGGACAACCAGGCCTTAAGATGTTAGCGCGACCTAGGCAGAGCGGTAGGATCGTCAGACGGGCGGTAGGATATCAGCATTCCGTTTCAGCGTACGGCACATGAAGGGGTGTGACAATCAGGTGCTCGACGCACTCAGTCGCTTGTTCGAGGAAGGCCCTAAGTGAGTAGGAGGGTGTCCTCTCTTCCTTGAATCCTGCTTGTTTTGTCTTGGCCGGGTTACCCGATCCAGGAGCCCCCTCTGGGAGCCCTTAGAGAATGTCTGCTGGCTGGGGTACGGTTAAGCAGCTACACGTTGTGATCAAAAGGACACCAGACTGAAAACGACAAGTTCGTGGCGATCTCCATCGGTAATGCTGGAATTCAAGAGGGTTCAAATGGCTCTAAGCACTATGGGACTTAACATCTGAGTTCATCAGTCCCCTAGACTTAGAACTACTTAAACCTAACTAATCTAAGGACATCACACACATCCATGCCCGAGGCAGTTTTCGAACCTGCGATCGTAGCAGGTGCACTGTTCCGGGCTGAAGCGCCTAGAACCGCTCAGCCACAGCGGCCGGCCTGCTGGGATTCAGTATGGTGTTGGCCCACCCTTAGCCTTGATGACAGCTTCCACTCTCGCAGGCATACGTTCAATCATGTGCTGTAAGGTTAATTGGGGAATAGTAACTCATTATTCACGGAGTGCTGCACTAAGGTGAGGTATCAATGTCGGCGTTGCAAAACATCGCAGAGGTCCTCTGTAGGATTCAGCTCAGGACTCTGTGCTGGCCAGTCCATTACAGGGATGTTATTGACGTGTAACCACTTCGCCACAGGCATTGCATTGTGAAAAAGAGATCGATCGTGTTGAAAGATGCAATCGCCATGCCCGAATAGCTCTTCAACAGTGGGAACAAGAAGGTTCTTAAAAGATCAATTTAGGGCTGTGCTGTGATAGTGCCACGCGAAACAACAAGGGGTTCAAGCCACCTCCATGAAAAACACGACCACACCATAACACTACCGTCTCCGAATTTTACTCTTGGCACTACACACCCTGGCAGATGGCGTTCACCGGGCATTCGCCTTACACACACCCTGCCATCGGATCGCCACATTGTGTACGGTGATTCGTCTGTCAACACAACGTTTTTCCGCTACTCAATCGCCCAGTGTTTAAGCTCCTTACACCAAGGGAGGCATCGTTTGGCATTTACCAGCGTGACGTGGGGCTTGCGAGCAGCCGTTCGACCATGAAATCCAAGTTTTCTCACTTCACGCCTAACTGTCACAACACTTGCAGTGGATCCTGATACAGTTTGGAATTCCTGAGTGATGGTCTCAATATATGTCTACCTATTAAACATTGCGATGCTCTTCAACTGTCGGTGGTCTCTGTCAGCCAACAGACGATGTCGGCCTGTACGCTTTTGTGCCGTACGTGTCCCTTCTTGTTTCCACTTCACTGTCACATCGGAAACAGTAGACCTGGGGAAGTTTAGGAGTGTGGAAATCAAGCGTACGGACGTATGATGCAAGTGACACCCAATCACCTGACCAAGTTCGAAGTCCCTGAGTTCCGCGGAGTACCCCATTCTGTTCGCTCACGATTTCTAGTTAATACTAAGGTCGCTGATATGGAGTGCCTGGCAGTAGGTGGCAGCACAATGCATCTAATATGAAAAAAGTATGTTTCTGCCGGTGTCCGGATATTTTTGATTACATCGTGTATCTGTTGAATGGCATAGTTTGTCACGAAGTCGGGAAATCTGCTGACGTTAGGATTTGTTTGCCTGTGCAGCTTGTTCCTTCAACTTTTATTGTACTCATGATTCGATGCTTGGGTTGAGGTGGGGGTTGGAGGGGGGGTTGTGCTTCACAAGACCATGCTACGGCGCGGCAACACGTGCCCTGGTCGTCATTATATATAGGGCATCCTGCGACTAGTGGGGGTGAGAGCTATGTAAGTTGAGAGAACCCCATCACAGCTGACGTAAGGGACTTTTGCAGCCCGACCGAGAACAGCACCCTGTGGGTTTGTTGTCTATTGATTACGCGGGACTTCGTGCTCGCACAAAGTGGGGGAATTGTTATGTATTGGTTGTGGTAGACGCCTTTTCTCGCATCGTTTTGCTTGCCCTTAGTTGGGGGCTACCACGGCGGTAATCACGCACCATCTCTCCAAGATCTCTTCCTTATACAGGCCGCCTAAGGCCCTGCTGCGTGACGACACTTCGGCCTTTGTGTAAAACGAATTTAAACGTCTTTGCTTTGATAACGGCATCAGGCATGTCACTACTACCCCCTATTATCCTCAACTCTCTTTCACTATATGTGTGAATAGAAGCCTCCAGAGCACTCTCATTATCTACCATGCCAGGTCTCGGACGACGTGGGAGAGCTCGCTCCCTTAGGTTAAATTTACCTTTAACTCGGTGAAAGCTACCCAGGCCTCCTTAATGTTTGCTTACCCCTTGATTCTCCTCTAGCCAACTTGTGGAGGATTGTAGATCTTTTACCTCATTATCAAATGGAATAGGGATAGGCGCAAATATAGAATTAGCTCACTGTTGCTAAATTAGGCATGGCAACCAGAGAGGCAGACTTTTCATGCTAACGGTGGGTACAAAGGTTTTGATAGTAATTTCAACTCTGGTGGCGGAAAGGGTGCGAGTATATTTGTCTGTAATTTAAAAACTTTCATTTAGCTTGGATATTTAAATTTGTTCAAACAAAAAAATGGCTCTGAGCACTATGGGACTAGCCGGCCAGTGTGGCCGAGCGATTCTAGGCGTTACAGTCTGGGACGGCGCGACCGCTACGGCCGCAGGTTCGAATCCTGCCTCGGGCATGGATGTGTGTGATGTCGTTAGGTTAGTGAGGTTTAAGTAGTTCTAAGTTCCAGGAGACTGATCACCTCAGATGTTAAGTCCCATAGTGCTCAGAGCCAGTTCATGCTAACATGCTAACACTATGGGACTTAACTTCTAAGGTCAGCAGTCCCCTAGAACTTAGAACTACTTAAACCTAACTAGCCTAAGGACATTACACACATCCATGCCCGAGGCAGGATTCGAAGCTGTTCCAGACTGTAGCGCCTAGAACCGCTCGGCCACCCCGGCCGGCTTGTTTAAACATTTTACCTGGCACTAAATTTGTGCTAGTCACTGTTATATTTGACCTACATTGACATAATATTATGGTCACATAGAGTCGTATATGGTTTATATTGTATACCTACATGTTATCTGTAAATCATTTTGTACATATGTGATGTCCTTATGTTAGGTTATGGCGGATGAAAGCCACATGGTTAGGAGTCGGAGGAAGAATGGTAGTGGATCATTCAGAGGTGAATATAAGAATTTAAAGACTAAAGGTTTCGCGTATGAAACACACAAAAAATCAGTTATACCTGCTAAGAACCGTCCCTCTAAACAGGTACGATTTTAAGCCCTTCACTGGCTGTGAAATCTACGTAAGGAATGATTACTGTTGAATGTGTACACATTTCCAGTGACCTCTATAGAAAGCATTACGTTTTGTAATATGCAAATGCAGACAAAGTTGCAGTCAGCTGACGCCTGTATTGAAAATAAATTTGTTTTCTAAGTTCTATAAGCAAGACTACTCAACGCAAGGAACCATCCTGATGGGTCTTCCTACGGTCACACCAGCACGACGTCGTAAGTATGGAACCTATGATAATCCCAATGAAAGTCGCCGGCAGGGAACAGTTCGTTATTCTATTCCAAATGGTACAGGGGATCTTGTTGCTGACTGCAAAACCAGTTTTATGAATATTTTTGCTGTTGGCAGGAAAAGGCTGGATATACTTATTAAGAAGAAAAATCTTGGAGAGACAACATTCAATGACCGCAGAACAAGACACGCTCAATCACAAAAAAATGTTCAAATGTGTGTGAAATCTTATGGGACTTAACTGCTAAGGTCATCAGTCCCTAAGCTTACACACTACTTAACCTAAATTATCGTAAGGACAAACACACACACCCATGCCCGAGGGAGGACTCGAACCTCCGCTGGGACCAGCCGCACAGTCCATGACTGCAGCGCCCTAGACCGCTCGGCTAATCCCGCGCGGCGCTCAATCACAATACAGCGACGAAGACAAAATGTGTATAAAACAGCACATAAATGGCTTTCCCTGGGAAGTTACCCTTACAGTCGACCAAGATCAAGCAAGTCCTGACGTGAATATTCCAAGAACGTACTCTCACTTTAAAAATCTATTTTCTGAAGGCACCATACGCTTCAGCTTTTATCGTAGAGTCTATCTGAAAGAATTTCCCAACCTTTCCTTCCACAGTCGTAGGAAAGACACTTGCAAGACGTGTGATCTACTGAACATTGGAGAAAAAGCAGGTTCACTGCAGTAACAGGGGCGTTTAGATATTCACCGAAGGAAGGCCGAGATGGCACAGAGCCTTCTGAAGAGCGAAATCAGTTCTTATCAGTTCCCTGACAGTGACAATTTTTGCACATCGATTGATATGTTTGTGCCCACACTAGCGTACCGGGGTAACAACGAAGAAAAACCTTATAGTTTGGAGTGACAACTGTGCTGCACAAAACAAGAATCGAAATACGGTATATATTTTTCTTTTTCTGGTGGCAAATGGATTGTTCACTCGAATACAATGACGGTTTCTTGTTAGTGGGCACAGCTAGTTGTCCTGTGAGACTCACTTTCCATTGATAGTAAGAAGGAAGTCGGTGACGAAGGCATTTGTAACCAGCGACCTATGCAAAATGGTCGATGAAGCAAAGGTTGTCAGACCTTTCAAAGTAATGTCTATGAATACTTCCGATTTCTTTAACATTGTAGAGATACTCTCTACAAAAAAGGTGAACATTTCAAAAGCTGTCAGCATCACATATGATACAACAGTTGTAGCACGTGTAGCAATAAAAGAACATTAAACCGACATGGAAAGGATCTGCGAAGTCAATATGCTCCAAAAAAGGGAAACATGGAAGAAACACTCAGTCTGCTACCTTTGAATCTATTTCCTCAATCCATTCAATTATAGATGTAAAGGCGAAAGATTTAAAAGCCATAATACCTTACGTGGAAAAGAACGAGCATAAAGAATATTATATACAGATCTGTGGAGAGTGACTAAGAACATAGCACCTAGAATAATTCGAAGGAACTAAGTACCTTTCATCAATGCCTTTTGCATCAAACAATTCCAACTATGTCATGAAACTAACACTAATATACGAGAAGATACTCTCATTTGTAACATGGAAAAGTCTGAGGAATAAATAATTAAATCAGTGCACTACAGACAGTTTATATGTAAAGTTCAGTTCATAAATTTGGCACTTTGCACTCTTCTACAATTAAGTATCTAATTCATACATCCAACATATCCATTTTTTCAAATTTATTATTTTTTGATGCCTTATGATATTAACAGAATACGTCTTTTAATCACGTTTTGCCGTAAATTTCTTCTTCGGCAATCTGATTCAGTATCCCTTCATTACTTACGCGATTTACCCACCTGAACTTCAGATTTCTGCTGTATCACCATATTTCAAAAGCTTGTGTTCTCTTCCGCTCTGAACTACTTATCGTATACGTATATCTTGCCTACTTCGGCAATCATAAGTATCTTACTGCACGGAAAGCAAAACATGTCTATCACATTAGTTTCTTGTTTCCGAATCTAGTTCCTTGAATATCACATGAATTAATTCAGTTACCCTAGGCTACCCTTGTTTCTGTTGATGTTCATCTAATAATCTTTTTCCAAGGCGCTATCCGTTCCGTTCTACTGTTCTTCCAAATTCTATTGCGGTCCTGACAGAAGTACAGTGTCATCGTCAAACCTATATTTCTTTCAGTAATCTTTAATATCTCACTGTATAGCGTGAATGATACGGGGTACAGGCTACAACCCTGTCTCATTGTCTTCTCAACCTTTGCTGTCCTTACATGCCCCTAAACAATAATAACTGCAGTCTGATAACTGTACAAGTGGTAAATAACTTCTCCCAGCCTGTATTTTATTCTTGCTACTTTCACGATTTCTTGCATAAGTAGTAGCGTCAGTATTGTCTCGCATGTTCCTACATTTCCTGTAACCCAGAATGATTTTCCATGGCCTCTGCTTCTACCAGGTTTTCCATTCTTCTGTAAACAATCTGTGTCGACTTTGTACCACCCTGGCTTCTTAAACGAGTGGGTCTGTGGTATCCACGCCTCTCAGCACTTGCCTGCTTTGGAACTGGATTATTATAATCTTCTTCAAGTATGAGGGAATTTCGTCTGTCTCATATATGGTGCCCTGTCTCATGTCTGGGTCTTAGACTGCTCTCGGTAACATTGCGAGAATATAATCTGTTACAGCGGTCTTGTCTTAGGTCTTTCAGTACTATGTTAGATTTTGCTCGCGGTATCATATCTTACATCTCACATTAACCTACTTACTCTCCTGTTTCTGTAAAACTGTTCTAAAGTTCGTTTCCTTTGCACAGATATAAATATTCCTTCCGCCTTTCATCTCCCTATTATTTGCTTAGTACTGGACTGTCATTTCAGTTAGTGATATTCATATAGCTGCTCTTCGTCTCTCCATAAATATCTTAAATTTTCACCTAGTTATGTACGCTTCTAAAGCCTTGTATTTGTCCTCAACACATTCCTGCTCAGCCATTTTGCACTTACAGTCCGTCTCATTTTCTAGAAGTCTGTTTTCCCTTTCGCATGCCATCCTTGCCGCATTTTTATACTTTCTTCTTTCAGAAATTGAATTAAGTATCCCCTGTGATACGCACAGGTTTTTTCAAGGTGTTGATCTTTTAACTTCGTAACTCTTTGTTGATTTCCCGATTTCATTTTTCAAAGCTAAGCTTTCGTCTTCTCTAGTATTCATTTCTCTCATTTCAGTCCGTTGTTGCCTCTGAAGCTCTGGTTAGAGTTTACATCCATCTCTGGCAATATGCTGCATTCTAAAATTTAGTTTTGAAATCACTGACGCCTTCCATTGTCCCCAAGTCTCTTCCACATGTACTGACTTCTTTATGATTTTGAAACCAATTGTTCATGATGATAAAATTATGCTCTGTACAAAACTGTGCCAGATGACTTCCTCTATCATTCATTTCCCAGCAGTCCATGTTATCCATCTACTGTTTTTCCTATTCTCTTTTTCCTACTACCGAATGGCAGTGGCCAGAAAGAAACAACTTTTCGTCTCTCTTAAATATGTAAATAATTTCTTTAATCTCTTCGTACATTCTTTTAATATTTTCAACATTTGCAATGATGACCAGCTTATCAACTTCTGCTAATTGGTAGGTATTGGCCTCATGTCTGTCTGAGTTACAATAGTTGTTTCGCCATGCTGCTCAAGTAGCTTATCCGCATTCTTCTTTTCTTATTCATTAGTGCTACTCCTGCATTAACTCTACTTGATTTTCTGCTGGTAACTCTGTATTTACGTGACCAGACGTTCCATTCATCCTAACACTGAATTTTGCTTATTTGCACAGTATTTTCCTCCCTACCCATTTTTTTTTAAATGTCCTTCCCCTAAGAGGATCCCACGTGCAACACCCACCTAGCTAGAAGTGTTGGTAAACCGTGGAAAATCCAACATCAAAACTGAAGAGTGTTTCCTTGTCCGCTGCAACCACTACAGTATTTACTTAAACAACTGAGGCTGCTCATCCATTGACAGTGAAAACGTAAGACTAAAGCAATGTTCACACCAGCACGATCAGAGAAATGCGACTTGAGCTCCCAGTTTGCCCACGTATTCAGGATTCGAACCTGCGACCGCAACAGCAGTGCGGCTCCGGACTGAAGCGCATAGAACCGCTCGCCCACAGTGGCCTCCGGTTCTCGACTGGGCTGGGCACACATGTACAGGAGGGAAGAATTGTTAAGGGCGACAACGGGAGCACAGCAACCAGGAGCCTTACTGAGAATAGGCTTGGCTCGTCCCCGCTGGCGTCTTCTATTAGCTCGTCGACCTCACTCGACTGGGCATTCACGCACGAAATGATCCCCTCTCCCACATCGCAAACAACCTCGATGACTCAAAGAATTAGGCGGCGGTTCACGGGTCTTATTAATTCAGAATTGAAATGCTGATTCTAACCCTTCGCGTTGGTCACGCTGTTTGTCGGCGAAAACAAATTTGCTCAGCTCAAGAAAGGTGGTAGGCTTTCGCGTAAAAGTAACCTGTGATCGATCTTCTGGCCTCATTCCCTGTAAAACATATAAAACAGTATCATGTTCTATGATTCTCATCTGCAAAGCGCCGTCAGCTGTGCAGTATATCGAGTCGTGGTAATTGCTTCAACCCTTCAATAATTTTCTAGCTCTAATTCCTTCTGTATGCGGGGCGATGACTTCAGTTGTATTATATGACTCCTCAAGACAGTCAAGGTGCCCTGGACCTGAAGTATATATATGAGATATAATAAACGCAGTACAGTACAAGAGAATGTGAAATTTTTGAGGCATCGGAATGGAGCTCAAAATAAACAATCAACCACAACATCTTCTCACCCGGGGTCAACTGATCGTTGGCTAATTCCGCAATACCCTGAGGCAAATGCATAATCGGATTTGGTAACTTAGCAAACAAGTCGGGGCCTGACCTATTCAGGACTTGAATCTGTGTCGCTGTGGGACTGCCATCCTCTGTACCGCTCGCATGAACCATACATACCTTTTACTACCCTTGAGAAACTGAATATTGCCTCCTCCAGAACATTACACCAGATTATAAATCAAAAAGGCTTTTTTTCAAAACCAGCTGTTACGATAATCTCCATAAATACAGAAGGAATATCAGTAGAGAAAGAATTATTACTATCCAATATGTTTAAGACAAAGAACTGTGATCTCCTGCTCATCCAGGAAACTCATAGAGCTCCGAACGACAGAAACCCGAGGATAAATGGAATGACGTTAATCACCGAGAGACTAAGCGAACAGTATGGCAGTGTAATATTTACTAAACCAGGCTTCAACATCTCGTCCGCAGACTTAACTGTAGATAATGACACAAAAATAGTGACTGTAGCAACAGAGACTTATACAGTAACATCAATGTACAAACCACCAAACAATATATTCCGTTTCAAAGATCGTGATAATTTCAATTTACAAACAGTGAAATTGGTCATGGGAGATTTTAACTGCCACAGTGTATCATGGGGCTACAGAGAAACAGACCAAAGTGGAGAAGACCTTGAAAACTGGGTAGAAAGCACAGGTGTGGTGTTAATACATGATCCAAAGCTACCAAACTCCTTCAGGAGTGGAAGATGGGGCCGTGAATATAACGCAGATAATATCATTGTAAGAGAAAATGTGGCCAACCAAGTGAAGAAAGAAATAGGAGACCCAATTCCAAGGACACAACACCGAGCAGTTATTTGCACTATAGGAGCAGTCATCAAACCCATTTATACGCCCTTCAAGAGAAGGTTTAACTGTAAACGAGCACAACAGGATAAATTTACTGCAGAACGTGATTCCAAAATCTTTGAACTAGATCCTTCTCCACAGAAATATGATAGCTTTAGAAAGCTGGTGAAAGCTGTCTCTTGTAGGTACATGCCCCACGGATATAGAACAACTTACATGCCAGGACTAGACAAAGATACAAAAACACTTATGAATAAATATGAACACCTTTTTGAAGATGACCAATTTGCTGAAGAAACAATACAGGTTGGTTAAGAACTTATACTAGCTATATCAGTTAGAAGGAAAGAAAAATGTTGCGATCTTATGACGCAGCTCGATATGAAAAGAAAAATAGCAGAAAGGCATGGCTATTGCTGAAAAACCTTGGAAACACCCAACAGCTATTCCCTCAGCCATCTCTGATATAACACCTAACCAGATAGTACATCAGTTACTGCTGAATGGCAAAGCTAATAAAAAACCGGTAACTCCAAAGACACAGATAATTACTGTGGAGAATAACTATATTGGCACACCATTCTCAATGGAAGAATTAGAAACCGCAGTATGCTCAATGAAGAACAATAAAGCTGCGGGGTTAGATGACTTGAGGACGGAACAGATAACAATGTTTCGACCAGCAACCAAGAAGTGGATTCTAGATATGATGAACACTTGTGTCTCAAAATTCAAATGCCAAAGATGTGGAGGAAAACCGAATTTGTGGTCCTACTGAAACCAGGGAAAAAGTCAACAGATGCCAAAATTTTCCGACCCATATCACTCTTATATCGTCTATACTAAGTTTTAGAGAGAATGATCCTCAACCGAATCTCGGAACAAGTCGATCAAACACTGATCAAAGAACAATCTGGGTTCCGCCCCGGGAGGTCGCGTTGTGGACAGATTTTGAACCTGACACAATACATAGAGGATGGATATCAACGCGGGTAGATCACCGGTGTCGCCTTTGTGGATCTTACTGCTGCTTATGACACCTTTAATCACAGGAAAATGTTAACAAAGATTAATGTCCTCACGAAATACTTCTACCTAACACAGTTTATAAGATGCCTGCTACAAAACAGACGTTTCTTTGTTACTCTACAAAACAAGAGGAGCCAGTGGAGGGCACAGAGAAATGGTATTCCCTAAGGAAGTGTGCTAGCCCCGCTGCTGTTTAATACTTACACTAATGACCAGCCAGTTAATCTTGTCTCAAGATTTTTCATTTATGCAGATGACACAGCACTTGCCAGGCAAGGTAGAACTTCTGAGGAGGTGGATGAAAAACTCACAATAAATCTTGGGGCATTAACTTACTACTACGATAGCAACTACATGAAGCCAAACCCCTCCAAAACACAAGTGTGTGCATTCCACTTACGGAACAGAGAGGCACGGAGGAAACAGAGAATAACCTGGAGAGGTCAACAGCTGACCCATTGTGAGACCCCAAAGTACCTCGGAGTGAAGATGGACTGGTCCCTCACCTTCAAGGACCACTGTACAGATACAAAAATGAAAGTCAGTGCGAGCAACAATTATTAGGAAACTGACCAGCAACAACTGAGGAGCACACCCGCAGGTCCTCCGCACATCTGCCCTCCCTTTGTGCTTCTCCACTTCTGAATATGCAGCACCTGTATGGCAGGACTCCAGCCGTGCCAAACAGGTAAACATTGCCCTAAATGCAACAGGACGAATTGTAACCGCTGCTTGCGGGCAACCCCTGTTGACAAAATCTACCACCTCATGGGCGTAGCACCTCCAGACATCCGAAGGAGAGCAGCAGCTGAAGTGGACAGAAAGAAGCAGGAGACGGATCTGAGACACCCCCTGCTTGGATGCGAACATCAAACACCATGACTCAAGACGAGAAAAAGTTTTCTCCGGACAACACAACCAATCCAGACATCACCTGCAGACCATAGAACACAACTCTGGCGTAGCTCATCATCAGAGAAATATTGGGACAACCCCTAGAAAGAACTTGCTACAGGACATCATCTCCCATACACGACATGGAAGGTACTCAACAGACTGAGAACTGGAGTATCTCGGTGTAAGGAGAACATGAAGAAATGGGGATACAGCTCAGGGGACGAACTTTGTGAGTATGGTGAACCTCAAGATTATCAGCACCTACTCAACTGCAGGAAACTGTCGGAACCTGTGTCCATGGACGATCTGATTATCACCAATGATAAGGCAGTCTGTGCAGCGGAATTCTGGGCAGCACATGGAATATAAATATGCACATATTCTCAGTAATACTTGTAATATATATGTATGATATATGTATGATAAATCATATTTAATATGTTATGTTCTGGACACGTATAAATAAAAAAAGACTGAATACTGCGATGAAATTCACCCCCAAAGTGAACGAGCAAGCAGAAACAACAGCACCTACCACGCCAGAATAATGATTAAGACAATTCAAATTTCAAACAATGAATTATATCTACAAGAGAAGACAACTCACCCTCCCCCCCTCCAGCCATTAAAAAATAACCATGCTGCGCTACCAATCAAGCTCCATGTAGCCAGATTAATAGAATTTCATGGACAACCTAGGTCCGAGGTTACGATGTCAGTCATTGTTTGTGAATGATTGTGTTTCACAATTATTTAACAATGAAAAAACAACGGTAATAAAATATAATGAAATAATGTTCAAATCTTCAAATTTGTGTGAAATCTTATGGGACTTAACTGCTAAGGTCATCAGTCCCTAAGCTTACACACTACTTAACCTAAATTATCCTAAGGACAAACACACACCCATGCCCGAGGGAGGACTCGAACCTCCGCCGGGACCAGTCGCACAGTCCATGACTGCAGAGCCTTAGACCGCTCTGCTAATCCCGTGCGGCAATGAAATAATCTTTTAGAAATCAGCAGTTCTTAGAACAACGAGAGGAAGGCTTTGAATTCAGAGGAGCACCCTAGCTTAACCAAATTAAAATGATTGCAAAATGATACCAAGCTAACACAATGGTCTTAACTTACAGACCCACGATTTTACACAGTCCTTTAAGAGACGTGACGAATTTAAAGAAAAGTTTTTGAAGGTCAAATGTAACAATGAGTAGCACAAATTTTGTGACAGGGAAAAATGCTTAAACCAAATTAAATGTCCAAGCTAACAGAATTAAATTACAAATCAAAATTTAATACAGTCTTTTGAGTGAGAGCTGAGAAAAATAAGCGATGCAAGGGCCAGAAAATGGACCGACTGACTAGGGAAAACTTGACATAGAAAGGGTACAGCATCAAAAGGAATCCAAACTGAAAGACATTAACGGTGAACTCGGAAAAGATTTATTCCCAGGCGAACCCAAGTAGAAAAACTTAACTTAAAAAGCAGTTATCGTGCCGTAGAGTTGCTACATACAAGTTACGGGAGCGTCGAATTCCATTTGCTGACCAGTTAAATCGTGTTGCCATTGCGCTCAACCCTGCCAATTGCATTCATATACAGTAGGTACAGTAGCTAACCAATCAGGCAACAGCAGCGCACTCGTAAAATAAGCGTCATGCGACAAGAAGATACCTACAATCAGAAACAGGTCAATTAGTTCAAATGGCTCTGAGCACTACGGGACTTATCTGCTGAGGTCATCAGTCCAGGTCAATTAGTACGATAACACATTATCAGTAAATAGCTGCCTGAACAAGCAGTCGAGAATAAGGTACAACAGCATCTGGAAAACGGCTCATTAACAGATTATGAATTTGAAGAATAGTACAATATAACCACTGGCGACAATCAAAACTACGCATGTTAACTTCAGGAAACAACAAAAATAGTTTAAGTAGATTTTAAATAACAGTTTTGAACTTCACTTTTTTGTTGAAATCCTGGTTCTATTAATAATATAACGGCCGGATAACAGTAGAAGACGGCCTGCAGACCCAATCAGGTAAGGAATCACTGCTTACAACAACCAAGTGAGCTAACAAGGAAAATTTAGCCCTCTCTGGCAGTGCACCCGGTATACTAATAGATCTGGCCAGATCAGAATCTAAAACATAATTAAAAGAGGACATTAATCATAAATGCTGGTGATAGCACCAGTAGAACAAGTAACCGCCATTATATTCCCACCGCTTACACAGCCAGTGACAGTAATAATGTCAAGCACCATTTGACAAGGAGAAACACTATTAAAACCGAGCAGTGAAAGACTATTTGCCACAATCGTCACACTCGGAGCTCACAACTAAGTTAGTATTCATGAAAGCAATGCAGGGGCCTCAGCGAAACAATGGCAGGCAGGCTGAAACAGTTTCTATAAGCGATACAGAACATACTCCGCGGATTCAAACTTCCCGGAAAGCACAAATTCACAACTCAGGGACGAATCACACAGGGCAGGGCAGTAACAGAGTCTGCGAACGCCGCCAAAATAGATAACACAACACGGCACGACAAGAGGAAAGAGGTTCCCCTTCAGAGCGCCGTAATCAGCTAATCATACTCAAAGTCATTCCCGCTGCAACGGTCCGGTCAGTTTGAATCGGTCAAAACTTCGACCACCGGTGAGTAACAAGCCACGTTTCCGTCACTGACTTCCCTCATCCTCGTCCGCCAGCGACTGTCCGTTCCATACTCGCCCGCCTCGCCAACTTTTCAAACCAGATGACGTGGCTCAAGAGCACGGTTCGGCGAAGAGATGGAAAACGTACCAGAGACGCAATTTACAGACCGCACTCAATACAAGACGACACGGCTCATGGTATACATCGACCTGAACGTACCAAGGAAGCCTCACATCGTAAAATCCAAGTGCAGCACATTCAGTAGTATTATTCTTGCAAAATAGCGGAAACAGTTCTTTTCTGAATACATTAATTGAATTTTCCCATAGCTTTGCCGATGAGATTCTGTCAGATCATAAGCTCCAGTACTGCATGCCACAGTGGTAAATTCAGGCTTCAATGATGCGCTCCAAAATGAAAATCATGCAAAAAATGGATGCACCTATTACAGCTTTAGGCCAAAATTGATGGCACAGAAGGTTTTTTAAGCTTGTACCGTACTATTACAGATTCTAAGACCATAATAATGGCTCTGAGCATTATGGGACTTAACTTCTGAGGTCATCAGTTCCCTAGAACATAGAACTACTTAGACCTAACTAACCTAAGGACATCACACACATCCATGACTGAGGCAGGATTCGAACTTACGACCGTAGCAGTCGCGCGGTTCCAGACTGTAGCGCCTAGAACCGCTTAGCCACCGCGGCCAGCTGAGACCAGAGGAGGATGATACTTTATCGCTATAAGACGGCTTGCGGATCGAAAGGAAACAAATGTAACTGACGTTACGCTCACAGTAGTGTTACGAAACTGTATCGCCAGTTTTCTGTTGTTGCTTCCGTAGCCAAGAAGCTCCATGTTTTATTCGTCAGGAAGTAGTCTCTAAGCCGGAGTGCCTCAGCTCGGGGCAGCCCAGTTTCTGCCCTCGTGGACGTGGGAGTAGGATTTAGTGGCAGCGATGTTAAGAGATCACAGAGAGATTTTCCAGAGGTCTGCAGCCCTAATACATCAGGCTGCAGCTGTGGCCCCTTCGGCTGTAGCACTCCACGGCAATGGGATTCCTCCTAGGGCCGTTATATAAATGGGCAAGAGCAGAGCGAAGACGTACTGGCATTATTAAGTACACACATTGTTTCTAGAACGTGTCTTTGACTCTGCAGTGAAGTGTGCGCTATTTTCATTTTTTCCAGCAGTTTGAAGCAGAGTGTGAGAGCGGGTCTCGAACTAGGAACGTTGCCTTTCGCTTGCAGTGCATACACTGGTCGAGTTCTCCAGCAAAAACGCGCTACCTGCCCTCAAAGTTTCCCTTGCACTTTTATACATGTTTCTCTCGGTAAGGTAAATAAATACAGAGAGCATGGAGTGATTATCTAATCTTTTTGTCGTCGAGACTTTTCCTGCAAAATTAGCAGATGATGGAACCCAAGGAAGACCGAGGAAACGATGAGCAGTAGTACGAACGATTTAAGCGCTTCGAATGAAACCGATTGCAATTACAATGATGACTATGGTGGAGTTGGTCTACAGAAAGTTTCTTCATTCTTAGCTCCTTCGTATTTAGTATTTTGTCTACGTCCAGGTCGCAGGTGGACTATTACTAACACCTTTCGTTTTGAGAGATGATCTGGGGATTATGGAATCACAGAAGGAAATTCCCAAAAAAAAAAAAAAAAATTCTTGAAGTAAAATTTGTCTAATTTGCTTCAGTGAAAATGACAGAGGGATTCTTTAACTCGATATTTTGAGCCCAGAAGCTGCGCTTCATATTCCAGTGGTGAACCTAAACCTCCCCAAGAAAATTTCAACATTGTTCAGATAATTTTCTGCGTCTGATGTCTGAGACCCGCGGTCTTCAGTGACCCTTTACGCAACAATAATGCAATTATGAGCTATACTCCACAGCAGAAAGGTCACCGTGGCTGGCTAACATGCGGAGGACCTGCGTTCGATTCCAGCTACTGCCAGCACATTTTCCTAAGTAGAGGACTGAAACGCGGTCCACTCAACTTGGTAATGCCAACTAAGGAGCCACTTGAATGAGAAGTAGGAGCTCCAAAGTCTGTAAAGCCGGCAAAGGTGCTGTGGTGACACCACGCCCCTCCATATCGCATCAAACTGATGCTATTAGTTAACGATGAATGGCGGTCGTTCGGTCCCTATGGGTCCTTCTGCGACCGGAACAGCTGAGCAAGAGCATTTGGTTTGTTGCCCAAATTAAGTTTTTTCCTATGAAAATAACTTCACAACAATTAAGAGCCTGTTATAAGCAATCACCAAAATGTACCATAGAAACAATGTAATGCAACAATCTTGAACTCCAACAGTATTGTGATGTGGCTGCTGTCACTGCGGGAGCAGCTCAGCATATCATCACTCGGCTATTGTTCCACTGAGCTCAGTGAATACATATTGACACGATGCGTGTCAGCCAGATCATCGATATACCTGTCCGTAAAGCTACGTTTCGCTGTTAACGTACAAGTAAAACTGCTGCGCAGACGAACTCGACACAGAACTGAGCAGTACTGAACGCAAACTTCAAGGTAAAGAGTGTAGTAGGAATTACAGACTGCAAATCACTGTGAAGTACATGGTAGAGGATTGTGCCATTGTAGCAGTTATTAGCGGTTTTTCGCGTTCCATTCACTTATAGAGGGGACGAAGAGTGATTAATTAGATGTTTTTTGGAGAATGAGATTTTCACTCTGCAGCGGAGTGTGCGCTGATATGAAACTTCCTGGCAGATTAAAACTGTTTTAATCTGCCAGGAAGTTTCATATCAGCGCACACTCCGCTGCAGAGTGAAAATCTCATTCTGGAAACATCCCCCAGGCTGTGGCTAAGCCATGTCTCCGCAATATCCTTTCTTTCAGGAGTGCTAGTTCTGCAGGTTCGCAGGAGAGCTTCTGTAAAGTTTGGAAGGTAGGAGACGAGGTACTGGCAGAAGTAAAGCTGTGAGTACGGGCGTGAGTCGTGCTTCGGTAGCTCAGTTGGTAGAGCACTTGCCCGCGAAAGGCAAGGTCCCGAGTTCGAGTCTCGGTCGGGCACACAGTTTTAATCTGCCAGGAAGTTTAGATGTTTTTTGATTAGATGTCTTTGTGCGTGCTATAATCAAGATGTCTTTGTGCGCGCTATAATCAATCATCGCGATCCCTGTTGGAGAGATACGTAGGTGACTGTAATAAATTCATAGATGCATCACTTAAAAGTGGTTCTTGAAACGTTCTTCGAAAGTTTTAACGGGATTGTTTACGTTTATCTTCAAGCGAGTTTCGAGTTCAATTTTTCAGAATCTTCATCACGCTCTTCCGTAGAGGAAACAAACTGTCCATCTTTGTATGGGCCCTGTATTCCCAATCACTCCTATTTGGTACGGCTCCCACAAACTTGAGCAATAATTTAGGAATCGTGGCAAGGTGTTTTGTAAGCAATCTCCTTTGTAGCCTGGCTCCATTTCTCTAGTACTTTACCGATAAACTGAAGTCTACCATCGAACTTTCTCAGCCCAGTTGTCTCCATATTCCTGGGTTGCCATCCTTTCATCTTGGCTGTGGTCTTCCTCAGCCCCTTACGTCCTCAACGGATCGCAAGAATGCTACTAGAGGTAGTCCTTCCTCTTCCATTATTCATCCTTCGGGTTGTGTGTATAGGCGTGACAGCTGGTGTTTTTTAATATCCTACATTCCCCTAACTAGTTGTCCGTCTTGCGGAGAAGTATTGTCCCTAATATTTTTCTCTCAAGGATTAGCCATTTTTGATACTATCTATTTGCTGCAACGATCCGTACCTATATTTCAATTTTGGTTCTATTCTGTTCACTAAAGGTGGTTCCCAATATTAAAATATTTCCATTCATTTAAAAGTGAATTCATCGACTGTCAAGACGGTACCATCATTGAGTGTCTAGCTCACGATCATATACTCAATTTTCTTCTCGTTAATTTGTAACACTGCTTTCCTTGCAATGCTTCTGGAAGAACTTTTCATGAGCTGCAAGTCCGCTCAAGAGGATGAAGGATAAAACTGCTTACAATGCTCTCAAAACATCACCTCGATTAGCCTAACCTGTTTTTATCCACAACTAAATACACGCAGCATTCCCCAAGCCACCGTACAGTGAATGGTGGAGGGTACATCGTACCGATATTGTCGATTTACTTTCCCGCTTCAGTTTCTTATTCAGTGATTGAAGCATTACTATATGTCTTTCTTATTCTAATGAACACCACGTGAGGTATACGATCGTGGAAGCATATTGATCGCAGAGTCATCTTACATGTTGTACAAATTTACTGATCATGGTATCGTTAGTATTACGTCTTCTTTATGCCAAGAACTCCCACTGTATTTCTCTAGGCATTTCTTTCGTATGTCTTCAAATTAGTTCGCTGCCATCCTCGTAAGTGCTTGAGAAGGACTCCAGACACAGGATTTACACTCTATAACTGGCAACACTAGGGTCCACTATGAGATCTTCTTTCCAGTCGAGCCTACGTGAAACTTACAGAAGCTAAGGAGAATAACTCTAGAACTACAAATCCGCCTGTGAAACAGAAGTGTTTCGAACACTGCGAAAAATCACCACGTAAAATCATCTGTAAAAACGAGGAATGGTACTATGAGCTGCGCGAGGAAGATGGAATGAAAGAAACGATTAAGTGCGTGAAATGAAAAATAGGGATTCATGCAAAGAGTGCAGGAGTGGGGAAAGAAATGAAAACTTTTCTGAAATGTTTGTAAACAGTGATATAAGCACTAAAATACGGAACATTTTCTTAAAATGAGATAAGTGCATATTTTTAACATCAGAAAAGTAGCTTCTAAACGGGGTACAACTTATGTTCCCACTGACACAAATTAGAAGACCAGATTCTTAAGCTGTTCCACTTATTTAGTAGATTAAGTGTAGAGGTTTCATTTCTGAGTATTCCATTCTACAAATCAAATACCAAGAAAAATATCCAGCTGTTGAGCATGACATCGTTTAAATAATTTACGAAATTACTGTGATTAGTAAATAAACCCGCAAAAGAAGTAGTTTAGATGGTTCAAATGGTTCTGAGTACTATGGGACTTAACTACTGTGGTCATCAGTCCCCTAGAACTTAGAACTACTTAAACCTAACTAACCTAAGGACATCACACATATCCATGCCTGAGGTAGGATTCGAACCTGCGACCGTAGCAGTCGCGCGGTTCCGGACTGCGCGCCTAGAACCGCTAGACCACCGCGGCCTGCGGTAGTTTAGAGACCTCTCCACTGTTACCCCTAACTACGAAGGTGTTGTGAAAGGTATTGCCTCCGAATTTTTTATGTGAAAACTCTTTAACATTTTTAAATAAAACACACATTATTAACATTATACATTTTAATTCTTCGCGCCTACATATTTGCTGCCTTCTGCCGCAAGGAGGCTCCGAATTGTAGCGAGTAACTTGGCGATGTGTCACGTACCTATGTCGGTGCGTGAGAATCAGCGTGCTGTAATCGAGTTTCGCATTCGAAGAGTTGCTCCACACGTGTAGCACCCTCTTCTTCAGTGCCAGACCATACACGAACGCTGAGATATGTGAAATAATGCGACGATTTGGGTTCACCGACATCGATTATCCTCCATAGAGTCCCGACTTACAGTGCCAGATTTTCATGTGTTTGTAACATTCAAAGAGCGCCTTAGAGGGTTTGACTTTGATAGCGATGAAGCCGTTCAAGCAGAGATGAGGCTGTAGTTCCGTCAACGAAGTCATTTTACAGTGACATCATCAGCAAACTGTTCCCTCTTTGGGAGAAATTGGTTCGTCATCTGGATGACTATATTGAGAAATAAATTTGTAGAAATAAAGAACAAATATATAACCCGCCAGGTTAGCCGAGAGCGCTAATGCGCTGCTTCCTGGACTCGGGTGAGCGCGCCGGCCACGGATCGAATTCGCCCGGTGGATTAACGACGTAGACCGGTGTGTTGGCAAGCCTGGATGTGGATTTTATGCGGTTTTCCACATCCCGCTAGGTGAATACAGGGCCGGTTCCCACATCCCGCCTCAGTTACACGACACGCAGACATTTGTTAAACTTGCGCACTATTACATGGTTTAAACTAGACGCAGACAGCTGGGGTCCACTGATTCCGTCCTCCGGCTGTGGGGTGGCGGCAGGAAGGGCATCCGGCCACCTCTTTAAATTAACCTTGCCAAATCCGTTGTTACCACGCCGACCCTGCGAACATTGCGGGACAAAGGCGCAAGAGAAAGAAAGAAAGAAAAGAACAAAAAACGTAGACTGTTACTAAAGTTTATTTCATTTGAAAAGCTGTAGGAGTTTTCACACAAAAACTTCGGAAATATTACTTTTCAGCGCATCCTCGTACTTATAACACATCGCGTCCTCATGATGGTACATCTACATCTACATCTATACTCCGCGAGCCACCTTACGGTGTGTGGCGGAGGGTACTTATTGTACCACTATCTGATCCCCCCTTCCCTGTTCCACTCACGAATTGTGCGTGGGAAGAACGACTGCTTGTAAGTCTCCGTATTTGCTCTAATTTCTCGGATCTTTTCGTTGTGATCATTACGCGAGATATATGTGGGCGGTAGTAATATGTTGCCCATCTCTTCCCGGAATGTGCTCTCTCGTAATTTCGATAATAAACCTCTCCGTATTGCGTGACGCCTTTCTTGAAGTGTCCGCCACTGGAGCTTGTTCAGCATCTCCGTAACGCTCTCGCGCTGACTAAATGTCCCCATGACGAATCGCGCTGCTTTTCGCTGGATCATGTCTGTCTCTTCTATTAATCCAACCTGGTAAGGGTCCCATACTGATGAGCAATACTCAAGAATCGGACGAACAAGCGTTTTGTAAGCTACTTCTTTCGTCGATGGGTCACATTTTCTTAGAATTCTTCCTATGAATCTCAACCTGGCGCCTGCTTTTCCCACTATTTGTTTTATGTGATCATTCCACTTCAGATCGCTCCGGATAGTAACTCCTAAGTATTTTACGGTCGTTACCGCTTCCAATGATTTACCACCTATGGCATAATCGTACTGGAATGGATTTCTGCCCCTATGTATGCGCATTATATTACATTTATTTACGTTTAGGGAAAGCTGCCAGCTGTCGCACCATGCATTAATCCTCTGCAGGTCCTCCTGGAGTACGTACGAGTCTTCTGATGTTGCTACTTTCTTGTAGACAACCGTGACATCTGCAAATAGCCTCACGGAGCTACCGATGTTGTCAACTAAGTCATTTATGTATATTGTAAACAATAAAGGTCCTATCACGCTTCCCTGCGGCACTCCCGAAATTACCTCTACATCTGCAGATTTTGAACCGTTAAGAATGACATGTTGTGTTCTTTCTTCTAGGAAATCCTGAATCCAATCACAAACCTGGTCCGATATTCCGTAAGCTCGTATTTTTTTCACTAAACGTAAGTGCGGAACCGTATCAAATGCCTTCCTGAAGTCCAGGAATACGGCATCAATCAGCTCGCCAGTGTCTACGGCACTGTGAATTTCTTGGGCAAATAGGGCGAGCTGAGTTTCACATGATCTCTGTTTGCGGAATCCATGTTGGTTATGATGAAGGAGATTTGTATTATCTAAGAACGTCATAATACGAGAACACAAAACATGTTCCATTATTCTACAACAGATTGACGTAAGCGAAATAGGCCTATAATTATTCGCATCTGATTTATGACCCTTCTTGAAAATGGGAACGACCTGCGCTTTCTTCCAGTCGCTAGGTACTTTACGTTCTTCCAGCGATCTACGATAAATTGCTGATAGAAAGGGGGCAAGTTCTTTAGCATAATCACTGTAGAATCTTAAGGGTATCTCGTCTGGTCCGGATGCTTTTCCGCTACTAAGTGATAGCAGTTGTTTTTCAATTCCGATATCGTTTATTTCAATATTTTCCATTTTGGCGTCCGTGCGACGGCTGAAGTCAGGGACCGTGTTACGATTTTCCGCAGTGAAACAGTTTCGGAACACTGAATTCAGTATTTCTGCCTTTCTTCGGTCGTCCTCTGTTTCGGTGCCATCGTGGTCAACGAGTGACTGAATAGGGGTTTAGATCCGCTTACCGATTTTACATATGACCAAAACTTTTTAGGGTTCTTGTTTAGATTGTTTGCCAATGTTTTATGTTCGAATTCGTTGTATGCTTCTCTCATTGCTCTCTTTACGCTCTTTTTCGCTTCGTTCAGCTTTTCCTTATCAGCTATGATTCGACTACTCTTAAACCTATGATGAAGCTTTCTTTGTTTCCGTAGTACCTTTCGTACATGATTGTTATACCACGGTGGATCTTTCCCCTCGCTTTGGACCTTAGTCGGTACGAACTTATCTAAGGCGTACTGGACGATGTTTCTGAATTTTTTCCATTTTTGTTCCACATCCTCTTCCTCAGAAATGAACGTTTGATGGTGGTCACTCAGATATTCTGCGATTTGTGCCCTATCACTCTTGTTAAGCAAATATATTTTCCTTCCTTTCTTGGCATTTCTTATTACACTTGTAGTCATTGATGCAACCACTGACTTATGATCACTGATACCCTCTTCTACATTCACGGAGTCGAAAAGTTCCGATCTATTTGTTGCTATGAGGTCTAAAACGTTAGCTTCACGAGTTGGTTCTCTAACTATCTGCTCGAAGTAATTCTCGGACAAGGCAGTCAGGATAATGTCACAAGAGTCTCTGTCCCTGGCTCCAGTTCTGATTGTGTGACTATCCCATTCTATACCTGGTAGATTGAAGTCTCCCCCTATTACAATAGTATGATCACGAAACTTCTTCACGACGTTCTGCAGGTTCTCTCTGAGGCGCTCAACTACTACGGTTGCTGATGCAGGTGGTCTATAGAAGCATCCGACTATCATATCTGACCCACCTTTGATACTTAACTTAACCCAGATTATTTCACATTCGCATTCGCTAATAACTTCACTGGATATTATTGAATTCTTTACTGCTATAAATACTCCTCCACCATTGGCGTTTATCCTATACTTGCGGTATATATTCCATTCTGTGTCTAGGATTTCGTTACTGTTCACTTCCGGTTTTAACCAACTTTCCGTTCCTAATACTATATGCGCACTATTTCCTTCAATAAGAGATACTAATTCAGGAACCTTGCCCTGGATACTCCTGCAGTTTACCAATATTACGTTAACTTTTCCTGTTTTTGGTCTCTGAGGACGGACGTTCTTTATCAACGATGATAATGTCCTCTCTGGTAAGCCGTCAGGTATTTTATCGTTTCGCCCAAGGGGGGGTCCCTCTAACCTAAAAAAACCCCGTGTGCACGCCACACGTACTCTGCTACCCTAGTAGCTGCTTCCGGTGTGTAGTGCACGCCTGACCTGTCTAGGGGGGCCCTACAGTTCTCCACCCAATAACGGTGGTCGATGAATTTGCAACCATTATAGTCGCAGAGTCGTCTGAGCCTCTGGTTTAGACCCTCCACACGCCTCCAAACCAGAGGACCGCGATCGACTCTGGGCACTATGCTGCAGATATTAAGCTCAGCTTGCACTCCGCGTGCGATGCTGGTTGTCTTCACCAAATCAGCCAGCCGCCGGAAGGAACCAAGGATGGCCTCAGAACCCAAGCGGCAGGCGTCATTCGTTCCGACATGTGCTACTATCTGCAGCCGGTCACACCCAGTGCGTTCAATAGCTGCCGGAAGGGCCTCCTCCACATTACGGACGAGACCCCCCGGCAAGTACACCGAGTGCACACTGGCATTCTTCCCCGACCTACCCGCTATTTTCCTGAGGGGCTCCATAACCCGCCTAACGTTGGAGCTCCCTATAACTAATAGGCCCGCCCTCTGTGACTGTCGGGACCTTGCCGGAGAATCGGCCACTGGCCCAACAGGCGAGGCATCCTGTGGTGGCTCGGAAACGATGTCATCACCACTAGGAAGCACCCCGTACCTGTTGGAAAGGGGTAAGGCAGCTGCCACGCGGCCAGATCCCACCTTCGCCTTTCGGCCAGGCACGCGCGAGCCCACCACTGTCCGCCATTCACCCTGGAGTGATGGCTGACCGGTAAGATGCTCACTGCCGGAAGACGCAGCGACATCAGGGGTTCCATGTGATTCCAAGGCCACCGAAGTAGGCATAGGTCTCACCACAGTTGCCCCAACGCCACTACGAGCCGACGCCTGCGCCTCGAGCTCGATGAGCCTAACAGACAAAGCCTCCACCTGCCCCCGAAGAGTGGCCAATTCTCCTTGCGTCCGCTCACAACAACCACAGTCCCTACACATGACTATGTTTACCCTACTCTATACGGTGACAAATTCCCAAGATAATCTTCTGATGAGCTACTCTGATAATCAAGAAACACTCACTGAAATACGAGACGCGAAAACTACGCTAGGTTTTCCCAGAAAAACTATTTAAAAGCTAAGCGCAGCAAATAAGTACAAAAACGCTTTATACAAACAGTACTCGCTGCTGCTGGTGCTCTCGCTCTGGCTGTCACATGACAACTGTCTTCGCTTTTTTTTGTACTCAGGCGATTTTTACTTTGAGACAAGGCCAAAACCGCTTCTAACAACAGTAAACTGAATGAAATCATGTTTCTGAACTGAACCGTTTACTTTCGAGAGATATAAAATTCAACAGTAGACATTCAGTTTATCTTTCCTATCATATCGTCACAGATTCGTTGAACCGAAACAAATACAGAACTACTCGTCACATTCATACAGGAAACTCTGAGCAGTGGTATTTCGAGACAAGTGCACCGACGGCAGATTGGAGAGGACGGGGCACGAAGCAAACACATAGCAGCAGCGACGGAGTTCGATTGCCGCGGGCACCCGGGCGTGCGCTGCGGGTTGCGGAACTGCAGGCGCCTGGCGCCAGGCGCCGTGGAGGCAGCCCGAAGGGAAATCGGCTAAGCACTAGCCGCAGCAGCAGCAGCAGCCGAGGAAGGCGAAGGAGCATAACTCATTCCAAGTTGTCGGCCCTGCGTGCTGCGGGCACCGCAGACAACCAAACTTAAACACCCTGCTCCCGTCCCGGGGATAAATCTTCTGCCCGGCGCTGAAAACCCCACGGCGAGAGGCGTCTCTAATCTGTGTGCGACCGGAAATTGATGCGAGCAACAGGGACGGCGAGGGCCGCATATTCTCGTTGTTTTGCGAGAAGTATCATCTTTTGAATCGACACGGCGCCATGTACGCCTTATAAGAGACTGTTTGACACGGTCGCAGCGCTGACAAATAAAAAGGGGCTAAGTGAACCGTCTGACACGTACACAGCTAATGATGAGCTCATCGAGGTTTCAGTCTAAACACATATAAAAGACATCTTGTTTACCTCAGCGCAATAAAAAGAATACAGATGGTGTGTTTGCTCATGTGTCTTTCGCCTACGATACAGTTAGTCGCAGAAGACTTCTGTGAACAGTTTGTCAACTGACAAACGATTCAAAGCTTATTGATTCTCTCTACTGAGTCAAAGATTTTCGTCATTCATGTCTACTCATGGTGACTGTAGAGGAATGTGTATACACTGTTGATCAAATGCAACGAGAAAGCACTCTGACACGTGTCGGTCACTTGCTACTGAACCATCTGCTGCTATCAATTGGCCTTCTAAAGGAAATGTGTGAAGAGATCCTCTAATATAGTAATAAATATTTCATTTCCGATGTAACTATAGTATCTTGTAATTCACTGCAGTAGATAAAGAAGACGTAAATGTTCACTGTTAATGAAATATTTGAAAAATGAAAACATCTTGATCGGCCCAGCCAAGACGAGTGGTTTCCTTCATTGGACCAAGCCCATTTGTGAGTGAGGTATGGTGTAATAGCTGTTAAATACTACACACATCTAAATAAGTGTCAATAAACTTCTTATTATTTATTCTAGTAGCATTTTTTGCATATGAAACCGAATAGTATGGGTTCGAAGCTAAGACAGCCTTCGAAAAAGCAAGAGACAGATATATATATATATATATATATATATATATATATATATATATATATATATATATATATATAGGGTGTTACAAAAAGGTACGGCAAACTTTCAGGAAACATCAGGAAACATTCCTCACACAGAAAGAAAGAAAATATATTATGTGGACATGTGTCCGGAAACGCTTACTTTCCATGTTAGAGCTCATTTTATTACTTCTCTTCAAATCACATTAATCATGGAATGGAAACACACACCAACAGAACGTACCAGCGTGACTTCAAACACTTTGTTGTAGGAAATGTTTAAAATGTCCTCCGTTAGCGAGGATACATGCATCCACCCTCCGTCGCATGGAATCCCTGATGCGTTGATGCAGCCCTGGAGAATGACGTATTGTATCACAGCCGTCCACAATACGAGCACGAAGAGTCTCTACATTTGGTACCGGGGTTGCGTAGACAAGAGGTTTCAAATGCCCCATAAATGAAAGTCAAGAGGGTTGAGGTCAGGAGAGCGTGGAGGCCTTGGAATTGGTCCGCCTCTACCAATCCATCGGTCACCGAATCTGTTGTTGAGAAGCGTACGAACACTTCGACTGAAATGTACAGGAGCTCCATCGTGCATGAACCACTTGTTGTGTCGTACTTGTAAAGGCACATGTTCTAGCAGAACAGGTAGAGTATCCCGTATGAAATCATGATAACGTTCTCCATTGAGCGTAGGTGGAAGAAACCAAAATGAGCTCTAACATGGAAATTAAGCGTTTCCGGACACATGTCCACATAACATCATTTCTTTATTTGTGTGTGAGGAATGTTTCCTGAAAGTTTTGTAGCAGCCTGTATATAGAGCGAGAGAGAGAGAGAGAGAGAGAGAGAGGGAGGGAGGGAGAGAGAGACCACACACACATGTGAGGGTTCCCCAGAAAATAATACACTCCATTTTTTTTTCTTCAACAATTGTTTACTGAACATAATGAGAATTACACACACGAAAGGCTGGTGTTTTATCTAGACACCCTATTTTACCACGTAATATCCATCCCGTTGTATGGCCTTCCTCCAGCGCGAAACAAGGGCGTGTGTGCCATGTCGGTGCCAATCTGTCTCCTGGTGGAGGAGCCACTGCTTCACTATGTGAATCACATCATCGTCCTCAAAATGCCTTCCGCAAATGGCATCCTTTAATGGCCCAAACATGTGGAAGTCCGAGGGGACCAGGTGTGACAGCCGTGGATGGTCTCCGCGACTACAGCAGATCTTGGAACTCCGCCGAACCGCCTTCTGATGACCTCACCCTCCGCGCCCAGAGACTAACTGCACTTCTGTCGACAGCAGAAGCTCCACAGATTTTGCACCAGCGTTCATGAATATTCCCCACAGTTTCCTTCTCTGCAGTGATAAATTCAATGACGCCACGTTGCTTGTAACATACATCAGCTACAGACGCCATTCTGAAACTGTCCAGCAGTTACGCTATCTGTCAGAAGTGACGGAAACTTGGCGCGCTTTCTCAGGAGACTTCAAATAATACATACTTAACGTTTCGCATTCATATCATTGTTTTCGGCTGAGAAAAAGATTCGGTGCATTACTTTCTGGGCAAGCCCCGTATTTTACTGATTATCAGACTACATACAAACAATTAAAAAATCATAATTATATAATGATAAACATTACGTACCTTTTGTTCATAGTGCCTACTTAAACCAAATATGAGACAAAATCAGAGGTGCCTCATTCAAGGAAACTTGCTCTGCATGGGTTAACAATGCCTTGTCTTCAGCTATGGAACATAACGTTATATTGTGATTATGACAAAATGGTGTAAATTGCTTGTACTTTCCAGTGAGACCTGCAGAAACGTAATTATTATTACCATTTCTGTAAGACGTTTAAACCGTTAACACAATTCAGTTACAAGAAATACCGCAAATCCTAAAATTTTTCACCATTCATTGGGGGTAGAAGCTATACAAGTTCTCCCCTGAATTAACTCCTTTTACGATCCGGTCAGACTTCGTTTACATGAAACGACTAAAATGGAAAATCTCTGGCAACACGGAGTACAATTAATGACAGCTAGCATGCGCCTATTCGCAATACCCACAGAGAAATCGAGCTGGTCTATGAAGGAATCTGCCCATCGACAGCAAACTTACTATGAGGTGCATTTTTCTACCTAAGGTCGAGGCAGAAATAAGTTTATGAGGTCCCTCATTCGAATCAGTGGTGAGTGACTCAGAGTAAATTGTCGTTTGCTGTGTATAGCTCTGCGCAACCGACGTGACGTTAATTCGTCAAACATCCTGTGTGGTAGATTATCCATATAGTAACATAGGCTCTGCAATTCTAAAGATCCATCCCAGGACCTGGTGAGGTCAGAAACCCGAATTCTTCTGTACTCTCTGACATGCCGTGATCGATGTGTCTTGCACCAAATACCATCACATGTTCAAAGTCAAGTAATACACTACCATGCTTGCTACACACCAGTCTGTAACAGACTGTGTAGGGTGAAAGGTGGCAAGCTACTCTCTCACTTTAACTACCCTGTCAGTCAGTTTAATATTCATATCATAGACCATGTTCTCAGTGTCCCCGAATACTATATTTAGGGGTATGTGTGACATACGACTTTTTTTACATGAGAAAATTTTGAGCAGAATGTTCTTGCAACTGCATGTGTAGCCTGTGGAGAACTTTTACCCGAGCGGCCATAGCGGAGGTGACAAAGAACAAGGAAAGAGAGGGACTGTGGACTATAAACATTGTGTCCAGCGACCTGGCTGTGCAAAATGATTCTGGGAAGTATCGCTCTGAGAACTGTCCCTGCAAAGGGACCTTGGGCCACGGCACTCCACTCTTCCCACTTAGGGTCAGAGCAGGTCGGCTCCAGCTTGCAAAACATTTTTCCCTGGACCATGTGATAGTCCGTGGCAGATGCGGCCAGATTGCAAAAAGTGGAAGGAGGAAACCAATTAGTAGTAAATGTGAGCTTTTGTGCAAATGGTGGAATGGTCATAGAACTACAAGCATTCTCATGTTAGAATCTGGTGTGATACGATCTGATCGGCTGGTGCACATGTTTAGTGTAGGCAAGACTGTAACTCCCCTAATGCCAGGAAGTCGCCAGATTCTTTTAGCGAGTGGAAAAAATTTTTTTTTTCGCAGACCCGACTGTCTGGAAAGCTTAACAGCCTTCTGTCAGAAATTGGATATGGTGGGCATGGAAAGATTAGATCTCTTTGTAAATGAGGGACTGTGGTCCCATCTAGGTAGACGTTTTTCGCCTAAACATGGTCATGCTTACCGTGAGAATAACGCCTTCCTAATCTAAAACCTTCTCTTTCCAGATAAGAGAGATTTTGAGTCGCTGATTCGCTCCTCTCAAGAAATGCAAAGCAGAGGCTTGCTGCATCCAATGTGAGAACCCTGGTGCTGTGTCCGAAATGGTTACCAGGTCAGCAGAACAGTCAGGAGGGGAGATTCAGTGAGTGGAGGATAGCTTGATTGGTTTGTACAACGTGGAGAAGGATTTTTTCCGCTAATTCATCTCCTGTATGAGTTTTGGTTGAAAGTGATTGTGATTCTTTGCCTTCTTCGTCTTCTGGTCTTCCCCTGGTGGAGAACTTCAGATCTTTTCCTGGTGGGTGAGACTTGTGGTATGCAACTTGTGGTGAAGAACCAGTAGCAGTTCCCAAGTCTACCGACAGTAGAACTGCAGGTCAGTTTGGACATATCGTGTGTCACGATGGTGAACTTATCTATCGTGAGTCGGCCATTTGACGTTTGACAATTCCAGCATGTTCAGTCGTGCCTGTGAGTCCAATTGGTTAGCTAGACCAGTGAACGGGTGCACCTCACACCTTAATGTGCTGGGATTTGAAGGCTCTGATAGGAAAGTTTCCTGTGTTCTAATAGTGAGAGCTAGTCCCCGTAATTTGCAAGTTTTCGTGGATGTTTCAGAACGCACCGCTTCCTGCCCACAGCGTGGTGTTTCCTGCTGCTACCTGAATCAAGGTGAAAGGGTAAGGTATTGCTGCACCGGCGTAGGGTTTTTAAATGATATTCACAGCTCCCTGTATTCTGTAAACCATAGTTTGTGATTTTCCTGGTCGTAGTTGATTTCATTACAATAAAATTTGAGCTCACAGTGGCTTCATGTAAATGAAGTATGATTGGATTGTAAAAGGAGTTAATTCAGGGGAGAACTTGTATAGTTTCCACTCCAGTGAATACTTTGCCAATCAAGCACCATTCCTTTCCTGATTTACTGTTGTCTCTCTGTCTCTCTCCCTCTTTCTCTTTTCTAAGATTTATCAGCTCGATTGTAGTTATAAAAGGATGAATATAAACTTGTCATTATTTTTGTAAATTTAAATACGCCACTGTTCTCATTCATTCTACCGAGCCTTTCACTGTTCTTAACTTATTGTGGTGATGCATGGATACGCGAGCAATTCAGAATTCATTCGTACTAAATTAGTTAATTTGATGATTAATTTGAGTTCTGAAAGTGACCACAGACAAACGCCACAAAAGTGCCATGAATAAGTTCATTAATTTCATATACAAAAATTAAGGGTGCAGCTTACGATTTGAAGATTGTTGAGAAGATAATACTTTTCTATATGTAAAGATAATAATATTTAGCATCACGTGGTCATATTTTTATGATAAAGCAAGTGACCATTTGCAGGGGTATAGATATCGATTTTTTCCAAGATAGGTCGAATCTCCCCTTACGCATCTTTGAGTCAGCGAGTTATTGTCGCTGATGGGGAAATACCACTATAGTAGAAATATCCAACTTGGCACCCGCAGTTTGCTTTCGCATTTAAGTGAGTCAGTCCCGTCTGAGCCCTATAAAAAGAGACGATCGCGAGCGTGTTCCTGGTACGTGAGCAGGAATAAAAGGCTTTACTTTGTCGAAGAGCAAATTTTTAGCTAGTCGGCGGCTGATTTTTAAATTATTTCCGACCTTAAGGAGCTTACTAGTAACGGGAATATCGATTCTAAAAGTGCAAAGTTCATGAACACGGTTGCAGGGCTAGCGAAATTGGCCTATTAGGGATAAGTCTACTTGTGTTTGAAATAAGATAAACCGAGTGCTGTCGAATAATTCTGTACTTCATTTAACATGGTCATATTAATGATAGTATTTTGATGGAGTTCTGATTATAATTAGGATAATTATAGAAAGAGCAGGCGTCAGCAGGCGTGGCTAAGAACTTCCTCCAGCTGGCGTGTGTACCTTGGAAGTAAGTTCGCCCTCCATGTTATTGTAACCATCAAGTTAGATTGCCTGTTAAAATTCAGACAGCCATAATAAGGTGGTCAGCTTATATAAATGGAAATTCAGCTTACAACTGATCAGATATCACGTCTACACACGGGTCATACTCATAGCATTTGGGCACTGTACGGGATTGTCAGAAACAGTCTGAAAAACTTTTAGATGTGTTGTCTGAGTTGAGAAATACGTCTTGATGTAAAAGATTCGATACGCTGCGCCGTTACCGATGTTAATAAGGATTGATGTTAAGCAATCAAGTCATTGCGCGCGCAGATTCAAGCGACTAACCAGAGACAATGTCGCTAAATGTCCTTTTCGATGTGTTTCCTCTAACCGCACAAGAGAGCGACGCAAAAATCGGAGATTGGAGAAAAGCAAATTTCGCAACCGAGCCAAAGGCTGCGCAGTCTCGTGCGTTATCATCTACCTATTAGAGCAACTGACACTAATTGTATCTGCCAGGTCTCTTCAATTTGCGCACGCAACAGCCTGATAGGCTAACTACAGCGCTAATTAACTCGGCAAGGCGCTACGAATCGAATTTTTTTCTTGACAATTATTCCTCAGGACGACATACCCTGAAACTCCCTAATAAGCTGTTCAGACTGTTTCTGATCGCTCAATATACGCACGACTTCTAATGGGAGAACATATCTTGTGACTACTGCTCACTGAATCTAATTAACGAGATGAATAAACTCCCACAGACCCTGTAGTTCCACAGAAGTGAACGAAATTCGATGAGAACATCTTGATGTCTGTATACTTCATCTGTGCTGTCTGTCAGGTACTTTGCTTCTCCCGTACAGTCGTGACCAGAGCGTGTCCTGTGTTCATCGATTTGGCGACGACCGCCTGCACGACATGGGTAAGAGAATGGTGTTAAAAACGATGCCGACAAACTTAGGAGGATCGTAGCGGGTATCATGAAGAACAAACTGAGAAGAGGAACCCATGTCTGGAAACGTCATCCAACAGCGATAATCAACGTTGATGATATAGGCGCCAGCGATTGCTGCTAAGGACATTCCTTCGGGTGAAACGTTACTCTGTGCGCTGACGGACAATAGGCGGAATGTATCGCAATCTTGTTTGTTGTTCAGTGATGGCTTATTTGCAAGATCAGCAGTGGGAAGATGGAGCTAAATGCCGTGTAGCCAAGCCTTAGCTCCTATGAATGCCATGCTCTGTTTCCTTGGTGTATAACGTTTTCGAACGTAGATTTCCATCTGCAGCTTATTTTTCTCCTTCAACCCTCTAAAATCTGCGGTGTTTTCCGGTGTGCAGGATAAAGGGTGACCTAGTGGCAGGTGCCGGCTTGTGTAAGTTCTACATTCTGTACCGTCGTTGGATGTCGTTTCCGGACACGGTTTCCTGTCCATTTTTTCCTTCGACACCCTCTATAAACCCTCGAAGTTTGTCGCTATCGTTTTGTAACTTCGCACGGGTTTAACATATTTCACGCATATTTCATAGGTATCTCTGAAATCTACGGAAACTTCTAAGTGGACAAGTAACTGATTGTCATTTCGAGAGAACCAGAAGGTACGAAAATCTGATAACGTCCTGTCGACAACGGGGTCACTAGAGACGGCGTACAAGCTTGTGTTAAGGAATGGCGTGCTCTTTCAAAGTAACCATCCCGGTATTTTCCTAAAACGATGTAGGAAAACACGGGAAACATAAATCTGGATACCTGGACAGAGATCTGAACCATCGTTCTTCCAATCCGAGTTCAGTGTGTTAACTGAAGAATACTCAATATTGTAGAACACTCAGTATAATGTCGGTCATTGAAACTTAACTACACTTCTCGAACAATCACTGTATACACACAAAACAAATAACTTGAAGAGCGTCGGTGAGGTCCATCGGAGCTGGTTCTAGCTCGGCGAGGAACTGGCTGTACTGCTGCTGCGCCGGCCTTATAAAGCCAGCGGAGGCCGGCGGAGTACACCAACTTTCCCTGTATCTGTGAGGCGACCTCTTCAGAAAAAGGTTCGCATTAGTCTCTAGCAAGTTCTGCTTATTTTGAAGAATTGCTTTCCACTTGGTTGCGCCTGCAAGTGCTTGTGTATGCTGTATGGTACACAGAAGTGTCTGGAGTGTAGTCGGCATGGCAGGGGCCGTCTGTGGCAGACGTAACACTAACCACCGCGACATCTCGCTCGGTATTTCAAGAAATAGCATGTCTTTCAACATGCGAATGTAAAGAAGACAAATGTATTTGTGATGCTGAGCCGTGTGACGTGACCTTTGATCTGGGGAAATTACTGACGCGCTGCGTTTCTCATTCTCACAATGCAGCTTATGGACTGAACAACTCAAATAAGAGACAGATGGCGCTTCATACTTTAAAAATAATCTAAGTCAACTAATTGCAGCAAGAAATAAAAACAGATGGCTTTCAGTCTTTTCTGTATGTCACCCATTCTCTTATTCGCCCCCACATAGTAGTAGGAGTATCTTACTCCCACAGTTTTCTACACAAATAATGTATATGCCAATAACGTATACAACAAATTTCGTTGAATTAGCGACAGGCGTTACTGTCCTATTTTGTCACCAGTTTTCACACCAAATCCCTACAGCGGTAAATGTCAACACCTCATCAGGAACTATGCACATTTGCGTCAACAAATGCAAGAACTCCGTCTCCGTGACCAGGACCTTATGGTGAACTTCGATGTGCTTTTAGGTTTAAAGTGCAAGCCCAGCAGGCAGAAAATGAGGAGGATAAGACGACAATGGCTTACTAGCCTTATGGCGACAAAATATGGAACAAAATCAGCAGAATCCTAGCTCGACGCAACATCAAATGCGTTTTCCGTCCATTCCGAAATAGGCGTGCCGTATTCTGTACGGTAAAAGATGACTTGGGGCTCCGTAAACGTTCGACGTAAATACAATAAGGCGTGTATCGAGGAGACTGTACGGTCAATTGAAGAAAGATGTGAGGAACACAGAAGACCCACCGAACTTAGTCAACAAAATTTGCGGTTGCAGAACACTGCATGGCTGCAGGCAATTCCCGAAGTACAACATATAGAAGTGGAAACACCAATACAGGCCTTGTTTCTCTGGCAGTGTGTTGTGAAACACGCTATTGAAGTACGAATAACTGAAGGGCTGATAAATAGAGATAATGGGTTCAATATCAGCAAAGCTTGGGACGCAGCACTCAGGCAGCTTACATCACAGCGGCGGCCAAGAGCGACTTCCGTGCTCAACAAAGACCACAGGAGTACTTAGAGACCACAGTTCGCGCCCAACATCCGGCCCCCCCTCCCCCCCCCCCCAACTCCGCGCCATCACCACCATCACTCCACCCGTCACCTCGTGCGACCGTCAGTGGAGGAAGGGGTGGCGTCGGTAAGAGAATAAACGAGGTGGGATGTAGCAAAGACGCTCATTCTACAGGTCTCACCTGAAGATGACGGCAAGGTACGCTGTCGAATTATCATGTTAAGCTGCTGGACATCCGACGACAGTAGAAGCATTTGATTTTAATCCTTTCAATTACTTTTGCTTTTAATATTTGCGGGTGTGGAATCACCATTAAATTATCGCTGTTGTCCCTTGAATTTGATTTCTATTGAGGAAGCGATATCTTATCGGCGTACTCTTGCTCTTGTTTTGGCTATCCAGGTGATCGATTATAATTAATTAAAAACATTTCAAATGAAATTTTGTAACCTGAGATGTTACGTGGTTAGCAAAAAATTGGCCTAATGCGTCGTCCACTCAGAGCTCAACCCAGTCCTACGACACACACTACCACCATTACAGTAACAAACCAGATAACAAATATACATGACGTCTGCAGCATATCGAGTCATATAGCTGTATGGAGGGCAACAGGCAGATTCCATACACTTAGATTTCTGAAAAGCGTTCGATACCGTCCTCACTGCAGACTGTTGACGAGGGTCCGAGAATACAGATTAGGTTCGCAGAAATGTGAGCTGCTCGAAGATTTTTTAAGTAATACGCACCAGTACGTTGCTGCAACGAAGAGTGTATCATCAGAAGTGCCCTGGAGATATGTAATAGCACCGCTCTTATTCTCTATATACATAAATCGCCTGAAGTGCCTAATGAGCAGCGATTTATGACTGTCGGCTGATAAAGCTGTGGTGTACTGGAAGATGTCGTCGTTGAGTGACTGTAGGAGGATACAAGAAGACTTACAAGAGATGACCCAGTCTGACGATCGAAACATACGCTGAAATTTTTCATGCAGGTAGGCTACACTGAAAGAAATGCACTCAAAACTGTAACTGCTAAGCCGAACTGAAAGTATTTTTTTTAATGTGAAAGTTACTCAATTTTGCCGCACGATGAACCGCTTATAATAGCCTTTCGTACAGCCCTGCCTGCCTAGCGCTCGAATGGGCGAATAAGCAGACGTAGCCATGACAAGAGGACACACCGCCCCTTAACGGTAAGTCTAAGGAGCACACACGTGAATTTTAAGCACTTAAAGCATACCAAAAATGTTCATCTCGTAAATGTTTTCAATAACTGCAGTTTACCTCGACGCAGACGTATTTACTACACAAGTGACTAGCAGAGAAAAGAAAATGAAGGTAGTGTATGGTGTTATGTTACAGACGACTTCCGTCAATCGAGACTTTAATTTGCTGACATTAAATTCTTTGTAACAATGCCTCAACCACAGTTGTTACGATAATTGCAAGGTAATGTATATTTTGCTAACAGTGAAACACTTCCCTGTTTATTTCCTGTAGTATCTGTTGCTTGACGTAAACAAACATTTTGCTTGAACCGGGCACACCTAACGAAAGAAAATTGAATGCATTCAGGAATTTTATAGTAATTGCTAGTTTTATTTGGACAGAACTAGAGTGCAGTAAGGAAGAGTCGTGGCCGTTGTTCAGCACATTGTGCTGCGTGCCAGGCATAATCGGTCAAACTCGTAAAGCGTGGTGACGCGAACTGGCAATGCAGAAATGACTGAAATTCAACAACTCTGATCAGTTGATAAACTTGAAACGTCACAGTCCTCTCGAATATTATACTGTCGACAATTATCTTAAAAACGATTTACAGTATTGAAAAAGGTTTTTATTTTATATTGAGAGCCTGAATCACACTGGAATCCGAATTGTATTAACAGTCTTTTCGTTGTCCCCCAAAAGACACAGATATCGTTATGTCCAGGCCAAGAGTCCAACAAAACCAATTAATTATTCTCTGCAAATGGTAACTCATGTGTCGGATACAACACTGAAAATTATTCTCTCCCATTGTTACAGATCTTACTCCGTTGTTTTTCAAGACTTTTGCTTGTAAAGAGTGGTATTTTAATTTTGGTCCTAATTTGCCTTTATGTCCCTGGAAACTTCAGGAAACAGTAATCCACTAATACTTATCTCTGGTATTGCTGTGTACGAATGTGTCAACAGCACTAGCGACTCTTTTTCTCGCTCGAAATGATAAAGTGCGGTTTGCACTAAACTTCACAGATTGGTTTTACACGTAGCTTTTAGGGACTAACAAGAAGCTTCGTCTTCACGTCAACTACGAATTTCTCTATGGTGTTACCTACTGACACCTCTCCTACACGTTTATGTGAGATGAAACTCGTAATTTTGCGACTTCCTTTTCCGTATAATTTCCTCGATCTGTTTAACCACCTGAAAGAAGCCTGAAGTCAGTAATGTTCATGTCAGTTGCAATTCAGAGCCCCCAGTATCGTAGATCTTCTGCGATAACTCTGAGTTGACTCTCACGAGCAATTCTAGAAGTTTCGGATACTTTTTCTTTCACACTTATGCGAGTTTCTTTATAATCCACATTTCGTAATTAATGTGTCTTCCTTCCATTTTTTACAAACCATGTTCAGATTTTACGAAAAGAAACCGACTTTGCAAACTGCTAAAATTTAAGATATTCACCCTCCTTCGTTTAACTGTAGAATTTACTGTCATTTCGTTGTCACTGAAAGCTTTTTCTGTACATATTTTCTTTGAGCTTGGAAGGTACTTTATTTTTGTTCTGGGCTTTAATCAGCACAACAATCATCGTTACTATCACAATTCACGTAATTATCTATTTCCTTTGCCTTCTAATGTTTCCACAGTTCCTAACGAAATGTTGACATCACTGGAAGATATCAAATATAAATAACAGATTTTAGATCTTCAGGGGGAGGACGTGATTCCGACTGCATATCTATTTTTCATATTTTATCTTTACAAGTTTGAAAACATTAAATGGGTTGCGTATTACTGTGAAACTCTTGAACCTACAGATGCTGTTAACAAGTATATACCAAGAAATCACAAAAAAAGTCAGTTTTGTCTCTGTTGTTAATACCACGAAGGCAACAATTAATTATTATGGGTACTAAATGAGTTATAAATTCGAGCGAATAATGATTTAACAAATATGTCAGAAAAACCATCAACGGAAACCGAAATTCGCTTTATAAATTACGATCTCGTTGTGCCTTATTATCTGTTTACGAAATGCCGTCACTCAAGTACATGTGAACGCCGCATTGTGCATGCGCTGTCTGCTGCAGCTACGGCATGGGCTTACAGTATTCTCCAACCGCCTGCCAAGCTTGGATTTCTGTTTTTTTTTTTTTTGTTTAAGTACTTGCAATGTGTTAGAAGCTAAAATTTTGACGTATTTGTATTCTTTCTCCATAAAACCTTTAATGTCTGATTGGACAGTTCCCCCTCGTTACACAGAATTTGTAGTTGGTGTGATGAGTGGCAGCTCCCTATACATTCAGAAAAATATAAGTTAATGTGGATGAGTATGGAAAAGCATCCTGTACCGTTCTAATTCAGGATTTATAGCGTGCTGGTTGACAAAAATCATGTCGATTAAATATCAAGATGCAGCGTTGCTAAGCGATATGAAATTAAATGATCATTCAAATTGGTTGCAGGGAAGGTGGATAGTCGATTTCGCTTTATTGGGAGAATTCTGAGAAAAGTGTAGCTCGTCTATAAAGTAGACATAATAAAGAGCGCTAGTGCGACTCATTATTGAGTACTGTTCGAGTGTTTGGGATCCCTACCTTCGAATTTAAGGAAGGCATAGTAGCAATTCAGAGCCGCCCTGCTATTCGTAGATTTGTTACCGGCAGGTACGATCAGCACGCAAGTATTACGGAGATGTTTCGTGAATCCAATTATTTGGCGTTACACAACTGCGGAATTCTCAAGAACCGGCATTTGAGGCCAACTACAGATCTATTTTACTGCCGGCAACGTACATTTCGAGTAAGTGCCGCGAAGATAAGATAAGTGAGATTAGGGCTCGTACAGAGGCTCATAGACAGTCGTTTTTCCCTTGCTCTGTTTGCGACTGGAACAGGGCAGGAAATGACTAGTAGTGATACGTGGTACCCTCCGCCATGCATCGTACGTTGGCTTGCGATGTGTCTATGTAGATGTAAATCTGCCATTGATATCCGTTTACGATAGTGTAAGTACGGAAACACTTTCTTGTTTCTTGTAGGAAAACTCTGCACAGTGATACCATTTTAATCAGGGTACATTCTTGTTTCATACTGAGGTGATACACATGTGCAAGTATAGAAAGGCCTCCAGACAACATGATATTATTTTGTTGATCTGTGGACACGACGCCTTTTTTATGCAAGAAGAATATCCAAGAATTCCTTTTCCGAAACCTTTACTGTTGAGAAAAGGTATTAGTAAAAATAAACTGCTGGCTAAAAAATAACTATTTTTAACCAAAAAATGATAAATTAATTCAAAACTTTCGCAGGCATTACAAGTACTGTGACCTGAGCGAGAACGTTGCACAGCACACTCGCATAACTGAGATCGGACTTCACTTACCATTACGAACAAGATATGCAACGAGAACTTCTTGTATTTTTTTGTCTGCTATTCAGAACTTCCATCACTTTTCAACACAATTTCAGTTGATGCTCCTAATAACTAGTGTGTATCTTCGCAAGCATCCTCTATCTTGCTACTGAAGAAGTTCAACAAAAGAGAGAGAAATTTCATTAAAATTAAGACGTTCATGACTCTGTTCCAAGAGAGGTACGATTAACAAATATTTTCGCTTTCTTTACCAATCTGACAATAAGATATTTTTTTCTATAAAATGTTGATATACTCATCTCAATTTATATTTTTTACTGAGTGAACCTGTAAGAATCATATGAGTAGCTCAACAGCGACTGATCGCTGTAACACACTGTGTATAAGTAACTGTTTCATTCCGCTAGAACATATTGAAATAGCATCTCCTGTAAAACAAAGAGCGACATTAGATTACCATAGATAGCAGAAATAAAAACATAAATCAAAAATCAACATCTGAAACGTGCGATCCTTCCTAGTGTTCGTAAGATGGAACTGTCGTGTGACTAGGGCCTCCCGTCGGGTAGACCGTTCGCTGGGTGCAAGTCTTTCGATATGACGCCACTTTGGGGGCTTGCGCGTTGATTGGAGTGAAATGATGATGATTAGAACAACACAACACCCAGTCCCAGAACGGAGAAAGTCTCCTACTCAGCCGGGAATCGAACCCAGGTCCTTAGAATTGACATTGTGACGCGCTAACCACTCAGCTACCGGGGGCGGACTAGTGTTCGAAGAAATGTTTCATATGGGGAACCTCATCTTATTTCGGTTTAGCCATACTCTGTTATGATCAGTAAAATGATCCTATTATATGCATTTTATAATCAAAATCTCTTCTCCTTCCGGGAGGAGGGCAGGACGTCAAAAATTTTAAAAAGTCGATTTTTCAAAAATGTGCTTGATTTGTAGCGCACACCTTCCTGAAGACGCTAATAGCATACACAGCCTCCAGAGGACAATCGATGCTGCAGTAACAAAAGAGTTCATGTTTCGTGATGGATTTGTTGTATTAAATATACACGATACACTTATCGCATTAATTCTCTAAGAAATCCGAGCATTCGACGATTCGGAAGAGGAGGTGATTAGTGCTTAACGTCCCATCGACAACGAGGTCATTAAAGACGGAGCACAAGTAGTAGTTGGGAAGGATGGAGAAGGTAATCGGTCGTGCCCTTCCAAAGAATCCATCCCGTCACTGCTGTAAGCGATTTAGGAAAATTACGGAAAACCTAAATCAGGATGGCCGGACGCGGACTTTAACCATCGTCGTCCGAATGCGATTCCAGTGTGCTAACCACTGCGCTACCTCCCTTGGTCTCTCGACGATGTCCATCACTGCGATCGTAGAGTGTAAATATCCAAGGAGTCAGCATTCAGATACGTAGAACGGAATTTTTACAGTCAAGGTAAAGTGCCTCAGAAGTCACGAGACTACAAAATAGCCTATGTTTTGCTCGTGAGCGTCCTGAAGATTTTGAATCGTTAGTTCTGACAGATCACATCGAAAACTGTAGTGGAAATTGTACACCAGACTCATATGGGTCTTATCAATCTGTATGCGATGTGTGGACCGCATTTTCAAGAGACAAACGCCAGGGCATTATGAGGTTGTTAACGTCAAGAGTCACATCGACGTCGTTTCCAATTTTTTAAAAATTGTGCTGCGCCACAAACTTCGAATTTGGAGTTGTGAAATTGTAAGATTTGTTACACCTACAGCTACATACATATTCCGCAGACCACCGCGCGGTGTATGACAGAGGGTACCATGTACCACTACTAGCCTTTTCTTTTCTAATTCCATTCACAAATGGAGATAGTGAAAATTGACAGTCTATATTTCTTCTACATTCTCTTCGCGGCCCTTAAGCGAAATGAATGTTGGCGGCAGTAAGCTCGTCCTGCTGTCAGCTGCAGATGCTTGTTCTGTAAACTTTTTCAACAGTTTTACGCAAAAAGAACCAGGGATTCTGGTTTCAGTTGGCGAACCATCTCCATGATACGCGCATGTTGATCGAACCTACTGGTAATAAATCTAGCAGCACGCTTCTGAATGTTGTGACGTTTTCTTTGAATCCGATCTGGTGAGGATCCAAAACACTCCAGTACTACTAAAGAATGGGTCGCGCAAATTTTCTATACGGGGCCTGCTTTGTTGAAGAGCTACACTTTCCCAAAACTCTCGCAATAAACTGAAGTCGCCCATTCGTCTTCTCCACTACCGGCGTTAGGTGCTCGTTCCACTACATATCATTTGCAACTTACCACCTAGGTATTTAACCGACTCGACTGTTTTCAAACAGTTATGAAACGTCCCCTTAGAAAAATTATACATGACTGTGCTTAAACTGACACACAATATTTTTAGCGCAACGCATTCTGACTTTCAATAATCCCTACAAAAGAATGGCCCTGACTAACATTAACCTATACCTTTCACAAATCACTTATCTCACAAAAATCTTTGTTACTCGAACTACTGCAATACAGCGAGCGCCACTACTGCCAGCTAAATAAAAGGTTCAAACTACTGAAGGCACTAACTACTGATAGGCACAGTTAGCAAATGAAAGATTTCGATAGCGAACAAACAATGTATTTACCTTAAAGGTGTTCAAAAGTCATAATATATATCAGTTCATGACATACAGTCTTACAAATTTACCGTCTCTGATGGACACACGTCCAGATCATCCGCTCTCAAAACTATGCCATCTCTCTCCCCACATCCACCACTGCTGGCGGCTCACCTCCAACTGCACAACCCTACGCGCTGTTAACAGCCAACTGCCCAACACTACAACAGCCAACAACAATGCAAACCAGCCACAGACTGCACACAGCACAGCCAGTGATTTTCATACAGAGCGCTACGTGGCGTTACCAATAAGAAAACCTATACAGCCTACTTACATAGTAGAGGGTTGTTTCACAGCCTCGTCTGGATTAACTTACATTTTTCTACATTAAGAATCAGCTTCCTTAAATCAAAGCAAATAGAAATTATGTCTCTATCAGCCTGCGTTCTTCTGCAGTCACACACCCACGATACTTTGCTGTACACTACAGCGTCATCAGCAAGCAGTCGCAGACTGCCGCTCACCCTACCCGTCAGGTCATTTATGTGTAGGGAGAACATGAGCAGCCCGTTCACACTTCCCTGTGACCCTCCTGACGAAGAGCAATATACTCGGCAGACATTTATATAGAGTAGTTCACTCACAGATTCGTAAGTAGTAACAAATAAACAAAAGTCCACAGAACACAATGCTCTGCAATCACCTTCTGTTTTATATGAAACGAAGCTAAGTATGGAATCATGTAGTCTGCCTTGTATTACGGATGCGAGCAGCACTTAATCAGAATACGAGCTATATATTTACAATGCAATCCAAAGAGTGCAATACATACAAGAAGTCGTAATCAGAAGCATAATGTGATGAAAACTACTTCTGTTAACTACGAAACGAAAACAGACAGGAAAGACTAACAATGAGCCGTTTCCTTCTACTATTTCATCTGCATTTTCAAAGTATTTTTTATCGTATGAAAAACTTACGTCATTCAGATAACACGCACCCGTAACAAAGCGATGCCCAGGCACTGCCGACGTTAAATTTCTATTGTGAACCTTCGAGAATAAGCTTGTGATTGTTCCTTGGGCAGAGAAGGGCAAGCGGAAACGTCGCTAGTATTATGCGCATTTGTACTGGTTGAGGAATTACCTTAAATATGGGTCGGTCAATGACGGAAACGCATGAAATGACCCGAACTCGAAGGCTGCAGCCCACAATCGAAGCAGTTAGCGCGTGCTAGGATTGTGGGGCGCTCAACTGCGCGCTCATCAGCGTCCGCTTCACTGTGATGAAATAACATTCGTAGAATCGCTGAACGTTGCACTCCGTTATTTACCGTGCTTTAGTGTTCATAAGATAATTCATCTGCTCTTGGTGTTTGTTTTCAAAGAAGGAACAGAGCTTAATATATTTTAGAAACAAATTTCTGAGCTCTAAAGTCCACGAGAACTGTGAGATAAAGGAGCTTGGTGGGACAAAAACTGAGCTTGAAATAAAACAAGTGCAAACAAACCAAGTTAAGAAATTTCGCCTATCTCTAATGCAATACGTATCAAAGAAGTACGTAGACTTTTTGGTTGCGTTTCTACAAATAAAGTATTTTTTCCGAGTTTGTTGTTTGCTGAGCGTAAAGACTCAAGTTGGACATGCAACTGGTGTGTCATGTCTGAATCATCTGCCACATAAAGTTAAGAAACACAAGTAATCTACTGCACAAAAAATATACTTATTTATATTTATCTGTCTTTGGAAAAACAAAAAATATTATGCAACACTCAGCTCAGTTTTTGGACAGAGTAAAGGAAGACACGATGACAATCTAAGAAAAAATTGCAATGTCATTTCCAAAATACACTGGTGTCCAAAATCAAAGCAACAAACGGAACTTTTGCATGGTTGCGTTTATTTTTCCACGAAACAATATAAACAGTGACACAAGCAGAAACAATGCAACGAATACAGAACGTAAACAACTGTAACATGTATAACGGTAGACAAAAATGTTCGTTTTTTTCAACTTAACGGATCTGCATACACACACACACACACACACACACACACACACACACACTCACACATTCTGACAACTGGTTCATGTGCTCAGTATGAGGTGTGACCAACTCTGGCCGCAGCACAGGCCTGACAACGACAGGGCATGCCGAAAATTGTGTTATCAGTCTCACATTCAGGAAATAACGCCCGTTATTCCTGTAGACCTGCTCTCGTTCTTGGAGAGTGGTTGGTGAATGCTGACGTGATGCAAGCCGTCTCCCTAGTGCACCCCAGACATGCTCTGTGGTATTCAAATCGGGAGAGCGAGCAGGCCACGTCATGCGTGCAATATCTTCTGTTTCAAGGAAATATCAACCACCCATTCTCTATGAGGCCAGGCATCATCGTTCATCAACACGAAGTCTGGGCCTGCAGCACCTCGCAACAACCGTAAATGAGGTCCCAAGATCTCGTCACGATACATGACAGCAGTTAAACCTTGCCGATTCATCCGTACAATATCCCTGCCAGCACCATTAGATATCCTCCTCGGCATCAGTGTCTTTCCACAACGTTTCGGTCCCGAAATCGTTTTCCACATTCCCTCCAGATGCGAATACATTGAGAATCATTCTACAGACTAACTCACTCTACAGATTAAATCGGGATTCAGCAGCAGCAAAATAAGTGTGTAACAGAGTAACTCATCAGGGAAAATACAAGTTTCAGTTTTCCAGCCACCTTCCGGCCTGTATTTCTTTCGTTCACTGAAAACCAAATTTCCTTAAAAGATTCTCTCTGCTGTAGTGAAGCGCTATCCATTTTTAAACAATGCAGAGTTAAAAACAGAACTACATATCGAATGCATGGTGTCGTGAAGATATGAACATAAAAATCATCTAGGGCCTCTAACCACGTCAGACGGTTAAAAATGTGGATTTTAACCACTTGGCGAGGCTGGAAATTCAAGAAAATTTTACTTGAACATCAATCATTTTATGCTGTAAATTTCTCCAAAAAAAAAAATTTTTTAGTCGGTAAATAATCGGCAAGAACGTTTTGTTGTCGTTAACATACTGTTAAAATTTGTGACTGTTGTCCTAATGACAGTGTGTTGAGCAAAGAGGTGTTTCTTCAGTTTGTATAGGATCAAAACGTTTCTTACAAGTACTGTGTATGAGAATAGGCGTCTGCTCTTGCCATGCTATCTACTGAAATATAAATGATACACAGGCTTCCAGATTTCAACAAAGTAATGGTAGACACTAAAAAGAAACGTATATAACAAGAAACTGTGGCAGTTGAACACTGTTATTAAAACTGAATGTCTTATTTTTCGCAATGACTTACGTTAATAGAGCTGAACTATTACGTGCAGTAGAAAACTAGGAAAGAAATATAATCAGGGAAGCCTTGGTATCATATTATGGGAACGTAAAATGAAAATGAAAATTAAGACATGATAACGAAGTTTAAGATAAAATAGAACCAATATACGAGAAAGTGAGGAAGAGAAGAGTTGTATTCTACGGACGTCTAAACAAGCTAGATGCAAAGAGTACAACAAAAAACGGAAAAACATTTTGCGTGTTTAGACACATAAGCAAAATGATCAATGTCGTGGATAAAAGTAGTTAAAGCAGACCGGAGAGAAATGGAAATAACGGAGGAAGAAATATGAGCAAGAAGAACGTTCAAAACAAATTAAAAGTTTCAATAGCTTCCAGCAGCAAACAAAGAAAGAGACAGGCGCAACATGGGGAGAAGAAAGATGAGAAATGAGAAGAGGGAAAGAATGGAAAACTATTGAAAAGAAACAAATGGGATAATAAAGAACATGTAAGTATTTTCGTGTGATTCTTAGTAGGCCAAAGAAATAATAATAAAAAGATCGAACCATCTGTGTAGATGACAGCAAATTAGTTCCAATAGGAGCGGGGGGTGGAGGGGTGGAAGAGAGAACAGAGACTGTAATCCAATTACTGGCTCCGCATCTTATCGTAAGATAGACTGTTCGAGAAAGAATCGCAACACAACGGATAATTAATGTAGAATAACCAAAATCTGGGAATACATTTGTCTAAGTAATAAATTTAAGTGATAAACATTGCAAGATTACAGGTTAACGTTAGCGTGAGATGAGCCATTGCAAATACGAAATACCGGTATGTTAACAAACGGTATAGTGATCAGAATGTTCAGTACAAGCATGCAAATGTGCAGTTAATGTGTTGTAAAGTTTCTGGATGGTAATTTGGGGCATGGAGTTCCATGCATATTGCAGTTGGTCAGTCAATACAGGAACGGCTATTGCTGTTCGCAGATGACTCTCGAAATGGTTCAAATGGCTCTGAGCACTACGCGACTTCACTTCTGTGGTCATCAGTCGCCTAGAACATAGAACTAATTAAACCTAACTAACCTAAGGACATCACACACATCCATGCCCGAGGCAGGATTCGAACCTGCGACCATAGCGGTCTCTCGGTTCCAGTCTGTAGCGCCTAGAACCGCACAGCCACTCTGGCCGGCATGACTCTCGAGTTGTCGTCCAGTGATGTCCCCCATATGCTAGACTGGACACAGTTCTGGTGATCGAACAGACCTAGCCAACATTTCGACACTCTGCAGACCATATTGGATTATAACACCGTTACATGGTCGAGCGTTATCCTGTTGGAAAACACCGCCTGAATGCTACTCATGAATGGCAGCTCAACAACTCGAATCACCAGCCTGGGGTACAAATTTTCAGTCAGGCTGCGTGGAATAACCACGAGAATGCTCCTGCTCTCATATGCAATCGCATCCCAAACCGTGTCTCTAGTTGTAGGTCCAATGTGTCTAGCACGCTGACAGGTTGGGTGCAGGTCCTCTTCTGGCTTTGTTCTAACCAACACACGGCCGTCACTAGCACCGAGACAGAACCACCTTTCATCTGATGAAAGCTACAGGGCGTCTGGCTCGGAGATGACCTTGAAGTAGCCGATTTGTGACGTGTCATTTTGTCGGTGTGGTGGCAGCTGCTGCTCAAATAGCAGCCAGACAGGCAGTACGATTTATCAGAGCCATACGCGCGAACACGATGGTTTTCCCTTTCGACAGTGCCACGTGGCCGTCAGGATTCCGGTCTCCTTGCGACCGTACGATGTCGTGACCACCGCTGCCAACAGTAATGTACAGTGGCTACAATCTTGCCAAGTGTTTCTGCAACATCGCAAAAGGAAAATCCAGCTTCTCGTAACCCTGTTACACAATATCTTACAAACTCAGTGAGGCTTTTATAATAGCGTCTTTGTTGCCTTAAAGGCATGGAGCCGTGCGTGGCTCGAGTTCGTGCCATCTCTTATTTAACATCCTGTTCTTGCCGCACTGCCACCTCGTTGAGTTAGTTTCAATTACTTGCGTCACTGAGTTGCTGCTTTGCCTGTACGTGAGCGGCAGCAGCAGCGCTTATCGATATAAGCCCTGCCGTATTATCCTTGCGGCACTGCTATTACTTCCCGGTCGTCGTGTATCGTGAAGTCAGCTGGAACGCGCCAGGAGTGGAGTTCGGACCTGGCAGTCGGACGGTTGGGACGCGGCAGAAATTCGGTCCGGTTGGAGCGGCAGCGAGGTTCGGATAGCCATGACTCACCCGACCGTTGCCGGCACACATGACTTGAGTGGGGATGGTCTTGGTTGTTCGTCGGTTGGTCGTCTTACCGGACAACGTGTATTTGCTCACCGATCGCTTATGGGTCGACGGTGTATGTCACAACTCGTGGTTCGTCCTTGTGATTGCACAGTCACTGCTTTTAGCATTGGTCGCGTTCGTCGTCCTAGTGTTTGTGAAATTTTGTGTAGCTGGTGATGTTATTTTAGTGCTGTATCCGTGCTGACGTGTAGCAGTTGGTCGGTTGGCGCAGTCGCGACGTAGCACCAGTGGGGCATGCAGCGCCAGGGAGGCGTGGATAGTCAGCACTCGCCATATGATTGCCGACTCGCATGATTTGAGTGGGGGCGACTTGGTTGATCGTCGGCCGTCTTGTCCGACTACGTGTATCTGGCCGGCGATCGCTTATGGATTGGCTGTGTGTGCCGACACGTGGTTCGTCCTTGTTATTGCACTGTCACTGCCGTTAGCATCGTCTAGTTCGTCGTGCAAGTGTTTGTGAAACTGTGTATAGTTTATGTGATTTTGACTGACAAGTTGATTTAAATGTTGTCGGCGCACTAGCTCTGAATTGGTCGGCTGGCATGGAGTAGCGAGGAAGGATAGTATAGCCATCACTCGCCCGACGGTTGCCGACACACACGTTTGAGTGGCAACGACCTTTGTTGGCCGTTTGGTCGGTCGTCTGATTAGACGACGTGTATTTGGGTCGTCCACCGATTATGGGTTGTTTGTGATCCGTTCTGGTTGTTGTTCCAGTCTCCGCTGTTAGCATCGTTTGAGTTTTGGTGTAAGTGTGGAGCGGAACTGATCTTGATCATTTGCCTGTTGACTGTCGGTCCGATGGGTTGTCGTCGGATCGTGAATGGCCCGACTGCCTGTCTCACCTAAGCGAGCGTTAGTGTTAGAGTTCCAGGCCGACCATCGAACATCTGAGCGCCCCTGGGTGTACTGCCCTATTTTTTTTTTTTTCAATTTGTTCTTGTTGTTTTTACTTGTATGGCTTCTAGCCGATTTTTTTTAAAATTAGAGTTGTTTTGCTCTTAAGGCCTTCAGCCTAGTTTAAAGTACTGCTTCACGTAAGCCCTTTGGCATTTTAAAATTTTTAATGTTGTTAATTTTAAGTCCTGCGCCTTCAGCCGACTTTGAGTTTGAGTTCTTTGTTCTTAAGGCCTTCAGCTTAAATTAAAGAACTGTTTCACGTAAGGCCTTTGGTATTTAAAAATAATATGTTATGGAGTTTTAAGTGTTAGGACTTCAGCCGATTTTAATTTAACTTGTTTATTTCAGCCTACCTAAAGAACTGTTTTAACATAAGGCTTGCCTGTTAAATGTCTGACTATGCTTGCATTTTAAGTTATTGACCTTCAGTCACTTTTAAATTGAGGTGGCCTTCAGCCGCTAATTAAGTCCCAAGGATTAAAGCTGTGTGTGTGTGTGTGTGTCTGTGTGTGTGTGTGTGTGTGTGTGTGTGTGTGTGTGTGTTTTTTTTTTTTTTAAATGTGATCTAGTAATGTTTGATCAAATAATAAAGTTGTATGTTCGAGTGTAACTGACAGCCTTTGTTTTGGCCCCTTTCCACAATTTATACTATCTGTCCTGTCCTGCCAGATTAGCAGGGCGTATCAGGGATTCTTGAGGCATTCTTGACTAACTCACCACGTCCAATCTCAAGGGTAACTAATGTTCACGACCTTTACAGCGTGTATTTAATCAAATCTGAGTGGCATCCTCATAGTGGTGCGAAACTGGAATAGATATCATGCTTTAGATGTAGAAACACGCCTACTAGCTTTCGTTTGCGTCGTAAAACTCCTTGTTGTTGCGATTATTTTCCTTCAGTGTGTAATGGCGATAATTAATGCCTCACCTTTCTGTCTCAAACTACCACCGAACCGTATAAACGACGTAAGAGACAGGTTATCTAGCGGCTGCCGCCCCGCCAGGAGAGCGCGTACGATACTGCTGACCGCCACTTGCGGTGGGGATCGACACCGGAAGCAAGGTAGTTAGCGGGGCGGGTGAGTGGCAGGCAATCACGGCAGCGGCCGGTCGATACGGCGGGTGTGATAGGATGGGACAGAGCAGGACGGCTGCCGGCAACCTTTCCCACGCCGCAGGCGCCGGCCGGTGCCGCTGTGGGGCGACATCGCCTCGGTTTCTGATTGTAGGCGCGTAATTACTCTGTCAGGCGTCACACGGAACTTCTGCAGCGTTCTGACCGCTATGGACGGCCGACAGACCAGCACTCCACGATTCGTGGGTGGCGGTATTTTCTGGCAAAGTGCTGGACTATACGAAGTTTGTTGTCCAGGAAACGATTATGTAGTCATTGTTTGGGTTTGAGCGGGGCATACGAGAAACACGGTCCTCGCAACGAACTTGTGACATTATACTAGTTCCCTAGCCCAACATGCGTCGTGAAAGCTCTGATACGTCCGAGGCCCGTATTTGAATGAAAAAACAGCCACCAAAGTTCTGAACTTACACGCGCAACTACGAAGTGTTAAATTGGTGTGAAACAGTAATTCACTCCTCGCCGGAAACGGTCGCTGCAACCTTCAGCGTCACCGGCAATGACGAACGCCACAGGGCCCATATATCTCGTTGGCCCCGGCTTGGATGCAGTGGCGTAGCAAGGTAGTTTGGCATTCGGTGCGAAGTTCTAAGCACGCCTCCATCCATCCAGTGCCACAAACATTAACTAATAATTTGAGAATACACTTTTTCATGCAAATGACTAGGTAAACAAAGTATAATATTAACTGTTTTATAAGCAGTTTTTTGTAAATGGAAAAGCAAGTAAAATGCGTTTTTGTAGCTAACACATTTAACTGACTGTTAATGAACCAGTACAAACAACCAAAGATCTTCTTAGTAGTAATAGACCAAGATGATCTCTTCTCTATAAATTTTCCCGCTGTTAATTTTGAAATTGTGTTATCAAAAGAGTTTCGCTTAGCTACGTGGTTTCGATTGACGTAATGGCCAAACTACAGAGTTGTGAATAATTGATAGTGGGCCTTAAGTAACTTTGAATTAATCTGAGTTGTTGAAATATCGTCCCACATGACGCAACGAGGGACACTAATTCAAGAAAAATCTTAACTCCAAAATGAGGTGGGAAAAACTGGAAAAATTCGTATTCAGTCACAAACTTCAGGAATCTTAAGGATGTCCTACCAAGACATTCTTCCTTTGGAACTTAGACAGCTTGCAAAAATTTTCTTATGCATGGGATGTATGATGGAACCACTGCAACAGAAAGTTTCAGAATAGGTAAAAGAAATTTCTCTCGTGTCATTTTGATCCGAAGCAAGTATTAATGGCTTTACATTACATATTTAAAAACTTGGGGACAATATTATGGAAATAGAAGAGGATGTAGATGAGGATGAAATGGGAGATAAGATACTGCGTAAAGAGTTTGACAGAGCACTGAAAGACCTGAGTCGAAACAAGGCCCCGGTAGTAGACAACATTCCATTAGAACTACTGATGGCCTTGGGAGAGCCAATCATGACAAAACTGTACCATCCGGTGAGCAAGATGTATGAGACAGGCGAAATACCCACAGACTTCAAGAAGAATATAATAATTCCAATCCCAAAGAAAGCAGGTGTTGACAGATGTGAAAATTACCGAACTATCAGTTTAATAAGTCACAGGTGCAAAATACTAACGCTAATTCTTTACAGACGAATGGAAAAACTGGTAGAAGTGGGCCTCGGAGAAGATCAGTTTGGATTCCGTAGAAATGTTGGAACACGTGAGGCAATACTAACCTTACGACTTATCTTAGAAGAAAGATTAAGAAAAGGCAAACCTACGTTTCTAGCATTTGTAGACTTAGAGAAAGCTTTTCACAACGTTAACTGGAATACTCTCTTTCAAATTCTGAAGGTGGCAGGGGTAAAATACAAGGAGCGAAAGGCTATTTACAATTTGTACAGAAACCAGATGGCAGTTATAAGAGTCGGGGGGCATGAAAGGGAAGCAGTGGTTGGGAAAGGAGTGAGACAGGGTTGTAGCCTCTCCCCATGTTATTCAATCTGTATATTGAGCAAGCAGTAAAGGAAAAAAAAAGAAAAATTCGGAGTAGGTATTAAAATCCATGGAGAAGAAATAAAAAATTTAAGGTTCGCCGATGACATTGTAATTCTGTCAGAGACAGCAAAGGACTTGGAAGAGTAGTTGAACGGAATGGATAGTGTCTTGAGGGGAGGATATAAGATGAACATCAACAAAAGCAAAACGAGGATAATGGAATGTAGTCAAAATAAATCGGGTGATGCTGAGGGGATTAGATTAGGAAATGACACACTTAAAGTAGTAAAGGAGTTTTGCTATTTAGGGAGTAAAATAACTGATGATGGTCGAAGTAGAGAGGATATAAAGTGTAGACTGGCAATGGCAAGGAAATCGTTTCTGAAGAAGAGAAATTTGTTAACATCGAGTATAGATTTAAGTGTCAGGACGTCGTTTCTGAAAGTATTCGTATGGAGTGTAGCCATGTATGGAAGTGAAACATGGACGATAACCAGTTTGGACAAGAAGAGAATACAAGCTTTCGAAATGTGGTGCTACAGAAGAAAGCTGAAGATAAGGTGGGTAGATCACGTAACTAATGAGGAGGTATTGAATAGGAGTGGGGAGAAGAGAAGTTTGTGGCACAACTTGACAAGAAGAAGGGACCGGTTGGTAGGACATGTTTTGAGGCATCAAGGGATCACAAATTTAGCATTGGAGGGCAGCGTGGAGGGTAAAAATCGTAGAGGGAGACCAAGAGATCAATACACTAAGCAGATTCAGAAGGATGTAGGTTGCAGTAGGTACTGGGAGATGAAGAAGCTTGCACAGGATAGAGTAGCATGGAGAGCTGCATCAAACCAGTCTCAGGACTGAAGACCACAACAACATTTAAAATATGTAAAAGGATTCTGTAAAGAGCTCGTATCCAAAGACATACTATCTCAGTTACATGATTTGACAAACGTAACAGTCCTGTCTTTGTTTTAAACACATACGGCTAGAGAACCAGATCTTGTTTGAAACGGTAATTAATTATACGTAAATCCGCACATGCTTCTAAAGAATTTTTTTTACGAGTATAGTACTTTCGCTAGTAAGAATCGGTTTACTTTATTTTAGATTAACAAATCTGTACTTAACACAAAACAATTACAACACGAAAGCCTTCACAGCACAACCAAATCGTAAGATTGTTTAGTGAGTGAGAAACTACGCTAACAACACCCGCTGAAAAAAAAATTCTTTAACATCAGAGCATCAAGTGCTGCGTGATGAAGAGTTTTGCTTACATGCTATTCTACCGGCAAAGAGAGTGCTAAATGTAGATGCTCATTCCTCTCGCTCTCATAAGTGCCAGGAACGAAACGATGAAAAAAAGTATTTGCTTCTCGTGCTACAAAAAGTAGCAAAATTTTATGACCTTTGTGGAGATGGTGCCCAACGCAGACTGCACCCCACGCACCTGCATCTTCCTAGCTGTGCATCTGCTTTGGAGACCTGGTGGGACACATGTTTTCAGAATAAATTATGACTATTCAGATCTGCCTATTATGCAGACAACTTGCGATAGCAAGTAGCGTTGCCGTCAAAATTGCTGCAACGTGGCTGTAATTGAAAACAATTTTACAGTATGGCATTGATATATTGCTGACCTCGAAAGCTATTGCAGGTAGTTATCTAACGATTTGCTGAGAGGTTCTCGGGTTTTTTTCAGCAGGGGTGGAGAATACTTCTTATTGCGCGGCAATATCAATCGCGGTTGTTGTCTATAAATGCGCCCCTCTCGCTCCCAGATTAGCTTCCTATCTCTCTCATCGACACAGTGCTGCAGTCAAGTGTCTGAGCGAAAATATTATCGTTTGGTTTTTGTTCGAATGTTTACACCAAGAGCGAAAGAGCTGCACGTTCGGCAGTTGTTTGTTGTTAAAAAGAAGAGAAAAATAAAAATTGTGTTCTTATTTCAGACTTCCCTTAATCATATCTTTCAGTCCTTTTACCCAAACCATTGCATACTTATGACGCCACGAGACTCATTGATGAACAGTGAACTTTGAAGATGTGCATTAAATTCCTATACAAATCATCAATAACTAAAAACCGAAGGTCACCGGATATCGGGTTATAAGTAGTATTAACTACTTTAAATTTGTATCGGTTCTGGCAGTTCTCAGGCGAGTTGCTTCTACAAGGTATTCAAATATGTGTTTCGAGATTCTCGTAAGGCTCTGTAAGAGTTATGTAACCAGAATCATTTCAATATTTAAATTTTCTAAACCAATCTGATTAGTTAAATAGATAGCATGGATAAAGTTGATTCCTCTTGTTCTTTATAACATGATTTCTTGTGTAATGTAAAAGCAGTAGAACTGAATTCACTTGCACTAGCTCGCGATCGTCCACTTTGTGACAATAGTGTGGACACTTCTGGACCGGAAATATACCGCAACAAACATTGCCGCGGGACAGTGGCCTCTAATATCACAGTACATGTGCTGGAATTCCTTGTACTGCATTGTTGCCAGACAACATTAGCGGGATGTATTGTTGGCATTTTTAGCCCAAGTAAACCCACTTTAAGGCCTATAATCACTTGGTATCTTTGTCCATGTTTTGTTTTCTGCGAATATACATGATTTCTGGCAATATGCAACTTTTTGGCCCATGTAAATCTACGATGAGGCCTAGGATCAGTTGGTATCTTTATTCGTGTTTCATTTTCTGGGCTGTTACTTCCTTTATAGCCTTTTTTTACATAATTACAGAGGTTTCCTCAGTTATTTTCGCGGAATTTTTCCTTATCCGCATCTTCATCTGCTACAAAAGTGTACAAAAAAATGGTACATGTTTATAATGAACCAAAATCGCTAGCTACTATTTCGAACTTCGGGGTGAACATGCAGAAATTAACTGCAAAAAGTTGTATAGTACTGCTGATGAAGTCCTAGAGAACGTTACATTTTTAGAAATTAAGACCTGAATAATAGTAACCTTTGGTGGTGGAACGAAGATGCCGAAATACGTTTGGGCGATAAATAGTAGAGCTTTCTGCTAATAGGTGGATATGAATTCCATTAATAAAAGTTATGTAGTTCTAATCTACATGTATATGACATAGTATCAATATATTATATACCATTTGTGGACGATTACCGATTTGCGCGATTCCTCCTAAAAGCAATATTATTCACGAATTAAAGAAGAAAATCAGGTTAATTGTATTAACATTGGTCGTATTTTTAGCGTTAACTAGAAAGTTTTCTATGCTTGCAAATTAACCCCCAAATTTACAGCATTATGTGATATTAAGGACTGTCAGAAACTTGGTGTGAATTTTAATCTACGTGTTAAAACTAAAAGTTCGCCTCGTGAGGTGCCTGTTCACGTAGTAGCGTGTAGCGCCCTCCTGAGCGCGATAAAAAAATAAACGGAGATAAAATTAAACTGCAATTCACTTTAATGAATATTAAACTTGAAATTTTAAAGTTGAAGTAAATGGTACTTGAATTTGACTGTTGAGTTAAATGTTATTGTACTTCAGAAATAAGTTTTTCCTCTCAATGAAGAACTACTTTAAGTGGATGTAAGCTTTTAGGACAGTCCAGCTACGCCTATGTTTAGTAAGTTACTTGTATTGTGTAGGTTCGTACGGCCGCCGTAATGATCAAATGGCAGCGATACGAAGCTACAGCCTCCGCACTCCACACCGATGTTGTTTCAGGCCGCTCTCCTGGATAGCTTATTTATTTCTCGCGTCAGATAAGTATGGCCTCTTACACTCGTTGCACACTCTGGGCTGTATGAATGAAGTCGTCTCAGTTTTCGGTGGAGAAGACGTTATTAATCACAGTTCCAATGCAAAGATGGCCTATTCCGACGGAACCGGACCGTGTGCTGTCTCGAACTAACACCCATGAAGACGTAGAGACGATTGCCTATCGGTGCTTATAGGTAAACTCGGAGCACAAATTTTCAAAGTTGTTATGATGATGAAATTGCTCACCTTTGAGTAAATATTTATTTAACCGATAGTTCTCTTTAATGAAACATGCACTTCCGTATTTCTATTCACAGCTGTAATGGCTGCCGTGCAACAGTACACCTACATCTGCTCTATTCCAGTTTCTCAGGCCAAAGTAAAAAGTATTATTAACCTAGTTTGAAAGATGCTGCATCAGCAAAAAGCAGCTTCGCCTACACAGTGTTTATTCTTGCGGTCAAGTTCTTTCGCTGCCGCAAATACGATAATTCTCATGCACACATCGCGCGGACGTCGCTCAGCTACAGTCTGTGCAGAAAAACACTGTCAACACAGCTGATTTACACAATCGATCTCAAAATTAGCACATTCCTCACCTCTTACGTCGATTTGTTACACTGGTACAGCTTTTTTATTCACTCGTTCGTTAATTAACCAATGTGCGTCCAGGCCACATGCCGATAACAACAACACAAGACATTTTGCGTGCTATGTTTCACCAGAAGAAATTCTGTTACAAACGTGCATCGCGAATTTCATCAAGAGTACAGTACTTCAACTCCTATAACGTACGAGCTGTACGAATTTCGCATTGCATCACTTCACTAAACTGTCTCCCGTCTCACGATACATGATTTTGCGTTTTCGTGATACATTCCGTCCGTGTGCTGCAGTTCTACGGTACTTCCTGTCATGCAACAACAGTGAATATATTAATGCCAGACACGACCTCACACGATCGCAAAGCAACGCGACGAGTTTGAGTATGGTTCAAATGGCTCTAAGCACTATGGGACTTAACATCTGTGGTCATCAGTCCTCTAGACTTAGAACTACTTAAACCTAACACATCCATGCCCGAGGCAGGATTCGAACCTGCGGTCGTAGCAGCAGTGCGGTTCCGGATTGAAGCGCCTAGAACGGCTTGGCCACAGCGGCCGGCGAGTTTGGAGTTTGACTACGTTTTGAATGTTTTTCGCGAGTCCGGAGGAGGGAACATTGGTCGTATGGGAAAGGAAAACGAAAACTTTGATCCCAAACATAATTGTAAAAAGGTACTGCAAGATTTCCTGTGCATGCATGTAAGAGGTATATGCCTGTAAAATCGGATATTTGGATTCAAATGTGAGGCAGAATATATCTCATGTTTGTTCGTGCAAAAGATATCATCATGTGAAATCAGATGAACCTTCTTGAAACACTCTGTACAATCGAAACGGAAGAAAATAAGTTAGTAGTCGAAATTCATACCTGCTATGGAAGGGTAGATGGTAAAGCATGTGACATACACCAAAACAGTCAACATGACACTGTGGTAATTTCGGTACAAAACCTCCGAAAAGTGCTTCGTTCAGCATTACATTATTTTATTTTCGACCATTTGCACCGCGCTGGTATCTTTCTATAATGTGACTAGGATAGACGTCAGTATGTCCGTTTCCGGCTAGAATCTTGGTAGCAACCCAACTCAAAAAATTTCTTATTTTCGGCGACACCGTATCATACTAACCTTTCCAATCGAGTAGCTAGAGTTTCGTCCTGTATTTATTCAGAGATGGTCCTAACTAATTAGGTCATCACTCATTTCCGGCAGAGTGGCTGTTAAATTACGAGCTACCAAATTCTGTCGTTGTTTTCCCGAACTTACACACTGCGTCTGCTTATACTGAGTTCTTTATATCCTCGCAGGTGGCGCTGCTGTTGAAAAGTCAAGAGTTCACGGTGGAATAGGAATACACTTTTTATGTGTAATGTTATTCACTTATGAAACTTCCTGGCAGATTAAAACTGTGTGCCGGACCGAGACTCGAACTCGGGACCTTTGCCTTTCGCAAGAGCACTTGCCCGCGAAAGGCAATTGTCCCGAGCTCGAGTCTCGGTCCAGCACACAGTTTTAGTCTTCCAGGAAGTTTCATATCAGCGCACACTCCGCTGCAGAGTGAAAATCTCATTCTGGTTATTCACTTACGTGTCAATGTAACTTCAGAGTTATTTTCCCGAAGCTAGAGATATGAATACTAAGCTAGCAAAAATAACTCAGATAGACGCACCAGAGCATTTATTGACATCTGATGGACTACCCAAGTTGTGAGTTCTTTCTGTCATAGGTTTCTTGGTTTTGACAAATCTGAACTGGTTGACAGTAGTTCTTTATGACGTTTTACAAGATTAAATCCTCTGCACAGGTACCGCAGATTCCTGTTTCAGGGTAAAGTAGCAAGCAGCGACTCTGATCCCGTGAAGTATGTGATACCTCTCGGCGTTTATACGATGTATCACAACACAGCGTAAATGTTGTAAAATGATCCAATAATATAACATTCATTGTGGTGTTATTACAGTTTATTATTGCCATTTGATTATTTTCTTTTCATAAATTCTTTTTCCGACCTGCAATTAGATGAATTGCATAATTGGTTCAAATGGCTCTGAGCACTATGGGACTTAACATCTGAGGTCATCAGTCCCCTAGAACTTAGAACTACTTAAACCTAACTAACCTAAAGATGTCACACACATCCATGCCCGAGGCAGGATTCGAAACTGCGACCACAGCGGTCGCGCGGTTCCAGACTGAAGCGCCTAGAACCGCTCGACCACAGCGGTCGGCGAATTGCATAATTCAAAACCAACTTTATCAGATGGTTCTTACGATGAGGTCTTGGGTAATCACCCACACTTCTGTACGGGCTGAAATGACAGAGAGGCTATGCAAGTCGAAGTCTCTGACTATTCTCTAATCCAGTCATTCATCGTATGCAGCGGACTTTTAAGCGCATGTTAGTCAAACACGTAGGGTCTCAGTATCCGTATTTCAGTGAAGAAATGTGGAATCATGTAAAGGAGGGTATCATCTGTACAGAATATTCATCAACAAAATTTGTACCTCGGATCATTAGAACTCAGTGTGGCTACTGAGAGCAAATACTGTGATTGCTCCTAGTAATGGGTTACCTATCCACAACAGGCTACCGCAGTAGTTCATCATACGAACTACGCACTACAGGTATTGTTAGGTTTCTTTCTTACAATAGGTTGCTGCGCCCACTAGCCTCAACTTATCTTTTATTGAAGGCCAGGCCCCACTGTAAGATGTTCAAAAACAAGGAAATTGAGACGACGTACTAGAAAAATATTTGTTCAAATTACTTCCCCACCTTTCCGTAATAGGTTCACCGCTGCTTGACTAGATTACGTCAGACAACTGTTTTCTTTTTATAATACAGGCCTACGAAGACGGAACAAAAGTTAGAATTGGTTATAGAACGGGAACATGATATGCGGTATTAGAATTGGTGTTCCATCAATCCGACTATTAATAACAAAAGAAAACGAGTTTAAAAATTGATGAAAGTGCACATTTGTACTTCTAGCTTTCAGTCTTGAAGAAAATTCAAAGTACAGGCAAAGTTGCAGCTCCTTCTTTCGGCTTCATACAGATTATTTTTTTCTTCATGAAACTGTAAAATTCAGCTGCTGCAGAGAACAATCTCAAGCTGAGATACTGGTGAATGAGAGTCTCCTTACACCGCTACCGTTTCATAGCTAACTTAAATAAACAATGATAATATTTCAGAATGAGACAAATATACATTACACGTCCAAACGATTTACCGATATCATGAATTACGTAGTCCACTTATTTTCTTACCCGTTGAAAATTACACGCGCACCTTAAACGCTGATCGGGAAGTAGACACCATACTTCCCATTTCACTTAAAGTGGGTAACGTATTTCTTTTTACCGAAATCTCAATTGAGGTTTTATAACAATTAGTAAATACTGGAAAAAGTACACAAAAGGGTAATGTTACAATAACAAGGATTCTGATATTAATTTGGGGAGTACCGTTATTTTCAAAATGAGTTACATAATGAAAGGGATCACACTTTATAGGGAACCTTTGTTCAAGAGGAACTTTGTTGTATTGTTGATGAGTATCCAAAAATTAGCCGATTAGCCATTGTTATTTTTATTTTCCCAGCTATGACATAAAACTAACTTGGAGAGTGCCTTAGCAACTCCCTGGCGATGAATCACTCCTCTTCCTTACTAGTAGATGTAATTCTCATCTCTAACAAGCTTTCAATGGGCACAACGGTGAATACTGAATAAATAATAATCTTCCCTACACACTTTCCTTTATTAATCCCTAGGTACATAATTAGACAGTATTAAATACGACTGCTTTCAAGGTAGAACGGACAGTCTCTATTTCTCAGTTTACTGAAAGAAATGTTCTAATCCACGGATCTTTTACAATTTATGGTAAAATGAGTATTTAATGGGACTATATTATTCTTGGCGAGTGAGCATTAGCGTGCTTACTGTAGCAGCAAATCCTGGCAGTGTACTGCTAATCGGAGATTAACCATGATGATTAGCTTCAATAGCAGATAACACCGCTAATATTAAAGGCCAAAAACTTAATATCATTACATCATTATGTAGCACGTTTAATACCCGCCGCGTCGAATGGATACGGAAAGGTGATCAATTTGGAAGAAGGAAGCGCATACATTCACGATAGAATATTTTGGCATAAAATATGACCCGTTATACAAATCAAGAGCATGACGGCTTCATGACGTTGGAATGCAAGTAAAGTAAATAATAACGAGTTTTGTATTTCAAGGAAGAGAGGAAGAAATATTAGACATTAGAACCTCGTCGGTCTCTAGGCAAATGGGAAGGAAGTACTAAACTCACTTGATGACGTGTTTAAGGAAAGTAACAGTTTCCACCATCGATCATAATTCTAGTTATGTACTAATCTTCATTACTCAGATTTTATGATTTACGTTCTCCTGGTATTGTTGTAATATCGCGAGCCCTGATCAATACTCTGTCGCTTTCAGATACGTATTAAATTTTATTAAATAACAACCACCTAACTAGTGAAATAAAGACAAAAAAGCATAATTTGGCCACAGATAATGGAATACGTTTAAATATGCTACCAGTAACGCACACACGTCCCTTCCCAGCACACAACGCACATTGCTTCTGTTCCGAGCGAATTATTTAATTATAAGTTCTCATTAAAATAGAAGCGTCAACTTATTCGCAGTAGCTCCACAAATGATAGACATGTAAAAGAATTACGTTATACAAAGGCTAAGATTTCATCTTTCTATTGAAAATCAAGTGTATGATTTCGCCTCCTATCTGAAAAGACGCGATTCAGGGAGAGCAAAGAAGGAAGAGAAGAGAGACACACGTGATGAAGACATACGCAAAAATCGTTTGTGTGTTGTGTATCTAGAAGAATAAACAGAGTGAATTCCGCCACAGTCCTACTGCAAACTGAAAATGTTTTTCAAGGTATACATTTCGCTATATTTGCTATCATCCTCAGACCGGATTCTGAAAAAGATTTGAACGCGTAATCATAATATGGAATTAAAACAATTGGGCTTCAAGGTGAGCTTTGTTTTCCAAATTACGTGTAGCGTTTAATATTGCTTTGTCACCTTATGATGACAAACGGGTTTCCTTTACGTTGCCGGAAGAGATTGAAATCGAAACTTTGTCCTGTGCATTCACTTCTTCCAGCCATTAAACACGAATTTTTTTCCTTGATATGAAGATACAGTACAAATTTTGACTCTAGCCTTCTGATAATAACGAAGAGGAACCTGGTTGTTACCATAACACCACAAAAAACAGTGAACGCTGTAAGTAACATGTAAAATAGTTTCATACTGAAGCAAAACTATATTTAACTATGTAGGAATTGAAATACAGAAAAAGTATCTACTCGGAATCTACACACGCTGGTCACTGAGCAAGGTTTCTCAGTACAGTGTAAAGAATTTCTTGAAAAAATTGCTGAAATAGTTCTTGCAACAGAGACCGAAACGTCTCATAAGGCTAATATTATGTCGAAGTCAAGAGCCCACATCTATTTCTTTTCGCTTAGACACCTGGACACTTACGCCATGTAATACAACGAATAAATTGTCTCTAGCGCTCATAATTATGAACTGGCCACATTTCACTTGCGATCCAACATACCCACCTTTCAGTTGCAATACTTCACCGTTCACTTTCTAGCGGTCCTTCAGCAACATGTAATTCACGAGTTCTTGTGTTAAAAGGAAGATAGCCAGCTGCATTTTGATGGCTGGAGACGGTCCATCACACACGAATGCTCAGCAGAACAGCAGTAACCCAAGCAGGTTACGGTCTCAAGATGCAGTTCGGCGGAATGTTCTGACTCATAAGCTATCGGTGTTGCAGCAATAATAGGACATTCGGTAGCACACGTGTACTGCAAGTGTACTTTGGCCTATAAGCAGTCGTGTAGGTTCCTGTGATTTAAAAATTAGCGTTTTGGATCAGTGGTAGTCAACCTGATTGCTGAAGTAAAATATTTAGTAAGTTATTAGTGTTATGTGCTTTAACTAGCTGTAAATCTACTTCATAAATTTTATGAAGTGAAGTTATTTTCCTAAGTAAAAAATCACCATTACTTTGGAACCAGTGGTCGATTAGAAAATGTTACTACTAACAAAGATACGAAAGTGGGCGGTAGGTAAATAAAGGTTGACTACCCCTGTCTTAGATTGCTTCGACCAGTGCATCTAAACCATGTTTCAAGACCGCCCCATGGTTGAGGAATGATTGAGATCTCAGACAAGATGGTACGGTATTTCAGGCTTTAGTCTTGTAGTAGAGAGGAGACAACTTCAGATCCCTATCCGATGGTACATATTTACGTTTTCCTATCTTTTCCTAATTACTGCGAGTGAATGCTGAAATTGTGCTCTCAAAATGATATCGTCACGTCTTTCTTGTGCAGCCTGAGTGAGTGTACACGAAAATGTAGTGTACTCCCCATTCATTCATTACCAGAGTTGTAAATGTTTATTCAGTGTCAAATTATTATGTTCGAAAGGCTCATCAAAGTACCTCGTGTTGTTACTTAAGTCGACCCATCTCTGTAGATGTTGCCACTGATGTGCGGTAGCGCGTTGGCTTACGTCCAAGAGATAATTTGTATATAATCCAGCTTTTTCCGACGAAGGGTAGAGGAGGTGCTGTGATACAATTTATGAGTGGCAGCTTGAGTGCGTATTCCGTACATTAAACTGTAAAACTTGTAGCACTTTCAGAATTGTGAGCCCACCTCATGCATATATGAGACATCATTGGTGCTATGGAAAATGCTTCACCAGTGTGCTGGCTCCAAGTTGCAAGGCTTCCCTTCCGTCTCGTGATCGTAAACAGCAGTACCTCATAAACATAATCATACACCAGTTATCTAAACCAAACAGGTTTATCCAAGAAAAAGAGCACCTACTCTGCAAAGAATAGGAGACTATGTACACAAAAGTATTATAACTTACGAATTAGACACTTTAACCAGACCCTCGGGTTAATTTTGTACAGAGTGCAGAAAGAGTTCTTCTTATGGGGCAGCCGCCACTGTACAGTTCCATTTTGAAAAGTGACGAAACTGCAAAGCAGTTGCTTAATCCACAATCTTTCATTGAGTGTACGACAGGCTTTGGAACAGTTACAGTTCCATCATGTGGCGTTAAAAATAAAACCACTAAGTCATCTGAGGTCCCTCCACCCTAGTATTGTCATGAAACCAAAGGTAACTTGTCAAAAGATTAAATGGGACAAAAATTCCACAACAGCGGTTCTCCTGTTCTGCACGGCCGGGACACAAAAAGGGTAAACTTTTTTTCTGTTTTTCTGTGTTCCCGACCGCGCAGCAAGGGGGAACGGCTGTTATGAAGTTTTTGTTCATATTTCTCTTTTGGCACGGAATCTTTGATTCTACGACAACATTGGGGTGAGGATGACCTCAGATGCTTAAGTGATTTTATTTTTCACACGAGATGACGGAACTGTAACTGCTCCGAAACCCGTCGTTTACTCAATAAAAGATTGTGGTTTAAGCAACAGTCCTGCGGTTTTTCCATTATTCAGAATAGTGTAGAAACCAAGAGGTGGACCAGCTGCGGATCGAAATGAAAAGTTTGGTTTGGTACGCCGCTGAGGTATAATTTTTAGAAAGTTTTCCCCCCAAACGCCGAGCTGTTCTGTCCTTCTACCTCAGACACTAACAAGGTGGTGGTGGGGAGAAGGGGGAAGGGGAGAAAGGCGTTCCAGTCCTAGGCTGCCAATCGACGAAGTTTTCTTCCGACCATACACAGAATGTTATTTCCGTCTAAGAGGAATGCTTACCTATGTGTCCAAATCACGTTCAATAAATGAAGCTAACATTCAAGACCTGAGAACTCTCTCCAACTAATTCGCTGTGACAGTAATGATTTATTTGCCGTAATTAATGTAAGAAAGACACAGAATTACTTCAGACTGTAGATTATTCCCCTTCCCTGCAGATGCATCTCAGCACTGCCTCATTTCCGTGATATACTGCCGAACACAATTAACTGATTTTTAGGTATTAACAGATCACACTCGTTCTGCCAAAGAAGACACCAGTATGTACGATTTAAATAAACTTGCGGTTCATAAAATTTATGGCTAAAGACGAAAAACCTAATAGAGTTGTTTCCAAAGAGAGTCTTCGGGCTCTAAAACTGAAAGAAGGTAACACAGATTGTACTTATTGTTATTTTTATTCTCCCCCGTTTCGAAAGTTAATTTTGTTTTGATGGCTAAGTAATATTTCAGTACTCAAGTTAAATAAAAAATTGCTATGTAAACAACAATCTCTCGTGTCCATCACTGCTTATCTCTCAAAAGTACAAATAGCTTTTTTCCAGATGGTACCCCACAGCTCGTAAAATATGTGCAGAATATTGTATATAAGAACTTCTAGTAAGTGCTGACGAAATAAACACTTATCCCATGCGTCGACCAATCGATTACGATTATTGGCATCTAGAGTGCACTCCACATGGGGCTGCGGAACATTAATATTGATAGTTAAATATCTTTAACATTTCGCTGACCTGTCAGCAAATCTATAAATATTAATTTTAATAATCAACAGCCTCAGTTGCATCGTTTACCTAGAATGTACCTAGGTTTCAGTCGGGATAACCCAACCTTCTTCAGAAGAACACTAACTACCGTTTGTCCGTAGTGGACATCGTCAAGCGTTGCGCGGTCGCGAAGTGGGGCTGAGGCAGTTCCAGATAAGTTTTATAGTCTGACGATAATTTATGTATTTGTAGTTTTAGCTTGACGATGTCCACTATGGACAAACGGTAGTTACTGTTATTCTGAAGAAGGTTGGGTTATCCCGACTGAAACCTAGGTAAATTCTAGGTAAACGGTGCAACTGAGGCTGTTGATTATTAAAATTAAAATTAATATTGATAGTGGCTAAGGCTATTTAACTATATTAATGCATTTTGCTGTTGACGGTAGCTTCAGTGACGCAGGTTGGATTTTATTACAATGAGAATAATTTGCTGATTTAAACAATTTAAATGAGGAAAAACTAAATTGCCTCAGGCCGTAATTAATGCTCTTTATTTTATCATGCCATGATCGATTTTTAGGTTTCGGGCCTCATCAGCAGATGTATTTTTTATAGGAAGATGTCTTACTGAAATCGATTGTCAGTAGTGAGCCACCACGCGGGTGTAACTTCGTAGGTGGTGGTGTGGGTAATTAGTTTGACAGAGCATGTTATTGAAAGGCAACTGATGTCAGTAGTCACAAGCTGCGACATCGTCGCGAAAAAACACAGTGACCCGTATACGTAATAAGTTTCCTTTAATTTACGTCTATGGTCACAATCTTTATTCTTTAACAGATTACCGGTTTCGGTCTTTAATGACCATCATCAGATCTGTTTCATAAAAACAAAGTCCTAATGTAATGCAGCCGTAGTGGCATCGTCAAATGTTAAATGCGGAATCAGCACCAGCATCGTCAAATACCATAAATCACATCACATGCACGAGTCATGTTGTCAGTAAAACTCTGTTTTTATGAAACAGATCTGATGATGGTCATTAAAGACCGAAACCGGTAATCTGTTAAACAAAAAAGATTGTGACCATAGACGTAAATTAAAGGAAACTGATGTCAGTAAAACACACTCCTGAGGTCGATTTGATGTACATGTATGAGGCAGATATGACGATGAGATTAGAGAACTTTAAATCGACCATGATATACCAAAGAAGCAGCAGTCAATTGGTGTCTGAGGTAATTCCTTTTTTACCCAGTTCATGGTTTGGCTACATTCCTCATAGCCTCATCGACGATGGACAGTTTATAAATATGCAAATCATTTAATATTACCTGATGATGAGCTGTTGATCTAAACTGGCAATGAATAAATGTTTATTTCGTTAACTGTTTTCAGCTGTTCCCAAATATGACTTTTTTATTGGTACATTTCGAATTTTACTAGCGTAAAAAAATAAGATGATATTCAGAGTTCTGAAACATCAGACGTTACAATCCCGGTATACGTGCAGCTGAGCTATACACATTTCAGTGGACAATACACCGGAAAGAGAGCAGGTGAAGTGACGAGGTGTACCTGGTAGTCCATGAAGTTGCCGTAGCCCATGTGGTTGCAGGCGCAGGAGCACTGCTCGATGTGCTTCTGCATGTCCAGGTCGACGGCCGGGTGCCACCGCTGGTGCGGCTGGTGCTGCAGCCACGGAAGCTCCTTCCCCTGACGATGATCCATGGCAGCAACCTGTCAGCGGCGAAACCGCGCGCTGATTAAATTCGGAGCCCACTCATCTGCAATAGGCCACCGGCGTAAATGTCACTGCCAGCCGGCGAATATAATTGGTCGCGTTCTGTCGAATATCTGTATTGGCCTGCACTAGTGAGACTCGGGGTGCTACACGCCTGTTCTGAGTTTGTTGACGCACAGTACCCCACTAAAGCGCCATGCCTCTCGAAGCAGTTCGCTACCATGTCACCCATTGTAAACGAAGAGTGTTCGATAGCTTTAAACGAAAATCTTCATTAATTTCGGAGCCTTCGTTAAACCACCTGTCGTGTTATTTACAAATACTGTGATACGCATAAGACATTAAACAACAAATATAGAACTCTTGAAACACAGTTGTCGATCTCCTATCAGATGCAGTCACTACATTCTTACACCTGTTTATTAATGCTGTAATGAACACTTACGTCAAAAAGTATTTATCATGTCTGTGCGAAATATGATACCTGTGGAGCTAGTTAAAGTAAGTACTCTTTTTTTCTTACAGAAACGGAACAGTTCAAACAGCGTTAGAATACATGACAGACGCCTATTCAAACTCGTATAAATCTGTACAATATTACACCATAAAAATCATATTTTTATATAAATGTTTTGTCGCACACAGTAAATTTCCACGCATTTCTTTTATGAAATATTCTGTTCCTTGACTTGCGTCGAAGTAGCGGGTATACAGCACATGAGAAAAGTTCACAACAGTGTTGTCATCGTCAACGCAACACTCGAGACATAACGCACAGTGATCGCCGGGCCGCAATCGTATGGACGCTTGACGCACTTCGTAGGACTAGTGAACACTGTCCCGCATTGTCGATCATATGTGAATGGGGCACCGCCTCCCACATTCACACATGTAGGACGCGCCGACCGCGACGGGTTGCGTCCGCACGGGCGCTCGCGAGCGGCGCCTCTGGCCGTGGCGACGCCGGCGCCTACTCCCCCACCCCACCCCCACCATGCCACCCTTCACCCCTCTCCGCCCCTCCTCAACACTTGGCGCACAGCGACGTCCGAACGGCCGAAGGGAGCGCGCCCGGACACCGAGCAGCGACGAACTTGTCCGAACAGCTCCGAGCGACTCGGACGGAGCGCGCTCCGCTGATGAATTACAACCGGCCCTTCCTTCCTAGCAGCCTTATCCTGCCCGGGCTCTACCCCCCGCAGTCCTCTGCTCCTCTTTCTCTTCCTCCGCCCCTGCTTTTTCTGTTCCGTCGCCGTTTCCATTTTTTATCCTTCCTTTTTTTTACCTCTTGTCATCAAGGTGCCGCTCCGAGCGGACGATGCTCTGTTACTGCGAGGTGGTCGGGATTGCAGCGAATTGCATTGCCCGCGAGGAAAGAATCTGAGCATTATCTGAAGCCTAATCTCTGGAGAAACGGACGAAAGTTGCCACTAAGTTTCTTCTCTATCTTCCAACGAAGTAACTGTAGTTAAGCCTGCGGTGCCGACGATCCGTACAGAAAACACGGCCATTTCCAATTAAAATTAATATATTGGGTTCCTGCATAAATTCGCAGTATTATGGAAAAAATGTGGTAAGGTTCTAAGGGACCAAACTGCTGGGGTCATCGGTCCCTAGGCTTATACACTAATTAATCTAACTTAGCCTAACTTACGCTACGGACAACACACACAGCCATGCCCGAGTGAGGACTCAAACCTCCGACGGGGGGAGCCGCGCGATCCCTGACAAGACGCCTCAGACCGCTCGGCTACCCCGCGTGGCTCGCACTATTAGCCTGAAGTTTAATGAACTATGCAGAAGCTGGAGTAACTTTTCGATTTCGCGACTGTAGAAATCACGTGGATTTGAGGCGATAAATAGTCGAGACATGCTCGGAGCGCATTTTCATCCGGAAAGGGAATTCCTTGTGGGTTCTTCGATAGAAAGCTGAAAAAGTGACAATCTGAGGTCGCAATATCATTGAATAAGTGGGTGCGGAATGACTTCCAAACGCAACTCCTGTATAGTGTTTATTGTTAGTCTAGCACAAGGTGGACGGACGTTATCGTGGCGCAGCGTCACCCCACACAGTCCTCCTGGACGTTGTTCTTGGACTGTTTTGCTCCCGGGTTCCCGGGTTCGATTCCCGGCGCGGTCAGGGATTTTCTGTGCCTCGTGATGACTGGGTGTTGTGTGATGTCCTTAGGTTAGTTAGGTTTAAGTAGTTCTAAGTTCTAGGGGACTGATGATCACAGATGTTAAGTGCCATAGTGCTCAGAGCCATTTTTGAACTGTTTTGCTGACGATAAATGTCAGCAGCGAATGTTACACCTCGGGTGAGCAATTGGTAGTATCACACCGTCACTGCTCCACCAAACGCATAACATTATCTTCTGTGGATACGCGCAGTTGTTTGTACAGGGAGTTGCTGCTTTGTTTTGGCGTAACCATTCCTTTCTTCTCCGTATCTTACCGTAAAGACTCAATTTCTCGTCACCAGAAACGATTCAGGACAGGAATGGTCGGTGTTCTTCACGTGCCAATTGACGACGAGCAAGCAGAGATGCTCATATGGCCACTCGCTGATTTTTGTGGTTTTGGCTTTGAGCATGTGGTAAACAAACACCCAATTTTTGAACCGTCCCCACTGCATGCAAATGTAGCACGATGGTGGAATAATCACAGGTCATCAAATCTGCCAGTTGTCGAGAATACTGAAGTTGATCATTGTGGTTTAATGCGTTTAAACGAAGGCCTTCCTGAACGTGGAGAGTCGAAAGGGGAAAACCAATTTCTTTCCGAGCTCCGCCTAATGGCATTATCCCCATGCAAGGCGCACGTGTTTCTGGAAGCCCCCGCTGCTGTGACCACTTTATTGAACTCAAACAAAAAAATACGTCAAAAATTTTCCGATTTCTCCACTTGGAACTCTATTTTCTAATGACCACAGATCCACTCTAATATATACGCCGTCCGCGGATAGAAAAATCTCAGAGTATGATTTATAGCGTTTTTATTTAAACTAAAGTCTTTCTTCAAAATTTACAAAACAATATAGGTGAGGTAGGACTGATCCTCCAAGCCTACCAACAACTAAATCAGAGATTCTTCCAAACATAAACCGTCTGTAGTAACCATACAACTTCAGCAAACCAAGCCCCGGGCGTCTCGTGAACAGCGACGCGGAGTCCACGTTGCCGTCACTTGAATCCGAGGACGAGTAGAGGCCCTGCGAGGAAGGCTCCGGCACCTTGGCGGCGGTGGACGATGACGCGGCGACTACGATGACACCAGTGGGCTCGCTCGGCGTGAACTGCCTCTCCAGCCTAAATACTGCTTGGCGCAGGAATATGGTTGGCTCTATTTGCAGTCACGTGTCGAGCGGGAGGAAAGAGATCCGCGGCTGTAGCGACCTCTTGCGGCGCCGTGGACGCCCCCTTGTGGTCTCTGGGAAGCGTCTGTGTTTCCGGGACGACCGGCCAGACTGACCCCTACTCGGTCCGGGGCCCGCTGTACCGGTCCGCTTCGTGGGAAGCGAGAGCTGCAGGCGCTTAATCTGGACACAGTACTCTCATTATCTCCAAATGACAAAAATGGGCACGTGTAAAGTGGCATAGCAACAGTGAAATACAAGTAAAAAATGACAATGACCGGTAGCAGCTGGAATACCACACGTGAAACGCAAACGCTACGAATATATGCACCAACCTAATTGAGCACTGGATGTAGATGTAGATGCGTCCGTGATCCTTCTGGCATCACACGTGCGCGCGTTCGATCGACTGTGGCCCTCGTTGCATCATCTTTGCTCAACCTGGAGCTGTGTGGTGGTGAGTGGGGTGTCGGCCATGGAGCTGGACGGGTGTGCCTAAGTACTTGGAGTCGTGGCGACTCCAGCGCGTTGAAACCGTTTCAGCGATGGTCTACGCCGGCCGGGGTGGCCGAACAGTTGCAGGCGCTTCAGTCTGCAACTGCGCGACCGCTACGGTCGCCTGTTGGAATCCTGCCTCGGGCATGCCTGTGTGTGATGTCCTTAGGTTAGTAATGTTTAAGTAGTTCTAAGTTGAGAGCGGCCTGAGCTAGCGTGGCGAGCCATTGCTGCCGTTGCGCGCTACACTTACTCGGCCGTCGAGAGCTTGTGAAGAGGTTTCTGTGCTGTGGGTGCCGCGTGAAGCAAATTGTCGTGTGTTGTTTTCACAACGCCTGCAGATTATCGTGTTCTGCGCCCCGCAGCATGGGAAAGAAGTATGCGCAGAGGAAACCTGCTGCTACGAAGGGTCCTTCGGTTGTGCAACTCACTGAGTCTGGCGACCAAGCAAGGAAGTCCCGAGAAGACGAGTCGCGGCCTGTCCCCCCTTTGTACGTCAAATGAAAGGCGGGTGGACAGCGCTGCTCGACTTTATGACGAATTGCACCAAGATCAAGGTGGTCTACGAGTCTGTCGATACAGACTCGCTGATCTGCGTTCGAGCTGCAAACGTGGCCGACCACAGGGCGATCAAGGTCGTAGTGGCCGACCACATCGTCGACACGCCGCCGGCGCGTGAGAAGGCGCCTTCTGTAGGAAGGATGAAGACGACCAAGGCACTCCTCAGGGGGTTACTTTGGTGCTGTGACGAGGCAGCGGTCCGGGAAGAAGAGAGCGCCGCTCTATGCCGTGACCGTACAAACGGTCGACGGCGGGAGCGACATCTGGACTTCCCGGTTACTACGGAAGCTCTCCCGACCGCCATGAACCGTCAGCCGCTGTGCTTCAGGTGCCAGGACGCGGGGCATGTCGCGAAGTATTGCCGCAACGCGGCGCGGTGCGTCAAGTTCTCAGGCGAGCACGACAGCCGCGCCTGCGACCGCGGTAACGGTGTGACGGCCCGTACGTCGCCAGCTGGCTCGGTTGCCCAGCTTTCTCAAGGCGCAACCGTGCCGAAGGCGGTTAGGCGGCCGCGGCCGCACCGACGCAGCGGAAGAAGAGACGACGACGTCGGAAACGACGTATGGCGCAGACTTGCCCGGCGCAGCTGAGGGACGACGCAGTAGCAGCTCCACCTCCCAGGAGCGGGGACGACCACCCGGAAAAGGGCAGTCGGGATGCAGCTCGCGCCCCCCAAGAAGAATTGTGGCCTCGAACTCGGCACCGCCAGCCACTGCAGCCCTTAAAGCCGTCATGGTGGCTTCGCGACCGCCGTGGCTGCAGAGAAGGAAGAGGCCTTGAGGCAACTGCGTGCAGTCTTTGCCCAAGGCCTCCGTGCAGCAAAACCTCTGCGAACACTCCTGCGACCTCGCAGAAGGACATTCGCGGCTGTCCCAGCTGCTGCCCCAGCAGCACCGCAGGCGAAAGTTGCAAAGAAGACAACCGCCGCCCCAGGCGGTATCGACGGGGCCAAGAAGTCAGAGAGGCAGCGTTCATCACGCAAGCGCGAGCGAACGGCATGCATTTCACCGACGCTGAAGCGGCGCAGCTCACCGAACCAGCGGAGCTACTCCAGGCTACGATGCAGCAGAGCTGCGCCGTGCAGTAGAGGAGGATGCCGTTCAACACCAGCCTGGTGAAGCTGTGCCACGTCACTGACGACACGGCGCAGCAGAGGGCGTAATGGCAACGCACACGTTGCCGCTCTGAATTCTTCTGTTACAGGGACGAAGCCACCACAGCAGGCCGAGGAGACACCACAAGAGACCAGCACTCGCATACTGGAGCACACCTAGCTGCAGCACCGTCTAGGACTGATCTCTTGTGACGAAATTTGGCATGACACGGTATCCGATCTCATAATACCCGCTTCTAACATAACCTACCCTTGCATGACCTATCGCGGTCAGCAAGACATTCGCTACTGCTCTTATTACCCGACCTAACTATCGCAGAGGTTTTTTTCGCTTGGAGGTTGCCTTGGCACTTTTTTCCCTCTGCCCTTAAACCGCTACCCTTCGTTCGACTTTCGACCTAATCTGTCTCAAGATGATCGCTTATAAATGGCGAACCTTAGCCAGACGTACGCAAACATCTCAGTACCCACATCCTGCGACACCTCACTTTTAGTGAACACTAACCCTTTATGCAGAGATGGAAGTAGACCTTTTGTGTTGGCCATCATGCCGGTGTGGGCGTGGAGGGGCTGCACCTCTTCATCGTTCTAAGTTCTAGGGGACTGATGACCTCCGATGTTAAGTCGCATAGTGCTCAGAGCCATTTGAACCATTTTTTATGGTTCACGGCGGGCCCGGGTTTTCCTGCAGCGTTGACCGTTGCTGCCGGTGGGTTTACCGAGCAAGGAGCGGCTCTCGTTGCGTGCAACCTTATTACGACGTTCATCAGTCAACCGTGGTTTGCTATATAAGTCTTGTTATATTGAATAACTTGTTAGCAGCCACGAAAAGCAGGGCAGTATTATCCGGTGCCTACCTGAATTCCTGAAGCTATTGGCCTCCTTGGTATTTGTATGAAATTATCTATGAAGACTGTTTAGAAAGTGCCTTCTTAAACATTGTTAATTCTCCCCGGTGTGAGCTGGCCAGGAATCCAGTTTCGATACGACTTTCGGTGACCCCTTTGGGGATATGTGATCTGGCGGTTTCTGAATGCTCCAAGCTATTATTTTGCAATGTTGATCTTGAAATAATAGTTTGGTAGTAATGATTATCTGATATTACTATTGCAATTTCCGTTTGTTGTAAACTTGATGGCCCTTCCTGGGGCGAGTTACTGGATTTGGATTGTAACTAAAATTGCATGTGCTCAGACTGAAGGTACAGTGTGTGTGTGTGTGCGTGCTTATATTTTCACACTCTCTTACTCCGTATTGAGGAGACCTTCGGGCTATAAGTGTACGGTTTAACCGGTTATCTGGCATCTGGTGCGTATTCCAGTTACAGTGTCTCTAAGCGCCTAACAGCCCACAGTAAATGTACACCTTGATTTTTTAAAATCTTATTTGAATTATTACGAAGGAACTGCAAAAAGGTGGGAATTTAAGGAGATGGGACCTGGATAAAATGACTAAGCCACAGGTTGTACAGAGTGTCAGGGAGAGCATAGGGGAACAATTGGCAGGAATGGGGGAAAGAAATACAGTAGAAGAAGAATGGGTAGCTCTGAGGGATGAAGTAGTGAAGGCAGCAGAGGATCAAGTAGGTAAAAAGACGAGGGCTAGTAGAAACAAGGCCCCCGGAGTAGACAACATTCCATTGGAACTACTGACAAAACTCTACCATCTGGTGAGCAAGATGTATGAGACAGGCGAAATACCCTCCGAATTCAACAAGAATGTAATAATTCCAATCCCAAAGAAAGCAGGTGTTGACAGATGTGAAAATTACCGAACTATCAGTTTAATAAGTCACAGCTGCAAAATACTAACGCGAATTCTTTACAGGCGAATGGAAAAACTGGTAGAAGCCGACCTCGGCGAAGATCGTTTGGATTCCGCAGAAATGTTGGAACACGAGAGGCAATACTGACACTACGACTCATCTTAGAAAATAGATTAAGGAAAGGCAAACCTACGTTTCTAGCATTTGTAGACTTAGAGAAAGCTTTTGACAATGTTGACTGGAATACTCTCTTTCAAATTCTTAATGTTGGAAGGGTAAAATACAGTGAGCGATAGGCTATTTAGAATTTGTACAGAAACCAGATGGCATTTATAAGAGTCGAGGGGCATGAAAGGGAAGCAGCGGTTGGGAAGGGAGTGAGATAGGGTTGTAGCCCGTCCCCGATGTTATTCAATCGGTATATTGAGCAAGCAGTACAGGAAACAAAACAAAAATTCTGAGTAGGCATTAAAGTCCATGGAAAAGAAATAAAAACGTTGAGGTTCGCCGATGACATTGTAATTCTGTCAGAGACAGCAAACGACTTGGAAGAGCAGTTGAGCGGAATGGACAGTGTCTTGAAAGGAGGATATAAGATGAACATTAACAAAAGCAAAACTAGGGTTATGGAATGTAGTCGAATTAAGTCGGGTGATGCTGAGGGAATTAGATCAGGAAATGAGACACTTAAAGTAGTAAAGGAGTTTTGCTATTTGGGGAGCAAAATAACTGATGATGGTCGATATAGAGAGGATATAAAATGTAGTCTGGCAATGGCAAGGAAAGCGTTTCTGAAGAAGAGACATTTGTTAACAGCGAGTATTGATTTAAGTGTAAGGAAGTCGTTTCTGAAAGTATTTGTATGGAAGTGAAACATGGACGATAAATTGTTTGGACAAAAAGAGAATAGAAGCTTTCGAAATGTGGTGCTACGGAAGAATGCTGAAGATCAGATGGGTAGATCACATAACTAATGAGGAGGTATTGAATATAATTGGAGAGAAGAGGAGTTTGTGGCACAACTTGACAAGAAGAAGGGACCGGTTGGTAGGACATGTTCTGAGGCATCAAGGGATCACCAATTTAGTACTGGAGGGCAGCGTGGAGGGTAAAAATCGTAGAGTGAGACCAAGATATTATTCTTTTAAATGATATTGTACAATGCTTCTCGGTACTGCTTGGAAGGTTAACATCCAAGGCTATGAGCGGGCTGCTCCCATACTGAAGTTGTAGGTAGTACCCGAATTTTGAGGTGCCCGTTTAAGTATTGCTGTGTATGTTAATTTTTATCAAACTTGTTTTTTTTGTTTTTTGTTTTTTTTTTTTTTGTATATGTTGACAGCCTTGTATCGACGGCGGTTGACGTGTTGCGGTTCCGCTGGTACGGGGAAGCGAAGTGTTTCCTTGTGTTTGAGTAGCCTTTCCGTCTACATGTTGGCAGATTACACGCGATTCTGCTGATCTCCCGTTCCAGCCTCAAGTTGAGGTCTTCTGGTATTGTGCCAAACGGGGGTGTCGCCTGATTAGGAAGTAATTGACTGAGTATTTCTTTTATTGTAAGGCCCTTGAGGTCGTGTGATGGAAGTCTTTGGGCAAACTGAGCACTGATTCTCTTGATATCTTTTTAAAAAATAGTGTTTCATTGTCATTACCACTTTAAGTTTTAGGGCGCAATAGTTTAAGCACTCAAGGTGATTTATATGGAACAAGCTTGTGGCCAATCAGTGAAGTACTACTGTTGCTTCCGTCTTACATGTCGATAGCCTTTGGGCAGTGTGGCCGTATCTTGTCTATGTGAGAGCAGAGAAACCAGTGGAGATGTATGCATTTTAATGTTTTTTATTTAATGTTTGTTGCAATTATATTAAAGTCCTGTTGTGGGATTGGCGCACAGTTTTGATTTAGTTGCGGGGACAGTGCCACCGCAGGTTTATTCAATTAAGTAACTGTTTGTAGTAGGGTCGCCATTGTGTAGCACAGTTCACATTTTTTAGTACTATTTGTAATTTTCTGTATAATGGAAATGTCCTTATACACTCTGAATTTATTTTAAAAATTTTAAGTGTTTGTTTGCATTCCGCTATCTTGGTAATTGTGAATTGACTCATGATTGAATGATTACTAAATAAAAATATTTGGGAGTGATAAATGACGCATTAATTTGGGCCACCCTTCCACGTCATTTCCTTAAGTTAATAACGATCCCTGTGCTTGGTCTCACTAATATCTGAGTCGCATTACAACACCACGCAGAAGTTTGCCATCACCCATGATAAAAACATATATTACTTATTTTAATGTGGAAGTACGCTGTACAAACCAAACGGACCAACAAAATAAGTATTTTCTCTCTCTGTCATTACGTACAATAAAACATATTTTAGATTTTAAGTTCTTCCACGCTTTACCCTCAGAAGACACGCACAAACTCTTGGGATTCTGTACATAAGAGTTTGTAGTGCTTCCTTTTCAGATAATACAGTTCACCACGTGTGTAAATTATTCCATAGATCTTCAACATTAGATGACCTGACTTTTATGACCTACCTGTCAAACTCATCCCGTAAAAGTTTAGTGAGGTTTAAGTCAGGTGACTGACTTGACCAAATCACAAACTTCAGGTCACCATATTTCTCTTTTCTACTCACTTACCTTCTTCACGATTCAGAACTCAGAAGCTTGTTTGGGATCATCGTCCTGCTGTAAAACAAACTCACGATCAGTAAGTGTCTTGCCAGATGGCAAGATTTTGTTGATCACTATCCTGTGATGTCCTTCCGTCTTTAATCTTCCATCAGTTCTTACTAGATCACCGACTTTATCTTCCGTGAAGCATCCCTACACCATGACCGACTCTTCATCAAGTTTTACTGTTGACGTCACACACTGACTCTTCGTACGTTCTCCACGAAGTCAACGATTAAACATTCGACAATGGCTTCTAAATACTTCAAACTTAGATTCGTCCGTGAATAACACCTTGGACTACTGCTGCACTCTCAATTGTTTTTGTTGCTATTCATACTGAAATATTTTCACGTCATTTTGTTTGCGTAATAAAGGATTTTTGGGCGCTACGCAGCCATTTATACGTTCTTCACGAAGACTGCCTTGGACTTTTGAGACAGATGTTGGAGCTACTCGCACACCATTACTTCCTCGCGAATTTCAGGCGCAGTACGTATCATCTGACGTTTATTCTCTACATATACGAACTGATCTTCACTTTGTGATGTTACTCGGGGTCTTGCAGATCGCGAAACACTTGCGCTGGCTATAGTTTGCTTGATTCGCTGCAATTTACACCCATTGTAGACTGGGTTACGCCAACGTTCGTTGATATTGTCCTGCTAAAATAGTCTTCCTGATACAAAGCTACAATTACAGCACGTTATTTGATTTTATCTCATGCTTGCGTCCGACAAGGAGGTAATGTGGTATGAACCTGATCAGGTAAATGTATAGCAAACTAATACAAACTGGTTGCTACAGAGACGTCTGAAGGAATTAGGCCTGTTCGAATGTTACAGTCGTAGCTAAAGACTCGTCACTGCTGATGTAGATACTCATCGGCTCCCCTGCACGCGACCTAACATTCAAATACACGACATAGTTGCTTAGTCTTTGCATGTTTTTGATTGTTTTATTATAAGAAGTGGAATATGATAGAACATTAAAAACTAAATCCCTGTTTGACTACAAATTCCCCGTTGAGACATGTGATCGGAAACTTCCGACCAGTAGTTTATATGAAGTGTTCAGATCTTTCCATGGGGTTTTGACACTGTTGATCAGAAAATCACATTAATTATCAGGAAGGAACAAGTGGAGTGCATGATTCTATCGTTCCATCATATGTGGAAAGTAGTCGTGAATGTAGACTTACACAAGCGACATTTCGACGAGTGTCATACTCGTCATCTACTGGCGAAGTATCCTGTTATTTCTGATGTCTCTATGTCTCCACTAGTGGGGTGGCTACCTCCTCCACATGACATCTGCAGTATCTCGACACTACCCCAGAAGATGGTATGTCACCCTATTTCAACTATGTCGCACGGAAATCAGAGAGCTTTCGATAGTAGTCTGATGCCTAGCACATTATCATCCCCACCTAGTGTATGGAGACTTCGATGTCTGTCTCTGTATATCCAACTGAATCAAAACATACATCGTTACTCTATTATTACTTTATGACTGGCATTGGGCGATTTGATAGCACGTTATCATTTCTGTATGTCGCATGCGCCTTTGGCCCGTAGATTTCGGAAGATCGGCGTGGCTACAACGAATTGTGCAAGGTTAATTGAAAGGGGTGGCCGGATGACCTTCCTGCCGCCAGCCAATACTCCCTGGGATGGAATCAGTGTATCCCAGCTGTCTGCGTCTAGTGTAAACCATGAAATAGTGCGAATGTGTTACAGATGTCTGGGAGTCTTGTAACTGAGGCGGGATGTCGGGACCAGCCCGATATTCACCTAGCGGGATGTGGAAAATCGCCTAAGAACCACATCCAGGATGGCCAGCACACCGGTCCGCATTGTTGATCCGCTGGGCGGTTTCAATCCGGGTCTGGCGCGCCTACCTGAGTCCACAAAGCAGCGCATTAACGCTCTCGGCTCACCTGGCGGGTTGATAGCACGTTGTCATTATCAAGTACTAATCCATTAAAGTACTTCCACATTGCAACTGTTTTATCAGTCCTTTATTTATTTCTGTCGCACATAATTTGATTTTGGAAGAAGATACCAATATCAATGACTGTAAAGGCGTAGTAGAAGAAGCGTTACCACCAACAGTGCAGTACAGTAACACTCAACGAGAATTGTCACTGATTACTTACTGGCAATGTCAGAACGACGGGAATGGCAGTGAAGCAGCGTTGTGAATGGCAACGGGAACGCACCACACCATGTTCCCTAGTTGAGTAAGATGGAGAGTAGAAACAGAACTATTTGTAATACGGAACACAGATATAGTACACCAAAATCTTGATGGCGTATGCTTGTGGAATCTCGTCACTCAGGGAAAGCCTCAAAAGCTTGGTATAAAATAATGTTTGGAAACTCGAATATGAAGACACTCTTGAATTCAGGAAGAAGAAGTGGAAGCTATTATGGGCACTACAAATACGAAGAGTTATTTGAAACAATAAGGAGGTTTGGGTGATGTCAACAGTGCCAACATTCGAATTATTTGCAGCAGAGGAGAAAAAATTGGCCAGAATGGATTGTCAGTTATAATAAGGAAGATATAGGCTAACTGATTGTTGAATACATCACATGCTAATGACTAATACACGAAAAAATTGCAGTCAAGAATTTGATTCAGGAGTACATACCGACTGCAGCCAGCGATCAGCAAAACGTATAACAAAACTAAGGACATGATAGGTCGTTCTAGGAGAAGATAGGGGAATTACACAACAGCCAGTGATAGCTGAAAAGGATTGGGTGTACATACTGTTCATGTTCCAATTACGGTAAATTAACTTAAAAGGATAACTGCGTAAAAGAAGGATTAAGAATTTTAATCTAGAAAAACTGAAATAACAAACATTGAAAAAAAATTTTAGAAAAAAATATTAGTTCTGTTATCAAAAACACATCACAAGAGAATTGGAAGACACTGAAGTTTGTGGTAACTTCATAACAAAAGACCACTGAAACGGAAGGAAAAGTAGAATAATAAAGATTATCTGTTTCACAAAAGAAAAAATTGACATCAAATAAGCTCATCTGTAGCTCAGGAAATCAAAAGGAGATTTAGTAATATAATGAGTCAGAAATATAGAGGTGGTAAAGAAATATGGATGAACGAATTATGCAACAGAGACAACAACCTGAAAGCAAGGAAAGAAGATAATGCTTAGTGACAAAAACTACAGATTAGGACAAGAACAACGTCCTGAATTATAATACAATTGCGGAGGTCTCATAATGTGGGACAAAGAAATTATAATAGACAGAAAGATATTCTGAAGAGTTATATAAAGGCGAAACTGTCAGAAAGATGCCAGAGCGAGTCCCAAGAGACGAACTTCGACCAGTTACGGTAAATGAATTTGAGAAAGCGCTAAACAAACTAAAAATAAGAAAAGCTATTGATGGTTCATAAATTTTGCAAATAAATTGAATTGATGGCTCCTTGCAGTTATACTGCGTTGTTACGAAAAAGGTAACCGGCATAGAATTTTACCGAAAATAAAGCAGTACTACCGTAGCTGTGGTACCAGAAGTTACCCAGAACTTATCGTATTGAACTGACTAAATTTGTACGTGAACAGAGAGTTATCAAGGAAACGTTCAGGTTTCAGAAAAGATAGAGGCGTCAGTACCGAAACACCTAGCATAAGGTGAATCTTGGAAAAAGGAGGAGAACAAGAAGAAGACATTTATATGCTTCATAGGCAACAGCAGAGCATCTGATTGTGTAAGTCATTGACAACTGAGAGAAGTACTAGGCTCTATGTGGGTAGCATATCACATTATACAGTAATCAGAAATACGTTCAAAACCCAAGAATCAAAGGTAAAATTACAGCAAAAATGTAAAGGGAATTCGTTCAAAAACCAAGAATCAATAAAAATACAGAAAAAATGTAAAGGAACATCCGGGTTAGGGAAAGGAATCGGATATTTATACTGTCTACAGTTCTTTTAAATGGTGAAGTAATATGAGCGGCACGTCGAACGGATACAGAAACTAGAACTAAAATTGAGGGGCATTCGATCAGCAACTTAAAACATGCGGATGACACAACATTTAACAGCACACAGTGAAAAACACAAAAAAATATACTGGAAAAAACACAAAAAACTGAAAAATTGGCCTAAAGCTAAATTTGAAGAAAACAATTTTGATGACATGAATGATAAGTAATACTGTGTCAGATGGAGAATTCGTTAAGGAAGTCGATAAAAATACAGTCTTAGTGAAAATTCAGTTCGCTGATTAGACTGCCTTATTTTAAAACACCCTCTTTATTTTATAATTTGGCGTACACCTAATTTCGTTCCATTGAATATTATCAACTTACACCACAGTAAAAGTCTGCAATGCATACAACATTGCATATTCCACACACCACAGTGAAAGTTTGCAATGCATACAGCATTACATATTTCGCACATGTGTGTGGGGAAGCAAAAAGTTATAGCATCTTTGATAAGGGTTTCACACAGACATGATGGTTTTGGCTAAAAATATCCCAGATGGATAAATGCGGCCCTTATGCGGGTTTTAGCACTGTATCATCATTCAACACATTAGAATATGTTATTGTAACTACCGAAAAACCAAACACTTAGTATCTTATATCTGTATGGCTTTTTTCCAAGTATCGAAATATCATAATGAAATAATAATGGCCCCTATCTAGAAAATTTATAAAAGACAATAAAAAATGAGATCCAGTTCTCAAATGGCTCTGAGCACTATGGGACTCAACTGCTGTGGTCATAAGTCCCCTAGAACTTAGAACTACTTAAACCTAACTAACCTAAGGACATCACACACATCCATGCCCGAGGCAGGATTCGAACCTGCGACCGTAGCGGTCGTGCGGTTCCAGACTGTAGCGCCTTGAACCGCTCGGCCACTCCGGCCGGCCGATCCAGTTCTATTTGTGGCAGGTATGTTTACTCCATACACAAGAGAAAGCAACTAACGTAAAAGTTACAAGTGTTTCAATGTTGCATAATAGTAGTCTAAATAGTGTAAATTTTTCAACTCTCTCCGTTTATTTAGACTTTATTGTAGATATTCACTGAGGTGGTTATAAATCACGATACCTTCTAAAATATTTACGGGCACCCGTTATCAGCTTTATGCACCGTGTGCTAATGCGCCATCTTTGTCTCTAGCAACATGGCTCTCATTCCACACATGTTGTGTTAATGTGTACCGTGTCACATTTCCATGACTAAAGAGTTGCTGGAACGAAACCTAATATGCACTCCCGTATTTCCCAGTAAATGAGTTATTCTGACAGATATTTTGCCACAGTGTGGGAGTACAGCTTATCTTTGTTTTTCACTGCTCTCTGATTTCCTTTAAAGAGTTAATTCTTGTGCCAAAATATATATTTTGGTAATCATATTTCTTCTTTCCAGTCAACTGGTAGGGCAAAGACCCTGTTGTTTTCGTGCCTGATCTCAGCACCAGCGTCTTCCTATTTCGACTATTCATTATTCACTTCTTGACGCAGGGACATTTTCAGGCCCATAGCAATCATTTCTACAACACCATCCACATACATACTCCTCAAGGACAGTCTGCGCCACTACTAGTCATTTTCTTTCCTACACCATTCCCAAACAGAGCGATGGAAAAACAGTTGTCTTTATGCGTATGAGCCCCAATTTCTTATGGTCCTTACGTGTAATGTACGTTTCCGGCCGCGAAATCGTTCCGCAGTTATCTACGAATGCCGGTTGTCTCTAAAGTGTTCCTCGAAATGAAGGTCACTTTCTGGCCAGAGATTACCATCTGACTTTCCCAAGGTATCTCCATAATACTATATCCGTAATACTTGCGTGTTGCTCGAACCTACGTGTAACAAATGTAGCATCCCGATTCGCAGTTACTTCGATGCCTTCCTTTAATCTGACTTGGTGCGGATCCCAAACACTCGAGCAGTACTTAATAATAGGTCGCACTACCACCCTTTATGCAGTCTCCTGTACAAATGAGCCATACATTCCTAAAATTCTCAAAAAAAAACGAAGTCGACCATTCGCCTTTCCTGCCACAGTCCTCACATATTCCCTCCATTTCATATCGCTTTGCAACGTTACCCCCTCATATTTAAACGATGTGGCTATGCCAAGGAGCACACTACTAAACAGTATTCCAACGTTCGGGTTTGTTTTTCATACTCATCTGCATTAACTTACGCTTTTATGAATTCAGAGCTACCTGACATTCATTTCAGCAAATGGAAATTTTTTGTTAATCATCTTGTATGTGTGATTGATTTAAAGTTCTCTATGTTTTTTTGGACTAGATGAGGTACTCGACATAACCACACCTGTCGTAGGTTTTCCTGGCAATAAAACACAGATTTGATAGGATGAGAGCTTCTGTTGAATGAGACAAGTGTATAGACCACAAATATTTTGTACTAAATTATCAATTTTGAGGTATTGATTAAAAAATTATTTCTCAAAAGATGCCTGCTAATGTACCAGCGAAACGGTTTCCTTCGGCTACACATTCATTACTCCATTAAATAAAAAGTAGTTAAAACATAACATTGCTGTACTGGTGCTTCATTTTCGTCAGTCTCGCCATTCTAAACTATTCGTGTAGATGAAGATTGTCTTTTATAATTGTACATTAGAATAAAAATTTGTGATACTAAATGAGATGAATTTCGCCCTCTTAACGATATATAAATATATTTTATTTCATTCGCCATATCCACTGCATTTTTGACACTTACTTGTTTCATAGGTTTATAGATTTATGATCACAATATTCACTTGAGTGATAGGTAGATTTAACAGACCGTCAATGTACTTAATGACACGTCATACTGGTATGGTGCATTTCTGCATCTTGGATTGACTACAGAGGGTGGGCGTTCAGGGTTTCATTATTATGCTTATAGTCCCTAATATCTTTCACTAAAAACATCATTTTTCATTTTTTCAGATTTTTCTAATCATAGAATTAGATTTATTGGTCAGATCATTCTTTCATTCAGTAACGTCGTTATTAATAAAAAACCTCGAGTACTTCATTCTTATACTCTTCGTTCTAGTATGATAACGGAAGTTGTTATACTTATCCTCGTTTAGGGTGATGACACGACGTAGACTCATTATTTACTTCGCACTCAACTTTGTTGGTGTAGGCTTGTCTTTGATTAGTATTCCTGCTAAGTTTTAGCTGGTATTCAGTTAACCATCCAATTTTTCTTGTCACGGTGTATTGTTGGCTAATAGGCAGGTGAGACATATCAAGTGCCACTTTTGTGTTAGCTACTTCAATTTTTATCGCACTATTTTGAAATCTAGATTCCACATTAAATTTAATACTTTTACGGAGAGCGTCAATCTCTGGTTGAGAAAACACGACCTTAGTCACGTTTCCTATTTTTATGTATTTTTTTTAAATTTAGAGTTAGAAACATAACCCCCCCCCCTCTCATGCCCAACGCCGCCAGCGTGTACATATTTAGTGGTACAAAGTGCACTACGTTTATCTTGTGGCTAGGTTTTACCTCCTCACTTACGAGATCTTCATAGTTCTGGGAGCATCTTACGTTAGATTAAATTGTGTAAGTGTCAAAGATCTACCCATAGCCATTTGTGCCAAATACAAATCACTGATTTAGTCTTGTGTCTAACATTAATAACGTACCTCCTTTTCAAGTCGTGTAAACATTTTCATGCAAAGTGACAAAACTCACGTAACTGTGTTATTTATTCGATATCATATATGTATTTCATATGTGAGATAGTTGTACCCATAACTACCAAGACTGTGTGAAACCCTACAGAATTAAAGCAGCGAAATCAAATCCATGTTGCGCATTTATTTTAAATTTTCTTTCACTGTTCGATGACACATAACGTCTCGGTTACTTCAGTCACATTTTCACGTGGCTCCATTAAATGAGATGTGTACTATGCAAGATGGTGTACATATTCAAAGCTTTTGACAGTCATATCTATTGTGTTGAAGTGCAAGTGAAATCCATGATAATTTGCAACATTCAATCTCTTTGACTGATCGTGGTGTTCCGTTAGTCTAGCGTCAATACCTCCTGTCCATACATTTACTGAACACCATTTCTGTTTGTTTGCTTCTTCAGTCATGTTGCGGTTTCAGTGATGATGGAAATACTAAATACTTACATGAGGATGCCAAATTTCTATATCTGCTCTAGGCAATTTGTCCACAGTCAAGATGGTTAACGTGTGGTTTAGCAGGTTTGACTGGTGCCCATGATCTTCCAAGAGTCGTTAGGATTATTTATGTTCCAATTTTGAAACAAATTTTAGAAAACAGTTTCCGTCATGCTTTTTTAAGAGATGGGTTAACGTTTCCAGCTAGTCATTCTCATCCATGTAAGTTGTGTTGGAATGGAATATTATTCTAATGACATTTATGTCGGGTTCATAATTGTACTTAGAATCGTAAGAAATCATATGACAGTGACTGCGAGTGCAGTACTAACTTTCTGTTCTTTTACTTTTCTGTTGGGCTTTCATGCGTGTCACATCACAATGCGTGCGGGTGGACGCTGCGCCGTGCACGGCAGGTAAACGCGGGGGACCGAGGGACCGTCACAGACGACCGTGTTCTTTCGTAAGCTGGACAGTGAACCCACGGCAGAGCGAAAATGGGAGAACGAGCTTTGTGCGAGAGGCTGGAGAGTCGTTAGACAAGCACCAGGTCACCGGCCAGCAGAGCCTAGAACAGTAGGGAACGATGCAGTTGTGTGAGGGGTTTCACACAAACGGTGGTCTGGACGTTCAAAAGCGTAGACTGCAGCTGCAGAAAAAAATATTTTAAATGTTCACCAGAAAACACCACCCGCAGCGACTCTATGATGTGGCTGGTGGTCCGCCAAGTCGACCTCGAAAGAGTAGAACGTTGTTTTCCCATGGTGGCGAAATCACGCCAGCAGGAAAAGCTTGCTCTGTCATTGGTAAGTGGCATGTGATGTTAGTCTCGAGTTTCGAGTTTTGGACAGAGAAAGGCGCTAAAGAAGTTGATTGGTTGGGAGAGTATCTTTTATTGAGCCATTGGAGTGAGGATGAAAGACCTTACAAAATTATGACATTGGTCAACGTTGGTGGTAGGCTACGAAATTTTAAGCACATAAAAAATTGTCACCAGGTGTGGAGGAGTATGCTTTTTATCATATTTGGAACTTGGTTCAGTAGAAGGTTCTAACTGAGACAGTCAGAGAAATTACAGGATAAGAATTTGAATCTGGAGACTTTTGAACTCATACAACTACCTCGTATAACAGTATGTGGGGATGCGAAACGGCATGATCACATAGGCTCATTTGTAGGTAAGGCAGGTGGAAAACTTTGGTATATTAGCCGGGTACTGGGGAAAAAGCAGACACTCTACAGAGTGTTCCAAAAATGACCGGTATATTTGAAACGGCAATAAAAACTAAACGAGCAGCGATAGAAATACACCGTTTGTTGCAATATGCTTGGGACAACAGTACATTTTCAGGCAAACTTTCGAAATTACAGTAGTTACAATTTTCAACAACAGATGGCGCTGCGGTCTGGGAAACTCTATAGTACGATATTTTCCACATATCCACCATGCGTAGCAATAATATGGCGTAGTCTCTGAATGAAATTACCCGAAACCTTTGACAACGTGTCTGGCGGAATGGCTTCACATGCAGATGAGATGCACTGCTTCAGCTGTTCAATTGTTTCTGGATTCTGGTGGTACACCTGGTCTTTCAAGTGTCCCCACAGAAAGAAGTCACAGGGGTTCATGTCTGGCGAATAGGGAGGCCAATCCACGCCGCCTCCTGTATGTTTCGGATAGCCCAAAGCAATCACACTATCATCGAAATATTCATTCAGGAAATTAAAGACGTCGGCCGTGCGATGTGGCCGGGCACCATCTTGCATAAACCATGAGGTGTTCGCAGTGTCGTCTAAGGCAGTTTGTACCACCACAAATTCACGAAGAATGTCCAGATAGCGTGATGCAGTAATCGTTTCGGATCTGAAAAATGGGCCAATGATTCCTTTGGAAGAAATGGCGGCCCAGACCAGTACTTTTTGAAGATGCAGGGACGATGGGACTGCAACATGGGGCTTTTCGGTTCCCCATATGCGCCAGTTCTGTTTATTGACGAAACCGTCCAGGTAAAAATAAGCTTCGTCAGTAAACCAAATGCTGCGCACATGCATATCGCCGTAATCAATCCTGTGCACTATATCGTTAGCGAATGTCTCTCGTGCAGCAATGGTAGCGGCGCTGAGGGGTTGCCGCGATTGAATTTTGTATGGATAGAGGTGTAAACTCTGGCGCATGAGACGATACGTGGACGTTGGCGCCATTTGGACCGCAGCTGCAACACAGCGAACGGAAACCCGAGGCCGCTGTTGAATCACCAGCTGCACTAGCTGCGCGTTGCCCTCTGTGGTTGCCGTACGTGGTCTCCCTACCTTTCCAGCACGTTCATCCGTCACGCTCCCAGTCCGTTGAAATTTTTCAAACAGATCCTTTATTGTATCGCTTTTCGGTCCTTTGGTTACATTAAACCTCCGTTGCAAACTTCGTCTTGTTGCAACAACACTGTGTTCTAGGCGGTGGAATTCCAACACCAGAAAAATCCTCTGTTCTAAGAAGCAAACCATGTTGTCTACAGCACACTTGCACGCTGTGAACAGCACATGCTTACAGCAGAAAGACGACGTACAGAATGGCGCACCCACAGACTGCGTTGTCTTCTATATCTTTCACATCACTTGCAGCGCCATCTGTTGTTGAAAATTGTAACTACTGTAATTTCGAAAGTTTGTCCGCCTGAAAATGTACTGTTGTCCCAAGCATATTGCAACAAACGGTGTATTTATATCGCTGCTCGTTTAGTTTTTATTGCCGTTTCAAATATACCGGTCATTTTTGAAACACCCTGTACAAAGGAGACTGCTTATACATAACATGTGTATGGCATCTGAGAATACTGATGAAGTGAGCTTGATCCATACTAGATCTCGTAGGGAATACTGCTCATACACAAATAGGGACAGCACGAATGTTCACAGGTTTTAAAATTTTAAAGAAAATGGCGCTTCATCAACGGTGCATGTAGAAATTTGATATGATTGGAAAATAACAGCAACGCAGTTGCAGGATTAAAGCTTTTCAACCCTTTACCATGGTTTCAACAAATATAAACATGTGTTCATCAAAGGGAAAATGGACCCATTGAACAAGTTAGTACAAAGTAGTTCGAAATGTCAGACAGAGAACGAAACAAATTCGGTAAACAAAGATTAGAAAAGTTTTAGAACAGTATACTCACTCGTGGAACCACATATTGACGACAATGGATTTTGCAGCCAAAAGGCTCTTGTCTACTACAATGTGCGTGTCAGCCACAAATATCGATAGTTAAAAATGCATAACTGAAGGTGGTAGCCCACTACTGTAGGGCTCTGTCGTAAAACACTTTGAATGAAACACATGTGACATGGCATCCGGCAGACATTTAGAATGGAGCATACAAGGCTAGTGAGATGCGCCTACTAAGATGTGAAGACAAATGGTTCAAATGGCTCTGAGCACTATGGTACTTGACCGCTGAGGTCATCAGTCCCCTAGAACTTAGAACTACTTAAACCTAACTAACCTAAGGACATCACACACATCCATGCCCGAGGCAGGATACGAACCTGCGACTGGAGTGGTCGCGCGGTTCCAGACTGTAGCGCCTAGAACCACTCGGCCACACAGACCAGCATGTGTAGACACTAGCAATGATTAAGCTGTGGTAGGTGACACTTACTGGGCGAACGAGTACCTGCATAGTCACACTAACTCTCATACAAATGAACATAAAGTGGTCATTAATATTAATCTTCTACCAAAAAGAAAATGATGCTGTAATAACAAAATCTGGGGAAGACAACACTGTTGTTCTTGCTTACGTAAAAGGATTGTAACCTCTCCACAAAATAAAAAATAATATGAATAATGTTCACATTTAGTGTAACCTCTCAACAATGCGAGACAATGCTACTCGGTAGAAGAATTTCAGAATGTTTTTCTGTCAGCGTATTGGTCGAAGACGACACAGCGCGGAATCAAGGATCAGTTAATTAGCTTACCAAATTATTAGAACTCAAATTTTCCCGCTGTGACGCAATTTTTTGAACACATGGTCCAACAAAACCAGTACTTAAGTGAGCCATATAGTGAATCTGCACTTATCCAATTATGTATTTCTAAATTACCACGATCGTTAAGAGTATCACTTTTAACAGGTCAGCAAATAGAAAATATTTCGGCATTCTAAGATCTGTTACAGCTTTTCGAAGTTCAGCAATCAGACTATTCCTTCATTAACAAAAATTTTTCACATCATAACCAAGGCAAACAAGCATACGGAAATTACGATCAGCCACGCTAATTTAATAGCAAAGGTGGTAGACGGTCCAGGAATGACAACCACCAGAATTTTAATAACAGACAAAATTTTAATTATCAGTAGCATCAAAATTATCAGCAACAGGAAACACATTTAGGCAACAATAGAGGCTTTTCCCCACAGCAGCATCAAAACCAGCCGGTTAACATACCTAACCAACAATGTAGGCAGCAAGGTCAACCAAGCTTTAATGTTTCGCCGCCTACACGTATAGCGTCGGCTCCACCAAATAGTAACGCACAGCAACAGGGAAATCACTACGTACAGAAAACACACCATTTCAACTCATATTGCAATGCGTCGTATAGCAATGATTATTATGACAGACGTAAAAGTAATGAGCAAGGTTGTCAGCGTAACAGTCGGTCCTATCAGCAGCAGAATCATCCGCAACAACAGATTATCATGAATGAACCATACAGTTGATGTCATCCCGAACCTAATATGTCAGGACGAAATAGCAGAACAGTACAAATAGTTGAAATGCAACACCATCCTCCCGCAAATAACAGCACGTCAGAAAGAATTTGACTAGACACAGTACAGGTTGCATCTTCCAGCAACGCAAGCAATACTTTTGACACAGAGAATCTTCTTTACGAAAATATTATTACTTTTGACGACATCCGAGACACTCTTTTGCAGGAAAAACCAGTTATTCAAAAAACCATTTCCCACCCTGTCATTGAAGTAAAGAGTGGATCATCCACATTTTCAGCAGTAATCGATTCTGGATCACCTATGTCAGTCATAAATGAAGGAACCTTCAACGAATGCAACAAAGAGAATATTTATCCTACGTTACCATTAGGCAAAACTAAAGTAAAAGGAGCAGTATCTACTAAAGGAGTAGATGTAAAATTACAGACACACTTCTCATTTTGTATTGCAGGTCATACGTTCCACTCAAATTTTTGGATTGTTCCGTTATTGACAACGACATTATTTTAGGTACGAGTTTTTTGGTACAACACGACGCAGTTATTGACTTTCAAAATTCCTATTTAATCTTAAAGGATGAGAATGTACAACTGGCATTAGAATTTAGGCACGCTTTATCTGCAGAAGAACAAGCAATTAATCGAACAGAGGTCATTTCGACATCGCGTAACATAGACTGTCATTCCACATTGTTCACAGATACGTACGTACACAACTACAATTCACCAGACGAAGCCGACTATGACGTTATACAAATGATTTCTGATAAAGTAAAACAAAGCAGTGCAAATACAGACGACGAACGTACTCAACTACGCAATATTCTTTTACAGCAAGCTCCAGTTTTTGACAACGTCCCTGGTAGTATGTATGAATTTCAAGTTAAACAGCACGACACGTTTAAAGCCAAACATTATCCTATTCCGTATATCTACAGAGAACAAGTTAAGAAAGAATTACAAGCTACGCTAGACCAAGGAATTATTGAACCAGCAGTTAATCCGTACATAAACCCGCTCCACATTGTTAAGAAAAAGGATGGCTCACTTCGACTCGTACTTGATTCGCGTCACGTCAATGACATTATTATTAATGAAACAGATCGCCCACAGACACTAGAAGAACTTCTACAGAAATTACATGGTACTGTTGTTTATTCCACATTAGATCGGAAACCGGGATTTTGGCAAATTCAGCTCCATCCGAACGGCAGGAAGTACACAGCTTTTCTCTGTTTTGGTGAATGTTATCAATTTTGTAAATTACCGTTCGGTTTAACAATTTCTTCAGCTGCATTTATTCGCGGTTTGAATAGTATACTTCCGACAGAACTGAAAGACAGAATCACAACATATGTATACGACATCCTTATTGCAGAAGCTAACTGGTCTGAACATAATCTGATTCTGGAACAACCATTGCTAACTTTTCGTGCACAAGGACTGCAGTCAATCTTAACAAATCGCACTTTGGCAAAACTTCTATAAAATTTCTTGGACATGTAATTTCAGCAGAAGGCATTGCGCCTGACCCGGAAAAACTTGAAGCTTTACATGACATTACTGTTCCCACGACAAAGAAACAATTACACAGCTTTTTGGGATTAATTAACTTTTTCCGTAAATTTATTCACTACTCTGCTTTATACACCCCTAGATTATGCCAATTGACGGGTAAAAACGCTATTTGGTCCTGGGATAGCCAAGCACAGTCTGAATTTGCTAATTTGAAACATGCTTTGTTGAATGCACCACTTTTATCACACCCAGATCGTACTAGAAATTTTTCCATTGCCACCGACAGTTCTAACACCGCTTTAGGCCTACACATTTTTCAGGAAATTGAAGAAGACGGTACTACAGTAATTAAAAACATCACCTTTGCAAGCCGCATTCTGTCACCTGCTGAAAGCAATTATTCTGTTACAGAACTTGAAACATTATGTGTTGTATGGGCATTTACGAGATTTAGGCATTTTCTTTATGGAAGACATACGACCGTTTCACAGATCATAGAGCCATACAGTTTTTACTTTCGGCAAAATTTACACATGACAGATTAAGGAGATGGAAACTTTATTTACAGGAATTTAATTTTACAATTGTTCACATTCCCGGTACACAAAATATTGTAGCAGACGCACTATCCCGTTCTCTCAGCAACAATCAGCAAGACATCGCAACCAACTTCTGCCAAGCAAATTCTAGCGCCATATATATTCAGCAAGTTGCATTTCAAAATTTCATTTCGGCGTCATTACGAGACATAGCACAGGAGCAGAGCAAAGACAACGTATGGAAAGAAATTAAACATGTTTGGCAAGATAGGAATAATGTTACCATTAGAAACCATTACACTGTCTCGCGATCGGTCGCCTTCCATAAAACTGCAAGTAAATTCAAGTTTGTGTGTTGCGGGCCAAGTTGGTGGAAAAGCAAAACTAAATTGTTGTATCCAATCCAAAGGGTGAATCTGTGTTCTGTCATTTTTAAACACCTTAAATTTCCTAATGGATAGAAAGTGCTTTTAATCAAAATTATCGTCTCTGTATGTCTGAACAGGTTCAGGATTGAATGATAATCTGTTTGTCTGTGACTGTTCGGAATCTAAGTCACGTACTCTCGGCAAATTACCTACATTATACTGGCTGTGTGAGTGTGAGAAATGTTCGGAATGTGGCGTGTGCTGTGCCGTGTTAGAGGCTGAAACATTTTTATCTCTGTCCCTTCTTGCTGTGAAGATGACAATTTTCTACGAAATGTATTATTGGACGAAGCTATCTCACTAATTGTCTGCTGTAAGTTTTGGAGTTCGTGTGTTTGATTGAACGAAACTGGTGACGTATCGTCTGATTTAGTGTCGTTGTTATTTTCGATAACATCAATACGACTGGCCAATTCATCAAAATTTTCAGTCACTGCTTTAACCCGATCAACATTTTTAGTGTCACAAGCATTGATTTGTTTTTTGATTTTACGGGTGGTTTTGTTCAATTTCTTATCGTCTGCTTTAACAGCATCGGGATCCTGTATTAATTCCAACTGTTCAAGTCTGCTGGTCATTGTCTGAAAGTCTACTATGTGAGTGTCTGCTTTTGTTTTAAGAGTGGAGATTTCATCATGCAATTCAGTGTTCAACTGTTTGACAGTATTAATTTCGTCTGATACTGTAGCAATCTTGTTGTCTACGTATGTTTTTGCTTTCGTAAACAATTTACGCTTATCTTCCTGTCTCTGTGCAGTAATTGTTTCCATGACTTGTTTCTTTACTTTGTTCTGTTCCTGTACAAATTTACGGTCACGCGTTTCATTGTTTTGTAGGTGGTGATTAAAACGTTCGTCAATTTGGCTGTTTTCTTGTTCAGATTTCGTGTCTACTTTCGCATCCAGTGTGCGTGAAATTTCCGATGACGTTAATTTAAACTCGTCGCGTAACTGTGTTGCGTTTTCAGAACATTGTTTAGCGACTGCACTAATTTCATCTCTAAGTAATATGCTTGTGGCTGCATGTGTATTACTTAATTCTTGTGCCACAGATCTAATTTCTTCACTACTGTTCCTAGCACAAGCCTTAATTTCCTCACGTAATTGTTCTTTAGTATCATGACATTGCACGGCAACAGCTGTAATCTGTTCACTAAGTTGTTTGAAATTGTTGTCGTGTTTTTCATTCGACTGTTTGAGATTTTCATTAAGTTGTTTGTTCGATTCATTAAGGTTGTCGTGTTTTTCATTCAACTGTTTGAGATTTTCATTAAGTTGTTTGTAATTGTTGTCTTGTTTTTCATTCGACTGTTTGAGATTTTCATTAAGTTGTACCAATAATGCCATAACTCGATCCATGCCAAAATTAGCTGCCGTATTCTCTGTGCTGTGTGATGATGTATCTGTATGTGTCACGTTTTGTATAACCATTTGGTCTTCCTCTGATTCTTGAAAAGGTTTGCCAATCGGACGTGCACTATTGGTCACTACATCGGAATCAAATAAACTTGACGTGTTTTGTGAATATTGTTCACCTTCGTTAGAATCATTTATCTGTTCACTGTGTAAATTTTGCAAATCAGGTGTGTTAAACCGGGCAGTGTTCATTGTAACGGAACGTGCCGCGTCATCAATTGTCGTTAAATTAACAGAGGACACAATTGAATTTGTTTGCTCATCATTAGCATTAAAATCATTACTAGTGATCGGCACGCACTGATTATCTGTAATTAGAGGATTATCACTATTACACTGACTGCCGCTAGTATGATCGGTCAAATTATTCGAGTCAGCTTTTTCTCTCATTTCACATCGCGATGTGCTGTTAGCAGTTTTTCGCGGCATTATCATAAATCAAAGTTAAGCACAAAATGAAACAAAGACAAAGCAAAAATGGAACAAATACAATTACAACAAAGAGCAATAAATTGCCGATGATCTGTGAAGGAAAGGGTGACAAATTAGTAAATGCGTTGCACCAGATGCAATCTACGTTTAATATTAAGTAAATAAGAGCAGATATATAACTGACTAGCTCTCAGAAATTCGAAAAGAAAATACGATCCTGCTCGGTTGTCGACAAGTGTAACCTCTCCACAAGATAAAAAATAATATGAATAATATTCACATTTAGTGTAACCTCTCAACAGTAAAATATATAATTATGTCGTTCACATTCAGTATAACCTACCAACAGGAAAATTGCGTAACCTATCAATAATAAAATGTGGCTAATCTCTCAATAATAAAAAATGTGACTCACTTATAACCTTTCAATAATTGACTGCCAATTTAATCTGGTAAATTTTGGACGTCAGCAGTGCTGCGTCATGGCCCTGAAAGATCATTCTGAATACATAGAAAATTCTTACCTCAATAAGGTCGCCGGATAACACGTATATATCTGCTCCTATAAGAAATTTTCTGGCACAGCCGAGTGCAATGCTGGCCGATAGATTTGTCATGTATAAAAAGAACAACTGATTTTTCTTTGCAATAATCGGAATCACCATGGATTGGAGAAATTAGTGAATTATTTAAATTGAGATGAATGTCAAAAGTTACTTTTCATGAGAAAGATTAATATTAACAGATTTTTTTAAACATTTACATGGGGCTTGATATAACAATACTACATTTGCGCGAGGCTGCTTTTACCTTACATTATATCGCTCAGGCTCCGCCATCGCTCCCCACGACCGGCCCAGCCAACTCTATACACACGACTACTCGCTAGCAACTATTTACTGCTACTGCTACACAGTTCCTACTGCAGTCAACACTGCTCTTAGGTCTCAGATTCTCTTATATCTTACATATCGCAGGCAGCGCGTGAGCAATCCAACGAAATTACATCTGCTCGAATGCGGTAACAACAAATTCCTTAATCATGGACCTCTTACAAGATATATCGATAAATGCTTAAATATCTTGAGGAAAATGACATCGTCGAGGTGACCACCTATTAACAAAAAGAAACCCGCCAGTGTTCAGCAAATACTAAACACCTGTTCATAAAATTTAAAAAAAGGATTATTAATGGGAACCTTAAGTCTCCAGACGTATGTTCAAGCTACAGAAGCAAGATCATCCGATCCATCCGTTAATTAACGATGAGGGGAGTGCACAACATATGTCATCTAGGTGTCTTGGTTATAAAATCAAAGCCTCTTACATTTTCGGTTAAAAATAGTGCCCACTTAATCAACAAAATAAAAATATAAAAAACACATCTAGGTCTAGACTGAAGTCGTTCGACATAGTGAACCTCTATCGAACGTACCCTAAGATTTGATTCTCAGCATCAATGAGAAGAACTTATTACAGTACAAAAACTAACTGATATACAAATTGCTGAACGAATTAGTTTATTACAGATGGTGCATAAATACAATTATTTCACATTTAATGATTAATTTTACGTTCAGTCATATGGTCTGCCGATGGGTAGCCCTCTTGCTAGAATCGTAGTTGTCACTTCCGTAAACTCTATAGGAAATGGTTTCTTTAAATGCACCTCTAAACTGAGATGCCAAATACGTTTTCAGACTCGTTAAGTACATGACATAGTTATTGCTTTTGATAGCATTAAGCAAGAATTAAAAGTATTTTCAGTACATTCAACAGCTTCCACCAAAGAAAAAGAAATCACTTCACAAAAGAAATTCAGAATGAAAATGTCGAGTTTACCTTTCTTGACCTCAAAGTATCTGTAGTAAATAACTGCATTGCCCTTAACAAGTTTGTCTGCGTGGCCGTTCTCCACAGCAAACACAGAAATATTACATTTGTAAATAAAAAGCACGTTTTCTTGCTGCACAGTATTCTATTCCTCCCATACGCATTTCGCCTTCTTTTTTATTTTAAGGCATTTACAGTGGGATCTACAATGATACAGTATTGTTTTGATATGGTTATTTGCAGATTATAAAAACAATCCAGTCTCGTTTTTAATGTAAATAGATTACCTAAATTTTTTTTGCGTTTTTCGTTGGCGTTTCTTCTCATCGGACCACATGCTGGAGGTCGCTCTGTAACTTCATTTACGAAACAAAACGTTCGAAACGTGAAAACGTGCTTATGTTTCGTATATGAAGTTATAGTGCGACCTCCAGCATGTAACCAGATGAAAGGGATCGAAAATGACAACCAAAACTGCGAAGAACTGTAACTAATTACTTTCTTACATAAAAAACGAGACGTTTACTGTTTTATAATTTAAAAATAACACATATCGAAACAAAACTATATCATTCTAGATCCCACTGAATATGGCTTAAAATAAATAAAAATGTGAAACGCTTCTGGGAGAAATAAAATATAATGCAGCAAGAAAAGGCAGTTTTTGTTAACAAAACAATTAGTTTTAATGTCTTCCGTAAGCCAGCCTATTCCTCTCATCCACATGCACACAAATAAACATTCCGCTATTAATCGTGATATAACAACTCCCCTTTCTCCTACTAACCTACAGAATGCAATCAGCGTGTATAAAACCTATTGCAGTTAACAGTAAATACGAGTACGATTTAGTAGACTGTATCCTCAGTAACAAAACCACTAACAATTTCAACTTTAACAGATCCGAATACAACATAGAGGAAAACAGTAAGTTTATTTCCAGTCCCTTTTTTAGACAAATGTCCTACAAGTTAAAACGCCTTTTGATTTATAAATATAGCTGTAATGTACGTTTCTCTACTAATAATAGCTGAAACAAAATGCTGTGCATACTATCAAAAATGTTGAGAATCCCTTCTCAGATTCAGGCATCTACAAAATAATTTTCAGGAACTGTCCTAGTTGCTATATAGGACAATCATAACGAGATAAAAAGAATATCTGTTTGGAAGGAAAGGTGGTGACGTACAAAATTCCACCATCGCGGAACATTAACTTATTGCTGATCCTTCTTCAAGGGTTTTAGACGGCACTTCTACGCAATGAGGTAAAAGGGAAGAGAGAAGTTTTATAACAACAACCCGAAATTTTCAAACACCAAGTGGAGAACAATGGAAATAATATTTAAACACTCACCACCAACTTTCTCGTAGACATTTTCTTGAAGGCTCTCGCCTCGTTCTTGTGCCAGCACAGCCGAGTTTCTAGAATTCCGCTTTATGTTTATTTTTCTCAGAATTCTGTTTCCAGTTATGAACCCTACTTTTAGTTTGTTACTTCACATAGCATACTTTGTAATTCATAACTACGTTCTCGGTTTTATTTTTTCATATTGAATGTACCGCCTTGATTCACCGCCATTCTCCCCCCACCTCCTTTCTTATCATATTTTCATCTGCATACATCTTTTCCAAGTGTCCAGTTCTTTCAAGTTATGTACGACTGCTCGATGCAGCTATAAGCATTTATGTTCTCATTCTTTATCCTAACAGTTTTACGATAAATTTTGCTTTGCTTTCATCAAGACGCTACTATCACTGTTACATTACTTCATAGGAATAATTACTTCCCTCCCTGCCCTGCAACATATTTGCTTGTAATTTAATCTGTTCGTTGATTTCTGCTTAATACGTCTCCATACATTTATACCTTTTTACACTATGTTAACATGTTTTACTACGGAATTTTGATTTAGATCGTAATGCTACTTGTTACATTCCCGCTTTTATTTATTATTTCTTCTCGAGCACTTTTATGCCCAAATACGCGAAAAATTTTCGCTGTTCACCTGAGGCTTCTTGCTCTTTACATGCCGTACGACCTTAATTCTTCGACTGGGTGGCTGTTATTTGCCAGTGCTGACATAGTCATAATACTGGACTCATAGGAGAGTGTCATGGAAATGTTGAAAACCCGAACTGGTAGACGCTTTAAGATAGACGCAAACTACTCCCAAAAAGCCCGCTTAGACAACTTCAAGATCCGATACTACGTGAAGAATCTAGTTTTTCTTCAGCCCACATTGAGTCGCTCTCGTAGGGACTGTGAATACAAAACTGTACTAATCGCAGCAAGCACAGATTCAGTTAAGCAGTCTTTCTTGGGTTCAAATGGCTCTGAGCACTATGGGACTCAACTGCTGAGGTCATTAGTCCCCTAGAACTTAGAACTAGTTAAACCTAACTAACCTAAGGACATCACAAACATCCATCCCCGAGGCAGGACTCGAACCTGCGACCGTAGCGGTCTTGCGGTTCCAGACTGCAGCGCCTTTAACCGCACGGCCACTTCGGCCGGCGCAGTCTTTCTTCCCACACTCCATACACGATTGAAATATGGAAGAAACTGTAACGTATGGTACCATGCCAAGTACTTTCTACCACGAACATTTTAGTAGCTGCCAGATATAACGTTCTACAGTTTGCAGTAAACCGGTTACTTTTGGCTGTATGTTTACTTTTACGAAGTACTGCCTTGACTTCAGTTTTTACTGGACGTAATCAACATAACAAAGGCACTGGTGTCGAATAAAACTACATCCATTTTTCTGAGTAGTGTAATACAAGCAATTACACGAATTTACAAGAAGAACTTAAAAGAAGTTGGTTGTTATCAATTTCAGTGTCCAAAGTAAAATCACTGCCTCACTGACGCGGCCCTTCCATTGTCTGTTTCGACCGACAGAGACATTTACTTCTGACGTAAATCTCTCGTTTTTGTGGACTTGTTGTGCGTACGTAAGAAGTGCGTGCATCGGTTGGCGTCAAGGTTGTTTCTGGTGGTGTGACTCAATTCTTACATTCATTTCCACGGTGGTCTCCCACTCAGATTAGGTCAGCATACATTTGATTAACATCAGAGCATTCACTCCCTCTTATTCTTCAGCAGTCTCTCGCTTTAAATTCTACTTGATATTAGCCGGCCGGTGTGGCCGTGCGGTTAAAGGCGCTTCAGTCTGGAACCGCGTGACCGCTACGGTCGCAGGTTCGAATCCTGCCTCGGGCATGGATGTGTGTGATGTCCTTAGGTTAGTTAGGTTTAATTAGTTCTAAGTTCTAGGCGACTGATGACCTCAGAAGTTAAGTCGCATAGTGCTCAGAGCCATTTTACTTGATGTTAAGCATCGTGACTATCTCAAGGGAAATTTTGACGTGCGAGCTGGCAATTTGTCAGCAAAGACTCGTTTACTCCTTCGTAAAGATACGAATTCCACATAAAACATTTAGTTGTTTTATGGTTTTATAGCCCTATGTGGCATCAAGTCACTCCAAACAATTTTCTTTTTTGAATCATCACTCTTGTAACTGGTTTGCCGCAACTTCCCATGAATTCCTGTTTTGTGCCAGTCTTTTTATCTCAGAGCAGCTCTTGTTGGATGTGCCATCTATGTCTTCGTGTATCATTTTTATCTTTTGCAGCTGTCTCTGGTATAAGGAAGTTATTCCTTGATGTCTTAACACGTCCTACCTTTCGGTCTCTTCTTTCTGTCAGTGTTCTGCACAGAGGACCACTTCATTCGTTATCTTACGATTTCATCTAGTTTTCCACATACTTTCCACTTCGCTAAAGAATTTACACAGTAATTCCAAATATTATCTGTATGGATTAAGACTTGAGGAGATTCACTAAATACTTGTGGTTATAGCACACATTAATAAAATTTTTGCATCACCTCGGTTCCGAGAGTGCCGAAATCTGTACAGAAAATTGGAACAGAGATGAACATAACATCATTTCCGCCCTTTTTATTGTTCATGAAAACCACACATTACATGTTGTACCACAACACAGCGAAAACATCAGAGCTGGTGCTCCAGTTTTCTGTACACGCCGGTACCTCTAATGTCTTGTAGCACGTCCTCTTGCATTTATGCATGCCTGTATTCGTCGTGGCATACTATCCACAAGTTCATCAAGGCACTGTTGGCCCAGACTGTCCCACTCCTCAACGGCGATTCGACCTAGATCCCTCAGAGTGGTTGGTGGGACACGTCGTCCATAAAAAGCCCTTTTCAATCTATCGATGGCATGTTCAATAAGATTCATGTCTGGAGAACATGCTGGCCACTTTATTCGAGCGATGTCGCTATCCTGAAGGAAGTCATTCACTAGATGTGCACGATGGAAGGGCAAATTGTCGTCCATGAAGACGAATGCCTTGCGAACATGCTGCCGGTATGGTTGCACTATCGGTTGGAGGATGGCATTCACGTATCGCACAGTCGTTACGGCGCCTTCCTTGATCACCACCGGTGTGCGTTGGTCCCACATAGTGCCACCACAAAACATCATGGAACCTCCACCTTGCTGCACTCGCTGGACAGTGTGTCTAAGACGTTCAGCCTGGCCGGGGTGCCTCCAAACAAGTCTCCGACGATTGTCTGGTTGAAGGTATGTGCGACACTCGTCGGTAAAGAGTACGTAATGCCAGTCCTGAACGGTCCATTCGGCATGTTGCTGGGCCCATCTGTACTATGCTGCATGGTGTCGTGGTAGCAAAGGTGGACCTCGCCATGGACGTCGGGTGTGAAGCTGCCCATCATGAAGCCTTCTGCGCACAGCTTGAGTCATAACACGACGTCCTGTGGTTGCACGAAAGGCATTAGTCAACATGTTGGCTGAACCGTGATTTATTTTCAAACAATATTCTTAAGAATTTATTTTATTTATTAGCGATTCATCAAGGACATTAACATATTTAATCACATTATGTAAGCATGGAAGTAGTTACCAAGGAGTAACTGATGAAATCATAACCAAAGTCCTTCTAACAAATGGGAATTTTATTCACTTTAATAGTGCCTAAAGGCGTTTTTTAAAAGAAAAAGATTTAAAATTATAATCAGAAAGCACCCTCTAAATATCAAAGTTACAATTTATCAGAGGCAGAAAGAACAAGTTTTGACTGTATAAGCTTTCGGGCAGAGAACCTTGCCGCTCCCTTTTGACACGACCGTGGTTACGACCGCTCACAACAGCCTCTGAAAGACTACACTGGTGCAAATCTTCAACACACCAGATAACTTTAAACTAGGAGTTTTAACAATTTACACAAGCACATAAACTATGCAGCCCTCCCCCCCCCCTTCCACCGCCACTAGGAGGGATGGAAATGGTACAGAACACTAACAATTAAAATATCAACCTTGCCAACGAAGGTGCAACTTGATTTTTAACTTCTAAGAAAAGTCTTACAGTGAAAGGGTGGCAACTTTATATACTAAAATGATCATTTAAATAAAAACCCATGAAATGAAATCTTATATAAAATTCTACAATTGTGGTCATACAGATGCTCTACAGTACACAGATACCGCCTCTCAAGATCATAGGCAAAATATCAAAGATTCCAAAGATCAAAACATATTTCAGGTATTAGGTCGTTACACTCCAAGCAATAAATTCGTTAACACACCAAATTCGACAAAAATGCAGAGGCAGCTACTAATGTACGGTAGATTGATAGGGAGATTACGAAACAACCCGAACAGCAGGTTGTTCTAACCCGGCCCTACTCCACAAGGGAAAAACGGACCACCCAATTTATAAACAACCACCTTCCCGCGGGTGAGGAAACGGAGAAGAATGGTGGGACGACCCCAAAGCAAAACTGCTGGTAACCTCACCAAGAAAACAAGTAGAATTTAACAAGAGTAGATGAAACAACATATCACCAATCACTTAACCAAATGCAATTTCTCGAGAAGACCTGGCGCAGCACCCCCAAATCGCTCTCCCGAACCGTCCGCTGCCAGCCGCTTCAACGGACGCAGGAAGGCGCGCCGATCTCCCGTCTCACGGCGTCGCAGCTCGCACCGGCCACAGCGGTGTCGTGGGCTCGCACCGGTCAGACTGATGTCGTGGGTTGACTCCTGTTGCTCTCGTGTCGACCGCGAAGTCACTACCCCTCGCTATACTCCGCGCCCCACTGGACTCACGTGTCAACCTCACGTGTGCCGACGCTCAAGACGGACAAGTCATCTTGTGTCTCATTGCGCGACCGACCAACCGATTGATCCAACCGCCAATGACAATTGCCTGAGCAAACTCGAGCAGACTGGCGGCCTAACGCGCAGACTCAGATGCAGGAACTAAGCCCCGACCGGGCGACCACTCGGTGAGTTCTGTTACTGGCGGAGTGGAAAGACTCTCATTTTGCCGGCTTTAAAGGTTGATCCGAACGACAGACATACTAGCACTCCGAACGACAGAGAGACACTAACTGCCTAACAAATGCGGACGACAGACAGACTAGCAAGCTGGGGACGAGAGATTGACCCAGACTGACCCCACTGGCGAGCTCATAGCGCCCCTTAAATGCACGTGAACAGGCAAACTTTCCCCTTTCCCACCAGAGAGAGATATACGAAAGCTGTGATTGCCACAGCGGCACCACCGCCAGAAACGGAGGGCAACTGCTTCACACTACGCGCTGCGGTGCGCTCTTCAAAACAGCAATTTTTACCACGGCTCAGTGGCGTTGCTGTCAGGGTTCCTCCGAACGATAATCCGTAGGTAGCGGTCGTACACTGCAGTAGTAGCCCTAGGGCGACCTGAGCGAGGCATGTCATCGACAGTTCCCGTCTCTGTGTATCTCCTCCATGTCCGAACATCATCGCTTTGGTTCACTCCAAGACACCTGGACACTTCCCTTGTTGAGAGCCCTCCCTGCCACAAAGTAACAATGCGAACGGGATCGAACTGTAGTATTGACCGTTTAGGCAGAGATAACACGAGCCGTGTACCTCCTTCCTGGTGGAATGACTGGAGCCGGCGGAGTGGCCGATGTGGTTCTAGGCGCTTCAGTCGAGAACCGCGCGACCGCTACGGTCGCAGGTTCGAATCCTGCCCCGGGCATGGATGTGTGCGATGTCCTTAGGTCAGTTATGTTTGAGAAGCTCTAAGTTCTAGAGGACTGATGACCTCACATGTTAAGTCCCATAGTGCTCAGAGCCGTTTGAACCATTTTTGAATGACTGGAACGCATCGGCTGTCGGACCCCCTCCGTCTAATAGGCGCTGCTCATGCATTTTTGTTTACGTCTTTGGGCGGGTTCAGTGACGTCTCTGAACAATCAAAGGGACTGTGCCTGTGGTACAATACCCACAGTCAACGTCTGTCTTCAGGAGTTCTGGGAAATGGAGTGACGCAAAACTTTTTTTGATGTGTGTATATTGACTTAGAAGTTTGTATTGTAAGTTTATAACTTAAAGTACTTTCCCTTAACTACACATCAATTATCAGTGTAAGGATTTTCTTGAGATTGTGAATAATCTGTATAGCGTTCAAATAACTTACGGGAATACAGTCGGCTGATGTCATCGACAACCGCCGATATCTCGACAGCAGCAAACCCTGCCATTTTGAAAGCAAATTTGCAGCAAGTAAGCGCTGTGTAAGCAAAATAAAAACCTAGTAGTCAGATAAACACACACACACACACACACACACACACACACACACACACACACACACACATGCACACACTATCTCTATCACAAACGAAATATGAACGACGTCAGTAGAAGTTGTCGCTGGTGAAATTAATTACCATCAGGTAGGGTAGCACAAACTCTGCCCCTCTGTTTTCTGACAATAGAGAGAACAGGATACTTTGCAGAATTTAAACAAATCTACCATCTCTATTTGTAAGGTTACTTGTTAATTAAATTTCAACAGCTTCCTGAATAACACTTTCCCAATAGCCGGAACTGCATGCCACAATATCCGCGTTGTTATATTTTATAGGATTACCGGTGCCAGGACAACGTTCTGCAGTGGTGGATTTGCTCGGCTTATGCATAGTACACCCGTTCTCGCCAGTTCTGACACTCTGATCAATATATGACTTGCCAGACCTGCAGGGAATGCGGTAGATACCTGCCTCGGACCCTGAGAGTTTGTCAACTGAGTTAGCCCGTCTCCAAATCACTTTTCCTCAGAACGGTTATAGTGAAGGCGTATCAGAGGAGCGTTGCATTATAGATCATCTGTGCACCGGGTGAGTGGTGATAACAACGAGGTACACAGGGAGCATTTCAAACAGGGTTGGTCGTATTTTGCGGAAATATGATGTGAAGTGTGTTTTCGACCACCATCTAAGATCAGGGTCCTTTTAAGTTCGGGTGTAAAGGACGATCTTGGTTTGCGTAAGTCGGGTGCGTGCCGTAATCCTCGTAGTTGTGGCGTGTCATATTTTGGTCTTACTGTCAAGGCTGTGGAAGGCCGGTGTACTGAGTATTAGCGGCACACGTGCTTACAACAGCCGAGCAAATCCGACCCTGCAGAACATTGTCTTGGCACAAGTCATCCTATGGAATATGACAACACGCAGATCCAGGCATGCACTTTCGGTACTGGAAAAGCATTATTCACGGGACTGTTGAAATTAAATTAGGAAGTAAACTTGTAAATATAGATGAAGGTTTTTGTTTAAATTCTGCATTGAATCTTACTCTCTCCCTTGTCAAAAAACAGACTGACAGAGACTGTGATTCTCATGCGTTGATTATTAGTTTCAATACCAATAATTTCCGACGTCGGTCATCTTTGATTGCGGCGTGACGCTAGTGTTTACAGTGTGTGTGTGTGCGTGTGTGTGTATGTGTGTGTGTGTGTGTGTGTGTGTGTGTGTGTTATCTTTCCGTAGTTTCTCTGAGAACCCAGGTTTTAAATTCTCTTGCACAATACTTACTGGCTGCAGTTTTGCTTTAAAAATTGGCAGGGTGTGTTCCTTTCAAAATATCGACGGTTGTCGACGACGTCACCCGACTACGTTCCTTTAAGTTATCTGAACATTGTAAACGCCGGGAGAGACTCAGGTGTCACAATGTCGATAACGATTGGGATATGGAAGAATAGAAGGATTCTTAGTTTCATGACCAGACTGAAAACGGCTGTCTAAAGCTGACTGAGACTGTGTTGAGTAGGAGAGCCAATAAATTCTATAAGATTTTTTATGGTGTCGTTTATGGGTGGAAAAATGAGAATCCTTAATTTTGGATAAGTCTGTAATCAATTTAACTAATTATTTTCATTTTTATTATGGTAATTATGGATCATTTGAATGTCTAGAGAATCAAGACCACAATTTTAGCAATATGACACAGATGGCAAACAATAAGATAAAAACCTGTGAGTTCAATTTTTAGGCGAACGTGCCTAACCGAAAGAATGCGAAGTGTATGCAAAGTATCAGTTGCTCTATGGTCCACTTCCAAAGTCGTTAAGTAGCTTCAGTCATGCTGAGAAATAAAAATGCTTCAACTGTTAAATCTTTTTATTTTCCGGCACTACCGGTTACTGGTTTAATAACACTTTACAGTTGGATCTTCAGGTGCAAAGTGGAACCAAGTCTTAATACCGGGTGATTATAATTAAAAATTCCCTATTTAACGTGTTATAACACGAAAACTAATTACCGTACGAGTTCCCGACTTGGAAACATTAATGTCCAGTGTATGTGGTGCATGATTTCCACGTGTCATAGCGCCACCGTCCAGTTCCAACTATGGCCACCAGGTGCCGTGATCAGACATCGTGGTTCATAGTCTCACACACCTTACCAGTCACAGAACACTTGTTGGTTGACGTGTCAACATGAGCTTGGACAAAAGGAGCAGGGCATTATTGGTGAAGTTCTATTACCAAAACAACAGTAATGCTGCAGCTGCACATCGTGAATAACTCAAGGGTCCTCTTTGACCATCTGCTGTGTGGAGCATGATGAAAGAGTTCAAATCAACTGGAGAACCGGACGTGGCTCCGACAGGAGGCCGACAACCGATTGAACCACAGGTGGTTGATGGACTCTCTGTTGGTATGTACGGCAGACAACGCAGTTCCCAGTCGTCAGGCAGTGCGCATGCTACGACACGACAGTTGAACATCGCGTGATCCACTGTACGGAAGATGCTTCGAACCACTCCCAAGTGGTATCCGTACAAGATCCATATCGTACAGCAACATTCACCACAGAACGCACAATGACGTATCGACTTCGCTCTCCACTTTCTGTCAAGGATTGAAGTTGACGAGGGCTGGCCCTGGACCATCCTATGGATATATGAAGCTCATTTTTCTCTGACACACAGAATTGCCTAGTGGTGGGATCTTCACTGTGCATGAAGTTTCTCTGTATGGTGAATGTATCACCGTATGGTGTGGCTACTTTCATCACTGGCTCATTCTTTTTTGAACACTTTGGAGCTCAAAAACTAAAGTCGTACAGTGTGACTGGCCAGCGTTACTGCGATATGCTTCGGCACCATGTCATACCCGCTCTACAAAAGAGAGACGCATTCATCTCAACAGTTTTCATACTAGACGAGGCCCCACCGTACATCGCTCGTGAAGTTCACCAGCTTCTCTGAAACATATTTGGAAACAATCGAATTATCAGCCTATCGTTTCCAAATGCTTGGCCAGCACGATTGCCTGATCTCACTCCCTGTGATTTCTGGTTGTGAGGTTGCCTGAAGAGCAGGATTTACCCGGTGAACATTCACACACATGCTGATATGAAGCGCAGCATATCAAAAGAGGTAGCCAGAATACCTACGTACATACTTCGTTCTGCTGTGCAGAATGTAATCCTGCGCTTCCAGACTCTTCTGGAGACTGATGGGTGCCATACTATGGCCCTTTTGTAGCAATAATGCTATTACTTATCTAATGGTATGATGCACCATAGCAGCAAAAAAAAAAATGTTTCAGTTGAATTGATTCTGCATTATTTCTCTTCCCCATGTTCTTTACATTAACGCTACCGCGTTTCCGTCCTCGTACGGTAATTAGTTTCTGTATAATAATGTGTTAAATATGGGAAGATTTATTATAACCACCCGTTATATACATTGTGTGTGTAAGTTTGTGTGTATGTGCGTCTATGTGCATAATTGTATCATGACGACACCAACTTGGAAGGCTAGAGAAAAAGCAGTGGTGGTTAACATGAAGCATTACTATTTCATTAAATACAAGAAATCTAGGATAGTGTATCGAGGTAATGGGCTTCAGTTTACTTAAATAGGTGGAGGAGACGGCTCGAGACCTGTAGTAGAGGTAGAATTAGTGTCAGCCTACTATCAGTTGAACGACCCGTGGGAATGGTATGTGAGATGTGAGAGTGGGACGTCGTGTTGTAATTATTTCAGTGAGCGACATAATTCTTGGTTCCATAATGTATCAGACTTAAAGAAATATTGAATACGTTAACAACTGACATGTTGTTGTTGTTGTGGTCTTCAGTCATGAGACTGGTTTGATGCAGCTCTCCATGCTACTCTATCCTGTGCAGGCTTCTTCGTCTCCCAGTACTTACTACAACCTACATCCTTCTAAATCTGCTTAGTATATTCATCTCTTGGTCTCCCTCTACGATTTTTACCCTCTACGCTGTCCTCCAATGCTAACTTTGTGATCCCTTGATGCCTCAGAACATGTCCTACAACCGGTCGCTTCTTCTTGTCAAGTTGTGCCACAAACTCCTCTTCTCCCCAATTCTATTCAATACCTCCTCATCAGTTATGTGCTCTACCCATCTAATCATCAGCTTTCTTCTGTGGCACCACATTTCGAAAGCTTCTATTCTCTTCTTGTCCAAACTATTTATCGTCCATGTTTCACTTCCATACATGGCTACACTCCACACAAATACTTTCAGAAACGACTTCCTGACACTTAAATCTATACTCGATGTTAACAAATTTTTCTTCTTCAGAAACGCATTCCTTGCCATTGCCAGTCTACATTTTATATCCTCTCTACTTCGACCATCATCACTTATTTTGCTCCCCAAATAGCAAAACTCCTTTACTACTTTAAGTGTCTCATTTCCTAATCTAATTCCCTCAGCATCACCCGACTTAATTCGACTACATTCCATTATCCTAGTTTTGCTTTTGTTGATGTTCATCTTATATCCTCCTTTCAAGACACTGTCCATTCCGTTTAACTGCTCTTCCAAGTCCTTTACTGTCTCTGACAGAATTACAATGTCATCGGCGAACCTCAAAGTTTTTATTTCTTCTCCATGGATTTTAATACCTACTCCGAATTTTTCTTTTGTTTCCTTCACTGCTTGCTCAATATACAGATTGAATAACATCGGGGAGAGGCTACAACCCTGTCTCACTCCCTTCCCAACCGCTGGTTCCCTTTCATGTCCCTCGACTCTTATAACTGTCATCTGGTTTCTGTACAAGTTGTAAATAGCCTTTCGCTCCCTGCATTTTACCCCTGTCACCTTTTGAATTAGAAAGAGAGTATTCCAGTCAAACAACTGACATAACAAATTACGTTGCAAGTCTCGTCCACCTAGGAATAAACTCAAACATGACGAAAACAATAAATTAGTTTAGGGGAAGAGGTAAACAAGCAGTCAGCTTAGGGAGAAAAGGTACGATGCGAATAGGTAATTCACAACTCTTGGGATGGGACACTTGATTTTAATCAAGACAGAAGAAAAATCTTTTGAGACAAATGCACAATTTTCGAAGCTTTGGTATGCATGGGATCCCCAGCTGTTTGTAGTTCCCTTCATGTCGTCTTTCAAACTGCAGTCTCTTCATTCGCCTATGTTCTGTTACCCTTTCCTTTGAAAAATCCTCTTCGTATAGTTTCTATTGTCAGAATGGACATACAGGATGATCAGCTTGGAGTACTGACATGATAATGGAGTGTATGGAGATCTCTCGAGACGAGTTGACATCTCTCTAGATATAATAAGTGGACCTTTTCAAAATGTGACGGGATGTCCACTAAGAGTAAGAGAAACCTAATAACCGAAAATTTTGAAAAAAAGTGAATGCAGGACAATAAAGATGGGATAAAGAAAGAAAAAGACATGGGACAGTGGTTTGGGAGGAAGCCTCCGAAACGTCAACCTTTCTAAAGAGCTAGAGAAATGGTATGGAAGGACTATATAGACAAACGATGAGAAACTGAAAAATGACTTTCAGGAGGTCAACAGAAAATGAACAGAAACAAAGATCGTTAGCAAAATCTTAAACGTGGCTGTGAAACAGCAACTGTGTGACTCTGAAGAGGTTGAAAAATAAGCCAACCAGTTGCGAACAAAGCTTCATTAGCCATTGACATAGGTTTCGATACTTGTAAAAATATCTTCTTCAGAAGTAGTGGGCCTTGTTACATTACATGATGGTATAATCACACGCAACTTGCGCAAATAATTAATCCTGTGAGACCTATTACAATTATAATGCTGACAAGAGGCTCTCACTGTGCGCATTTACTAGTTAGCAATCATGTACGATATATGCAATCTGGCTGCTGTCTAGACACATAGCTTGGGATAATTTTTGTTTTGTTAATTTTATATATGAAAAGAGCTGCTCGGCTTCATCTAATCTAATGTACCATTATGTGATGTAGCAAGGCCCAGTACTTCTGAAGAAGATATTTTTACAAATAGCGAAACCTAGGTCTAGGGCTAATAAACCTTTGTATGCAACTGGTTGGCTGACTTTTCAACCTCTTCGAAGATCGATAGCTTTGTAGAATAAAGTATGGAACATCTCGAATCACAGGCGTTGGACTTGGCAACTGGTAAACCCAAGGTGCAGTACAGATACTACGATGATACCTTCGTTGTGTGGAGCCATGGTGAGGAAGAGCTTGGTGACTTCCTAAAACACCTGAATAATCTCCATGCTGACACAAAATTTACCATAGCGGCAGAAAAGGGCCAACAGTTTCCCTTCCTAGATGTGCTGGTCACGAGGGACGTTGAAAACCTGAGACTAACGTATGTCGAGAACAGACGCACATATACCGATAGTTGCACAAACTGTCAAATCACCACCCGAGCCAGAAAAGAGGCGTGATTAATACACTCGTAATACCCAGTTGTAGGTGGAGTTGAGAGGCAGTTTTAAAATATCCGCGTTTTACATTCTTGCTAAATGTATGTGAAAATGGTACATTAAATTAGATAAAACACTAAAGATGAAAATACAGAAAGACACATTAGGCTACCTTTCGAAATCTTTGCGAACCACTCAACTGCTAAGTTTGCTTAAGAAAACGAACAGTTCAGAAACAACCAATAGATCTTGGATAGTGGAAACGACGCCACGGACGCATCAGAAGATGCTACACTCCATTAGTAGTGCAGCGCTTGACACAGTCACGTCGATTAAACATTTGGGCGTAACATTACAGAGCGATATGAAGTGGGACAAGCATGTAATGGCAGTTGTGGGGAAGGCGGATAGTCGTCTTCGGTTCATTGGTAGAATTTTGGGAAGATGTGGTTCATCTGTAAAGGAGACCGCTTATGAAACACTAATACGACCTGTTCTTGAGTACTGCTCGAGAGTTTGGGATCCCTATCAGGTAGGATTGAGGGAGGACATAGAGGCAATTCAGAGGCGGGCTGCTAGATTTGTTACTGGTAGGTTTGATCATCATGCGAGTGTTACGGAAATCCTTCAGGAACTCGGGTGCGAGTCTCTAGAAGAAAGGAGGCGTTCTCTTCGTGAATCTCTACTGAGGAAATTTAGAGATTCAGCGTTTGAGGCTGACTGCAGTACAATTTTACTGCCGACAACTTACATTTCGCGGAAAGACCACAAAGATAAGATAAGAGAGATTAGGGCTCGTACAGAGGCATATAGGCAGTCATTTTTCCCTCGTTCTGTTTGGGAGTGGAACAGGGAGAGAGAATGCTAGTTGTGGTACAAGGTACCCTCCGCCACGCACCGTATGGTGATTGCGGAGTATGTATGTAGATGTAGATGTAGATGTAGACGGTTTGTGAGTGAGGCACAGTAACGGTGGAGCCTTTGTATGCGGAGACACAAGAACTGTGCCAGCGGGTCGCCGCCGTGACGGCGGTGACGTCTGCAGCGGCCGACCCACGCAGTCACTGTACATGGAAACTACATTTAGCCCAGTTACGAGCATTAAATGCTCGCCATGAATGCGAGATGGCTGCATCTAATGGTGTCTCCGTCGACTCAGAGATGGGTGCAGCTCCCTTAACTCGTAGGAACCTTCAACATAGTAGTTCAGCACTAAATGTAAATTAACCGCACACAGACGGCAGGTGACAGCAGTAGCAGTGGTGGGTGTACCGGATGTCTCTCCTACGGACCGGTGTCTCTTATGTTTCAGCTTAAATTTGCAGTCTCACTCTTTGCAATATATACATATATACTGCTCATTACATCACTCATGCAATTCCCGATTTCGACGAAAAAACGCCAGTTTGTGTCCCATTACAAACAACAAAAAAAAATTTAAATCGGAATCCTACAAGCGGGATAAGGTAACGATTGTGGGCGGAGCCGTAATCAGTTACTCTCGGTTGCACAAAGAATACGAAAACTTTATTTTAAAAAATTAAAATTTTAAAACAATCTCTTAAGAAAAACACAATTTTAATACCAAAGGCCACCAACAATAACCTCGAACAACAAACGGCTGAAGGCCTGAATTAGATGTCAGAAGAACAATTCCAAAAAGCACATATCAAGATAAATACTTCGTTTAAAAACAAACTGTAACACGGCTGAAGGTCTTACCATAAAAGAAGTGAAATTATTACTGGGCTGAAGGCCACAAACAACTTCAAATAACAAACGGCTGAAGGCCTGAATTAGAAGTCAGGAAAACAATTCCAAATAGTACACATCTCAACAAATACCTTGCTTTTAAAACAACTTTGCTTTAAAGAAAATGTAACACGGCTGAAGGCCTTATTATGAAAGAAGTGAAATTATTACTCGGCTGAAGGCCACAAACAATTTCGAATAACAAATGGCTGAAGGCCTGACTTGGAAGTCAGAAGAACAGTTCCAATCGCAACAATTCCTATCGCAACCCCCACTCCTCACAAAGCGACCCGAAAGTGCTGGCGGTCGCTCCAAAGATAGTACAATAGTACTCGTATCGATAGGCGCTGCTGCTGCCACTCACGGGCAGGCAAGCCAGGAACTTAGTGACAAAAGTAAATCGAAAAAGAAATGAGATGCCATATCCATAAAGACAAGATGCCAAGCAATAAACGGCATGAACAAGAGCCGCACACGGCTCAAGCGGTCACTAATTATCGATATGTGTCAACAGGAACAGTTTAACATAAAGAACTATCAAGTACTCTAGCAGCTTTTGCTTGGCTGTAGCATGCAGTCAGGTCAGAGGACGCACTGTTGCTGCTGAAGTACTGATTATTCTTCATGTTATATTGTTTCTGTTAATACATGTCGATAAAACGAAAATCAGACTAAAATAACTGGGGACTGCTCTGTCGAATGAGCATGTAATATTCCGATTCAGAAATCATTTTCTATCTCACGGGAATAAAACCGCATGAAAGATGTAAAGAGCAGTGATTGTTTGCGCTGACTCCAGTTATGTTCGCAAAATCTAAACTGCCGAAACACCAGAGAAAAATCGCCTGACGCCTGTCAGGAGAGACACCATGTATACATCTTGTCGAGGTATACAGAACACAGTGCAATCCTATCGACGAAACGAAGCAATTTATTTGACGTCCAGGCGGACATTATCTTTGACTTCCGGGCCAAGAGTGGTAGCAATTCCGAAACGGCTACGTTTCTAAACTGTTAGCGTACCGCATTGATTGAAGTTCACCGCGCATGGCGAGAGGGCACTGTCCAGAACTCACGCTCAGGCACCTGTGGTTCATGAAGAGCGATAGAGGACTGGGGTGAACGACGGGTCAGGAGATGTGTACAGGCGGAGAAGTGCACAACTGTTGGGCAGTCCACCGCCGAGGAGAACCAACAGGATACTAGTACTGTCTCCTCTATGACTGTTCAGCGAACGCTGCTGCGAACGGGTCCCCACTGAAGGCGCCTGGTTCCTGCGCTCATGCCGACAGCTGTTCATCGTGGACAAAAGCTGCAATATTCTCGCCTGTACAGCTACCGGACATCCACTCAGAGGCGACAGATAACCTTTCCGGATGAATTACGTTTCTGCTGCATCGGACAGATGGCAATTAGCCCACACGGGATTAACGGTCTGAAGGGAGACACCCAGCAACCATCTTTGGGAGGATCCACGCCGGAGGAACCGTATAGTATGGAAAATGTTTTGGTGGCATTCGCTGGGTGATGTCGTCATTCGGGATGGCACAATGGATCAACACGAGTATGTATCTGAAACGCCCTGCCTAACCTGCAGAACAGGACAGGTAGAATAAATTGTGGAAAGGGGCCCAAATAATTGGCTGTCAGTTACATTCGAACATACAGCTTCATTATTTGATCAAACATTACAAGAATCCCATAAACAATTTCTAAACACACAGCTTTAATCTTTGGGTCTTAATTACCAGCTGAAAGCCACTTTAATTTAAAAACGGCTGAAGACCAATAACTTAAAACGCAACCATAATCAAAAATTTAAATGGCAAGGCTTATCTTAAAACAGTTCTTTAGTTAGGCTGAAGTTGTGTTGTTGTTGTGGTCTTCAGTCCTGAGACTGGTTTGATGCAGCTCTCCATGCTACTCTATCCTGCGCAAGCTTCTTCATCTTCCAGTACCTACTGCAACCTACATCCTTCTGAATCTGCTTGGTGTATTCATCTCTTGGTCTCCCTCTACGATTTTTACCCTCCACGCTGCCCTCCAATACTAAATTGGTGATCCCTTGATGCCTCAGAACATGTCCTACCAACCGATCTCTTCTTCTAGTCAAGTTGTGCCACAAACTCCTCTTCTCCCCAATTCTATTCAATACCTCCTCATTAGATATGCGATCTACCCATCTAATCTTCAGCATTCTTCTGTAGCACCACATTTCGAAAGCTTCTATTCTCTTCTTGTCTAAACTATTTATCGTCCATGTTTCACTTCCATACATGGCTACACTCCATACGAATACTTTCAGAAACGACGTCCTGACACTTAAATCTATACTCGATGTTAACAAATTTCTCTTCTTCAGAAACGATTTCCTTGCCATTGCCAGTCTACAATTTATATCCTCTCTACTTCGACCATCATCAGTTATTTTACTCCCTAAATAGCAAAACTCCTTTACTACTTTAAGTGTCTCATTTCCTAATCTAATTCCCTCAACATCGCTCGACTTAATTCGACTACATTCCATTATCCTCGTTTTGCTTTTGTTGAGTTCATCTTATATCCTCCCTTCAAGATACTATCCATTCCGTTCAACTGCTCTTCCAAGTCCTTTGCTGTCTCTGACAGAATTACAATGTCATCGGCGAACCTCAAAGTTTTTATTTCTTCTCCATGGATTTTAATACCTACTCCGAATTTTTCTTTTGTTTCCTTCACTGCTTGCTCAATATACAGATTGAATAACATCGGGGAGAGGCTACAACCCTGTCTCATTCCCTTCCCAACCACTGCCTCCCTTTCATGCCCCTCAACTCTTATAACTGCCATTTGGTTTCTATACAAATTGTAAATAACCTTTCGCTCCCTGTATTTTACCCCTGCCACCTTCAGATTTTGAAAGGGAGTATTCCAGTCAACATTGTCAAAAGCTTTCTCTAGGTCTACAAATGCTAGAAACGTAGGTTTGCCTTTCTTTAATCTTGCTTCTCAGATAAGCCGTAGGTTCAGTATTGCCTCACGTGTTCCAATATTTCTACGGAATCCAAACTGATCTTCCCCAAGGTCGGCTTCTACTAGTTTTTCCATTCGTCTGTAAAGAATTCGCGTTAGTATTTTGCAGCTGTGACTTATTAAACTGAAATAAACAAGTTAAATTCAAATCGACTGAAGACCAAAGACTTAAAAATTCATTAGGTTGAAGTAAACAAGTTGAATTCAAATCGGCTGAAGGCCGAACACTTAAAAATACATTTTTTTTTTAAATGCCAAAGGTCTTACGTGAAACAGTACTTTAAACTAGGCTCTAATTTAAAACACAATACCGGCTAGAAGCCATACAGGTACCAACAACAAGAACAAATTTTAAAAAAGTAAGGCAGTACACACAAGGGCGCCCAGGTGTCCTAGGGTCGGCCTGTAATTCAAACACTAACGCTCGCTTTGGTGAGACAGGTAGTCGTGCCAACCTTTCACGATTCGACGACAACGCAACCGACCGACAGTTAGCGGGCCCACCGACAAGATAACTTCCACTTCACCCGACCAGGGCACAACAGGGAGTTCAACGGAACAACGTAGAAGATATTGGCGCCCACAATCAATCATACACGGAGACGTCAAACTACACACCGTGCTGGACAGCAACAAACGATGAGGAAACTACACTGCCTGAAATTTACGTCAACGCCCAGGGCAGGTAACCGGAACGTTAACGGCCACAAGGCAGATGGTTCCGGTGGCGCACTTCAATTCAAAACCAAATATAGTGAAATTCCACCGGAGGGTGGCTGCAATTTTCCAACTTCAAATCACGTTGTTGCTCGTGGGAATATCCCAACAGCCGACAACGAACTCCAAACAGCCGGCCGGTGTGACAGAGCGGTTATAGGCGCTTCAGTCTGGAACCACGCTCCCGCTACGGTCGCAGGTTCGAATCCTGCCTCGTGCGTGGATGTGTGTGATGTCCTTAGGTTAGTTAGGTTTAAGTAAGTTCTCGGGGACTGATGACCTCAGGTGTTAAGTCCCATAGTTCTCAGAGCCAATTTTACCCATTTTTTTGATTTCCAAACGACACAATGTGAAAAGTCTTCAGTTGCTGGTAGGTTAAATCAAAACTCAACTTTCGTGTCCAGGGTAGGTGAGCCACGGACCTCGTAGCAATGGAACAGAGCCACACTCTCCGACACCGCGTAGAGACCACTAGCGGGCCCCGGCCAAACTACGCCCCGCTGAGAATTCCTCACTGCTCCACGCCAACCAACCGACTCCTCGCACACCGCCAGGCCGGAAACTACAAGCGCCAGGTCCAAGACAGTCCAAGGTGCGAATATCGATACACATCGCTGCTGCCACCCGCAGAAGGTGAGGATAACAGCGTAATCACGATAACCGCGAGAGACTAAAGAAAGAATCGCAATGAAGGTTTAATCCAGCTCATAGCATGAGCCAGCCACGGTTCGGTATCTATCCTTACGTCCCCTCTTGCTTACAGTTTGCTTTCCCTCGGCACAATGGAATCTACCAGTGGAACAATGCAACTTGTCAAAGAGCTCGCAGAAGAGAAACAAGAAAAGTTTACTATATTCTTTTGGCCACCAATTTCCCCGGATTTAAATCCTCATAGAGAATCTGTGGGACCATCTCGATCGGACTGTTTGCGCCATGGATCCTCGGTCGTGAAACCTAGAGCAGCTGGCCATGGAACTGGAGTCGGGGTGGCTCCACATCCCTGCCGGTACTTTCTTGAAACTCACTGACTCTCTTCCTGGACGTCATGCACTACGGAAGGTGTTTATTCACGCTTTTGGTAGGTGGTTATATTAATGTGACTGGACACTATATAATAAGTGACCAGAACGAGGGATTTCATTCAGTGCATTCAAATGCCTTTTGCAATTCTCTGCAGTGATAACTGTTCATCATACCTACCTTGTCTGACAGACGATTTCTGTTATAGTAAAGTTTACCAAAACATAGCTAAAACTGAGTGCCAGAAGTGGTTAATAAGCATAATGATCCACTTTTTACGAAGAGTGAGGTGTGGTTTCCGGCTTTGATGTACTCATTCTGTTCAGTGTGTGCATCGTACTGAAGTGGAAGAATGATTCAGTATTCTGTGGGTTCATGAATAAAACTGTAAGAGTCTAAACAGACTAGATACAGCGTAATTTTTAGTAGGCGTTCTGAATCAGCGAACCAATAGTATAAAACTTCCGTTACCATGGCATTGTGTCCTGACAGGGACACTGAACTCCACCGGCTTTGGCTTGACGAAGAGGTTACTTTCTTGCCCTCAGCACAACTGTGCTCTCACGTCTTCGAGAGTTTTATATTTACTGGAATACTATGTTGCATACTGCATAATGCAGCACAAATAAAACGAATTCTGACTAAACACATATTAAGATAACCAAGAGTCCTATGGAGTTAAGGGGAACGGACTGAATGGGTTTCTGTGTAACAGAAATGATGCCTTAGAAATAGCAGTTTTGAGTCCTTACCTTCAGACTCGACGTCTAAAATGTTACACGTCCATTAATTTGAAGTTGCTAAGGTAATCAGATGTAGTGTTGTTGTAGTCTTAAATCCAAAGACTGATTTTACGAGGCTACTCGCTAGTCAATGATTTGCAGGAATTTTCATCTCTGAATAACTACTGCAGCTGCCGTTTATTGGAACCTGCTGCTGTAGTGATGCCTACGTCTCCCAATACACTTTTTTGCCCCAACTTTCCTTAGTGACTGTTCCTTAACGCCTTCGGATGTGTTATTTCAACCGATACCTTCTTTTAATCAATAAGTGGCACAAATTTCTCTTTGCTACATCTACATATGGATGATTACTCTGCTATTCACAATAAAGTGCCTGGCAGAGGGTTTAATGAACCACCTTCAAGCTGTCACTCTACCCTTCCACTCTCGAACGGCGAAGGGGAAAAACGAACACTTAAATTTTTCTCTCTGAGCCCTGAATAATATACAATCTGGACCAGAAGACTTGCCTTTATTAAGTGATTTAAGCTGCTTTGCAGTCCAATTCATTACCTCCTCGTTAGTTACTTGACCTACTGATCTAATCTTCAGCACTCTTTAGCAACACAAAGTTACGAAAGCTTGAATTTTGTTCTTGCCTGAAATGCTTATCACAAACGTTTCACCTCCATACGAGGCAACACTCCAGACCAGTACCTCCAGGAAAGACTTTCTGAAACGTTTCATATTAGATGTTAACAAATTCCTCGTTTTCAGAAATGCTTTTCTTGCTTTTGCTAGTCTTCATTTTATGTCCTCTCTACTTCGGACACCATAACTTGTTTTGCTACATAAACAGCAAAACCTAACCTACCCTTTTAACATCCCATTTCCTAAAGTTAGTCCCTCTGCATCGCCTGAGACAATTGGATTACATTTCATTAACCTTATTTTCCTACTGCTGATTTCATCCTACAATCAATTTTTAAGAAGTGTCCATTCTGTTAAACTGCTCATTTATGTCCCTTGCCATCTGAAAGAATTAGTGTCATCGGCAAACATAAAACTTTTAATTTCTTCTCCCTGAAGTTTAATTTCCTTTCCAAATTTCTCCTTGGTTTCCTGATCGTTACTACACCAGCTGATAAACCTGGCATTGCCTGGGTATGTACTTATTCCAATCTTCTATTGTCCGCCTTCTTCCTCACCCTCTTTCTATCCATCTTCTCTTGTTCCCTCTATGCCCATCTCCTCTTTCCTCCCCTCTATCCATCCCTACTGCCTCCTCTCTCTACGAATTCTCTCTCTCTTTATCCACTTCTCCTGCATCCATCCCCTCTGTCTCTGTCCATCAGCTCTAGCCTTTCCCCTCTATGTCCCCATCCACCCCCTCCCCCCGTCTCTGTCCATCTCCTCCACCCCCACCCTCTCTACATCTTCTCCTTCCTCTCTTTCTGTCCATCTCTTCCTCCCTCTTTCAATCTGCTCCTTCGCTTTCTCTCTGTCCATCTGCTGCTTCATCCACCGTCCATCTCCTCCTCTCCCTCTTCCCCTCCTCTGTGGCCATCTTCTCCTCCCATACCTCTATCTCCTCCACCTATCTGCACCTATATCATCCTTACCTCTCCATGATGTTCATGTCCTAGTCCTTCCTTCTCTCTCCACATTATCACACACATCCCAATGGGAGGCTGGTTCCCTATACTATAGTATTTATTTCCAGATTGTACAAATACGTTTACCAAATTTGATTGAAACTGCTCCAGGGGTTTTCTCGCAGAAGCACATGTCAAATATATTTCAGACACATTCAACAAATTTCATGTGTATATTTCACCAGTATATCTAGCGAAATTCGCTCAACAATTTCAGTTTTACGCAGCTTAATGTTTACTTTATCTTCTAAACTATGTGCTGCACTGTGACATAATTTTGCATGTACATCCAGTGAGACATGTGCCTACAGCCTGCGAAATGTGTTGTGAATGGAGTTAGTAGTAAAGCAGTAATAAATTAAAACAGTCATGATTCATGTGGCGGTTTTACTGCACGATCAGTGAAAAAGTAGTAACCGAAAAACTTATTGAACTTCATGATTTTGTGCGGGTAGTCAAAACAAAAAGGTTTGAAACCATATGTAGAGTTTGTTGCAACTCTTTAAGTGGTCTCATTCTCAAATACAGGATGACTGAGGTATGGCTATTCTCCCGTCGGGGCCTACATTGCTTTTTCATCTACCCCTCTGACAGATGTGTGATTCTTTTCAGGCAGTAGATGATATCTGTAGGAAGTTTGTTAAAATCGTTCCAATGGTTTAGGAGGAGATGTGGAACATACTTAAATACACACATACGTATCAGTTTTTTGTAATTTGTGTGAATTATTGTTAGACATTGATCATATTTTAACTATCCTTACAAAACGTCTTTGAGTATTACTCTTTGTATCCTACGTGCTCATTACGAGAGATGAATTGAATTCATGGCATTATTCTTCCGTAGTATGAAGTTCATTAGTGATACTCCTCATGCCTGATGTTCTAGAAACCATGATTTCTAGACCAAGATCAAATTTATATGCATTGAATTATGTTGCAGATACGTACCTTATGTCTTAAACTCTAAGTTATAGTTTATTACTAGTTTAGACATTTGTAGAAACGAAGTTTAATGGAAGAATGCTTCAAAGAATGCAGACGTTACAAATTGTAGCCACCGCAATCTGTACTGAAAGGCGAACTAAATTCGCTTCACGAATCATTATATATCATTTAGCAGTGGGAGTACGTGTACAGTGGAGCGAAGATACTGTGGTACAACCCAAGTTCTGGTTTAATTTCCGGCGAAATTTGATTTACGTCCCATGGCATTAGCAGCTCATTCCGCAACCTACCGAAGATCAAGGGCGCTCTAGACTTAACGTACGAACTTAGACGAGCTCCTCATCGCAGACTTCCGTACTCTGGCGTGACAGTGGCTCAAGTTTTCGGTTTCCATGAAACGCACACAGTTCTCAGAAAGTTATCTGTTGGTCCACATTTGAAATCAATCACTGCTGTTAATACTCGTATTTCCTCATATGCTCATGCAACGTTATGAAAGTGAGTAGATGCTGTTATTTCACATTCTACTTTTGTACGTTAATTTATTTACTGGGATTAACGGCAGCTAACAATATCTCTAGGTGAGCTGTCAAAATCGTAGGTAGGAAGATTTGGGTTTAACGGAGCATAAGGTCGGTATGGACAAGAATGAGGGACGAAATCAGTCAGTACCTTAAAAATCCAAGCATGTCGGCATTCGCTTTATACGCTACGGGGAAACTACGTAATACTTAAAGGTAGTTACTCGAACGCAGATTTGAACCCGATACGCACGATTGTGACGCAAGAGAATTAAGTACTTATTTATTGTTTGTATGCATACTGATTTCTTATCTAGACACTAAAGCAGACAGTAACTTCTAATTTATAATAAATATTCTTCTATAACTTTAGCTAGGAATAATTTACAAAGAACTATACCTTTCAAGGTGATTCCTTGATTACTGGGATAACACTAGTTACTGCTGCTAATTATACGCTGGAATAACTACTTACCAGTTAACTGTATGTTTTTAATGTACGGAAGAACAGAAAAGAAAATTGGGTCCCTGTTATATGTGACGCTGTTAGCTGAAGGAAATGTAAAGGCTTCAGAGTGGTTGTTAAGACTTTGCGCTTTACGATGATGGCTTGACGTAAGAACACTTATTTCAATAAAAAGCTTTTTCAAATATAACACGTTTTTAAAACGGAAAAAAATAAATTATACAGTTTCTTCTAGCATTATACAGATTGCTAAATCCACGCAGATAGTCCTGAAAATTTGTGCTTAAGCATTTTTAGTAGCTATGACAATACTAATAAAGTTTAAAACGAAAAGATGTGGGACAGAGGCAGTAGCTAATTAGTATATGAATAGTTCACCTAAGCCACTAAGAATTTTATTGCACTGTAAATTGAACTGTTGATTACAACTACTCTCTACACTCCTTACTATTTTCTATTTCATGCGGCCCACGTTTATCGCTTTAAATTTTACAAGTTTCGGCACAGATGCCAAAAATTTCACAAGCATAGATTTTCATGACTGTCTGTATGCAGTTAGGAATCTGTATGCGGCTAGGAGAAATTAACTTATTTTATACTTTTCAGTCCATTTTAATAACGTGTTGTAATTAAAGGCTTTTAATTTTAAATAATTATTTTCTTCTTTTTAGTCTTCTGTTTGTGAAATTTTTCAGTCGATTTCAAACATTTTGATGAGATTACTACAGAGCTACGCGGTAAATTTCATGTTCATTTCAGTTTCTCTTCCCTGTCTCAACCAGTAAATTACCTCCTCCTATGTATATCTAGCGATAAGACCGTGAATGCAAATATTACAGACATTCGGCCTCTCACAGAATCTTCCCACCAATCGTTCTTACCATGAAACATTCGTGGCTGGAACAGGAATAGGAGGAAATAGCAGTGTCAAACAATGTACCCGCCGCCAGACACCAGACAAGAAAGGAAGTTAATATTGCATTGCTATACAGTTCTGGGCTATGTCGTATGTTTCAGGTCTCTAGTTCATCGGGAGGTTATTTTCAAATGAAATGAATTTTTTTTTTTCTGAAAAGATACAGGTGGGCAGAATAAGAAAGTACCCAACGCCACACACCAGTCACGAATGCTATTTAACACTGCAATATCAGCCACTTCGGAGCTGTGCTAAATGTTTCAGGTCTCCAAATCATCGGGAAGTGAGTTTACACTCACCTGCAAAATTTGAACCAAACTGACAAAGATACCAGAAACCGATCTGATAAAACGTGTTAAAAATCGAAATAGTCTCATTAGATTTGCAGACTTAGGAAAGGAGTTCGAGAGCTCAAAATGTGGAAAAATTTGTGCAGTTCTCAGAAAAATCGATATAATCTGAAAAGTGCGTGCAGTATGTACAAGAACCAAGAGGGAAGAATAAGAATCTGTAATGAATCATCTTCCTCTAACATGATCTTATTTCTTGCTGAGTTAAGCGATACCATGTATAATCAGGAATCTCGCATAGGTTTAAAATATCTCAACTGTTTCATTAAGAGAATTCATATGATTTTGTACACGATGTGTTATATTTCAGACTTAAATGTTTAAAAACGAAAATAATGTGTTAAAATCGATATGTACTAATAGTTACAATAACTCTTTTTTTAAATAAATATAAAAAATTCCGAAATTTGTGCCTTTTTAAAATTCATGTTACTAATTTCACAATTTAATGCTAGTTATTAAATCCATTTCTGGATTAATTTATAAAATAGTGATATACTTGAGAGGTGGTTCATCTTTTGTTTTGTAATACTTTTTCTATGTAATCTCCCTGGAATAATGTGAATACCACAGAATGTAAATAGTGGTGGGGCATACGTCTGATGGAAACGCACGTATTTTGCTAAACTTGTCAACAACAATGTAATTATTGGTTTTTTGAACTTGGACATTGTAAAGAAAACGTGGTGTAGAAGAATGGGATAAAATAAAAGGATATTCATAGCAACAGGCAACTCTTCAACAGTTATTTTGTCATCACGAACCTAAGATATTAAAATTCTGAACTGCAAGAAAATACTACTAGAAAAGATTTGGAGCCATCGACTATAACAACAACGAGATAATCAACATAAGTAAAAAGGTTTTCTTTTGTATTCTTACTCCTCTCGTAATTTTCAAAAATTAGTGCAAAGAATGAGAACTTTGATAGGTGGTGATGTGTGGGAGGGTAAGATTTCAAATCGAATACCAAGTAAGATGTCTTCTGATTAAAAAGAGTATATGTCAAGTGTTCAATCTTTCTCCATCACTGTTAGACCTGTGTATCAAAGAAGCAATGATGCAGGCGAGATGGCAGAGGTAATGTATCGATGATTGCAGTACTTTAAGTGTGTCTTATTTCAGCTATATTAGGGAGAGAAGATTCTGGATTTTACAATGAAAAGTTCCCTGAAGCGTCTTTATACTACATCATATTTCCCCAATAATATTCAGCTTGCTCTGACTAACTGATGGACAGAAGTATAATCATAAACAGGGTGACCATAATAAAAGTTTCAGTTTCAAAACGCTGTACAAAGAGAACCACTCCTCAGAACGAAGTGAAATTTGACAGCATATTATTGGCGCAGGGGAAACGTTAGGGAACAAAACATTTTACGAAAATCTTACCAATAGGTGACGCTGTAAGCAACTTAAGAGGGTTGGCTATAAATGACGGATTAATCGCAGTGCGACAGCTATGGTTTGAGGTGCACATTCTTATGTGCAATGTCCATAACTGCACAAGTTCGACATTCAACAGTTATGACACTGTTAGTTAGGTAAGGCCATCCATCAAGGCGAGGTCGTACCACATCGGATGGGAACATTCGGTTTTTAATTGTCCGGAGGTCAAAAATCGCATAGAAAGCAAAATGACATCGACTTCGAACTGTCGTGGGATTAGCGTCATAGATAGTTAACATGCCGTCCACCATTCTCTGCCACAAATAGAAACCGAGAAATCGCATATTCTTCACAGACCAGAATGTCTTGGGCATCAGCTTCAGAAAGTGCTGTGCAATGCGTCTTGAATTTACCTGCATTCATGACTGTGGCACTGAACACAACATATTTTAGATAAACCTACAGTCAGAAGTGACATGGATAAAGATCAGGTGATATGAACAGTCAGATGGAGAGATTCTCGCATTTCCGAAATGTCACTCCAGCAGCCACTTCATTGGCTGGGTAATTTGCAGAGATACAATATCTGGTATAAAAATGATTCTACTCACTATTGAAGGGTTGAAATGACTTTGGTATGCAAAAAACCCTCATAGCGTTGTATGCTATACGCACAAATGCATAAAACATCTGGACTATCTTCTCAAGCCTGGAGTGTTAAATATTCATTCTATGTTAAAATGAATATGGCCCTGTAAGGTAGGTAATATTAGGTGTGGGTCGTAACAAATTAATTATTAATGCTGCTATAACGTAACTATAATGCAAGAATTGATAAAATTAAAGTTTGGGATCTATTCTAGAAAGACAAAACAGTTGTTCCCTTTTGCATTCTACATAGAATTAATCAACTGTGCTTTCAGTGGTCAAGTAATACACAACAATCATGTTCAATTACTTTCAGCACTTAATAACAAAATATTTAAGTCTTACACATATTGAATTGGCAATTATCTCTGCAAATGAAAACGCTATCACAGGCAAGAATGATCAAAATTATTCACCTATTAAATTTCCTTCAACGATATCTAGCTGGTCAATGTACTAAGTTGGTGGAGAATGAATTTACCTTTTAAACCAATAAAAAATCGCTCATGTACTCAATGTGTGGGTAGGTTAGCGTCCTAGATTTTGATATTCAGTGGTCAAAGTGTACGCAGGTTGGAGTGAGCCAAATCTCACCTCAACATTTACTGTAGCCTATTGTGTGATGGTACTTTACCAATCGGGATCTGCAAATGGTGTTGTCTCTATGCTGGATCTGAAATGCTAATTCCATACTCGGGCCTTGACTGCATTCACTCAGTCTCAACTTTCCTGCATTCCATAGAACTTTAATGTTTCCCTAGTCAAAATAGTGGCTATTGCACACTCGCTAAGGGTTGGAGTCACTTGCACAGTTTCACTTCCCGCAAATTTCCCGCAGGAATAATTAATTACCTCTTTGCTATCTGTCTCCACGATACGTGAGGCATGGTGTACACACTTCACAGATGCAAAGCTCTCAATGCCTTCGCCATTTTCCACATACTTGTGTGGTTTGCCGTGAGACGAGAGAGATCTAGAAAATTTTAGTTCTCAAAATGCTTTTATATAATGGAGATTCCCCAACATATCGCATTTGCGTCGCCCAATATGGCTTCAGCCAACCACCATGTCATTAGAGAGGAACCTTAATTTTCCTGCCGGGTCACCGCTAGCCCAGTTAAAGCCATGCAGCCACCCTTGGTCCTGGCCGTATTTATGTTATAAGGAATAATGTATTGTTCCGGCCTTTTCCCTTTCTGTGCTGAAGCTCAGCATTCTCTTGTTAAATGGGGTTTTCCAATGCCATTAACCACCTGCTCGGTTTGTCTCCAAAACGCGTTTCACTTCAATTTATTTATGCATGCCTCTGTCCTTATATTGGTAGATACTTTTTTGTTAGTTTTTGGTACGTGAAATTACTGCAATTGCTTTTTCTTGATAATAGTTTTCTGAGGATCTCATACTGTATCATACTGTCTTTATGGATGGAGCTCATATAATGTCAGTAAAATCAGGACACCTTAACATGTCATCCCTTCCAAATTAATTTTATGCTGCTGTGATCAATGGTGAGGCATTGCTCACTGCAGTGCAAAATTATAAGTTCAATTAATTTTCATAATTGTCCAACTACTGGTCTAACTTATGCTAGAAAATATCTTTTGAATATTGTAATTTTTTAATTTGAAATGTATTGCTTTAAACTGCATTTTCTATTTAGTTTAACATTACATGCCTTTACAGTCCTTTATCACAGTTCTTTGACTAATCTTACAACATTTTTCTCTCTAGTACTTGTGGTTAACTTTTATTAAAATGGTGAATCCACCTTCAGATTGTCATTTTACAGTAACTTCAGGCATTCCACAATTTCGCAAATGTTCTTGATACTGATGATTATGAAAGGTGAGTGAAGTTAAGGAAGCATTCGTTTCAGTTATCTGTAATCTCAGCATGTAAATACTATGCAAATATTACAATTTATCCTCTTAAACAGACATATATTTACATACGTTCAATAGTTAATATTTTTACATAAGACAAATTTATATTGATTGACATTATTAATCATTAACAACACATGTTTCTAGAATATAACATATGAAATACATAATATAAAATATGGTACATTTATGAATAGGCATATACTTTAACAATTTACAAATTGAATTACAAAATACAAATGAAACACATAAAGCAGAAATTCACAGTGGAACAGCTGCGACTGAATATTTACAGGTGTCTCAACTCCTTGCTGAACTTATTATCTTTTCCACTCTTTAAAATATTACAATGACCTTGTCACACAGATCACTTTCATTCTTCATGCACTTTACACTTTTACTTCGAGCTTGGTCTGCTTCCTGCTGCTGCAGTCGATCAGTTGTGGTTGATTCTACTAGTCAGTTGTAGACTCTGCATGATATCGCTGAAGATTGTCGACATTTACATCTGTGAGTGTTCGATCATGAATGCCATTACATGGTTAATTCCATGTTGCATTGTTTTGACGACAAACTACTCGTCCAAGGCAATCCCATGATGTGATGACATATGTGGCCTTCTTCTTCATTGACGTCATAGCTATGGAGGTTGATGAGTGTAGCTTCTCGATGATTGCTGCAGTTTTATGTTTGATGTCCGCATTATGCGTACTCTGTTTGATGGTTTGACTGTCTTTCGTTGGTTTGATGGTTAGAATTAAATAACTGCCATGGTTTTGTTGAATATTGTTCTCTGTGGATTCTGCCAAATCTCATACTGGTTTAAGGTATAAGATTTAGATAGGAATCTTGCTGTATTCTGCCCTAATTTTGGGACCCTTTCCTCTCTTTAGTCTTGCTCTATCTTCATGTCATCTTTCCTGGAACTTGCAACTTCTCGGACGTAGGGATAGTATATCTTTTTCAGTCAAAGATATTCGAAGGAGCATCTTTTTATGAGATATGGTCAAGTTTGGATATATAACTTCATAAGTGATATGTGTGTTTCAGTTATCAGCTTCTCCATTTGATATTTGGAAGAAATATTCTGAGCTTATTTTTCCAGGAAGTTGTACCACGGAGCTGTTTCCAACAGTCTGCTATTGATAGTTGCTTCCTTTGTGCGTCGCTGCCGCTAGTGGGGTCGTATCGCTTTCCTCACAGGTGTGCATTCTTTGTCACTTGCTGTTGCTGGTTTTCCCCGTGTGACCCATAACACTTCTGGATCTATGTTCTGTTCGTTTGAAATGTTGAGAAAGCTGTTGGTATGTAGTTTTCAAACGGAACTGCTCTTATATAATATATATTAATTTGGTCTTCATGTGCTCCGAACTTCACGTTACTTGGGGTTGTACCATGTCGACACTGGGATAGAAAATCTGCTAAGGTGTTTGCAGGTCCTGGGGTATGTTTGAAATCTGACTTACGTTTCAATGGCCAATGTGTCAGTATTCCTGCTTTAAATTGTTCAGTAAATGTGTGGGGATGGAGCATATTTGCATCTTCCTTATAGTTCTGGTATTACTGCACTGTAAGAAAGTAGTAATCATCAAAACCTCTCGCTTCTCTTTGTGAAGTACCTTCTGAGTTTTGAAGACTAGAATTCTGTCCAAGGTTTGCATCAAATCTGTGCAAAAGTTTGTAAATTGGTTCATTCTGTGTCATTTGTGCCGTAGAATAACTTGTAGATCTCACTGCGCAGTATACAAGCATAACGCCTGCTACCGGCTCTGTGTAAGCAATTCTGGCTCGTTAGACGCCATACTGTAACCCGCCGATATTCATCCTATAGGTTGTGGCGTTGCGTAATGCGTCCCTATGGTTTGTTCAGCGTGTGTCACGCTTTGTGCTTGACGTACTGAACCTAGCTGCAAACTACACTCTTGTATTCCCTATTGACCTGTTATTCTTTCTTGAACAAGTGGTCGCAATCCACACTGTTCCCTACGGTTACCGTGAAGTTCTACCATATGCTGGTTTGGACTAATTTCCCGTTCTCGGTTTGCAGTTTCGGACTGACATCCAGATGTGCCCTTCCGTCTTACGTCACGCGTAATTTCGACTACCCTTTCTATTGTATTACCGACAAACGTTGATTTTGCAGTATTCACAGTAGTATCCACCGACACTAAAGTGGATTTTGTCGTCTTCTGCGACTCCTCACTAACGCTTTCTACGTCACCTCGACTTTCGATCGGACGTAAAATTCCGATCTCAGCCGTTGAAATTGATGTTCATTTTTCTCCTGTATTTTAAAATACGAGCATCGAATTTCTTTAATGCTGCTTTTGTCGTCCTTTTGTGAGACGTCGTCTCAGCAATAACATGTTTCGATTTCGCCGTCACTTTGATGGCAAAAGCTTCGACCTATTGTTTAACCTTGTTCACACTTTGTTGCGTAACTTCACGTAAAGTAATCATGTCTGTCTGGACAGTGTCAATGTCTGTTCTCAATTGCCCTGTAACGAGCGTTTGAAGCGTGATTTATGCTTCCCTAGCTTCAGTTCGTATTTTATCTAATTGGCCTTGAATATTATCACGCGTTTTTTGTATTTCCTTGTTAGTTTCTTTCAGCCCAAATGTTATGTGCCCATCTAACTCTTTTTTACCTTGTGTTATGCACCCTTCTATAGGCCTTTCTGATTCCTGAGATTGTTGCAATAAACGCTGCAACATTCGAAATATGTTGACGTTTTCATCTACACAATTTTCTCCTGTTGCCATCTGATGTAACCATTCCGTTTCTCGTTTTTCGTGAACAGTTTCCTTCACTTCTGAACATAGTGTGGGGGCACTTACACTCGTTCCTTCATGGAATTGCTAGCCTAACTGATTCAATATGATTACATTTGGTTCAGTCTGCTGTAAATGAATTTCTACAGACTCAGCGTCTGATTCATTAGCAACCCCGTTATCATGTCCATACCTTGGACCATATTGAACATCATGTGTTGCATTTTCGGTCTCATTCAGTATTTCTGCGTATTCTGTCTCGTGTTGTTCATGCTGATGCACCTGTTGCGTGTCCAACTGTATCCTCTCAAGATCTTCTATGACTTCTCTTTGTCTTAATATACTATTTTCTGCCATTTTTGAGTGTTCCTCTCAGCGTTGCTGTTCGATAATTTTTCGAACCTGACTATGAGTTAACATCTGATCATAAGAATTGATTCTACCCCAAAAATGGTACTCACTGAAGTAATGGGCACTCTGGAGCTAATAAATGTTTTATGAAACTTAAAAGAGATCGCACATTTCCCCAACATGGAGAGACGTATTCGGCAAGTACTCAAAAATGAAAGGATTGCCAACGGGCCAAACACGTTAAATTTGAGACTAGACCACCAATATCACCCATAATACCAAAAAAAAAATAAACATCTAGCAGCAACAGATTTGAAGGGACCGTTATCAAGAACAAGGAATGGGGACACGTTTATTTCTGTAGTTTTACAGTTAACATCAAAGTATGTCACTTTGACCCCTTCGAAACGTGCAACTGGTGTTACAATCAGTAAGGCACTACAACACAATTTCCACAAGCAGGTATGGCATGTAGAAAGGTGTATTTCAGATAATGGCCCCAATACAGATCTAAACCTTGGTTGGCAACTTTATAAAGACATAAAATTAAACCCATCTTCATATCCAGATACAAACCAAGCGCCAATTCTGCAGAACGAACGATGAAGGCTACTGGGGCATGGTGTCGTCTGTAGTGTAGTTCACGACATACCACCAGTCACAGTGCTCAAAAATTAAAGACCAGTGGATAGGGTAAGAGAAGTTGTACAGTCTCCCCAATCAAGAAGACCATCAAATAATAAAATTAGCACTCGAGAACATCGAACAAGCAGCTGCAGAAAGAAAGCTCAGAGCAGACAGAGATGCGTACACACAGGTACTCACTGTGAGACAACTCGTTTGTGTTAGAACTCACTTGTCTAATAAAGGAAAACAGGTTTGTTATATATTTATCCCGTTTATAAGGGACCCATGATAATTAGCAAAGTGGTTCATGCAAATGCAGTAGAATTGGTGAACCCAAGAACTGGAAAAGATTTAGGTTCACATCACATCAGCCACCTTAAGGCTGTTAATGAGTTATAATTCTTGCAGTGGTCATACAGAAATTAGCCATGAAATGGCTCACATATAATACAAACAAATCTAGATATGTTTCAGGTAACAGCAGATCTCAAGAGGCAGACAGGACGAGTGACAAAACCATAATTATTCAAAAATAAGTACAATAACACTAATCATTTAAATCATTAAAGTAGGTCAAAAAATAAAAGAAAACTAATGGCATGATGTACTAACAAACTAATCTACATATAATCAATCCATGCTCGATAACGAAGTAAAGGAACCGTTATAAAATAAAATAACTTAAGCTGTAATTGATAAATTTTGTGTAAACTACTGAGACACACATATATAAATATTAATTGTATTATTCATGTTATTATTCGATGCAAATTTGGACAAAGAAACTTGTAAATAGTGGTAGATGAAACAGAGAGCACATGGAGAGCCACGTTATTAAAATCATCTGGCGAAGGAAGACAAGCTGATGATAGAAGCGGAAAGTCGATGGGAAGCTATGGGTCTGAGTATGAGAGGTTATACAATTGCACAACATAGCATTGGCGACAAACCAGACCCTATATTCAATCCGTTTCCTCGTGTTTCATAGCCTTTTGGTTACTGGAGTTGATACAGAACTCAGCACAAACAAACTCAACGAGGTGTTGTGCCAGCAAATACGAAATACATTAATATAATTCTAACTACACTTCCTACACAATTTACATTTACATTTACATTTTTTCTCCAGTTTGCGTCCGCTTATTATTTTGGAGGATTGTATATTTTGTACCTATCAAAAGCAATCCCTCAGTCTATCAGCATACTGTAGTTTCCCATCCTGGCAGACGTCGCCATTTGTAAGCTATACGCGCAAATAGATGAAACATCTGAACTGTCTTCTCAAGCTAAGGGTGTTAAAGAGTCACTCTACCTAAATATGAATCTGGCCCTATAAGGTAGCTAATATTAGGTGTCGATCATAAAAATTTAATAATAAATGCTGCTGTTACCTAACAAGAATGCAAGAATTAATAAAGACAAAACAGCTGTTCCCTTTTTCATTCTGTATATAATTAATCAACTATGCTTTCAGGGGTCAAGTGATATACAACTATCATGTTCAATTATTTCTACACTCAGTAACAAAATATATAACTTTTGGACATATTGAATTGGCAATCATTAAATCTTGTCTCTACAAATTAAAATGTTATCACAGGCAAGAATGATCAAAAATATTCATCTATTAAATTTCCTCCTACGGTATCCAACTCGTCAGTACATGAAGTTGGTGGAGATTTAATTTACCTTTTAAACCAATTAAAAAACTCCCATGTACTCAATGTGAGGGCAGGTTAGTATCCTAGATTTAGATATTCAATGGTCAAAGCATACGCAGGTTGGAGAGAACAAAATCTTGACTCAAGATTTACTGTAGTCTAATGCATGATGGTACTTTACCAATCGGGATCTGCAATGGTGTCTCCATGCTGGATCTGAAATGCTAATTCCCTACTCTGGCCTTGACTGAATTCACTCAGTCTCAACTTTCCTGCTTTCTGTAGAATGTTAATATTTCCCTAGTCGAAATAATGGCTATTGCACATTCGCTAAGGGTTGAAGTGATGTGCACAATTTCATTACCTGCAAAAATTCCCACAAGAGTAATTAACAACCTCTTTGCTATCTGCTGCCATGATACGTGAAGCATGTTGTACACACTTCGCAGATGCAAAGCCCTCAATGCCCTCACTATTTTCCACACACTTGTGTGGTTTGCCATGAGACGAGGGAGATATAGCAATTTTTAATTCTCAAAATGCTTTTATATAATGGAGATATCCCCACCATGTCGCGTTTGCATTGCCCAATATGGCTTCAGCCAACCGCTGTCTCGTTAGAGGTGAACCTTTATTTTTCTTGCCAGGTCGCCACTAGCCCTGTTAATGCCGTGCAACCACTTACCCTAGGTCCCAGCCGTATTTACCCTAAAGGGAATAACGTATTGTTATGGCCTTATCCCTTCCTGTGCTGAAGCTCGGCATACTCTTGTTAAGTGGGATTTTCCAATTCCATAAACCACCTGCTCGGTTCGCCTCCAAAACGCGTTTCACTTCGACTTATTTATGCATGCCTCTGTCCTTATATTGGTAGATATTGTTTTGCTGGTTTTTGGTACATGAGATCACTGCGACTGCTTTTTCTTGATAATATAGTATTCTGAAGATCTCATATTGTATCATACTGTCATTATGGACTGAGCTCATGTAAGGTCTGTAAAATCTGCATGCCTTACAGTGTTTACCTGTGGCAGTACAAGTATCTGGACCCACAGTTCTCATCTCCTCGAAAAAAATACGGCACTACGAAAAATGATGCCGTCAACCCACACCACATAGTCACATTTGTAGAATGAAGCGGTACGCGTGGACGTGTGTGCCCATATTTTGCAATTCTGCTTATTGACAGGTTCTTGGATAAGGAATTGGGCTTCGTCTGTCCACAAATTGTTCCATGACCATTCATTTTCCAATTCCATGCCTAGAAGAACAACCAGATTGAACGTTTGTCTTGCTAGCAAGCCAGTAAAGACCACTCCTGAACTTTGGTAATTTTGTGTGAATAGCAATGCAGGTTGTTTAGTAGGATTTTATGCACTATGTTCACAGACACATGCAACGTTCGGGCGAGTGCACTGCATGTTGCACAGCACAGTCGACACCTCCTGCAGTGTTGTGGCCCCATCTTCGACACACGTCTGATGAACTGCTTTCGTCCTTCCTCCTCGTTTCACTTCAAAAAATCTATCTTTTCGAAATTCGTAATCATTTCCTCCAGACAATTAGTAGACATCAAAACAATGTTTTTTTACATGCTGCTGAGTGTTTGGAACTGCTGCTGGGCTACCGGTGCACAGTCACCGTTCTTGTTTAACAGTCGTACCAGCAGCAAGCGATCCTTCATTGAGACAGTCCTGTTGGGTGTCTCACACAAAAACTGATGAACAGCCATGTGCCACGTGTCTGTTGTTACAATTTTCGCTATTTTTCCTTTTCTATGACGTTTCTCCCTGAATCAAAAACAAGCTGTGCTAATTTTACGTCATTGTGACCAGTAGTTCTCTTTCTACATCGGTTTGAAACTACAACTTCAATGTTGAGCATCTTGTATATGTGCCCATTCTCAACTGATGCTAAGCACGAAGCCTTCTGGAAAGCTGTATTAGTCTTAGTATATCAGCGACGCTTTGTACTATTTTTTTAACTACAAGCGACAGTATTTAATTCAAAGGGTGAGTCGGGACGAAGGGTAGATGCTTTGAGATGTGATACTTTGGGTAATTCTGAACAAAATAAAATTAAATCAACATAGGCCACTTTCTTAATCGTATCCGACAAATATGTTTGAAAATAAGAGGTTCCAATTGTGCTGAAAGTTCGTACGACGTCGTGTTGCCAAAGGAATATCGTCAATGTATTCTGGTGAATCAGGTTCTGTACTTGATTTAGACGGTTATCTAAAACAACTGGTCTGATCAGCTTGTCATCAAACAATACAGCACCACACGTTCACAGAGAAACGTCGCTGAAAATCTGTTTCTACAACGGCGTGCAGATTTTAATCTTCCCATACGTGAGATTTGATCGTGTTACTGATGCCCCTTGCGTTAAATGTTCACTTACCAGTAAAGATATACATGGAATACAGTGTTCCAAAAGAATCAGGTCAGATTAGCAAGACAGGAGCTGTCTACAAGAGTTACAAAATGCGTCGCAGTTGATGGTGAAATTTTTAAATATCTTTTGTGAGGAAATTTACGTAGTTAACGAAACACTAGATTGGAGTGTTTCATTACTGTCACCTCCATTTTTCCTGTTCTCAATCGTTTTCACTAGTTTCCTGAGAAATTAACAGGACATATGTCCATACAACGGTTTTTATTCAGAATCACTAATACCATCACCCTTGAAAGCATGTACCGTCACCCTTGAAAGCATGTACCTTTCCTTATGACTCACCTTGTATCTATTCCAAAATAACTTTTATTATCAGCTTTCAGGAAAAGTTTCTACAAGAGGCCTTAGGACAAAAACCAGAGTCCATCCAAATAAGACTACCTTGCATCTGAAAATTTTATCTTTGTGCTGGATTTGTTTTTGTAAAAGTATTCGGAAACTCATTAGTCCATAGTGATGTACAAAATCCTTCTTCTTTATCTGCAGTCATCCTACTGTAAATACAGATAAATCAAGGTGTTTCATTAAGTATGTTACATGGGTTCTCCAGCTTTGTTCTTTTCTTAATTTTATGGTTTCTGAGAATAGTGCACACTTACGTGTTGAGATTTGCGAAGACGTAAGAACATTGATTTTGCGTTAACCCATCTGTTAATAAATGTTCCCAGCATTGTGCCAATTGGTACAGCGACATACATAGCCAGAAAAATGATATTTGTTTTAGTTTATAGTGGCAATTTGATATTTTATATTTGGCTACTGGAGACCAGTTTCGGTTCTCAGTACCATCTTCAGGCCATTTTATGTTCAAATAATCACAGTCCACACTTAACATAATAATGTAAAAAACATAATAATTTTTCTCTGTAATATCAACTGTATGGTGCAGTCATAAAATATATAGGTGGCCCCTTACCTATAGCACCCAGTCGTCGGACTCACTTCCCAAGTAGGTGTGTGATAAACTAAAACACATGGTCAATGCTAAGCTTTGAACAGATACAAACTTGCGGCTGTCAGCGACGAGAATCCATCCTCCATAAGGAGACTTTTTGTTTTTCTTCTCAGAGAATAGTCACATTGTAAAACATGTCCAAAGAATAAAATTAGCATAAAAGATGAAATTTTTGAATCTGAATGTCGAAACAAAGAATAAAGCAATCCTCACTGTAACAAAACATTAAAGGCTAAATAATAAATCAAGATAGCCATGTCTGAATGTAGTTAGTATCACTATAGAACATCACTACGAAAATGAATCATTTAATCGATTAAGTATTGTCATAATAATAACAGTACACATTGAGAAAACGAATTATATGCGCTGAAAAAATATCCAGCATGAAGGAGGACTACAGGCGCGTTGTGGCCGAGTATTTTTCTGTCAACTGTTAGTTGACAGTCTTCAGCCGTATTTGCAGTTCCACGTTTATCTCAGCAGTGTCCATGTATACATTTGGGCGTTTGGAGGCGCCGCGTCTCGTTTCCCTCACGCCGTATCGCAGCTGATCACCTCGCCATGGCTATGACAGAGGTTCCACGTATGTACTGCTTGGTTGAGAGAGGTTGCATCGATAGGCTTTGTTGTTAGAAAATGGCCTCAACATTAATTCACAGAACCGTGTCGTGCTGTGAATGTTTTTCCATTATGACACTTTAATTCTATACTTACGTTCTAGCCGTGGCAGTGCTGTATTCCTGTAAATGATTGGGCAACGTTACGTTCATAGATACCTTTGCATCTGAGCTTAAAACAGTAAGTCAAGTGGATTGCAAACATCATGTTGTTAGGACACTTATCATCTTAAAATCGGTTGTTATGTCAATCACTGCGGCATTCCCTAGCGGTTACTGCTGAGTAGTTGCTCCTACAAACATCATCCCTTACGAACAAACCAGTTGCGCCTATGCCTGTGGTTACTCATACTTTAGGTGCTTGTACTCCATGTAGCCACAGGGTCGAGCCACACACGTCTGCTTTCATGCCTTGCAGCTAATAATAACCTGTCGCATTTATCCTGCAGTCAAATAGTCTATGTAGTGGCTACAATTGCGAGTTAATAAAATATACCAAAATACGAGATAAAAGTTAAATGAATAATTAATGAATCATTATTGTGTTCTGATTCCTGTAATTGATTTAGACGACAAAGAATTATGATGAGAAATGTTTCTTCATGAAGGACATTTCAAATAAATGGGAAGTGGTCCTACATTTCAAATAAATGGGAAGTGGTCCTACGATGTTCAAGAACAATAGAGACAGAAAATATCTTTATCAAATGCCGTAAAGTGACATTGAGACCGTGGCAAGAATGGTAGCGAAATCCTCAAAGTAAATAGTTTCTCAAAGATATGAGAAAAATACATCCATTTCATAATCACAACACACGAACATTCACTAGCTGAAAACAGTTCAGAATTCAACATGATGATTTACAAATTCACCCACACAATACAAAGAATAGTAACTCGCACTCTGTTTGTTCACAGTTCCTGAAATCAAGCGGAAATAGAGTCCTACTCTGGAGCAGAGTAGTGTCCAGAACCGCTCTCTTGAGCTCTTCCCTCGGAAAGTCCTGATCTTCACTTGACGGCTATAGTGTTCTGCTACTGTCTGCTTTTCCATTGGCTCAAGGCCGTCACCACCAAAAAAACATCGTTCTTACGTTCTACAAATACGATTTGACTCAACATGACCACTTTCCTGCCCTAAACTAAAATATTACAACAATATTTAAATGAAGCAAATGTTATACTCAATCACACTCAGACACAGGAACAATGATTACAAATAATGGAATGTTCATTAATAATCAAGCTAGTATCCTTACGCAAGTGCGCTCATGTTAAATGAGAACGAATTCTCATTAAATTTTGTTTAAACAATTATTTGCGCCTTCCTGACAGGAGCGCCTTTTGGTTCTCTTTTCAACTGTTGTTTTTTGCCTGCTAACACATGTGATTGACCTCTTTGAAATTAACAAAATTTTTAATATAACTAGCAATCAACATTTAAATGAAGTTACAGGCAAAAGAGTCATCTGATTAGACGAAAAGGTGTAAAAATGGGTACAGGTGTAATAATGGGCACCCCTCACAAAGCGCATATGTAAGTGCTGCAGTCTGGGGACCAGGAATGGAAACGGTGCCTGTTGTTGATACACAGTAGCAGTGAACAGTTGGAAGCATTGTTTCAAGCAGTGTAGTTACAGTATCGGTTATTGTGTGAGTTGTTGTTTGGTTCAAAGGGCTCTAAGCACTATGGGCCTTAACATCTGAGGTCATTAGTCCCCTAGACTTCGAAGTACTTAAACCTAACTAACTTGAGACATCACACACATCCATGCCCGAGGCAGGATTCGAACCTGCGACCGTAGCATCAGCGCGGTTCCAGACTAAAGCGCCTAGAACCGCTCGGTCACAGCAGCCGGCTGAGTTGTTGTTTGTTTGGGACTGCAATCGTTTGGCAGGTATGTGCAATCGTTTTCTTTTTATATCCTTCTGATCACTTTAAAACAATTTCTCAGTGATATCCGGAATAATGGGATCTTAAGCTTCTTTTAGAAGCACTTTTTAGGTTACACACGCTTTTAGGTTAGACGCAATAGTGGCCATGTTGCTTAAGAATGGTTGTTGTAAATATGGGCCAAATGGTTTGGTGTAAAAATAGGTACCTATTTAAGGAGGGCCCCTAATTACACCATCTCTTCTCTTAAACAATACAAAACATTTCAATAATTTTATCGGGATATGGATAGTCGAATTTTGTTTAAAGTTCATGTATACAACTCATACAGCGACAACCAGATAAATAGAATTTTCAAATTGCGATAACAGACCCTAGTGCTTTTGTTCGTCCTTGCAGAAGTATGAGGACGAAGTAGCGCTGTGAATGTAAGAAGCAGAGGCATCAGTGGAATACATCTCAGATGATACGTGCCATAGCAGCTGTGAAAGCTAAGGGGGCTTCTGTGAAAGGTGCTGCAAGAACATTCAGAGTGTCTCATACCACTTAGCAGAAATCTCTTAAACTTAATAAAATCCCTGAGCAAGCGGTTCAAGAGATAAAGCTCGGAAAGAAACCGATTTTAAATGCAGATCTCGAAACACAGCTAGTTTATTATCTCCTTCAGAAGGAGCAAAAATTCTTTGGGTATACTTTGGCGCATCTGAGAAGAATGGCATTTTTACTTGGCCAGAGAAATCGTTTGAGAACCCCTTTCAAAGGAGGAGAAGTAGGACGAGTTTGGGCTGACCTTCTTCTTGAGAGACACGAGGATAAGCTGTCAATTCGCAAGTCTTGTGGAACTCCATACGCCAGAACCTAAGGCTTCAATAAATTTATTGGCAGACGCTTTCAACGATCACTCACATCCAGCAGACCGAGTGTATAACGTGGACGAGACAGGCCTGTCCATTGTCCAAAGCAAAATTTAAAAAGTGGTAGGGATGAAAGGGAAGAAACAAATTGCAGCTGTAACACCTGCAGAAAGAGGGGCTACAATCACAGTTACCGCATGCATGAGCGCTTCGGGACGTTATGTCCCGCCAATGATAGTTTTCCCTACAACCAACACGTCCCAAGATCTAATGAGACGCTGCCCCACTGGTGCAATTGGTAGAGCCCATCCTTTAGGATGGGTTCAAAACAATTTGCCCACCGAATGGTTCGTTCAATTCATTGAAAAAACATGTCCGACTGAACAAAGGCCTGTGCTCATCATCTTGGATCGCCATTATAGCCACGTTAGAAATCCAGATGTGACTGAGTTAGCGAAAGAACACCACGTGACTATCATCTCACTTCCGCCACACTGCACCCACAAACTGCAGCCTCTAGATAAGACGTTCATGGGACCTCTGGAAAAGTATTACAGCGAGGCAGTGAGAGTATAGTGGCATCACCTTACGACGCTGTGGAGGTTTTTGGTCAAGCCTACCTTCGTACCCAATCAGCTGAGATAACAGTAAATGGATTCCAAGTAACTGGGTTGTTCCCTACGAACCGTTACATCTTCACTGACGCTGATTTCATAACAGCTGGGTTGGTTGCACAAAAAACTTACTCCACAGTGGAACATAAATCTAATGTTTCTGCATCACACGCTCCTCTACTTGCTATCTCTGGACCATCGATATCATCTGCCTCTTCTTCAAGTTATCCTGATATACAGTCACATCAAGCTCTAGCTATGCCATTTAATTAAGCCACTGAAACGCCGGGAAGTTCTCCAGGGACTTAGACAAAGGCAGTTTCACCACTCGACGTATCTCCTGTCCCCAACATTAAGAAGAGAACGACAACACCGGGACGAAAAGCAGCAACCGCCACATCACCGGAAGGTCATACAAAGTCGTTTGACAAAAGTGATGTCCAAAGGCCTTGGAAAAAAAAGAAATTTGTTCCACAAAACTATCTGATTCATGATCGGACTCTTCAGGCTCCTGCAGCCCCCACCTTGTGGACAGTGCAAATGACCTTCATGGGAACGATTTGGATACACCAGACTCAAGTGGCTGCATCTTTTCTGATGAAAAGTGCTCTCAGGGCACACTTGTAGATAAGTTAAGTTTTCATGCATAAATGTACGAAAGTTGCTTTCTGTAGCCTTGTCTACCATTTTGTATTGTTCTAACCCATTTCATTAAAATACTTCAAATGATATTTTCACCTTTTTCTGGACGCCGGTATTGGCATCCCCTTTTTTTAAGTTAAATTTCACAAGATTTTTGTAAATCTTTGTTTTCGAATAGAAATAATGGATACTAATCATTGTTTCGCCTCTCATCGTTTCTCAAGCTTGTTTTAGTTGTTAATGAAGGTATAAAACCTAGAGTTTTTGCAAAAGAAGGTACCTTTATGTCAAAAACAAAAGACGGTATCTGTATTTAGACCCTCTCCTATATTAAATAAAAAACGGTATGACAAAATGTTGAGATATTGGTGCTGTGTTCATTAGCTGTATAAATGTGGAGAACACAATGTTCTGGCAAATATGTATGTGATAGAAAGGTATAAAATACGTCATAAATCAAGAAATGAAATAGATACAGATACATAGATTTCAGATATGATGGCCATAGAGCAAGGCTATCATCTGAGATATTGCATATCGAAATCGCATGAAGTGTTTAAAAGTTGTTGATTGAGAGGTTCATTGTATCAATGTTCTTTTTCACTGTGAAATATTAACTTCCGTACTTCTAAAGATATCCAAATATTGTTTTGTCACTGCATGCACCTCATTTTTTTGGATCCCCGATGTATTCAAATTTGCATTAATATTTGATTGCTAATTATTACACACTCTCAAAGAACTGTGAGAAGCCATCTTCCTGCTTGTCTCAAAAGTCCGCCGTTGCTGGCGTTTCTACGTTCTGATAAGCGAGCGACCATTGCCTAGATCCCCTCTCTTGGATTTATCCACATCGTGACGTTGCTTGTCTCTGCACCTGGCTGGCCAGAATCGGTTAAGTAGCCGGGCTGGCCGCTGCGCGCTTTGTGCCTTGGGCTCGCTAGCGTTCTGCCACGCAACAAATCCGCATCACTTCGTACCAGTAATGGGCGGCCGATTAGCTCGCCTAAATACGATTTAGATTTCATCTAAAACCTACTGAACAGAGTGGTATGTTACAAAGTACCTTACAACTGCATATCATAAAATTGTATAGGTTATCTCATAGGGATAGCGGGGAATTATGAGCTATTAATAGCTTAAAATTTTCAATACCTTGTATGGAAAAGAACTAATAATATTTACTTCTTTTCCTGGATATTCTTCTGTTTCCAGCTCCTGTGAATCTTTATCAAAATAATCGATCTTAAAAAAATACTGAAAGATGGTAAAAATATCTGTGCACCTGTAGACCATCTTCATAGTGGTTGTCTGTCTACTACGCACAAAGATTTAAACTCTGGAGATCGTTTCTCGACGAAAAATGTAGACGTGAAGTATTCTCAATACATTAACTCTTTCAATCCAATTAATTGCTTTCTTATTCTTATACATCTGACAGTTTTGAGAAACCGACAGTAATCTACAGATATTCCATGGTGAAGTTATTTTGGTTGCACTTAAGACGCTACTGTAGTTCTTTATACCTCGTTTTCTGTTCCTAATACGCTATTATTTGATCTCTCTAGAATTATTTATGTTTCGTTTTCTTAACAGGAACTTTATTTAATCTCACAGGGCAATTATTTAAATATATATGAAAATTCCATTTCCCTTGAGCACAAATGTTAATGTTGCAGGCGTTAGAAGATTTGATGCAGTTCTTGGCCGTCTTGCAGCCATTGGAAGTTTTTTCATTTCAGCACAGCTATTGTAACCTTTATCCTCCTGAAACTGTCTACTGTCATCTAACTTTAGTCTCCTTGTACAGTTTCTATTTCTCATATTTCTGTCCATTATCAAATTAACTATTCCTTGATTCCCCTTGGTATGCCCTATCAGCCGATCCAAAATTTAATTTTCTCTACGATTCGATACGTTACTTTGATAGTAATGTTATCGATCTATCTAATATTCAGTAATATTCTGTAGACTACATATCAAAAGCTTCATCTGTCATAATCTGCGAACCGTTTACTTTTCGGTCCCATATAAGCCTATCGTGATCGGGAATTAGCAGGATCAGACAAATGACATGAAAAGACTATACGTCTTTAACTAAACTATTTATCCTTTCGATAAAAAACATTTATTTCTCAAAGTAACAACAGGTCTCCTTAAGAAACACAGGCAGCAAAATGCCAAGTTAATACGCCATGTTAATTTTACACACTTGAACAGCGTTCATGTTGTGAATAACACAGTTACCCCCTTAATGGCCTTAAACAAGGTGCAAGGAGATAAGACTAACAATATTGACCTTAAAAAAAATTTAAATTTAAATCAACCCACAAGGAATGAAAACTGAGCTCTGTATAAATTTCTGCAAGCGAGCTCAAATCCAAGACTTTAGACACACCCCCAAAAATAAATATTAACTAGTTAACAACACATAACAGATCTCATTTACAGTTTACCAGCAGGGTTTACTCCACATGATTTAGAATAAAATTCACAACAAGCTTACAATGTGTGTTAAACAGAACGACAACATTAATGAGGAAATTCCCTGTGCGAAGCCAGTTAATCAGGTAAAGGCCTATTGACCGCCAGCAAAATTTCATTCACAGTGCAAATCAGATAACGTAAGGTTTTCGCTTGGGCAGAGACAGTCAGGGCACGTGACTGCAAACAAATAGCACGCCCCAGTAGGAAACGCTGGAGAGCCGACCACACGGCTGCAACCAAGCCAGGAACAGGTGGCAAGAAGCCACCGACACGAAACGCTCTCCCAGCAACCTAGCTGGTATTGTCAACATACACAGTATGCAAATGTCTCAATGAATTACACTAAAACTCAAAGTTGCTGTTTAACAACGACTGAAGTTATAGAACCTTTTCAATAAAGTCATACGCCCTAGGAAACAAGCCTCGTTAAAAATGTAGGGGGGAAAAGAGAACTACTCGAAGGGAATCGTAAATTATTCCAGGAAGGAATATAAATAACAACTCCCTAACGTCTTGCCATCAGCCGGAGGTCATAACACAAAACTTACAGTTCTGGATGGTAGTAATACCAAAGAGCACACCAAATTCTAAAACATAGTGGAAACAAATATTAAAATTCAGAAACTTCTTGTTCTCTCACATAAAACATTTTAAAAGCAAATTCAAAATTTTAAAAAAACTTGATAATTGAATGGTGCCTGTTGTAACTATGCGCGAAAGTTGGCACATGACATGGTAACACAAATTGCCATAACAGCATTAAGTATGGCAAATTTTTGGAGAGAATCCTGGCCAGCAGTCACTTAAAAAAATAATAAAATAAAATAAAAATAAAACAGAGCAGACAGGGCATTAAAATTGTCCTACAGTTACATAGAGTCAAATACCAAATGTGTGCATGACGACTCTACGAATGTAAGCACGATAATCTGCTCAATCAACTTGCGGAGCGGGAAATCGGTGCACAGAGCTCAACAACCAGAGAACCACGGCGTAGGCGAACCAAGCCTCTTGCCTTCTACCCAGTCCTGGCGAAGAAGAGTGAACGACGAACTGGGAAAGACGTTGTGCCGATGCGCACCACGTGTCCGGTGATCGAAGCACTGCCGCTGGCCCCAGCTGCACACTGTGAGCAGACTACACCTAAACTGTCTGCACTGCGCTGTTCGAAGGCCTCCTCAGACGCCGCTCTAGCGGTCGCTTTTGAAGCCGGGGCAGAGATAACCACACAAGGGAGTTATATGTGCCATCTTGTGAGACACCAGCTGGAAGCTATATATGGTGGGAGAGTGACGGCTCACCTATTTTCCCAACAATACTTAAAAGAAAAGATTGAAACATTTGAATTTATGTTAGTGTTCTCTTTTCAAGCGAACCATTTCTTCCTATCTCCATTATACTCTACCTTTTACAATGCCAGACATTTTGCTGCCCTATAGTAGGCTTCTTCTGCTACTTTCAGTCTCATTTCCTTGCCTAATTACTTCAGATACTAGTAAATTCAATTAGGCCAGTTTTACTTTTATTGTCGTCAATCTTGCAATCTTTTCTGAGACATTAACATTCCGTTCAACTAATCGTTAAAATTCTTCATGTCTCTGACATAATTACAATGTCCCTAGATTTTAATTCCTTTCATGGCTTCTCATTGATTTTCTTTGCCGCTACCGTTTGTGTCCTTCGACTGTTATAAATGAATGCTAGATTCTTTACAAGTTATAGGCAACATTTCGCACACTGTACTGCTATAGCCGTCAGAATTTCAAACAATACACTCCGGGCAACATTGTCGAAAGTTTTCCCTCATCATACAAACGCTATAAAAGTAAGTTGGCCTTCCATTAGTTTTCAGGTAAGTTGTCGCATTAGTATTGCCCCGCGTGTTCACACATTTCTCCGAAACCCATGCTGATCTTCCCCGACGTCAGGTTCTATGAGTATTGCCATTGTACTGACAAAAATTCATGTAAATATTCCACAGCCAAAACATATCAAGTTCCTAATATCCACCACTCTCTTCTTATGGACTTATTGCTTTATTTTTGAAGTCTGAGGGAATATCCTGCATTTCAGATCTATTAGTTTTGGTTTGCTCGATTTTACCAAACGCCATCCATTCTCGTGCTGTAATACCGTTGAGCGTTCCTCTCCTTTATGTAGTCATTTTACATTTTCCTTCCACGTTTCAATCAACCCCTTTTTGCATAGCACTGGCTTGCCGTCTAAGTTCTTGAAGTGTATACAGCTTATTCCCTTTTCTCTAAAGGCATCTTTATTTTTTCTACCCACGTTACCTGCTCTTCCATTGATATGCATACGTCAATAGGTTTCCTCTTCTCCTCTGTTGCTACTTTCCCCCTTTTACACTTGTTTTCAATATAATTTTTAGGCGTGTATTTCCGTTTTATCTGCTTCATTTATAGACTTATCATATTTTTTCTGATATCAATGAAATTTATGTCAAAGTATCCCTACTCTCCTTATTTCACTTTCATTTCACAAAGCTGCACATTCACCTACCTACTCCTTGCTTTGCTTGAAATTTCCGACATATTCACAATGTTCGCTTTTAAATACTTCACAACAACTTGTTTCTATTTATCAAGGTCCCATCTCCATAATTCCCTAACTTTCTCCATTTTTCTGCAGTTTTAAGGGGTTAGGACGTCAGAGGGGCCGTTTTGGAGCAGGAGACACACCACACGACATTTTAATTTCCACTGTCTATACATTTACGAATAAATTGATAAAACTTTGTCAGCATGACCAGGAAGGATTCAGGATTCACGATCATAGTAGTGGAAGTTCAAAAAAATAACAAAAAAATTTTTTTACATGTGAAACTTCATCATTGTTTCACTTCTATTGGCTGCGTTTGTTGCTATACGTACACGTTTCTTTATAAGTAAGAGAGATTCTTCGATTAATTTTACACAGCATAAAAACCATACTTACAGGTGTATGAAACTCTAGAAATTACATAATTTATTAAAAAATGAATGTGCTGTTATATTTTAAACTTCATGTTTAGAACAAACCTCAAATTTTATAGTTACTTATCTCAATTTTTACCACAGTTTTTGATAGATTTGGAAAATTCTAGAGTCTCATACACCTGTAAGTATGGTTTGTACGCTGTGCAAAATTCATCGAAGAATCTCCCTTACTTATGAAGAAAAGTGTACCTATAGCAACAAACGCAGCCAATGGTAGGTGAAAAATGGTGAAATACAAATGTAAAAGAATTAATTATTATCTTATATTTTTGAACTTCCACCACTATTAGTGTAAATCCTGAATCCTTTCTGGTCATTTTGAGAAAGTTTTATGAATTTATTTTTAAAATTATAGACAGTGGAAATTAACAATTCCTGTGGTGTCTCTCCTGCTCCAAGTCGTCCCGTTTGACGTTCTACCCGCCTTAAACTGGAGTTGATAACCTCTAAATTGTTGTGTGAAACCATATCTGCAGCTGTAAATGCTTTTTGGTTTAAAATCTCATTCAGTATAATCTAGTCTTACCACTATATAATCTGTCTGAATCATTCCTTCGTATCTTGCCCTCTTCCACGGTTTACCGCTTTCATACTTCTTGAAACAATTGATAACAATGACGAATGTGTGGTGCGTGAAAAAACTTTGCCAGACACATTCACCATTGATTTCTTCCCCCAAGTCCATAGACAACGATTTTTCTTCTGTCTTTTCCCACTATTGATTTCCAGTCGATCATCACAATATAATAAAATACGTGTTGAAAAATTTCATTGACCTCACATTCCATTTTCCAGTTTACTCATCTACATCTACATTCTAGTAGCTCCGCAGGGTGTAGGACTGAGAGTATCTTCTACGACTACTAGTCTTTCCCCCTCCAGTTCCAGTAGTGTGAGGAACAAACGGCGGTCAGTGTAATCTAGAAAGCTCAAGTACAGTGTCTACGTTTGGGTATTTCAGGGATACGCTGTAACGGCTCCATGTGAGCCGCTACATGCCTTGACACAATAGTCTTGTACTCAGAACGCACCTGGGTGCCCTTCCGACTCTCAGGGAAGACCAATATAAGATTCATAATTCGGATTTAGTTACATTATTACTCTTAGTATAGTCTGCAAGTGCGAATGAGCGTCGTCTGCTGACGTATGCTTGAGCTGTCTGCTGTGGGTTCTGTGAATGTGGAGATGCAGTTTAGCCAACCACTGTATCAAGTAGAGTGCGATTGCACTGGACCAGAGAGACGTAAGTTCCCCGCGCTTTAGCAGGCCCCGTTAGTTTGGCAAATAGCCTCTGTGCCGACTCTCTGAGCCCTTCCGGCCAGCGTGTGTGGACTCCGGACGAAGGGAGACGGTTAGGCATTCCCCGCTGAGACTCTGGTGAGTATAGATGCCCTGCGTAATGGCTCTTAGTTAGGAGAGATAATCAGGTTGGATAAAATTACTGTGCGGGATTAGCCGAGCGGTCTAGGGCGCTGCAGTCGTGGACTGTGCGGCTGGTCCCGGCGGAGGTTCGAGTCCTCCGTGTGAGTGTGTTTCTCCTTAGGATAATTTAGGTTAAGTGGTGTGTAAGCTTAGGGAGTGATGACCTTAGCAGTTACGTCCCATAAGATTTCACACACATTGGAACATTTTTTGGATAGAATTACTATTTTTGTGTTATTGATGATCGGCAGCATATAGTATAATCGCACTATTAAGTACAGTGAGTGATCAGGTAGTGTTTTTATTAAATAAATGTTGTTGTTATATAAAATTCTTAACTTGGTTTCACACAGCAACGACATATTTAGGTTACCATTCCGATTGAGTTATTCATACTTTCAACTTCAAGTTAACCGATAATCAGAAATTTTGTGTAGTGATGCTTGCATATCAAAACGGTCGTAGGAGTCTTTAACAAAAGACACAGGTACTATTTTCAAATTGAGGATGCCTACCAAGGCTTTGCGGAAAGCAAGTCTCACGCAACGTTAATTAAATTTTTTGCTGTTATAATTTTTAAGTCATCTTGTAATTATTAATATTATTTGTTTATCAGATTACGATATATTGAATAATTCTAAAATAAGTGTCGAAGCAGGTAACGTTCACAGATCATATTTCAGTGTACCATGATGATCCTACAAGCATTCTAAGTGAGCTAACGGCGGAACTCTTCCGTATGAGCGCGGCCTACTTGCACCGGCAAGGCGGTAATATGGAACTGCGGTTTTCTCTATTCCAAGAACCGCTCACGTTCTCGTTAACTTCCCCCCGGACATGACAAAGGAGGGTCTCTTCTCGGAAATGTTTGCCCCGCGTCACCGTGTGATGTGCGGAGCGATCTCCTTTAAACCATTGGTATCTCGGCAGGAAGCCCCGCAATCCGATTCCGGCGACAACGTGACCGCGAATGCAGCTCGTTGGCGGCGTGGGAAGTAACCTTCTGCGGAAGGCTATTTCCGAGGAAGGGTCTTCCAGAAAGCGCTCAGTGGTTGCCAAAGCTAACTATTGGTTCGTTTCGGCGTGATAAATCATCACTTGAAATGCTGAAATGTTGACAATTACACAGGAATTTGTATATAGCATCCTGTATGCAAAAAATTGAGTGCTCTATCAAGGCATAATTTTTTGACGCTAGAAAAAAATTCTAGAGAACTGAAAAGTCAAAACCAGTTTGGAAAAGTATAATCCGGAGGACTCCAGATGTTGTCATTCGACCGCAGACAAAACGTGGATTCATCATTACACGAAGAAGACAAAACTACAGTCAAAACATTATGCTGACAAAGGTGAATAAACACGCGAAGACCGAGAACAGAATGGTAGTAAAGATAATTTGTGGCAGCTGTTTTTAGGATGTGGCCAGATATGATGAGGACTAATTATAGAGGAAAAAAAGGAACGCAGTGCCTGGATCCTGGACCTAAAGTTAATTGATCCCTTCGACAGTGAGCTGAAGAAGAAGCCACTCAGGTATGTGTACAAAAAATGTTGTCGTGTTTCCTAAATAAGAAACCCGCTTGTAATGCTTAATTAAATCAGGTGATGCTCAGGGAAATAGATTAAAAAATAAATAATACTGAAGTGATTTCTGGCGTTCCCCAATTATAAGCCCTTTGCTGTTCCTTTATAAACGATTTGGTAGACAATCTGAGCAGCCGTCTTAGGTTGTTTACAGTTAACGCTGTCGTTTATCGACTAATAAAGTCATCAGAAGATCAAAACAAATTGAAATACGATTTAGAAAAGGTATCTGAATGGTTCGAAAATTGGCAGTTGACCCTAAATAACGAAAAGTGTGAGGTCATCCACATGAGTGCTAAAAGGAATTTGTTAAACTTCGGTTACACGATAAATCAGTCTAATCTAATAGCCGTAAATTCAACTAACTACCTAGGTATTGCAATTACGAACAACTTAAATTGGAAGGAACACACAGAAAATGTTGTGGGGAAGACTAACCAAAGACTGCTTTTTATTGGCAGGACACTTATAAAATGTATCAGATCTACTATGGAGACTGCCTAACTACGCTTGTCCCTCCTCTTTTAGAATACTGCTGCGTAGTGTGGGATCCTTACCAGATAGGGCTGACGGAGTAAATCGAAAAAGTTCAAAGAAGGGCATCACGTTTTGTATTATCGCGAAATATGGGAAGGAGTGTAACAGAAAAGGTACAGGATTTGGGCTGGACATCATTAAACGAAAGCCGTTTTTCGTTGCGACGGAATCTTCTCACGAAACTCCAATCACCAGCACTCTCCTCCGAATGAGAAAATATTTTGTTGACACCGACCTTCATAGGGAGAACGATCACCACGATAAAATAAGGAAAATCAGAGCTCGTACGGAAAGATATAGGTGTTCATTCTTACCGCATACTATACGAGATAGGAATAATAGAGAATTGTGAAGGTGGTTCGATGTACCCTCTGCCAGGCACTTAAATGTGATTTGCAGGGTATCCACGTAGATGTAGATGTAGACGACACTACAACTAGAAGGTACGTTTTCCTATTTGCGCAGCAAACTAACATGTGACCTTGGTAGATTGAATATAAAATAGTTGAAGGCAATACCAACGAAAGTGTTAATGAAAAAAGAGGATTTCGTATTATCTAGTACAATTTTTACAATTAGAAATACTTTTCTGAAGGTATTTGTCTAGCTTTTAGCCTTTTATGCAAGTCAAACGAGGACGATAAAAAGTTAAGATAAGAAGACGATGGAAGCTTTTAAAATGTGGTGCTATTGTAGAAAGCTGAATATTACATAATTAAGGAAGGGTTGTCGATTAGAACCCAAGAGAAACAACTTATGGCACAGCTTGATTAAGAAAAGGAATTGACTGGTAGGACTCATCCGGAGGCATCAAGGCATCCTCAGTTTGGTAGCGGAAGGGTGTATGGGAGGTAGAAGTTGTAGAGGAAGACCATGATAACAGGAAGTATTATTTGTGAAATAATTCTTGTCCTTCAGTCATTTCTGTTGAACAATATTTATTGGCATGACGCGTTTTGGCAGCATGCCTTACAGTTACATTTTTAATGTGTTTTGCTTATTGATTCCTTTTGATTGAGACTAGATCGGCTTTCCGTGTGTGCTAATGAAGTCATGTACCGAAATTTCTCCCTGGCCACTAATACCTATTTATTTCAGTGTGCACCACAATAAGTGTCATACATGTAAATAATCTTGAAGGGGAAAATATTGGAAATGTGTAAGCTCAGTAGAAAAAACGCCGAAATATTTACTTTTCACTGTTTAAAAACTTGTTATCTGCAACGTTTTTCTACCTAATGTTAAAATTCACTGACTGATAAGAGCTGTAGCAAGTTTATTTAAGAAAGTAATGTGTGTTCTCGCATTTATTGTGTTTAAACGTTCCCCATCTACGGTAAATATATAATGATGTCACATTTTTTACATGTTATGTAGGAACTGGTGGCGAGTTCTCTATTTACAATGTAGCTATTATCATTAATCTGGAATATACCACTGAGAGTACTCCATCATCTCATTCCGCCGCAACGGGCTTCACAACCGTATCATTGGCTGTTTAAAAATTAAGTCTTCATCAACTCAGAAAAATTAACAATGCTGTTTTTTAGGCGATTGAATCCCGTAGTTCACTCGAGTGATGTCATCTTAAATTGAAGTTATTGGGACCACAGGACTTCCACAATAGTACGTCATTTGTAACTTCGCGCTCGGAAAATTTACATTAACTAGCGTTGCTGTTTAAGCATGGAATTATTCCTGTTTTATTACGTTATGAATAAGTTAAGCAGAAAATCATGAATATAGAATTTAATGAGTCGTGCGTGAGCGTCATAGAATATTTATTCGTAATTCCGATGGGCAAGATCTGAAAAGGCATGGATAATTGACGGTAATTAAATTTTTGCTCCTGAAATAGCTTGAATACATTATTGTATACCATAAAACACGTTATACAGGGGGTAAAAGAACAACATTATTGGGTTGCATAAAAGATTATATATATTTTAATCAAAGTAACATGCACAAAATAAAGTTGAGTAAGAAGAGGTAAGGAAATTCCTTACATTAAAAACTGCCTACGTTAAGCGTTTAGATTATGTAATTACATTAATTAATGGCGCGTTGTGAATGACTTACTCGCAATGTGGTATTTATAACTTCTTTGTAATACCTTCAGTCAGTGAACTGGAAATGGAATCGCGTCCCATTTTTCCGGAAACACAAAAATCTCTTTCACTACTGAATGGGCGTAAGCATGATGTCGAATTGCTATGTAGAAATTGACCGCAAGAGGACACAATATGCACCTTTACAACATACTTCAGCTATCGAGTGTAACCTAGTCTGAATGTACTGAAGATGACCCTTCTTCGAACCTCATGATGTTATGAGGCAACTAGCGCTCTGTTTGCAGCGGAAGGTTTGTCCTATGCAAGTTTATATTATTCACTGTTACAATAAAAAACTGAATTATGGGTTTATAGGTTTATTCATGATGTACCCGAAATGAAATCACAATCAAAATACGGAAAAGCAGGAAATGATGGGTACGCTATAACCATCTTTATCTTGCACATCCTTCACTGGCCAGTGTATGATACAGATATAATATGTTTTCGGGTCATCAGGTTTGTATTATAGAATTATCTTTACATTGTATAGTTTGTTCCTTTTTTATTGGAACAGGTCCACCTGATCCTTGTTGTTCTGGAAGATCTGCCTTACATCCAAGATCTGAGCAGTATAAATTGGAAGGCAGTGAATTTTTTAGCGAATGGCCTGGCTTCAATAACATTAAGAAACTCTGAACGGAAAATAATGTGGCTGAGTGTAGATATATGAAACTTCATTTTGGCTTTGCTATCGTAAGAGCACACTGAGGTAGCATCCATTCCGCAGTGGCTAGACCACCTGGCCTTCGGAATATCTTCTGTTTCCACGTATACAACGCTACGGTTCTGCTTCAGATACGACGAATGTGTCAAAATTTCGTACTCCTCTGGAGTCATCTCTCGACCTGGCGCCCTTGTCTAATACATTTAGTGAGTACTTCTGTTGATGGCACATGGTCCCTTGTTACACCAATTGATGGGTACGGATATAATGATCAGTTCATCTCCAGTAAGGGCAATGGCCTTGCAGAAGTGGATACACCGGTTCCCGTGAGATGACCGAAGTTAAGCGCTGCCTGGCGTGGCTGGCACTTGGATGGGTGGCCATCCAGGCCGCCATGCACTGTTGCCATTTTTCGGGGTGCACTCAGCCTCGTGATGCCAATTGAGGAGCTACTCGACCGAATAGTAGCGGCTCCTGCCCAAGAAAACCGTCATAAAGACTGTGAGAGTGGTGTGCTGACCACACGCCCCTCCTATCCACATCTTCACATGCTGATGACACGGCAGTCGGATGGTCCCAATGGGCCACTTTTGGCCTGAAGATGGAGTGCTATCTCCAGTAACCGTAGTTTGATAGAAAATTTGATATGACCCCTTTTACAACTCATCAGTTCAGTTAAAAGGAAGTTTTAACAGGAATAAGAAATTCGCTGCATACAGCAACGACCTGGCGGGCAATGTGCTGACCCCATGCCCTTTCAAAAGCATCCAAACGAAGCCATTGGCAGTGGAACAAACAGCAATCGGTCGATTCTGGTTGGTCCATCTGGGCCAGAACGCGGAGCTTCGCTTTCTTTTTAGAAAATGCGCATAACAGTAGATTATAACTTAGTGAAGCTCGATATATTTCCTCGACCTGCTTGTATACAGGGTGAGGAAGCAAAGACTGACCAACACGTATATATGCAGAGCGAGTATATATACCGAGATGAGGTTGTCACTAAGCCTACAACGAGGCAAGCGTAGCTCCGCCTTCTGGCCCAGCTGGATCAACTGGAACCGATAGCAGTGTCATCCTATGCCAATGGCGTCATTTAGATGCGGTATGGAGGGGTGTGCAAGCTGTACTGTGTCCTCCGCATCGCACCCAAACACGCTTACCATCTATATATGCCCCTAAATACAGGGTGTTTTAGAAGTCATGGTCAATACTCAGGGGCACGACAGGAATGATCATTTGAAACAAAAAAGCCAAGTAAAAACGGGCTCTAAAACGCATACCTTGAGAGTTATGAGCAATTCTTGATCTAAGATACTGTGAAACAAATCTCTTCTACTGCAAGCTCTTTCCTTTCCATATTTTGGTAGGTCGTATTATGCGCCAGGACAAGAAAAAAATGTCCAGTAAACATGTGCTCTAAAGTGCATCTTAAGAGCTAGTCGGCCAGTGTGGCCGTGCGGTTCTAGGCGCTTCAGTCTGGAACCGCGTGACCGCTACGGTCGCAGGTTCGAATCCTGCCTCGGGCATGGATGTGTGTGATGTCCTTAGGTTAGTTAGGTATAATTAGTTCTAAGTTCTAGGCGACTGATGACCTCAGCAGTTAAGTCGCATAGTGCTCAGAGCCATTTCAACCATCTTAAGAGCTATGAGCACCTGTTCATCTTCGCTACTTTGAAACACAACTCTTGTGATGAAGAAGTGCTCATAGCTTTAAAGGTATGTATTTTAGATCTCATGATTACTGGACATTTTTCTTGTTTTGACCCATACTACTAATTCCCAAAATATGGAAAGCAAAGAGCTTGCAGTAGAAGAGATTTGTTTCACAGTATTGTAGATCAAGAATTGCTCATAGCTCTTAAGATATGCGTTTTACAGCCCATGTTTACTTGAATTTTTTCTTTCTCCCCCCCTGGTCTATCATTGTTCTGGTCATTTTACTGGCCATTTTTATTTTCCATCTTCATTAGTTTTTCGTTTTGAAACTTAACAGTTCGGTACTCAAAAGGGAAAGATATCTAACTTAATCCTATATGGTTTCTGACACTGAAAAAAAAAGAGAAAAATTCATTTCCAATCGTGGCCTGCAATAAGTTTTACTTTTTTTACTAACTGAACAAAAATAAGCAAGACAAACAGGGTCACAAAAATGAAACAAACTGTAACAGTACACCTGAAAAAAGACCATGGCGAAAATACCAAGAGGACCACTTGACATTATATTTTAGGTCAAGTTTACCAAAAGCAAAGTAACAAGAATGAAACATATGGACAGAAAAGGGACTCCACACTTCATCCAACTCCTTAATGATTGAACACCAGGTACAACATATTTGCAAAACAATTACATTAGCGTGGCATTCTTTATCATATCCAGAGGACAGTAACCATATATTGGTAAAAGACACAAGTGTCCGTGTCACACGCGCCTCCCACCACGTAGTGAACATAATGACCGACAAGCCTCATAATCGTAATGTTCTTCGTTCAGGGTGAGAAAGTTGAATCGGGCTGCAGAAAAATCTCACTGGACACTGCCGCTTCCGTAGTCCTGTCAAGAAACGTCAATTGTCGGCGCAGCCAAGTCCAATCTCTGTGACCACAGGCGAATAACCGATGACGCAATTTTGTGTTTCATGGCATAGACTGCATCGGTCTGCCTCACAAACGCCAATGCGAGAAAGTCGTAGTCGAGGAGGACAAGGTTATGGACGACTTGGTTCCACAAGGACGCCACATCCAACGGAAATTAGCTAGGCTGTTATTACACCAACCAACTTTGCAATCTGTCTCTGGCAAAAGGGGCTCTGCAGAGGATGCACGACTTGGAAACGTCCAGCGACATAACAGCATTTTGACAGAGACGTGCCGACTGGGAAAGAATATCAACCTCCAAATGTATGACATCAAAAAAATTCACGATTATACCTTAATTTATTATTCATCCTACCAACATCTATTGGAGGGGTTAAGCTCGCAGGTCTGCGAAAGGCAAAAAGGCGAGTTGGAGATATGAGGACACGAAGACATTTCAGAACCGTGCGTCGAAGAAATAAAGCACAAGCCCAAAACTCACATCAGCCGTTGTCTCGTCATAACCTCACAGTGCAACCGAAATATAATATTTCGCCAGATAAACGCTCCCGATAAACGCTGTAACTTTCGAGACGTCACCGCAGGAAGGGGTAAAATTCGGGCAACAAAATAGGCTTTACTCTACATATAAGTTTCCTAGGTGCGAACTTTATGGAGCAACAAGACGGAGTGACGCTAGTGGTAAAGGATCGCTCCTTGAATCCTGTCAGTGACGCACTTCCAATCTAAGGCAGCCATCTTCATAGGATAACGTTCAGTTATAACGCGCAGTGATTGGTGGTGGGTAACCGCCACAGCCATGACGTCGTTAATCTGTAAGCCGAAGAAATGCATCCAAACCGTCCTTGATCAGCGGTCATGAGTGCGAAGAAGTACCATAATGGCATCGCCATACATGCGAACGATTAACCTCTCTCCCAACAACGACCAGCCACCCAGTCCAGCAGCTATGGATCGCAGAAAGGATTCCATAAATAGCACGAATAACGACTTAGAAAGGGGACTTCTGTACAGAACACCTCGAGACGACGCACTTCTATGGGGGGAGTAAGACGATCGTTCACATCAATAGACGCCTGAATATCAATAAGTAGAGAGGTGATGATCTGTTGCCCGGCATCATTAAAACCAACAGCCGTCAACATTCGTAACAGAAATTCATGAACGCGTGATTAAAATCAATAACAAGTAACGCTCTCGACACAGGAACAGTGGAAGCATTTGAGATAAGATCACGACATTCAGCAATGAGAGGCAGGAAAGTACTACCCGGGAAACAACTTTGATTATGTGCCACAATGTCAGCAAGCAAGCAAAACCGAGAAGCGGAATTAAAACAGTTTTTCCGATCTTATAGGAGGTCTGGGCGTGTATCTTTTGCACCACTTCATTCACCGTAGATGTTATCGTATCCCGTGTCAGAGGCCTCAATTGAAACCCAGCCAAACACGGCAATTTGCGGGAAGGAAAGCGAAGTACAATGTCAGGTACCTCATCACGGAGAAAAGTTGCTAAAAACTAATCGTGAAGATCTGGCGTAACGACACTATCAAGAAGGGAAGTAAAATCAACAAACGATATACCGTCTGTTGATGCTGTTAAAGATCCAACAAACGATATATCGTCTGTTGATGCTGTGTAAAGATCCAACAAATACCGGAGAAGTTCACACGTCATATTAGGCTGGGATGACAACTCACCATCATCTGTAGAACGAATGGTAGTCAGACACGTACTTAGAAATTGCGTTCGACGACGAATTAGGTGATACAGAGATGCAAATTCATATTGTAGAATCTAACGTGGTTGGGATCGCAAACGAAGGCCATACAATTGTAGTCTTTTGAGTTTCGCCTTCTCGGGTTGAGCTTCTATAATTATGAAAGGAACGTCTCTAGAACTATCATAAAGTCCACGAAGTACAGCATAATGAAATTTCCAAGTCCTCTTCATTTCAGTCAATTTTACAGAGCTAAAACGCATGACTGCAATGCGGAGCCGAAGTTCGGCAGTGGCAACGCACTATTTTATAAAGGATAACGCCCTTGGGAACGGATTTCCCGTCCCTGCACGGTAGCACTGATATAGTGCAGAAAGGGGTCCGTCAGATGTAAAATATTTAGCTTCGAAACAGGGCGAGAAAGATGTACACGCTACGAGAAGTGGTTAAGAGTCACTGCAAGGGCTCAGTGGTCACTGAAGCCGGCAGAAATTACATCAGTTAGCAACAGGTGGCTACGTAGGGAAGCAGACAAATGAAAACGGTCCAGTCGCATACTGCTAGTAGCTGTAAAATACATAAAACACGCTAATGTAGGATATCTACAGATCCAACCATTCTGTAGACTCAAAGACGCCACCTTAACATGAAGTTCAGGACAGTAATTATAGTAGGAATCTGATTAACAGGACATAATACACAGTTGAATGCTTCCCCCATCAAAATTATTCGCGGATTTTGAAAAGTAAATGGCATCTTCCTTATAAGAGCGCAAGCAGTCACATTTACTACCAGATCCAGAAAGAGCATGAAGAGAAATCAAGGCGAGATTATAAAAACGGCACCCTATGCCCCTACTGTCGTCCACCGTTTCCAAGTCTGTCAATGTATTACTGTCCCTATAGGCACGGCCATGCCTGTAATACTTTATGGTTTAATATTAACAACACAATACCCATGGAGACAAAACACGTCAAATGACACTTCTTGCAAATACAAAGCATCAGCTTGGGAAACATGAATAACCTGTCGTAACGCAGCAAGGCGTAATGGAGAGATTATCCTGTTGACATTTACGGTAAGAAACGAATAAGTCTGCGAGGCATGATAGTGGAACTAGAAAATAATTGTATGCATTACGTACCGCTCTCCACAATACCGGCACACGGTGAAGACGAAGGTACAGGATTTGAATTCTCCCCACCGGAAGGTGCTGATTCCATGCTTTGCTTTTTTTTTTCTGTCGTCAACCAGCACGCTCATGTTGAAAACATTGCTTCACACCACTCCGTGATAACATAACTTAATGACTCGGAAGTGTAGTGGACTCATGAAGGTCCACTACAGGGAGGAGGCATCCACACTACATTCAACGGAATGCCAGCAACACAACAAGTAGCGGTGGACAATATCATCATATAGAGAAGAAACAGGCAATGCAGCGTCTGAAACTGGCTGCATCATCTGACTACCCGAAAGAGTAGTACTCCATCGTATCAGACTGACTAAGGGGCGGCACTGCAAATAGAACACTTCAAAGGCAGAACAACAGACGATGTCTCCGTTAAACCATCGGAACCCACCGTAACAGACGTTTCAACGGCTGGAGGAGAGGACGCAGGTGCTACATTCATTTCGACATTACCAGCACCAGCCTCGTCGTCCCTGGCGAAACAAGAACCGTCATTATCGTGAATACTGAAAGTATCGCCATTGGAAGATGCATGTTCCACCAATACCTTCATGGAGGGGCGAGGGGCTGTGACGGTACGTCACATAAATGGACATTTGAAGAAAGAGAAAGGAAGTTTTTGTTATGAGACGTTTGGATTATAAATTAGTTCAAGAGTGTGTACGTGTGCGCGATGTATAACAAATAGTAAAGAACATAAGTTATTATTATCAAAACACAAATATCGATGTAATTAACAAAGCACAGGATTTTTGGTGTAATCTCTGTGTAACATAGGCTATGAAGATCAGAGACAATGCTTTGACTCAACTATCTCTCCTGTTTTTGTTTCGTCTAGCGGTAGGCCGCCATAGTAGCGCTGTCTGATATTTAACGTAAGTTTTATCTGTATTTAGGAAAAATATCATAGAAATTGTTATTAGAAAGTGTGTATCATTGACTTAGTTGTCACCTGTCATGATGGCAGCCATTAATTATAATTAACAAAGTTTTTACAGAACTTCGTAGTGCAGGGAGCTCATCTCCCCTAGCAGGATTTAGTCGGCCATTATGCTGACGATTCATGTTATTAAATGTAAATGCGAGAGACTTCTCAGTTTTGATCTTTCATTAAATTCGAAGTTAAAATTAATTTCAGTTACCAAAATTCATAGCACTGAATGAGTTCAGTATGTTTCATTTTGGCCGCCTAACGGCAGACGAGATTCTCTTGCCTTGCAAATAATAAACAAGACATATTGAAAATCATTACATTCCGCAATATCTCAGTTAATCTTTATGTAATTTGGTACATAAATAACCGGTAGCCCCTGAGACCGATATTAATAATTACAGTTTGAGTAAGAATACGCATATTTTCTTTTCCAAATAGCAGCGCTAACGCAAACTATTTATTAGAAGGCGGCGAGTGGCGCGCTGTGTTTAAAAAATATTATATTGTACGTACTTCGGGGCAGCCGATGTCCATACGAGTGTTACCGCGGTATAAGTTAATTAAAAGTCTTATGCTAGCCCACAGTATTTAAAGCCACCCCAAACCAAAATCATAAAGTATATAATTATAAAAATATATAATTACCCCGTTATAAAGTGCACACAGACACACACACATCCACATATACACTTATACCGTGATAAGTGGCGCCCAAGAACGTGGTGCTCGAATTTTTATGTACCAACACTATATGCAGAAATACTGAGTATATAAAATTAACTGAGGTATAGTCGTACTTATCAAAAATTTTACAAAAATATTGGTAAAAAAATATTTATATGTATGCAATGATGTGTATGATGCAAGAACTAATACCATATATGTAACATTGTTCCATGTACCTAACATAAAAACTTTCACGTATACGAGACTGACGCAGTGAAGATTTATGGACCTGAAGCTGAATCAATACATACAATGGTCTCAACCGAGATATACTCAGCAGCAAGCAATACTAATTACTAAAGGTAAGGGTATAACTGCATGTGCTTCTGGGCTGGAACCGAGAAGAGGAAGGGATCTGGGGGCCATGCACTGTGCTGGCTGTCTTAGCACAAATTTGTCATAATTGTGAATCATGTTCTTTTACCACGGTGAAAATTTGGTCAGATTCATTTACTATAACTTAGTACTAGTGAGTGAATAGTGATATAATTTGCTAGACAGCGAATAGTATTTTAAATAGATGTCACACAAGCAGCTGTGTGGATTTCAGATAAACTCAAGTGCAATTAACGATAGGTTCACTTGTGTGTGTACTGACACCAAAACAATATTTCTGTAGAGACAGATTTTTTGCAGTACACAAGAAGTATTGGGAAAGATTACGTCAGAAAGTGAGTGTAAAAGGATAGGTGATAGCTTCATTTGTAGTAATTAGTAATATTTCATTAGATTATTTCATTATTTTTGTGTATGTTTTGTATATTTTGTGTATTTCTTGTGTGTGTGACATTTTGGGGGAAACAGATTTCTGTGTGTATTTGTGTCCTCTTAGTGAATGTAAATTTATGCAAACATGTTTAAGACACGGAAGGAAAAGCTAGAAGAGGGCGAGAATATGTCTGGGTATGAGACAGATGATAATGTTTAGGAATTTCTAGTACAGAATCCACCTGAAATGTCAGGCTCTCAAATTCCTAGACAGGGAGGTAACCAGCCTGTGATAGATAACGTATCAGGCAATGCTGAGGATCAGGCTCAGATGAGCAGAGAAGTTCACTCAACTGCTGGGACAGGGAAAGATGATGCTACAGCATCAACAGCTAATGTTGTTCAAGTACCTGGGCCAACAGCTGATGTCTTGACTGTACTTACGGCACAATTAGATCTAAGGAGAAGCAACGTGAAGAAAAAGAAAGGCAAGAGCGCGCGAATCACGAGCAGGCGTTAATTTCACAAGTCAAAGATATTTTAGTGGTAGATCGAGCGGAACGTGAGGAAAAGGAAAGACAGGAACTTCTTGAACGCGAACGCAGGGAACAGGAGGGTGATGCTCAGTTCCTGGCAAAAATGAATGAAATTTTTGAACACCGTGACAAGGCGCTAGTGTCATATTTGTCACAGGAGATCGATGTGGTAAAACAAGAAGTCACAGAATTAGTTGAACGAAACAAAGACATTCCGCAAAAGGTAACACAATTAGACGAACGCGTAGATCAATTAGACAAAGCGCATAGCGTCTTAGAAAACCAGGTGAAAGATGTTGTTAAAACGGTGTACTAGTGTGGGCAGTAAATCGCGTATCTGTTAGAAATCACAGTGATTGAGAAGCTGCAGATATCACAATAACAACTTTACAGCATTTCACATTCAACGCTGTGACCCATCTGTTGGCTGAATTTCGTACTGCTTTCTGCGAATTCAGTAACTAGTCGCGGCTAGAAGCAACGCCACCTAGTTTCTAGGTGGCGTTGCTAGAAGTCGCAAGTAGTAACTAAAAAGCGCAGTTAACAGTGCCATCTGTTGACCAAAGATCGTCCTACGCTATTCGCTACCGAGTCAAACTGCGATCTCTGTGACAAATAGCAACAAGAAGTGGCAAGTAGCAAATAAAAAGCGCAGCTAACATTCTTTTCCTAGTGCCAGCTGTTGACCGACGTACATACTTCATTATGAGAGCCTTGTGCCTCACGAGATCGATGTGCTGTGTGCGCATATGAAGGACTTATTTCAATAGTGGTACAAAAAATACAGGATCCTAAAGTTAAATGAGCGCTGAAAAATCTGGAGTTGAGATACCAGAAATATTTAAGCATATGGCTTCTTGCTAGAGATGAACCTTTCTTTCTGTTTGTTTGGATCATTAATTTCAGGAACTTATAGACAGAAAGTGGAGATAATGGACTTGTACCACTATTGAAATAAGCCCTTCATATTATATGACAAGTACATTCAGCACTAGTTATGGTTGGTCAAACGCAGCTGTGTCTGAATGTATTATATTAATAAGAAGCAACAATGCCTTCTTCTCCTGAAAATATCAAGTAACCTTAAAAATGTGTTTGATTCTGCTTCCAATATGATTTTTTTGGTTAATACTCCACATGCCTACAGGACTTTGCAATGTTAACACAGCAGAACTCAGACATCTGTATAAGTGTAATGAAATGAAAACAGTAGTACTGAGTCATATGAATGCCTCACTTTTCTTCCGACACTGTTCAAGACTCTGGAGAAAAGTTTTACACCTGGTGTTCTACATGGCAACTATACACATTAGAACTTTTTGCCGACGCTACTACCACCTACATAAGTAAACTTTTCCCGTGTTATTTTCAAGTAATGCACTTAAACTAATTCTGATTTAACTACAAGATCTGTACTTCCCACTTTCATATCAACAGCCTCAAAATGCATATTCTAGACCTCGGGATATGTTACAGGTAGGTGAGTGTCACACCAAGATTGTGGAGAAAGGGAGGGAGGGGAAGGGGGTATTGTCACTCTCCAACAAGTGTTTACCAATAAAAAAGTCGCGGAAAATTTACGGGTATAGGACGGCTTAACACGTGGAAAATGAGATTTTCATTGTTCACTCATTGTATTTAACATTTATTATTCCTTTAAAATCGCGTAACAACTTCAATAAAACACAGTTTAATTACTCATTCTGCACACTAATTTCATAATTATGGCACTTTTAAACTGCAAATCCTCTAAGAGCTGTCTCCAATCTTCACGATTCTCTCTCAAGAGCCTTGATGTGGATAGATACTTACAGCAAGCAGTAATCAGAGTCGTAACTGCGTCTGCAAAATCACAAGGATTATTAAACATTTTGATGTCACTAATTACAAGCAATGTAACTGACAGAGTAGTATTGCTAATATTTTCTCTAATAAAAGCCACTCAATGGGGTGTATTTCGCATTTGCAAGAACGATCTCACTTAAGTAATTAAGTTTATCGAAACATTTAGGAACTAACCTCTCGTCTGACGAAGACAATCTAAAGACGCAGTGGCAATTTCTCCAGATTTGTTCACAGTGATATTTTGAGTTATCACTTTAATGAGTGACTGAAATGTAGTTCGGGTATCTGTGAACACAACAATACGTTAGAATTCATCTTCTAAACACGAACTATTACGGTACTGTATGGCCACTTACATATTAATTACACTATTAATATTTTCACAGTTGTTTGTTTAATACAAAGTCAAAGCCAACGGAAGAACAAAGGTAAAACATACTAACTAATGACAGTGTTGTTGAGATGCAATTTTCTGTGTGGACGAATGTAACTTTTTCATACGGTGGTAAGTCGCAGAAATCGCAGGAGTCACAGAAATCGCAGAAGTAGCAGTGGTATAGTGCGGGGGGATACACGACCTAAATTCCTTAACTGCGACAAATCACAGTTAATAATAACAAATATTGAAAAGTAGCATTCACAGAAATCACTGATATCGTAAAATCGCAGTTTAGCCCATCACTTCGGTGGACGAAATGTCAGGCAACTTAGATCAAAAGATTGCCGATTGTGTCACGCAAGATGTGGCTCGGCTAGAGCTCGAGGTTCAAAATGGTTGAAATGTCTCTGAGCACTATAGGACTTAACTTCTGAGGTCATCAGTCCCCTAAAACTTAGAACTATTTAAACCTAACTAACCTAAAGACATCACATACATCCATGCCTGATGCAGGATTCTACCTGCGACCGTAGCGGTCGCGCGGTTCCAGTCTGTAGCGCCTAGAAGCGCTCGGCCACTCTGACCGGCGGAGCTCGAGGCACAGCCATCAATCGGCGCGACACCTGGTAAGAAAACGTAGTACGGAAATGTACCACTTAATATACGTGGGGTAGAAAAATCAGACTGCGAAAGAATGAAACCGCTCTCGCCGATGAATTATACAGGTATTGTCGCTGCAAACGTGGCTGGAATACTACCAACCATAGCACAAGTAAAACATGAATAATCGTTAATCAAACACCGACAATTTCAAACATTTAACGATGAAAAGAAAATCGTACATCCCGTGATTTTCGTAAAGAGTTTTAGAGACCTGTTACCTATGTATTGGACTGAACATCAAAAAATTCAGTTCGTGATTTAATTTATTAAGGGAGACGCAGCACTGTGGGCGATGGAGATCGCGGAACATTGTCCAACGTTCTCTGAATTTGAAAGCAAATTCCTAGCCTGGTACTGGTCTAGATCTGTACAGGAGAGGCTGCGTAACCAGGTGTACGACCCTGAACCCCGTTAACCCTCGCTGTGGTAACCTAAGGAAATACTTTGAATGATACTTGAACAAGACGAGCTATTCGGATGAATCCATGCCAGTGAGAGATCTCTTACCTATGCTAAAAGGCAAATTACCAATAGCGATTAGGGAAAAATTAGTGCACGTACCAGATACCGACCTCGAACTGTTCATGGCAACAATAGATTCTTTGGACTCAATACATGAGGATGCCCGGCAGAATGAGCAAGGGAAATCAAATAACGGTCAAGGTAATAATAAAGCAATAAATCAGGGTAATGATAGCCCTCGTAAAAATGGTTATGGCAAAAATAACGAATATTCGCATGGAGAGAAGCTCTATAAGAAGGCGAACTGAATGAATAATGGGCCGCCTGCGAATAACAACTGGAGTAGCAGTGATTATAATGCGAACCAGTAAGCCAGCATGAGCCAGTCTCAATTATAACCGAAAGAGACGGAGGGAAGGGGGAGGAAACCCCTACTTCGTAAACAAAAATATGAGAACAAACAATGAGTAGTGGCAACGGACAGGGCCAGCGGATTGGCAGGCACAATAAGCCATGACAACAGGTCATGTGCCTGTCAATCATATTAACGTTATTCCTATGGCACCGCCCCCACCTCAGCCACTGAATAGGCAGCCACATGAGTATGTCGCGCATGGTACATCGCACACTGTGACTGACGGGGTGAAAATCACAGATGTGACAGACCAAGAATCGGCAGGGTGCGACAGACCGTCAAACTCTGGCCGACCTCTGTAAGCCCTTCCCAGACGGTCGGCAAGGTTAAAGAGGGGGGCAGGCAGAATGTGGGTGTGTATTTACTCCGTTATAATGACGGATGCGATATGAGGGAAGAATTAACAGTTGATACGCGATCTGCGGAGCAACAGGAGGTAGAAAATGTACAGACTGCATTCAGAGAAAAAATAAATGGCATAGAAGTGACAGTAATACTTGACACACGGGCGAGTGCCTCTTGAATAGATGAGCAGTTATTTAAATGTATAGATCGTGTAAAGAAGTTACACAGTTTGCCAGTGGAAAATTGTAAGGTCGTAGGTGCCCTATGGGGCAGAGTGCAAGTGATTAGGAGTCAGGTGCAGACTGAGATTGTCATGGAAAAAGAACCCATATTATGCTCATTCCTTGTGGTTAAGAATCTTACAGTGCCTTGCATCCTGGGACTACTGGAAATTAAGGCTAGAATTCACATCTCCCGGGCCAACTGCACTTTGTCCTATCGCAACCGGCTCATTGACCTGACATTGATAAGGACTCCGGACGCGTACATAAATTACTGCCGGAATGTCCGAGTAACTGTAAATGATGCAGATACATTAAATATCAATGACTGTATCATTAATCAAAATAGTAATGAACAGGAACCCGACTGGGAGTCGGAAGTTGTCACTATCAAACAACAAATTGAAGAAAAAGTAGCCAAACCATCTTACTTAAGCCTGTCACAACAAGATGACCCAAGTCATGGATTGAATCAATTTGTAAAAGCGTTCTCAGGGAAACCAGTAATCATTAAGGGATATAAATTCGATAGGCAGGTTAAGCCCCATTAAACATTCTGTCGTGCTACCTACTCTATACCGTGGTCTAAAAGGCTGACCATAGGAAAGGTGTAAATACATAGCTAGTAAAGATTACTTCATGTGTGTTTAATTTTGTGTATATACTCATTATATATGTGGTAGTTTTTAAGTATGTCTATGAGTGAGTTGCTTGGGAATGAAGGTCATGCATTTAAATGAGTGCAATCAAACAAAGTATTAGTAAATGAATCCGCGGAATGGTACTTTGCACAAAAGTGGAAATGAGAGAGAGGCATTGTGCATGGTTGTCGGAAATGCATACTAACAGCGGATCATTGACCGAATGCGAGAAATAGGATGATTTAACCTTTGAACAGGATAATACCTGAAGGTATGACAGATAATTAACATCTGCACGGATTCCATCTTGGAAGCGCTTGCAGTTGCACCCACACAAGCAAGGCAACTGCAAACGCAGCAACAATAAAAGCAATGGATCAGTGTTGAATGAATTTTAAGAACATATGTAAAATATCTACTGAACTCACAAGTCCAGAAAGGCCAATTGGTCGCCACTTTAAATAAGAAAAAAAATGGTTCAAATGGCTCTGAGCACTATGGGACTCAACTGCTGAGGTCATTAGTCCCCTAGAACCTAGAACTAGTTAAACCTAACTAACCTAAGGACATCACAAACATCCACGCCCGAGGCAGGATTCGAACCTGCGGCCGTAGCGGTCTTGCGGTTCCAGACTGCAGCGCCTTTAACCGCACGGCCTCTTCGGCCGGCTTTAAATAAGAGGTGCCTACTAGATCAATCACTTAGTACAGAGTGATAAGACGTATCTAGAAGGAACTCTGTTTAGTGTAATATATGAAATACTATTATGTAAAGTGAGAGCCACGTTTCTTATGTAGCTTAGGTAATAAAAGTTAACATATGTCCCAATGTACAAGTGAGACTATCCGGACGCTTAGTTAGTGCACTACAGGTAAACTGAAGCACTAATTGGAATGTGATGGAAAAAGTGAACAGTATACTGTGTGGTAATGCACTGAGTGTTGACTGGATTTAACAGTGAAAAACTGTTGTTTGAGTACTGTGAACTAAGATAAATAAATTTAACAGCATACACAGTGGTGCCTTCCGCAAGAAACAATTTAATATGCGAAATAATACTGACATCCATGCTGTGGAAAAATGTTTCTGTGAACGGAATACTCCCAGTGGATTGTGATTGGACGCTACAGATAGAGCACAGCGAACTGCGGATTCGGGGGCCCACAAACGCACGCTAGAAGTGACGCACGCCTAGCATAGTGAAGTGAAAAGTGTCACAGCAAGGTACTCGCATGAACACTCACCACAGTGACAGTGTGTAGTGCTGAGTAGTGATCACTTAGCAAAAAACAATGATTAAATCCGAGTAATGAAATGTGTAAGTTCGAGCCAGAAACTTATTTAAAGAAGTGGACCTCGTACGTTCGCACATTATATCAGTGCATACAAAAACAGTAAACACGAATCACTGGAGTGCTTGAAAACTAATAACATTTCTTTCAGCACTTGCGATATATGTATTTGTCTTGTTTTGTTGATTAACTGATACGCGGTCGAATATTTTCATGTTACGCGGGGCGAGCGGCCGGCAGATGTTCCTGACCGCACAGGTGATGCGCCGCGCGTGTCGACTGATAGTCAGCTGCCTGCGCGGGTCACAACGCAGGTCAACGATCTGTCTCTAACTGGCAGGCTGTCGCGCACGCTTCTGCCGTCGCCAACAACGATCCGCCTGCAGCTCAACAATACACCAGCGTCGAGAACTCTTGCTTAGATGGCAATTTCGAAATGTATTTATGGCTGACGACGTATTAATAAACACCGACTACAATGTAAATTTGTAACAGACATAATGTGCAAAGGACACAGAAATTGAGAGACTGATTGCTTATGTCAGATCAAACATACGATATATGTAATTACAGTGAATATATATCTCTTATTGAGATGTATATGTGTACGTGAAAGCACAGACAGACATTATCCGCAAAGATGACTTGATAGTTCAAGGCAAACGACTGTGTACGTAATTTCAAGTAACATCTATTTCTTGTTATAATGTATGTACCGGTATATATAGATACATATATTTCATTGTTAATTAATTCAATGGACATATTATCAGCATAAATAATATAAAGAGAGACTGAATGTCAACAATCCGAAGGCTCCGGGCGAGGTTTTTGACCCGTTTGTTCCTTACGCCTGTGGCCCAAATCGGGGAGCGTAAGCAAATTTGTACCGCGTCTGTAGGATTCCGGATTGTTCACATTCCTGATTAAAAATAGAGTTGGAACAGCAGATGAACTCACCTGTAATAGTGAGATCGAAACATACCTGAAACACATGAACTATGTATGTCTTACATAATTGTGTATATAACTGTGTATTGAATTAAATGTACCTATCTTAAACGTGTAAACATGAACACTTTAATAATGATGTAAGACGGTAGTGAGTCTGTACATAAAGTAGTAAACCACATTAAGTACACCCTCACTAGGGGGCCCATGTGACGGTACGTCACATAAATGGGCATTTGGAGAAAGGGGAAGGAATATTTTCTAATGAGACGTGTGGATTATAAATTATTTCAAGACTGTGTACGTGTGCGCGATGTATAACAAATAGTAAAGAACGTAAGTTATTATTATCAAAACACAAATATCAATGTAATTAACAAAACACAGTTTTTTGTATAATCTCTGTGTAACATAGGCCATGAAGATCAAAGACAATGCTTTGATTGAACTGTCTCTCCTGTTTTTCTTTCGTCTAGCGGTAGGCCGCCATTGTAGTGCTGTCTGATAATTAACGTAAGTTTTATCTGTATTTTGGAAAAATATCATAGAAATTTTTATTCGAAAGTGTGTATTACTGACTTTCTTGTCACCAATCATGATGGCAGCCATGGATTATAATTAACAAAGTTTTTACAGAACTTCGTAGTGCAGGGAGCTCATCTCCCCTAGCAGGATTTAGTCGGCCATTACGCTGACGATTCATGTTATTAAATGTAAATGCGAGAGACTTCTCAGTTTTGATCTTTCATTAAATTCGAAGTTAAAATTAATTTCAGTTACCAAAATTCATAGCACTGAATGAGTTCAGTATGTTTCATTTTGGCCGCCTAACGGCAGACGAGATTCTCTTGCCTTGCAAATAATAAACAAGACATATTGAAAATCATTACATTCCGCAATATCTCAGTTAATCTTTATGTAATTTGGTCCATAAATAACCAGTAGCCCCTGAGACCGATATTAATAATTACAGTTTGCGAAAGAATTCGCATATTTTCTTTTCTAAATAGCAGCGCTAACGCAAACTATTTATTAGAAGGCGGTGAGTCACGCACTGTGTTTAAAAAATATCACATTGTACGTACTTCAGGGCAACCGATGTTCATACGAGCGGTATAAGTTAATTAAAAGTCTCATGCTAGCCCACAATATTTAATGTCACCCAAACCAAAATCACAAAAAATATAATTATAAAAATAAAAATATGTAATTGTCCCGTGATAAGTGGCCACACATACAAACATACTTATACACTTATACCGTGATAGGATGACTTCAAAAATCTTCATCGCCCTCAGCCGTGCGAAGTGGTCGCGCGGTTAGAGGTACCAGGTCACTGATTGTGCGGCCCCTCCCGCTGGAGGTTCGAGTCCTCCCTAGGGCATGGGTGTGTGTGTTGTTCTTAGCATAAGTCAGTTTAAGTAGTGTGTAAGTCTAGGGACCAATGACCTCAGCAGTTTGCTCCATTAGGAATTCACACATTTCGTCGTCCTCAGTCCGCCGGCATTTGCATTTTGCTACTGGTGACGGCGCGTTAACGGCCACAGGGGCAGGATCTAAGGCCGGAGAACCAGATTGCAAAGACCATAATTCAGATAATGTTAACTATAGACGATTTTCGTGGGATGACTTTAAAACCGTAACATGAAGCGGGCAATTGGCTCTGAGATGGTCACTTTCATCACAAAGTAAGCTGGTTCCTTCTTGTCCGGCATATGTAATATGAATCCGGTAACCACTAACATTTAGATGTAAATGAATATTCTTTTGAACAGACCGCAGCTCGTGGTCGTGCGGTAGCGTTCTCGCTTCCCACGCCCGGGTTCCCGGGTTCGATTCCCGGCGGAGTCAGGGATTTTCTCTGCCTCGTGATGACTGGGTGTTGTGTGATGTCTTTTGGTTAGTTAGGTTTAAGTAGTTCTAAGTTCTAGGGGACTGATGACCATAGATGTTAAGTCCCATAGTGCTCAGACTCATTTGAACAATTTTTTTGAACACATATTTCTACGGTTCGGGTACCACTGTAAACTTTCAAGCGACGTTGAGTAGATCAGCGATCACGCCAGATATGCCGAACGACTCCACAAGGAAGCAACACTGCCTTAAGAAATGAATCGTCCATTTCGGGTGGAACATTCTAAACTCTAACCGGAATATACTCGATCGTCACATTTACAAGAATGACTGGGCTAACGGAATCATCACAATGTGTAAAAATCACCTGAGAACTAGCCCGAGGGAGAAGCCGATCTGGTTGCAATGAATCGTGAAGGTTCATACAAAATGCATACAAATTAGAATCAAAATAGCAGTATGTACCTGGCCAGATGTAACTCGAATCTCGTCAACCAACCAATCGTCAATTTCTAGACAGTCACTTGTCAAAACGGAAACGAATGGTACTCCGACCAGAAATATTCTTCGCAGACTCGACAGACGTCATGGCGTGGGCAGAGAACGCCGCCGCCAGAGAACAAACAACATCGAACTCCGCTAGGCAAGAGCGATGTGATACCGACCGATACACACACAAGACTGTGTACACAAAAGTTCGATACACGCGGCTCTGCTAGACGGGCGGAAGTAGTAACAACGTGCTCGCTCCATGCCCAGAGAGAAACGCCACTGAGCTACGGATGCGGACATGTTTTCCAACGTATGGAAATAAATTTTAACGTTTTATAGTTACCGAATTATGACAACTTTTTGCTCAACTTGATCTAATAACAGCAAGATGACAGCACCGCAAAATGCTTTCCTGTCGTCAGAAGCAGCGGTTCCACAAAAGTGTGGCTGAATGTGCAAAATCCAAGAAAATGCATAAGCCTTGTATTGTCATTGTGCGAAAAGCCCGTCCTTCTCCTCTCTGCTATTATAGCTATCAGATAACTTGCTTGTGATGCTATTCAAACGTTGTGCTCCTAGATTCCGATCAATACTACACGAAGTATGGCGGAGGGTACTTTGTATACCGCAGTTACTGTTCCAGTCGCTAATGTTTCGCAGAAAGAACGACTGCTGGTAGGTTTCCGTATGGGCTCGAATCTCTCTAATTTTATCTTCACGCTCTTCTCGGGAGACCTACGAATACGATGGTCGATTCTTTTGGGAAAGTACGTTCTTGGAACTTTAACAGTTAACTACATCTTGAGCAGAAAGACTCTGTTGCAGCGTCTGCCACTGTCGTTGGCTGAGCATCTACGTCACGCTTTCGCGCTTACTAAATGACCCTGTAATTAAACGCGGTGCTCCTCTTTGAACCTTCTCTATTTCTCTACCAGTTCTATCTGCTGCGGACAGGATGACTAGCTATATTCGACCAGTGGTGCAAAGATTACTTTGCAAGTTACTTTCTTTGTGGGCGCAGTGCATCTGCTGAGGGTTCTTCCAATGGAACGCAGTCTGGTATCCGCCTTACTGAGATTATTTTTATATGGTCTTTCCAATTTAATCAGCTCCTTACGGTGTCTGCCAGGCATTTTATGGATATGATTGCTGACAGTGATTGTTCTGCAATCACGTATTCATACAATACTGCCTATTTCACTTCGCTATCCCTTTGTAGCGTTTCAACCTCTATGTATACATCATCATCCACGAAAAGCCTCCTGGAACATCCGACATTATCCGCTAGGTGATTTACATATACTGTTAAAACTTTTTTTTTTTTTTTGCGTCATCACCCTACTGTGTCAACCTCTTAATTTCAGAGTAGCAGTTGCGTCGTACGTCCTCATTTACTTGCTGGAACTATTCCTATCTCTGTCTTCCTCTACAGTTTTTGCCCTCTACAACACCCTTTACTACCCCGAACATCATTCCCTGATGTCTGTGAAAACTAATGGCCCCTTTATAGTCCTTTGTGATGCAAACGAAATTACTTTTACGTTTGAAGATTTATCTCCATTGTGGACCGCTTTCTATGTCTTATTTCCTAATAACTGTAAAGTCCCATAAGACAGCCTGTCTGATATGCCGTGCGAACATATTTTGTGTGGCAGTTATTAGCTGTATCGAACGCCTCAACATGGGCGCCAATATCTGCTGATTTCCAGATCATGTGCTTGAGCAGAACAAGCTGGGTTTCACACGATCGTTTTGTGCGGAACCCTTGTGTGCAGCTCTCCTTGTTGACGCCTAGAAAGGAGGTTTTTGGTCTCCATAAATGTCATAATACGCGAGCGTAAAACATGTTCCAAAACTCTACAACTGACCGATATCAGAGATATAGGACTAAAGTTTTGTGAGGGGGGGGGGGGGGGCGGGGGTTGGGTTGTGGGATTGAAGGGACCAGACTGCAAAGTTTTGTGAGTCTGTTCGATGAACCCTCTTGAAAAGTGGAAGGACTTGCGCTTTTTCGAAAACATCATGAACGCTTCACTTTTACAATGTCCGCCCCCAGTAGCTGAGTCGTCAGCGCGACAGATTGTCAATCCTAAGGGCCCGGGTTCGATTCACAGCTGGGTCGGAGATTTTCTCCGATTAGGGACTGGGTGTTGTGTTGTCCTAGTCATTATCATTTCATCCCCATCGACGCGCAAGTCGCCGAAGTGGCGTCAAATCGAAAGACTTGCACCCAGCGAACGGTCTACGAGACGGGAGGCTCAAAAATGGCTCTGAGCACTATGGGACTCAACTGCTGAGGTCATTAGTCCCCTAGAACTTAGAACTAGTTAAACCTAACTAACCTAAGGACATCACACACATCCATGCCCGAGGCAGGATTCGAACCTGCGACCGTAGCGGTCTCGCGGTTCCAGACTGCAGCGCCAGAACCGCGCGGCCACTTCGGCCGGCGAGACGGGAGGCCTTAGTCACACGACATTTATATTTTTATTTAGTTCTACAATGTATACGACAGTCCACGGAGTGGATATGGGTTTCTTTTATGGCGAATGTCGCTGATCTATTATAAGAATACTTTGACTTTTTGATGAAATCCAGTCGGGTCACTGAATGAAATAGCAATAATCTGCGGACCGGTGTTCACAATCGTAGTGCTAGGACGTTCGTACACTACGATTTTAAATTCTGTAAAATACCACACTGCCACATTGTTTACTAAGCACTGACGTAAACTAATTTTTATTGTATTAATACATTTTGTATTTTATATAATGAGCAATTCATTATTAATATTATCACTTTTTATACATTTGGCCTACTGAGGATCCCATGAGATAATTTATGTCTTCTTTCTCTTCTTTCCAATAGTTTTTGAAACTTATCCGACACTTTTCTTTTCTTTCGCCTGTCCATAATGCGCCTCTCTTTCTCTTTGTTATGTCCCGGAAGTCCATAGTAATTTTTACTTCTCATGTGAAGTTTTACCTTTTCCCTATTCCTTCCTGCGTATTTCCATTTCTCTCTTACCTGTTTTAACTTTTCCATCCATTTCAATGATGCTTCTGAGTTTCTGTCTAAAAAGTTAAAAATTCTTCTTATTCTTTTCTCATCTAGCCTTTTTAAGTTTCCATGGATTACAACTCTTCTCGTCCTGGTTGTGTCTACTGTTTGTATTTGTTCCATTGTTTCATGAATTTCTTTACTTCTTCTTAATTTCCGTTTTACATTGTCATACTTCAGTACAAAGATTTTCCTAGCAACTTTCCTTTACTTCTTTTGTGTTTCATCACGTTGTTAGGTTACATTAAACGAAAGGCATTCTGAAGCATAAAGCATTGTGATCAAACGATAGTATTGTAGTCCCGGAGATTTGCACTTATCATTAAGGATCTTTTGTTATACAAATGTTTTGTTAATTGGTAAAGCAACTTATTATTAGTACGACATTCGTATTCGTTTGTGTCGCTTTAAAAGTGAGAGTGGTGGCAATTAGTACGTGTAAAAGACAAGAGAGAGACAATAAGCAACAATGACCCCCCCCCCCCCCCTCGCTCCAAAAAAAAGAGCTGATGTCTAATGTCGTCAGCTACAAACGTTGAAAATTATTTGCGTGCATCAGAAAAAATCGCGATAGAAGTGTGCAAGTTTGTATTTATATTCCTGTGTGTAACTTTGTAAAAGTATTTTCCCCTATTTCTGTATTAGGTACTGGAGGAGGACTCGTAACTCAACATTATATAAGATGAGAACAGATATTCTCTAAAAAGTGCAGTTAGCTTCGGCCAGACATCTGAATCACTGGCCGTTAATGAGCAGAGGGCATTCGACGCGCGTTTCGGCCACTTTACTCCCCCAGAGCTAATGATTAAAGCGAGGGGCTGTGCGTGCACATTTCCCTACTGCGTAGCGAAAGCAGACAGGCGAATAAAGATGTGGGCAGAACCGTAAAAGCTAATGATCATGGAAGAGAGAATACAAATCCAAGAGCGAAATGAGCATTAATTTGAAGCGGGGTCAACTTTTAACCGGTAACGATTTAAACTTTAAAGGAACAGGGCGTCCATCGGTGGTGGTCGGTGTTTAATACGACCCTAAAATATTCGACATCAAATTTTGATATCCAAATTTTAATTAATAATTCACATCGAGAATTTGATACGACACTGGAAGTTCTTAGCGGTTTAATAAATGCAAATGAAAGCGGCAAATAGATCTCATCTTGTGATGTAATGTTTAGATGGTACAAGAAAAAATCGGGGTACGTTGGCGGCGGTCATGCAGCGAATCACAATTAATTCATTGTTCGTCTACATCCCAAATATAGCTCATCCTTGTCAACGTGCGTGCTTCTCTTCACATTAGAAAAGTAATTATCAAAGATTGGATTACTTATATTATTTTCTTCATATATTACATGTTTTACGATGGTTGACTGTCACACTAGCGTTCATGTACTCCGTCAACTTTGTTGAAGTGGTTGATTGCTGCTGATTCCAAAACTGACGAGCACCTTAGGTGTCCAGTGTAGCTTAAGGTGCGTTAGCTACATCCCAAGTTATTTACTATTTAGAAATGTAATCAATGCAAATGCACTGGACTGAATATCGTTCCATAGTTTAACGGGTGTTTCTAAGTTAGAAAAGTGGGAACTTGAAATCTAGACTAATGTACTGTGAATTTAGTTACAAATAATTGGCGTTATCTCCGACAGACATTAGATGTTGATTAACGGAAAAATATTTCATTAAGATGTTGGCGACATCTAAGATATCCGGATGTCAAAATCGCATCACTAATACGAGAATTCTTCTTCGGTCATAAATGAACCGCTCATTTATGTATTTACATAGCTTAAAACTTACTTTACTCATAGTGTTGCGCCGGTACCACACATGGGTGGGTTGCTTTAGCTGCTATTTCAAGCAAAATGGCCCAGGCGCTATTCTCTCGTCTTCGCCAATTTAGCTACCAACTTCGCCTGTTTATGATCAGTTCACACATTACACCAGAATGAGAACTCACGAGGGGAAGACCTCAGAACCGGCCAACAGATTCATCTCATAAATGGCAGGTCACTTGTGTACAATATAAAATGAAACTTTAAGGCAATTTCTCTCAACAATTGCCCACTTTACAAAAAAAAAAAAAAAAAAAAAAAAAAAAAACTACCTCAAGTTCCCGCGCTCAATCTACTCAGAACTGACGGGATCAATAGACAACAGAAAACTGAACGTTTTGAATCAAAATTGAGTCCACAAACACATGTTTTCCTACAAATTACAGAAAGAAACGTTTTCAACTGTCGTGACATATCCATAAGGTAAGGGCCGTTCAAAGAAAGCGCCGCTGGTGTAGCGACGAAAGCATCTGGCTATGAAGGGGAGAACGCGCGTTCGATTCCCAGTTGCGTACTGCAGTCTTTCTTTATTTGTATCTTTTTTTCGTTTAGAAACTGGTAAACATACCAGAGTTAACAAGGCAAGTAAGAAAAATGCAGTAACAAAAAGGTACCCAGATTTCTCAAACGACTTGGTATAGCAAACAATTAACAGTTTAAACCTGGTCGCTATGAAATGACTCTTTCATTGACTCTGTTACATGTGTTTCCTTCAAACAAGAGATGGATGGTACATGTAATATAAATATTCGAAGCAAATGTACCCGCCGCACCACGAACATCTAATGAATGCAGTCTTCGAGCAAAGGGGAACAAATTTGGTTACATTTATTCTTCTACAATTAATTTATATATATACCTCAGATATCATAACATTGTCTGAGCAATTAGTGCTGCAAGTAAATCATGAATCATGCTGTGAATCGTTACATCCACTGGGTTGTGCAATTGCCGCTGGGTTTCCAGAAGCAGCCTACTATTCCGAAGACTGAAAATTAAATTTTTAACGTGACCATAAAAATAAAAATTGCATGGTAGGCACAATGGTAAGCAGCTCGGCGGTGTTACTTCTACGGCGCATTTCGACTGACCCTAGTCATCTGTAGTGTTTGGTAATTCCCATAAAAAAGTTGTAGGATTTGTAGAGTAGAGTGAGTAGATAAGATTTTGAACTACGGCCCATGCCCGGAAACGTACTGTTTCCGTGCCATAACCGTTTGAGAACACGTTAGTAATGAGACCACTTTTATAATTAATTGATTAGGTGTGACCTATTATATTATTTGTTTTACAGTTCCACTGATTAATAGCCAAAGAAACTGCTCGTCTTCCCGTTTTCGGGTTCTCTTCGACGTCATGCAGTGTGGCCTCTTCCTTTCTCCTTGGAGCACCATAGTCTCATGCCTCCTGACGGCGAAGGCACACTTTTTTGTGGCAAGAAGCGTATGCGATGGGGTCAGACATCACGGAGAACAATCTTGATAAAGGCGACGAGGATCTCTTCCATTTTTAGCTTCGCCATTCAGAAGGATCATGTCTGTGTATTCTGCGAAAGTTTACGCAACCATGTTACTCTAACACTCACAGACATGTTAACGATGTTCGAACGAGGTCAGAGAGGTAGGATGGACGCCAAATGAAATCAGCCGTTCCGCCGTAAGCACCCTCCACCATGAGTACCATGTTGCATACCTACCTCGCAAATATGTTTTCAGACGGCTGTAGCACGGAAACCATATGTTTCCGCACATGGGTTCCTGTTCAAAATTCTCGTATTATGTACTCACCCTCTCTACAAATCCCAGAAACTTGAAACAGGAATTTTCGAACACCCTGTACAAACAAGCTATTATATATTACAGGGTTAGTTTGTCCACCCCTGGAATACAATATCAGACAAAACTTGTTAAAACGTATTGTTTTAAAATATCCTCAATATACAGGGTGTTACCAAAAGGTGCTGCCAAACTTTCAGGAAACATTCCTCACACACAAAGAAAGAAAATATGTTATGTGGACATGTATCCGGAAACGCTTACTTTCCATGTTAGAGCTCATTTTATTACTTCTCTTCAAATCACATTAATCATGGAATGGAAACACACAGCAACAGAACGTACCAGCGTGACTTCAAACGCTTTGTTACAGGAAATGTTCAAAATGTCCTCCGTTAGCGAGGATACATGCATCCACCCTCCGCCGCATGGAATCCCTGATGCGCTGATGTAGCCCTGGAGAATGGCGTATTGTATCACAGCCGTCCACAATACGAGTACGAAGAGTCTCTACATTTGGTACCGGGGTTGCGTAGTCAAGAGCTTTCAAGTGCCCCCATAAATGAAAGTCAAAAGTGTTGATGTCAGGTGAGCGTGGAGGCCATGGAATTGGTCCGCCTCTACCATTCCAGCGGTCACCGAATCTGTTGTTGAGAAGCGTACAAACACTTCGACTGAAATGTGCAGGGGCTCCATCGTGCATGAACCACAAGTTGTGTCGTACTTGTAAAGGCACATGTTCTAGCAGCACAGGTAGAGTATCCCGTATGGAATCATGATAACGTGCTCCATTGAGCGTAGGCCCAATGACCTCTAACACGGAAATTAAGCGTTTCCGGACACATGTCCACATAACATCTTTTCTTTATTTGTGTATGAGGAATGTTTCCTGAATGTTTGGCCGTACCTTTTTGTAACACCCTGTATATTTTATCTGAATTCTACTATATACCGGATGTGGAACATCTGAAGTAAGATTTATTATCGAGTCGGTTCAACAATTGACCTCTTCTATAACACGAGGACCAAATTAATAATTACTTTCTTATAACTACAGGAAAAACTTAGGTAGCAATTTTCCAGATGCTGTGACGGATTATTGCGCTGTGTTCGAACCCTCGCAGAAATCTTACTCGGAACTGTTTTCATACACTGCGGCTCAGAGTTTTAATTCTTTACTAATCCAAGTCATTTCTGAAATTTACTTACCACTTTTTTATTATTCATTATTATTACCCTTATTAACCGTCCTACTCGTACCAGTTTCGCTACGAAAATAAGTACAAATGAAATACAGTTTCAGAACGTAACCGGGAATCGAACCCAGGTTCTCTGCTTCCGATGTCTGGCTTGCTACGCGAGTGGCGCTCTCGTTTAACAGCGCTTATCTCAGTGGTACACATGCGGAAGTCGAGGAAGTTTCTTTGATTGATTTCCAGCATAAGATGCTCTTTCCGCATATATGTTAATAGAAAATGTTCAATATCAATTTATCTGTCGACCCCGCACTTTAGAGTCGATTGCACATCACAGACATTAAGCGTAGTTTTCTTTTAAACAAGGGGGCGCTGTTGAGCCAAAATACCTTAGCCTCACGTTTTACGTCGTACATAAGCTACTTTCCAAATATGAACCGAATCGATTGGCCGTGAGCTGAATCGGTTGGCCGTGTCTGAGGCCTTCCCCCTATCAATGGTAGTGAGTTGACTGTCACACTGTTTTGCTTGCCACTTACAACTCTGACCTGATACCCTGTTCCTAACTTACACTGTACCATATTAACTAGAGCACATTTAGGTAGAATCCTGGTTCACTGATTCTGTCAACATAGAATAATTCTCTCGTTTTTCGATGGCATGATCTTTGAGAATACAGCTATAGCCTTTTAATACTCTTAAAAGTACGATTAGGACATTAGGTATTTTCTTGCAGAATGAAAACAATTTGAAAGAAACACAACCGGGTTCACAATATTTTGCCGTACTCCTTGCTGAGTTGTAAACATATTAACATAGTTGACAAACTACCTTAAGTGTTTAGCATTGTTTGTACCACATTGAGATTTAGAAAGTAGTACCGTGCTTAAATTACATTACCTGCACTTTAAAAATTCTGTTTAGTTGTAGTTGCACCTTTTGCATTTTGCACCATTACTTTTCACTCAAATTATAATAACCCAGCACACGATTGAAACTGCTTCGTTGTACGTGGTGGCGGAAAATTTTGAACTGCCTCTGTTAATCGAGGATCAGTTTGAACCCCTTGTTCACTAATTACATGACCTAAATATCTGACCTGCGTCTGCACAAAATTACAGTGTTCTAAACTTAATGTAAACCGTGCCGACCGCAATCTCCTAAAGACTTCTCTTAAACGCGATACATGTTCTGGCATATCCTTAGAAAATACTATAATGTCATCTACGTAAACCATACATGTCTTTGGTTTCAGTCCCCTTAAAATCCCATCTAATAATTGCTGAAAAGTTTCATTTGCATTCTTCAACCCGAACGGGATACGTATATACTGATGGTGTCCCCCAAGGAACAGTAAAAGCTGTCTTCACCCTACCCTCTGGCGCTACTTCCAACTGATGGTATCCACTCCGTAAATACATCGTCGTAAAATACTTACATTGTCCCAGATTGTCCAATGTGTCCGTGATATTCAGAATCGAACATGCGTTCAAAATGGTTTTCGAATTCAGAAACCTATAATCACAACAAAACCTATATTTCCTTGTACCATCCACCAGCTTCTTAGGTACGAGAACTACATTGCCTGAATATGGACTATCGCTGTTTTCTATGATTCTATCCTGTAGTTGTTGTTCTATAAACGCCTCTAGTAGCAGATGTATATGACGTGCTATCCTATATGGTTTCCTAAACACTGGTGGTGCTTCGTGATGCTTCGTAATCAGTGTTGCCAGTAACCTACCCTCCATACCGAATAAATCGCTAAATGTCAGTAATAATCATAAATTTGTAAAACATTTTGCTAAAATAGCCGAGCCGTTAACAAAGCTTTTAAAGGAAGGGGTTAAATTTCAATGGACGGAGGAATGTCAGGAAGCTTTCGATGAATTAAACATGAGATTAATTTCTGGCCCGGTATTGGTGTTTCCGAATTTTGAAGAATACTTCATGTTATCATGTGACGCTTCAAATGGCGCTGTAGGATGTGTCTTGGGGCAAATGGTGAATGGACAGGAGCATCCGGTGGCGTATGCTTCTAGGCAGTTAAATAGGGTAGAGAGGAATTATTCCACAACGCAAAAGGAGATGTTGGCTGTAATATGCGGAGTAACGTATTTTCGTTGTTACCTTTATCGTAGGAAGTTTAAGATTGTGACGGATCATGCAGCGTTGAGATGGTTTCTGGGACTCATGCATCCTTCTAGTCGATTAACACGTTGGGCTCTAAAATTAAGCAAATTTTTGACTTTGAAGTACTTCATAATCCAGGGAAGAAACACGGAAATGCAGATGCATTAAGTTGCACATTAGACGCATTAGAAGTAATGGGTAAGAGTGTTGCGGAATGGCAAAGGGCACAAGTAGAGGATGAGGAGTGCCAGAGTTTTAGAACTCAACCACATTTCATTGTGGAGGGAAATCTGTTGTGTAGAGTTACCAGATGCAGCCCACAGGTAGTGGTACCAAAGAGTTTGAGAGAGGAAGTCTTAAAGCAAGGCTGGCCGGGAAGGCCGAGCGGTTCTAGGCTCTACAGTCTGGAACCGCGCGACCGCTGCGGTCGCAGGTTCGAATCCTGCCTCGGGCATGGATGTGTGTGATGTCCTTAGGTTAGTTAGTTTAAATAGTTCTAAGTTCTAGGGGACTGATGACCTCAGAAGTTAAGTCCCATAGTGGTCAGAGCCTTTTGAACCATTTCTTAAAGCAGGCTTGTGATCATGTGCTCCCGGGGCATTGTGGTCGTCGACCATTGGGAAGACGAGTAGCAGAACGATTTTGATGGTGCACTCGGAGAAGGAATGTGGAACAATACGTAGCAAACTGTGTGCCGTGCGTGCAGCGAACGGATCTGACGCCCGCAAGAGCTCCATTGCAACGGTTACCAGAGGCTTCGAAACCATTCGAGTTTATCGGGCTAGATATTTAAGGTCCATACAACAAATACAGACACGAAATTGTTACGTTTTAACTATAATTGATCACTCATCGCGGTTTCTAGCCATGTATGCAATACCAGAGAAACAGGCAAGTACAGTAGCACAAGCTTTGGTCAAGAACTGATTATTGAATTTTGGGGTTCCGGATACCATAATTACTGACTTCATGTCCGAATTATTGTCACAGTTGTCTCGTCTATTGAGAATTAAAAAATTACGGACCAATCCATTTCATCCGAGAACAGATCGAGTATATAGGACAATTTCGAAAATGCTATGTTATTGTGTGAATGGAAACAATGATAACTGTTACGTTTATCTTCCATGCGGTGTATCGAGTTATAACACTAAAATACATTCGCGGGTCGGAATGTCACCGTTCGAAGTGGTCTACGGAAGAAAGCTGCCAACGTCATTTGACGTTCTATGTCCGAAATTGGGAGTTAAAGGGGATGCAGTGATGGAATTTGCACGGATAATACAATAGAAGAGAGTACAGAAGGCCAATACGAAAGCGTTAGAAAGGCAGGAAAAACAGAATAGGTGGTTGGGACCTTTACCACAATACAGGTAGGTCAATGGGTATTAATCACGAATCCATATACACTTAAGGGAAAGACGAAAAAATTCTTGACGAAGTACCACTGACCATACCAGGTCGTGGAGATGACTTCGCCTGTGAATGTTAAAGTGCAGCTGCCAACAAAAACATCCGTTATCCAGATGAGTAGAGTAAAGGCTTTCAAAGGAATGGTGGACAGATTACCTCAATTACAAGGAAGTGACCCCACTGCAGAGGCTAGGCAAAGCAGACGGGGCCGGCCGCGGTGGTCGTGCGGTTCTAGGCGCTCCAGTCCGGAGCCGCGCTGCTGCTACGGTCGCAGGTTCGAATCCTGCCTCGGGCATGGATGTGTGTGATGTCCTTAGGTTAGTTAGATTTAATTAGTTCTAAGTTCTAGGGGACTGATGACCACAGCAGTTGAGTCCCATAGTGCTCAGATCCATTTGAACCACCAAAGCAAACGGAAGAAGAAGGTCTGGGCAGAAGCACAACAGCGGACGCATAACGTTTCGTATCTGTTAAGGTCACGGAGGGAGTAAATTATTGTATGTGTAGTGTTGTATGGCATGTTTACATTTTGTGTTTTTGTATCAAGGAATAATATGCGTTTTAATTTTTTTGTATATGTGTTTTTCTTCCCTCTCTTTTCCTCTCGTTTTCGTGGGTCCGATAATAGTTGCGGTTTTCTTGTTTGTTAGTTGAGTTTTGTCATTGTATGGGGGAAACTATTTACTTTTTTTACAGAAAATTCGATAGGGGGAGAGTGAACTGTCGGGAATTTTTGAGGATGTCGTACGATGTTGTAGTAACTTGTAGCGGAAAAGAGATGTTATTGACACCTTCCTACTTCCAGAAGGTAGAGAGGCATTGGTTATGTTCGGTATTTACGCCGATATGGGTGATGGTCACTGGTTATACCAATCAGAGAGCGGATAGAATAAGGAGGTTGCAACTGGGGGAGAGTAGAATAATTATAAATGGTACGGTTTATGAGAGTGTGGGGGACTATTTCCGTCTTCCAGCATCACGTACGGGATAAACAGTTTTAACTTTGTCACAGGGAACGTTGTCTTATCCGGAAGGGTTTCTGGAGTTATTACTAGTGCAGAGTCTGACATATTTGAACTCCACGTTAAACCCACAGTTTCTGGAAACATGCGTTTCTGTATTAACGGACAGGAAGGATCTATCATGGTTAATAAAATATTGGAACACGTTCGAACGCTACAACAGTATCGGAGCAACAGGATAATGACAGTGAGCATTTCAGCCACAGGGTGTGCCGTTTTTCAATTTTTTTAGAGTATAGCTTTGCAGAGAATGTGGAAACGTACACCAGTGGAGGAGGTGCCAACACATCAGTTGCCTACAGCATGGGTAACCAGTGTAAACAGTGTATAGGTGTAGAGTTAGTGTTTTAATATTCTCGTTAGCTTTAGACTGTAGAATCGCCAACCAACCTACAACCAAGAAAGCTGTCACCGGGCAACAGCGGCAAGGTAAGGAAACGTACACTGCCGTTACATACACTAAACCCCAGGGCAGGTAACTGGGATGTTAGTGGCCACGCGGCAGGAAAAATACCGAAAGATACTGAATGCAATAAACAGTAATTAGAAGTCCAGGAAAGCTAATCACGTCCGCCTTCCCCAAGCACTCCACTCTCTGCTCTTCACCTCGGCAATACTACGAGCAGCAACACGAACCCAAGTCAGCAGAGAATCGCAAGATATAACAATGGTGGAGGTTTCTCTACCTGAAGCCAAATGCACTCAACTTAATGCTTGCAGCATCCGGTTTATGACGAGGTCCTGCACCCTCGTGACGACAGGCCTTCGATCCGGCAGTCCATGCGCGCCGCCAGCGGCCCCAGCGTATTCTCGCAATGCACGGACCTGGCTGCTCCTGAGTCCCCATCCGAACTGACCCACTGGCACGACTCGGAAGTACAACGAGGTCGACACAGTCACTACATATCGATAACCGCTGCTGCTGCCACTATCGGAGTGGCAAAGCTTGCGAAACCAAGTGGCGCCAGTCAACATGAGACGAAAACAACTAGACGATACGGTCAGGCCTCCAACAGAGGACGCAAACCTACAGACAGCACCAACGCGAGCCGCAGCACGGCTCAAGCAGGTCATCAACTGGACCTCCTCGTCCGATCCATCGACCAAGGAGCACACTACTGTGATGCGTCCGGACGTTAACGACGAAGTGGGCTGGAGCGCCATCAAGTAGCAACCACGTAACCTTCGAATCAACAATGGCACTTTTTCCAGCAGGGGAGGCAAAGTCACCCGCAACAAACACCAATAGTTCCGGCCTGTTAGGTGACGTGGAAGGAAGACTGGTCCCAAAATCCAATTACCCCGGCTCAGAAATTCCGGCTGCACCGATGCTGATGATTCTCTGTCACGATACTAAGGGGCTTTTGCATACTATCGCAAGGATGAAGATACCACTCTGCTTAAAGGTAGCCTCATCTGCGAATAGGGTGGATGATAAAGAAAACAGTGACAAAACTGCTTCCGATGTGGAAAGTCTGTCGCTAGTAAGCTAGTAAGGTCTGCTGAGGGTACCAACGGTCGTCTGGGTCACCCAGCACTGGCGGGCATCTGCCTGGTACTGACATGGCGATCGCCTTCCGCAGTGTTAATCACATTTTCCTCCAAGTCTGATGTTTGAACGTTTCTGGTACATCCTTCATGATTTCTTGCTTCCTGAAACGACCGTCTCAGACAAGCGGCGATACACTGTTCCATACATTGAATGCTGTGCTTGTTGTCGGCGCTGATAGGTCTCCCGATCCAACCTTGCTGCCCGCTAAACACAATGTCGGCAAGCTCTCGATTCGAATACGAAACCGTTATGAAGAGCGCTGTATCATATTCATTACAAGGTGAGTCAGCAGGAGAAGTGAATCGGACACAGCATTACCAGTTACTATGGCAGGAGATGGCGCTAGGGCATGACGTATGAGGAACAGTACCACCCTCTAGGAGGGAAACATGCATACTATAGCTGTGCTGCATGGTACACCGCGTATTAGACTGCAGTCACTGTAACGAAGTAGGATTGAAATTTTATACACTGTTATTGGCTGAAGTACAGTAACCGTGCGTTAACTTAATTACAAAATGTACTGCCAAGGTGGCTATACGTACATTCTGTAATAAAGTATGATTGAATGGTCTATAGCATGGAAAACATGCATTTCTGGACAAAAGTTCATTAGACCTTTATACACTCCTGGAAATGGAAAAAGGAACACATTGACACCGGTGTGTCAGACCCACCATACTTGCTCCGGACACTGCGAGAGGGCTGTACAAGCAATGATCACACGCACGGCACAGCGGACACACCAGGAACCGCGGTGTTGGCCGTCGAATGGCGCTAGCTGCGCAGCATTTGTGCACCGCCGCCGTCAGTGTCAGCCAGTTTGCCGTGGCATACGGAGCTCCATCGCAGTCTTTAACACTGGTAGCATGCCGCGACAGCGTGGACGTGAACCGTATGTGCAGTTGACGGACTTTGAGCGAGGGCGTATAGTGGGCATGCGGGAGGCCGGGTGGACGTACCGCCGAATTGCTCAACACGTGGGGCGCGAGGTCTCCACAGTACATCGATGTTGTCGCCAGTGGTCGGCGGAAGGTGCACGTGCCCGTCGACCTGGGACTGGACCGCAGCGACGCACGGATGCACGCCAAGACCGTAGGATCCTACGCAGTGCCGTAGGGGACCGCACCGCCACTTCCCAGCAAATTAGGGACACTGTTGCTCCTGGGGTATCGGCGAGGACCATTCGCAACCGTCTCCATGAAGCTGGGCTACGGTCCCGCACACCGTTAGGCCGTCTTCCGCTCACGCCCCAACATCGTGCAGCCCGCCTCCAGTGGTGTCGCGACAGGCGTGAATGGAGGGACGAATGGAGACGTGTCGTCTTCAGCGATGAGAGTCGCTTCTGCCTTGGTGCCAATGATGGTCGTATGCGTGTTTGGCACCGTGCAGGTGAGCGCCACAATCAGGACTGCATACGACCGAGGCACACAGGGCCAACACCCGGCATCATGGTGTGGGAGCGATCTCCTACAATGGCCGTACACCACTGGTGATCGTCGAGGGGACACTGAATAGTGCACGGTACATCCAAACCGTCATCGATCCCATCGTTCCACCATTCCTAGACCGGCAAGGGAACTTGCTGTTCCAACAGGACAATGCACGTCCGCATGTATCCCGTGCCACCCAACGTGCTCTAGAAGGTGTAAGTCAACTACCCTGGCCAGCAAGATCTCCGGATCTGTCCCCCATTGAGCATGTTTGGGACTGGATGAAGCGTCGTCTCACGCGATCTGCACGTCCAGCACGAACGCTGGTCCAACTGAGGTGCCAGGTGGAAATGGCATGGCAAGCCGTTCCACAGGACTACATCCAGCATCTCTACGATCGTCTCCATGAGAGAATAGCAGCCTGCATTGCTGCGAAAGGTGGATATACACTGTACTAGTGCCGACATTGTGCATGCTCTGTTGCCTGTGTCTATGTGCCTGTGGTTCTGTCAATGTGATCATGTGATGTATCTGACCCCAGGAATGTGTCAATAAAGTTTCCCCTTCCTTGGACAATGAATTCACGGTGTTCTTATTTCAATTTCCAGGAGTGTGTATATACAGGGTGGAGAAAAATTGTAACATGAAATTTTAAGCCTGGATAGCTGATTCCAGCAGGAACTATAGTTACTGATGTTGTGTAGGTCAACAAGGAACGATTTTTAAACTATGGAAACTTGGCGCCACACGCTCTGAATGGCCGCGGGATTGCCCTGTTGGCGTTCGTCTTTTCACGGGCAGCGCTATGGTTGTCGGTTCACATATAAACAGGTCATTCGTCCCGTCACTGCCCCAACGTGATATGCAAACGTGCCGAATAGGTCTTGCTGTTTGTCTCCACCTCACGTCAGAGGCATTACACGTAAGCTTCGCTTCGGAGAACACACGTCAGCTGCGATTTAGTTGTGAGTGCGACATGCAGTTCCCCAGTGACCTTTGCAGGTGTCCTTTACTTTATTTTCTTTCTTTACTGTGAGGTACTGGCAGAAGTAAAGCTGTGAGGACGGGGCGCGAGTTGTGCTTGGGTAGCTCAGTTGGTAGAGCACTTGCCCACGAAAGGCATAGGTCCCGAGTTCGAGTCTCCGTCCGGCACACAGTTTTAATCTGCCAGGAAGTTTCATATCAGAGTGAAAGTCTCATTCAGGGCGAGATGACTTTCGTACGAGCGTTGCTTTCTAAAACCATGCTGGTTCGCGGACATAAACTTCTTAGCCTGGAAGAAAGTTTATTATATTCGAACCGAGAATGTGTTCAAGGATCCTGCAGCAAAAAGAAGTTAGGGACATTGGTCTGTAATTTTGTGGGTCCGTTGTTTTATCTTTCTTATATTCTGGGGACGCCTGGGCTTTTTACAGTCGCTTGGGACTTTGTGCTGGGTGAGAAATTCATGATTAATGCAAGCTAGTTAAGGGACCAATAACGTAGCGTACTCTTCGTAAAATGGAACTGGCATTCCAGTCGCACCTGGTGATTCATTTGTTTTCAGATCTTTAAGATGCTTCTCTACGCCACGTATGCTTATACCATATAAGAGTTATTGTTATTAGGCCGGACGCTGTGGCCGAGTGGGAGTGGCCGAGTGGTTCTAGGCGCTACAGTCTGGAACCGCGAGACTGCTACAGTCGCAGGTTTGAATCCTGCCTCGGGCATGGAAGTCTGTGATGTCCTTAGGTTAGTTAGGTTTAAGTAGTTCTAAGTTCTAGGGGACTGATGACCTCAAATGTTAAGTCCCATAGTGCTCAGAGCCATTTGAACCATTTTTATTCTTATTACCATTATTAGCTTGTGATGTGTTACTAGTCTAAACATTCACAAGGTAGGTTTTCCCTGTTTCTCTTTATGGCTATTGCTAATAATGTTGCATACAGCCTAATATTCTTATTTGAGGCACAAATTGCGACCATCTGCATGTCGCCGTATTTTAGCTTTATACATGCATTTGACTCATTCTTTCGTGGGTGTAATTTCATGCGATTGACCCCTTATTTCATGAGATGATTATTTACCCACAGTTAGGTACGTTCTAAATTTTATATTTCATGCTATGGGAGACTAGTACACTCTTTTGTCACCATCCCCCCCCCCCCCCCAAACGCAGTTTAGTACCGGGGACTTTTATGTTGTAGTGTCAAAGAATTTTTACGCTGCTCGCTACTGAGTACAGCAAAATTCCGCTTTTCAAGCTTCCACGCAGTGGCTTGAGGTCTGCTTTCAATATTCTAGCGCAATCGAGCGTCGTCGACTACCGTCGTCGGCTGTTGCTATCATCCGATGTTGGAAGACTGCTACACATCTTATTCAGCACAGGAAACCAAATGTCGTGCAACTTCACGCACTCTCCCTTCCTATTGAAATTCCTGGTGTGTTTTACAATCTCTATGAGCCATGAGGCGTAGCCGCGTGGTGTAGGCGTCTTGCCACGGTTCGCGCGGCTCCCCCCGTCGGAGAGTCGAGTCATCCCTCCAGCATGGGTGTGTGTGTTGCCGTTAACGTAAGTTACTTTAAGTCAGAATAGATAGGTTTTCAAGCCTAGGGACCGATGACCTCAGCACTTTTGTCCCATAGGAATTTACCACCGCAATCTCTATGGGTTGTATACCATTTCATAGTATCCGCTTGTGACTGCCAGTACTTGAAGCCTATCAAAATGAATGTGATGGTCTCCTGGCTGCAAAGCACGTTTCGCAACAGCTAATCCGTTGATCACCCCTCTTCTGCCACTGCCCTTAATCTATTTTAGTCGTTCTTTGACCATTCTTTTCGTAGTACCACGTACGCCTCCCCACAATGACGCGTAATCCTACAAATTACAGCACTTTCCAGAAGTTGGCGAGCATCCATGGCCGATTTTAGGTGAACTTGTGTCTTCCGTGTAGGTGTGCAGATTACCGTGGTGTTCCACATTTGGTGGAATGGTATAATAATGTCGTGTGACTAGGTCCTCCCGTCGGGTAGACCCCTCGCAGGGTGGAAGTCTTTCGATTTGACGCCACTTCGGCGTCTTGCGCGTCGATGGGGATGAAATGATGATAAGTAGAACAACACTACACGCAGTCCCTGAGCGGAGAAAATCTCCGACCCAGCCGGGAATCGAACCCGGGCCCTTAGGATTAACATTATGTCGCGCTGACCACGAAGCTACCGGAGGCGGACTGTGGAATGATAGTTTTGTAATATCATGTCAAACACCTGTGACCCGTGGTAAAAATTGCTGTTTTGAAGAGCGCGCCGCAGCGCGTAGTGTGAAGCAGTCCCCCTCCGTTTCTGGCGGTAGCGCCGCTGTGGCAATCGCAGCTTTGGTGTCTCCCTGTGGGGGAAAGGGGAAAGGTTGCCTGTTCACAAGCATTTAAGGCGCGCTATGAGCTCGCCAGTCGGTCAGTTGGTCAGCCGGTTCATTGTGGGGGAGTCAGTATCTGTCTGTCGTTCGGAGTGCTAGTACGTCTGTCGTTTGGATCAAACTTTAACGCCGGTAAAATGAGTGTCTTGCCACTCCGCCAGTAACAGATCTCCGCCAGTGGTCGCCCGGTCATGGTCTGAGTTCTTGCATCTGAGTCTGCGCGTTAGGGCGCCAGTCTGCTCGAGTTGCTCAGGCAACGGTCACTGGCGGTTGGATCGATCGGTTGGTCGGTCGCGCACTGAGACACAAGATGAGTTGTCCGCCGTGAGCGTCGTCGCATGTGAGGTCGCCACGTGAGTCCAGTGGGCCGCACCGTATAGCGAGGGGTAGTGGCTTCGCGGCCGACACGAGAGTAACAGGAGTCAACCCACGACACCGCTGTGGCCGATGCGAGCTGCGACGCCGTGAAACGGGAGATCGGCGGGCCTTCCAGCGTATATTGAAACGGTTGGTAGCGGACGGTTCGGGAGAGCGTTGCGGGTGCTACGCCAGGTCCTCGCAAGAAATCGCAGCTTATTAGAAGTTAAGTGATTGCAGATATGTTGCTTCATTTACGTGTTAAATTCTACTTGTTTTCTAGGTGAGGTCACCAACCGCTTTGTTTTGGGGTCGTCCCACCATTCTTCTCCGTTTGCCCACCCGAGGGAAGGTGGTTATTTGTAAATTGGGTGGTCCGTTTTTCCCTTGAGGAGTAGGGGTGGGTTAGAGCAATCTGCGGTTCGGGTTGTTCAGTAATCCCCCTGTCAATCTGCCATACGTTAATAGCTGCCTCTGTCATGTTTGTCGGATTCGGTGTTAAAGAATTTTTTGCTTAAGGTGTAAAGGCCGAATTCCTGAAATATGTTTTTATCTTCCCTATCATCTTGAGAGGCGGTATATGTGTAATGTAGAGCATGTTTATACATTATATGTAAGACTGCATTTCATGGGTTTTTATTTAAATGGTCATTTTAGTATATAAAGTTGCCACCCTTCCACCGTAAGAGCTTTCTTTTAAAAACAAGTTGCACTTTCGGAGGCAAGTAATTTTTTTTAATGTGAGTGTTTTGTACCATTTCCATCCCTCCTACGGGGTGCATAGTTTATGTGTTTATGTGAGTTGTTAGAATTTTTAGTTTAAAGTAATCTGGTGTGTTGCAGATTTGCACCAGTGTAGTCTTTCAGAGGTTGTTGTGAGCGGTCGTGACTACGGCCGAGTTAAAAGGGAGCGGCACGGTTCTCAGCCTGAAAGCTCATATTGTCAAAATAAATAAATAAATAAATAACACAAAAAAATAAAATAATATTTATTTCTGCCTCTAAATAAATTGTAACTCGATATTTTGGGGGTACTTTCTGATTATAATTTTTAAATCTGACTTCTTTTTTTTTTTTAAAAAAAAGGGATTTTAGGAATAAAATTTCCATTTGTTGAAACAAATTTGTTTTCATCAGTTGCCCACTGGCAACTACTTCCACCCTCACATAGAGTGATTAAATGTGTTAATGTTCTTGATGAAACGCTAGTAAATAAAGTAAATTCTTTAAGAAAAGATTTTGAAAGTAAATCCACGGCTCAACCTGCATCCCTACCTGCCTGCTTTTTCGACGGCGCTGGAATCTTCCAGAAGGATAGCTGTCCGTGTGACTTTGGCCAGAACTGTGCTAATCTGATTTCAGCAGCTCTGGTTTAGTATCGGAAAGCAAATCCACTTGATCTGAACCGATGTAACACGACTGGAACGCTATCAGGCGCCAGCTCTATGCCCACGAACCTCCGACCCAAATATTCGGAAAACATGTGACCTCTGCGCAGACGTCGGGTGCTAGATACTTTCGGAAAGCCACGTAGAATTCGGTGACTAAGATAGGACTACACCCTGTAAAGCAAGTGGTCATAATTTTTTGACTCATTAGTAAATCTTGCATAGAAAAATGTCACAAACTTTAATTAACGTGGCTAAGGCCTAATTGTATCATTGACTTGATAGGTAAACTGAGTAGTGTTGCAAAGCTCTTCGTCTTTCTTTTTCAGCATGTCACTAAATTCCAGATAATAAATGAGATAAGAGATTGCATTCTTTTTGAAAGCAATAGGGGTCAATTCCTGGTCACGCCACTCAAATTAAATTTTCAGTAGTTTTCTCAAACATTTCAAATGAACAATGGGTTCTTCCTGCTAAAGCCTCATGATTGGTTTTCTGGTATTTATTAGTCCCCTCTAAGCTCACGAATGGTGCCAAGTGACGAAATGGTAAGACAGAAGATTCGTATTTGACAGAATGGCTGTCCATCCCCCCATCAAGCTACCCAGATTTATCTTTTCCCTCATCTCCCAAAATCGCTAAACTCTATCCTCTAATGGACATGATCCATTATCGTCCCTTCATTCACAAACTCGAACTTATGTTGTGTCTCTGTAGACTCGTTGTCGACGGGAGGTTAAACCCTAATTTCCGGCCACACGGTCCGCCCATACAGCAGAACCAATTTGCTGTCTGTTCTCTAACTTGCAGAAGCATTCACCATGATCCACTGTTGTTGTCTAGCGAACAAATACGAGATTAGTGATCAATAGGGCAGCCTTATCATTAGACCAAATACTTCCTTGTGCATGGAACTCAGTCGGGGGCTGTTTAAGGTCCAAGCGAAATAAATGGCTGCTCGAGGCGTCAAGCTGGGGGAGGCTACAAGGTGCCCGGCGTGCAAGATTTGTACACTGGGTGTATCATAAAATTAACAACAGAAAGAAAAAAAATCACGATGACTAGATTTAAACTTATTTTTAAACTATTACCCAGAGCCTAAAGAACCGCAATTAATCTACGAGGGAGAGAACAGGACCGGATGCCAGATAATACGGCGCTTTTGTGCAAGAATGTTGCTTGTGTAGGACTGGCCCTGAATTAAGTGTGCCAGGTGAAATCATTAAATACAAAGGACCTTGAGGCCAGTCCATCCACAGCTGTAGTAGTACATTTCGTAGCAAGAACTCCTCAAACATCAGTATTTTGAACCAATTTTATTTCTGCACCACCGGTTCGTGGCTTGCAGCCACATCACGAGTTGTATATTGATGTCACGAAACCAGTAGTGTCTTATTAAAATTGGTTGAAACTGCTATTGTCTGCTGCTTCATTTCTACAATATCATTAAAGATAAAAGAAACTTTAGTATTATCAAAAGAGTGTATGGAGGTTTACTTCTTTTGTATCGTTATCAGCTGGGAGTAGCATAGGAATTAGAGCACACTCAATACTGAGCAGTGTGTTTTGTCACAAGGTCACTTTGTAATCCCGACAATCTTTTGAATACGCTGTAAAAGTGGCGTTGCGCATAACGTAGGGTTTTACTGCCAATATGCTTTACATCTTTTCAAAAATGGTTCAAATGGCTCTGAACACTATGCGACTTAACTTCTGAGGTCATCAGTCGCCTAGAACTTAAAACTAATTAAACCTAACTAACCTAAGGACATCCCACACATCCATGCCCGAGGCAGGATTCGAACCTGCGATCGTAGCGGTCGCTCGGCTCCAGACTGTAGCGCCTAGAACCGCACGGCCACTGCGGCCGGCTACATCTTTTCACACAAGTCTCGCGAAACGAACACGCCATTGAGAAACTCGAGCTTATACAGTTGTGCTAGCCACAAATGAAGCAGGACTAGCGAATCGAAACGAAGTGTATGGAGTATTTATGTAGTTGTAGATATAGCGACTTCGTATATAATGGGACTTTAAATCATCACCTGCATTTTTTAGAATCAATTTTCATTCTACAACAGAATGTGCACTGAATTGAAAGTTCGTGGAAGACGAAAACCGTGTACTGGACCAGGATTCGAACCCTGAGCCTTTGTCTGACGAGGACAAACACTTTATGCAATGAGCTATCCAGGCACGAGAGCATTACGTCCACCTGTACCTGCCACCTACAATCTCAATTTCACATGTGTTCTGCATACTTTGCGGGACTACCACTGGTAGAAGGATATTGGAAACGCTCGGGCACATCGGGAAAACAGTTTCAATTTGGCAGTAAGTTCCATCATCTGCCTGCTTATGTCCTTAAGAGAGGAGAAGTTCATGAAAAATACTATTTAAAAGAAGCACCAAATCCACAATTCTGAAGATATGGAATGAAATTTTGTGCGACGCTTAACATAAAATTAACATATTTAATGTTTAGTTCCTAGGATTATATATATATACGACGAAACTTAAAAGTAAATGTGTTAATTTCGTGTAAAGTAAATATGTATGTATATACAGTTAACTTTTTTTGATGCATTTTAAAAATTTTATTTTCAAAAACAATATATGTACTGTATTAAGTGTCTCTCATGAAGTTTATTGAATTTAAGGAAGAGAAGAATATTAAGAACTTTTAATTATAATTCTGTAAGTATAATGTAAAATTCATGCAAAATTCCGTTCACTTTGCCCATTATATCAGTCTACACTCAAATTTTCAAAATGTGCTCTTAAGGCAACACGAATTGGGTTTCAGAAATAAGTGTTCTAAGTTTCATAATTCTACCCTTTTTATATTCGGACCAAAAGGTACATAAACATCTTGAAAGATAGAACATAATTTTCTGGAAATACAATTTAAAGTTCAACCTAATATTTTTTTCTAATTACACCTCCTCAGAAGGCCCCAGACATTTGTGCACCAGGGTCCTCTTTCCTTCAGAACTTGTCTTCTGGTTTTCTTCCTATCTTCTTTCCTTTGCCACGTCTTCGACTGACTTTTCAGCTGCAGAGAGGCACTGTAAATCTATTTTTCTCAGTATGTCTTGGATAAAATTTCCTGTTTTAAAGCCCATTCTCGGTAATACCTTCATCCTCCCTATGTTCCCATCATTAAATACAGGAACTGTATCATAAATTGCAATTCTCAAAACTACATCAAATGAAAATGTGGTTTTAGGGCACCGTAGCTATTTGAGTGAATTTAAAGACTCATTTGGATTCTGGAATTGCGATGAACACACCAGTGATCCTTTAAAATGACCAAAATTGGTTCAAATGGAAGCACTATGTGATTTAACATCTGAGGTCATCCGTCCCCTAGACATTAAACTAGTTAAACTTAACTAACCTAAGGACATCACACTCATCCATGCCCGAGACAGGATTCGAACCTGCGACCGTAGCAGCAGCGCTGTTCCGGACTGAAGCGCCTAGAACAACTCGGCCACAGCGGCCGGCTTAAAACTATCCATTTATACATTTTTTTGTGGCCGTGGCGTTATCGAACGGTGAAAGACTCGAACACTTGCGTGAACCTCCGTCAGTAGCACAAGACAAAACTAGAATTACTTCTTCGTAACCAAAGCAGCTGGTTTCTTCTTTTTTATAAGATACGAAACAGAGTCACAGACGATCTATAAAACCAACGAATATATATCACAGAGATCTAGATGTATCCCGTGCAAGTTTTCTTGGAAGTAATCTACCGAATCACAGTCCACTGAGATACTATTGAAGTGGGAATGGTAGGAAGGTCATACTACATATTTAATTATTTTTCGGGAACTTCGGATGCGATTTCGCCATTGAAACTTTGGTGACTTGTTGTCTATGAGTTCTAGTAATAAGTAAAAGGTAAGCTGAAAATTGACATTTTCAGTCAGTTTCATGAACGTCCCCCTTAAGAGAAGATTCAGTTTGTACGCTTCAAGCAGCGGCTAGTCCTGTCCGTCACGAACATCCCACGAATAACTTAGGGAATTCCTCTCGCAACTTCACGTAGAACATAGTTCACGGAGGCAAAGTCACGCGGCGCCGCCTCGAATTGGATGACACCAATCGGACACGCTGTCCGCGCCCTAATGAGAGCCAGTGAGCCGACCGTTGCTCATTTGTCACGGCGTTGCACGGCGTCAAGTGGGATAGGAGCCGGGAGCGCTGAAGTAATTTGGCCTCGACGGGAAGCAATCCTGGCAGGCGGCGAATGGCGGCTGCCGCGGCGAGAGGCCTCCATTCGCCAGGAGCCGCTTTAGGGCTGCGTCCTCATCCGGCCCGGCGGAGGGCGAGCTTCAAAGAGCGGAGCTGCCGGCGCCACTGTTTGGCGTATCGCGTTACTGCCTGCGAGGTAAATTGACGGGAGGCAGCGGCGAGGACGCTGACGAGAGTGGCAGGCAATAAAGCGGAGAAGTACCGCACCCACCACTCAGCTCTAACTCCGTGCGTAATGCTAGAATACTGACTTCGATCGCGGACTACTGGGCACTGAGAGGCGTTAATTATATGACTCCATCAACCACCACTACTTTCGCGCTAAAAAACTACTTGTGAAGGATAAAACCTTGACAATGTCGTGGTCACCACCTCGGATATATTCAGGAAAAGCAATGGTAGTTAAGAGCGTCAGCTAACAGCAACATGAAATAATATTTACTTCTTAGTAATTTTCATTGAACTATGAATTTGTTGAAGACTGAAACCATGATTGCACTAGTGCATCCATTAGCATCCACCACACATTTCTTTTTGCCTTTAATCCACTGTGAACTGATCCCAAAATCATGAGAAATACCTATCGAAAGTATTCAAGTGTAAAATTACACGAAAACTGCAATTTTATTCCCTTTAAAAAATTGAGGGATCATATAAACTCCAGGCAATCTCGTACTGATACTTACCAACGTATAAATCTGCTTCAACAATAATCGCCATGAAATAAGGAAATATTAGCTCTGAGCATTTTGCGACTCGTCTTTTACATCTACCGTAAATTTTGGCTATCTAGACTTAACTATAATAATTAAGATACATAGACAGCGTCCATACCTCTTCTGATAAGTTTTCATAACAATGCTATTTGCGTATTTTATCCTCAAGGCCTTTTTATGAAGAGTATTCTACTCCATATCTTTCACAACAGCTTTGGAACATATATTTTATAAATATATTGTTTTGCTCAAATAGCTTACATATAATTATCTGTAAGCACGCTATGTAACTGTACCTACAGCTACATGACTATTCTGCAATCCACACTTCACTGCCTGGCAGAATGTTCATCGACCCACTTTCTTATTATTTCTTTACCATTCCACCCTCTAAGAGATCACTGGAAAAACGAGCACTTCAATTTTTCTGTGTGAGCTCTGATTTATCTTCCTTTTTTATGATCATTTCTCCCTATGTCCGTGTCAGCAAAATATTTTCGCATTCGTAGGAGAACGGTTGATATAGAAATTTCATGAAAAGATTTCGCTTCAAAGAAAAAAGGCCTTTGTTTTAATTAGTGCCACCTCATCTCGCAAATCATATCCGTGACACTCTCTCCCATATTTCGTGATAATACTATACGAGTAGCCATTCTTTCAACTTTATCGATATCCTCCATCACTCTTATGTGTTAAGGATCCCATACCTAGCAGCGTTACTACAGAAGGGGGAGGACGAGCCTAGTATAGGCAGTCTGTTTACTAGACCTGTTGCATCATTTAAGTGCTCTGCCAATAAAACGCAGTCATTGCATTCCAAGTAATCTTCTACGACATATTTCAAGGCATGTAGAATGGCTTAGTACGTATCAAACCGAGTCCTGAGATGCAACGTTACCTGTCTTATTTATTTCCTTCGCCAATACGTCCATCGGATATGCGCTTAAAAATGTTCAAATTTGCGTGAATTCCTAAGGGACCAAACTGCTTAGGTCATCAGTCTCTAGACTTACACACTACTTAAACTAACTTATGCCAAGAACAACACACCCACCCATGCCCGAGGGTGGTCTCGAACCTCCGGCGGGAGGGACCGCGTAGTCCGTCACATGACGCCTCTAACCGCGTGGCCACCCTGCGCAGCATATGCGGTTAGCAAAGTTAAAGACTGTCAACATATACATTACCTGTGCTCAGTGTGACTGGATGAAGATTACAGCATGTTTATGGATGGATGGTTCATCGTAATAACTGCCCGGTCGACAAGCCATATTTATGAATTCAACGGTTAATAATAGTTTTAATGTACCACAATACCACGATAACACATACAGGAACTTATCTGCAATATTTCAGCTTTTGTGCTCGTTAATGTAGAGTCTTTCATTTTAATTTTATCAGTATTGACTACCCGTACTGATATATTGTGAAAGCTCGCAGCGACCTCGCTGTTTAGAGCAGGAAAATAAAACTCCCCATCCGTTCGTCACTTCCTGATGCAAATGCCAACTTCGACAATGACAATGTATACAAGCTATGTTTGTATTCCGCTGTGTCTGCTTGCTCACAACACTGTATACATGCCGATGCTGGTTTGTCTGGAGACATACATACGCAAAAATGAGACCGTGGTCAGCGAGGAAATGTTCACGAGCATCTTTACGCACGTCAGTATTATGACGTTGAGTGAAATTTTTTTTCGTGTAACGAATATTTTTGTCATGATGACGTAGTATGGTTGCAGGGGTTTGTTTTTGCTTGCTTATTCTTGAATTGAGAACAACTGTGTGAGGTGAAATGACAAGTTTAATGTCGCAATATTTCTCACCACATTACAGCTTTTCACACAATTTTCAACTCGATAACATAAAAACAGCGCAATGGATAACGCATCTTGCCAAAATCAAAAAGTGAAATAAGTTTATACACACGATGTTAAATATTAACTCTCTGAAAGAACATTGATCCTAAGCACAATAATATGAAAGTTTAACTGCACGTTTCTTTACAAAATTGCTCCTACACATACGTTATGATCTTGGTCAGTACTACGAAAATTGTCCGATTCCGGTTCAAAGTTCGGTACCGTTTAGGATGAAAATCAAGTCTACGGTGGATGGTTAGTCAAGTGACACACCTGAGAGCAAGATTACCCAAGGCCGCTCGAGTTTACAGTGGACGCAAGCTGGTGAACCAACGAAGTTTACGCCTCTGAACACGCAGTATTTACCTTAATCCCGCCGGCCGAAGTGGCCGTACGGTTAAAGGGGCTGCAGTCTGGAACCGCAAGACCGCTACGGTCGCAGGTTCGAATCCTGCCTCGGGCATGGATGTTTGTGATGTCCTTAGGTTAGTTAGGTTTAACTAGTTCTAAGTTCTAGGGGACTAATGACCTCAGAAGTTGAGTCCCATAGTGCTCAGAGCCATTTGAACTATTTTACCTTACTCTGTGACGTGCTGCTGTCTGCAAGGCCGCTCTCTCCCACTGAAATTCCTACAAAACTAATCTGGCCTTTGCTGAACTTTCCTGCAGAAATTTTCCCAATGTTTTTCGTTATGCGAGAAAACATGTACTCAGCCCCAGTCTTATTATGTGGCGATATACGCGCACATGGTTGGAGCAGCATGCATATTATAGTGCCCTCTCAGTCCTCGCAAGAACAGTTAACTAATTTCGCTGGTTCGTTTCCCCACAGTCAGAGCTAAACGTTGCTACAGCTAATTTTAGCTGGAGTGCAGCCACTGTGAACACAGTGTCCACAATAATTTCTTCTCTGCATCGTATGGAGCATTAAGCTCTCTGTTATGCACTTGACACCAGTTCAGAGAAGAGTCCCTCCCCCAAAATTTCTTTCTTGTCTTCTCATGGCAGAACTTCCTCCCTCCACTTGGGTTCCTTTTTCACGTCACAGCTTTTTTCGTCCAATATGAGCGTTCCTCTTACTTTATAGAAACACCCTCTATCAATCGCAACATCCATTCAATCAAACTGCGTCGAATCTTCAGTCGTTTTCTCCTTCCTAGTGAGTTTCTCCCAATTGGATGCCTAAAGCACATTGACTTTTCCGTGTGTCACACTTGCTGGACGAAAATGCGTCACTTGCTTTTGTTTGTATCCCGTTGGAATTTCGAAACACAGTTTTCTGTAGCTTCTTCTCTGCCCTTGTACCGATACCCTCGCTAGGCGGCCCTCCAGTATGAATCACCTGGCCCGGGGTGGCTGTCCTCCTTCCTGCCACCCCTTTAAGTGGTTGCCGGCATAACTCCCACAGCGCGGCTTCACTGCGCCATTGTGGAGATAGCTTTCCAAAACTAAAAGCTACTCGACTTGTGTTCCCGGTTCTACCTTCTGCTCAAAGACATGCATTGTATACGAATAGTGTGTTAATTACTGTCGATTTACTGTCATCTCTTTTTGATACAGATTGATAGGCAAATGTTGTAACTGTTGATTTACATTAGGTGTGATCTTCACCTTCTCATTGCGATTTGTAGAGGTCTCATGTAAGGTGCGAATCTGACCATTTATTTTGCCACCTTACATATCCTCCTCCTTCCGTCCTCAATTTTGTACTGGGTCAATCATTGGTTGAGGCATTTATTGAAGACAGTGCAAAATTGGTTCAACTGCTGATTGTGGCAATTGAGATGTTTACTGACAACTTTCTATCTTAATATTTATTATAATTTATACAGTGGCTCCATTCAGTCTCCTTCATTTACCTCACACTTGATTTTCTGATCATTTGTACTATTCTATTGAACTATTTTAGGGAATTATTTTCTTTCAAATATAGTTGACTACATTGAAATTCAAACAATGTGTGTATCTTTATAAATTTTTCCTTTTTATTTTGATGCTATTCTATTTTATTCAGTTAATTTATGTTAAATGGTGATGGATATGTATTGAAGTTTCGGAAACATTCATTTAATATTGTTTCCTCATTTTATAAAATTATGTTAATTCTTACAATTGAACTTTATAAGCTACATCTCAACCTATCTCATGATTTTACAGCTATAATGCTATTTATGATTCTATTTACATTCTCTAGAAATCTTAATTCTATGCATCATGACTTTACAAAAATTATCAACATTGATTTTCACAAACACTGAATTTCAAAACCTCATTTATACTTTACAAGCTTTACATTGACATCCTGCAATAGGTAAATCTATTCACGTTTAAGTATCCCATGAATTTTCATGAACACATTACACTCAGAAATGGTTAATAGTACTTCTTTCTTAACTCAAACAAGTTGGAAAAAAACTGCAATATAAGGAAATATTATTTACATGTCAAAATGGGCAACCAAATATCATTAATAAAGATTTATCACTAACACAGGAAATGTTTACATTACCATATCTTTAAATACAATAAGAATTTAAATTGTTGTCCCTTTTTTCTAGATAGTAGTCTATCACAGACAGTTGTTTCTCTTATCTGTACCATGGTTCACTTTTTCTTCAAGTGTTTCGACGTGTCTCCATAGAACGTGGAATGACGGTCGGCTGTGTGCCGCACCGTGTCTCCTTTGAGTATGGTATGACGCTTGGTATGTGTCTCGCCGCATTTCTGTTGAGTGTGGCGTGACGGTTGCCCGTGCTGTGCCATGTTCCCACCGAGAACGGAGTGACGGTTGGCAGAGAGAAAGGTCTGAAGGTCTGGGTGTGTCGCGAATGCGTGGTAGCCGTTGTTGAACTGGAGATCCGCTTTTGGCAGCCAAAACTTTTCACATTCGTCGAATCCTTATGCCGAGTCACCATGGGTCATTTCGTCAGTAGATTTCCATACGAGTTGTTCTCTTCCATCTTTCTTGTATGCCATCTGAAAGCGTTGCAATCTACCATAAAGAACATCGAATATACATGCGGTTAGAACAATTATGTTATATTCTCGCTGGTAGTTAAATGTAACAATGGTCATTTACATGAAGGGATTTGAAAAGGTTTCTTGATCTCTTCTGGTCCAGGCTCTTCTTTCTTCCAAATCTTCTGCATTGTGTCTTCTGTTCTTGGTTCTTCTTGACGTCTTGTTACTTGTATCTTTATTCTTCTCTGGACTGGGAGTTAGGATTGAAGATCTGTTTAACATCGTTGTCTTTTATCCATTCTCATGGCATCTTCTTCACAGTTGTTGTCTATTCTTCATTGTAATCGGTTGTTCATCTAGATAAGTTGAACAGCCTTCCATCCTTCCCCCGCTCCATCCCATGTGTTGTCAGGGATTGTCAAGCAGATGCTGAATTTCGTATGATCTGATGACAGTTTCCGCTATTCTGCACATTGAGTTACAGAAACGCGTTTCTTCTTCTTCCTGTGGTGAATCTAAGCTTCCGCCCGTCCTCGCCGTAATATGTCCACCTCCATTCCGGTTCGTGGACATTCTTTATCCCTTCATATGCTGCTTTGAATAGATAGGAATAAAGCTCACTTCAGAGTGCAAGATGCCTGCATTCTGGCTGTCTTGTATCTCTCCAAACTTCTCCACAGAGGAGTTATCCTCTAGGAACGCCGTTCCCACCAAGGCCGCTTCTTTCGTTATCTCGTAAGCTGACGTACCAGGCACTCACACTCGGTGTCCTTCCTATCACGCCTAACCGCTCTCCTCAGTCTCGTCGTCGTTCTGCCCGCAATGATGCTGCACCTGGGCTGCAGATCTCGTCTCCAACGTGTGACAATCTTACTTTCCTTACATCCTTAGATTACGCTATCAACTTTACATTATGAACTTTAAAAACATCAAACAAATTTTTTATATGGCTTTCCAAAGGTATCATTAATTTTATCATAAATTAGCTTCTGTAAAGCCGGATATGCATAGCCTATTTCCATCAATTGTACTATAATTTTTTTTCCTTACTTTGTTACCAGAAGATATGAAATTTCTGTGTCTTTGTATATTGCAATTGTTCTACTATTTGAGTATATATATTTATGTCGATGTATAATTGGTTTGTTTTGTAAATATTATTTGTATTTTACGCTAAGTCTGGCCTAGGGAAAACTATGCTATCGCACGATTACATCGATAGGTCGTGTGGAGAACCAAAGTATTTAGGATCTTTGGTAGTGTTAACTTTGCCGCATGGAGAGCGGGCACAGGGAGAGTCTGGCTGTAGTAGGGCGGTGGAGCAGGTGTGTTGAGTGATGCTCCCGCGAGTTCCCACGCTTTCCGGGTTTGGCAGCATGTAATTGCGCTCGACTTGCTATGATAGTTTCTGACACGGTGTCGTGGACGGGAAGCATTAGCTGGCGCACATCAAGAGCCCGTTTTGTCTGGTGACCGTGTCGAGAAGAAGGAGCGCCAATATCCAGCTTCTGCAACAGCGACGGCCGACAATGAGTGACTGTCGCCACCTCCGCGACGACCGCAAACCTTCAATCAACCAACAAGGAAGACTAAAATCACGTTAAGTTTTAGAACTGTATGGCAGACCTCAGCTTTTCAAACTGTTGCATAAAAAAATACAGCAACTTAGCATGAACCTTTGTTGCTCATTGTCCCAATTGCATTACCAATCAGAGTCCCTTCCTTTCCTGGAATGAACCCGAGTGTCGTTGAAATTCATACGCCAGTATTAAAGTAATATCATTCCATTTCACTACTTTAATTTCAAAGTTCAGTTAAAGTATTCATAGCAATATTTAGATTACACAAGCAGAAATTAAGAGTGCGAGTTTTGTTACCATATTGTAGCTTACCTGTGATGCACTAAATTTTACTATTGTTAATTGTTCAGAATCATTTAATTCAAGTTCCAAGTCAAATTTCTTATTTCTAAATTGCGTAGATTCAAGTAGCTTTTGAAATGATTGTTGAGGTAGCCCAAGACTAACCTTATTTTATTGACTCTCGTAGTGCCTCAGAAACAAAGTTCACTATTAATTTCAGTCACTAAATTAACTTTCAATTTTCTGGTTTTATTAATTCTTTTGCTAAATTAAGTCAGAGTGTAGCGAAATTTATTACTTCTGACAAACATTCAGTTTTCACACAACACGTGTCAACCTTCAGTTGCCACGCTTTTAGTGCTAATTATACGTGCATTAATCTTTCATATTCAGTTATTATAGTAGTTGTCCATAGGACAACGCCAATTCATTGTTAACATAACGACCGCACATTTACTTTCTTTATTAATTTTACCATTTTTCAAAATTAATATCCACCAATTTCATTTGCATTTTTCCTCTCATTTAGATGTAACCCATTCCTCCCTCTGTACCGCCAAATTAACTTCGGTGACGATTGCTTTTCCCAAATTTCCATTAGGTGCACACGGTTTAATTTTTAACTGTCATTAAGGTCGATAAGTGAGGGGGAAGTTACACTCCCCCCTTTTTTTCATTTAACTTTCTCCTACTACAATATAAAGGTAATGGTTTCCTTATCTTCATGACGATGGATAGTAGAAGTGAGATTGATGGTGGTGACCGTTAGTATGTTAGTAGCCCTTTGTTTTTTCTAACTGCAGGTATATTATGTTGTTCTGGAAACTTTGCATCTTGACTCCGACTCCAGCGTATTTTTCTCTGCAATCTCTTCTTTTTGTCCTTAGCTGTAACAGAACCTCCAAATACGCTTTATATATATTTTGTTATTGCCCTTCAAAAACCGTCTTTATTGATCTGTTGTATTGTTTTAAACTTCGTACTTATCCCTTCCTCCTAATTTTTCGATCGCAAACATTGTATTCTTCCATATGGAAATCTTTTCTGGGTGTCCTCAAGCTCCTACTGTTCTACCTCCTGCCGTGAAATAACATGTTTCTTGCTTATCTTAATATTTCAGTTCTCTTTCCTAATGGTTACCTGCTAACGACTTCTTATTCTTCTTTCTCTCATCTTTCTATTTCAATATCAGATTGTGGTATCTTCCACAAATCCTATAAGCTTCGCATATTCTCCAAAATATCTGTTCATTTATTTGTTCACCGTCCTTGACGGAGCAGAAATTAAAATGCCCATCTCCTTCCCCCATAATCATGTATTTCCTACCTACTTCTTCACTTTCTTTCTTCTACAAAAATCAACTTGCTCCGCCTTCACACTATGTCTTTAAGAGAGAATCTACTACTATTTCGTTAAACTATCCACATGCTGATTTCTATTTTTCATCTTACGTTCCATTCTTTCCCCCACAAGCTTTACTTGTGTGTCTTTTGCTTTCTTTTCTATTCTTTGTTTTCAGTTTCTTTTGTCTAGCCTTTGTATAACTTTAAATGACTCATGTGGTGCAACCTAATGCTTTTCCTGTCTTTGGGTTAATCAATTCGACAGCGTTATCTTGCACTACTTTACTCACTTCCATGAGGCCTTTGTATGCGGAAAAGAATTTGTGACTCTGATGTTTTTTATTCCTAGAGAGATGGTGTGCTTTTACGAGTATCTTTTGTCCTGGTAAAAATACTCGTGTGTTTGCCGTTCTGTCCGCTCGAGCCTTTCTCTTTAACGCAGCAGCTTTCAGATTGCTCAGTGCTAATTTTACTACATGCTGATGCTGTACACGGGGTACACGAGGGAATTTAATTATTTCTCGGATTTTATCTGGTGGTGGTTTATTTTTAAGGACAGTAATTGGGGGTAACAATGTACTGCTATGTGGCATTTCATTGGAAGTCAGACAAATGCCTGTCCCTGGTATTAGGCTGCTTACTGCAGTACAAACGACAGAGGGTTCCTAAATCTTTCATCGTTCGTTCAGCTGGATTGGCGCTTGGTTTGTACCTGGATATGTAAATAGGTTTAACTTTATATCGTCGCACAGTGTTTTGCCATTGTGCTGAACGATATCGCGGTCCATTGTCCAATAACATTTTATCGACTCGACCAACATGTCGAAGGAAATCTCGTGTCAGCGCTTTGCTTATGCTCCTGCCTGTTGCCTTCTTCAAGGGTGTAAATGTCACGTATTTTGATGTTAATTCTATGACTACAAGAATAAATACGTGACCTTTCTGTGTAATTAGTAGTGGGCCCATGAGATCTGTGGCTGCTATATGTGTCAATTTCTCCGGAATGATAGGGGACATTGGTGGTCTCGTTTGAAATGTTACATATTTAGCTCTCTGGCATTTCTTACATTGAGCAAGAACCTGTCTGATTCTTTGCTCCATATTTGCGAAGAGACAAGACATTTTTAATTTTAAAAAACATTTCTTAGGTCCGAAATGGCTGTTACTCAAATGAGTATACCAAATGTACTAGTTTATCAATTCCTGTGGTATGCACGCTAACCATAAACTTGTATTTGTGTCACGTCTAATATCCCGTGATTCCCTGTTTTTCCACTTAATTTTAATGTTGGCTAGGTCTGGGTCTTTGTCCTGTTCCCTTCCGAACTGTTCCAAGGAATTGGTGACGTAGTTCTCAAAGGGCACATTTTTCAGGTAACACATAAGTACTAGCACTTCTTCCGTATTGTTCATTGTGTTTTTGTTAACCCCTTCTGGCACTCGGGAGAGGATGTTAGCTATGACACTTGAAGGTCCAGGTACATAAGTGATTTGAAAGTCATATTCCTGCAACATCATCATTCACCGACCTAGTCTCCCAGGCAATAGTTGGACACTTAACAGGAATTCTAGTGCTTTATGGTCTGTGAACACATTGGTTTTTTAGCCTAAACAGAAAGTATCTAAATCTGCAAAAACCCCATACTACTGCCAGCGCTTCTAATTTCATGGCTGAATAATATTTTTCACATTTTGTGAGGACACGACAAGCGAAGGCTATTGTTTTTGTCTCCCGCTGTCCGTCTTCCTCTTGTTGTTGTAAGAGTACCACACCCAAGCCGGTTTTCGCACTGTCAGTTGCCATACAGAATTCTTTCGTTAAATCGGGATGCGCTAAAAGTGGTGCATTTACCAGGGACCTTTTTAGTAATTGGAATTCCTGTTCTGCTTGGTCATCCCATACTCAGGGCACCTTTTTACTGGTCAACGCACATAAATGTGGGGTAGCAAGGGATTCTACCCAAATGAATCTTTTATAAAAGTTAATGAGTACCAAGAAACCACGCAATGTCTTTCTATTATATGGCGTACCCATGTTCTGTATGGCTTGTAGTTTGTTAGGGTTGGGTTCAATCCCTTGTCCAGTGATAATATGGCCTAAATACTCAATCCTTTTATTTCCAAAATTGGATTTCTTTATATTTACGGTTACTCCATGTGCTTTTAATGTCCTTAGTAATTTGCCAAGTACCTCATTATGGAGTTTCCAGGATGACTCAGTTACTAAAATGTCATCAACATAACAGGTGAGACGCTGTTGGAGTTCTTTATCCAAAAGTTCCTAAACCTCTTATAAAAGCAGCAGAGGGTATGTTCAAACCGAAGGGGAGTCTTTTGAACTGATAACTGCGTCCAAACGCGATAAAGTCCGTATACTTTCTGCATTCAGGTGTTAGCTCTATTTGACAAAAACTAGCTCGCAAATCAAGGGAAGAACTTTTGCAACAGCTCTTCTAATTTTTTTGGGCGATCGTTTTCAGGAATGATAATGGAATTTATTTGTCTTTCGTCCACGACTATCCTAATACTCCCATCTTTCTTATCTACAATTTGTAAGGGACTGTCGTATGGTGAAGTTGCAGATTGAATAATATCATCTTCTATCATTTTGTTTAGTTCTGCAAATACTTGTTTTCTGTAACATAATGGAATAGTGTATGGTGACACTCTAAATGGGTTGTGTTCCTTCCCTTGGAATTCGTATTGCGAGTTCTTAATGGCAACAGGTTTTGGTAGAAACACCCCAGCACAATTACCAAATTCGCCTCTATTTCTTACCCCTGGCATGAAAAAGTTACCCACGTTTGCCTATTAATCGTCGCAGACGCACCCATGATCGGTACTTTGACTTTAACCCGTTTCATCCTTGATTTTGGTAGTGCTTGTTCAGCGTTACATTTCTTAAATAGTTCTGAAATCACCGTCATTTCACTTTCTGTATCAAGAATGGCGTCTACAAGTATGCTCCCTACTACAATCCGAATGATCGGTTGCACTTCATGAGGAGCTTTGGTTTCATCCTCGTGCATTAATGCCTCTTAGATCGGATCATAGGTTAATCTGTCGATATGTTTGGCTTGGATTTTCCCTCCAGTCTGTTACCATTTCTTTATTTCCGTCAAAATTTTGGCCCCCTGTCATCTTAATCTTTTGGGATGGAGTTATTTTCCGATAAACTTTGTCAAACACCTCTATTACTTCTTCATATGTCCCTGACATACAATTTTCATCTGCCTTATGTATCACTATCGGTGTTGCCACCGTTACATTATTCTTTTGGCATAATGTTTCTTTCTCCGTTTCGTATAAACGCGCTACATCTTCTACAGTTTGGTCATCATCATCAATTTTTGTCCTGCTGTCTATTCAACGTTTCTGACTCCTGTTTCTCATCATCGTCAGTCGATTCCCAATCAATTGAATCCCAGCATGTTGATGTCTTTATTCGATCTCCCCTTAAACCTACTTTATAATCCTGGCTTATCAAAACTAAGTTTATTGTTATTATTGATTATACAATTAACTACATTGTCCTGTCGAATTATGTCTGACTGGTCCTCGTACCGCTCATCTCGTCAATTTTCTGGTTTGGTGGCCTCACCTCGACTTCCTCTATCGGTTCTTTTCGCATGTTTTGTCCCGCTGAAGTTTGAATTTCCCAACCTTTCTGCGTTCTGGCCATTCCACTTCCACCTGAATGACCTGGATTTGGCTGCTGAAAACCTTTAAACCTTCCGCCTTCGTTTGCACGGGGATTGTATCTCGGATCGTAGTTACCACAGTAGTTTCTGGGACCAAATCCCCCATTATAGTTCCTCGGTTCCACAGTTCCTCGGTTCCCCGAAACCATAATTGTTATTTGCCGTCTGTGCGTTACCAAAACGATAGTTATTATCGTTCTCCCATAGGCGACTACCACTCCTTACAAAACCATTGCCTTTTCGTATGTTATTCTCACCGTTGGAATTATTATTAAAACCTGATCGGTTACTGTTACTCCCACTACTATTGTTTTCTCTGCTTGTACGTTGTCTTCTTGCGTCATCTTCACTGAAGATGAATTCAAGTTCTCTTAAAATTCCTTTAAATGCTTGTATGTTATCTCCTGCCCAACCAACCAATGACTGCTGATGAAGTAACGGTAACTTCATTGTGCACATCCGTATCAGTTCCCCATCACTGTATAGATTATCTAAGCACTGATTTTCCTTTGTCATATCTTCGAAAAATCTAACGGGTTTCTTTTCTCCAGAATTTTCGAGCAACACTTTCTGCAGCAACTCGTACTTATTTCTCTTTTGTGTTTCTGTGGACCAGTACCATTCCAAGAATGCAGTTTTAAATTGTTCATATGAATGACAGTTCGCCGCTACTCTCTGCATGGCTTCCGCTATTGCTCCGTCCATATGCCCACAAATGAAGTCAAGTTTATGGATAAGCGGCCAATGCTCTGGTAAACCGATCTGAAATTGATTTATGAACGTGCGTGGATGTAAGCCGTTCCCACTTCCTTTCTAATGATGGAATTTTCTGACTGTCAAAAGTGATCATTGTAAAAATTTTCTCTTCCATCATACGGCGTTTGTGTTTTCACAGCAGAACTTGTTTCTTTCAGTTGTGTCATATTCCCTTGTACTCGTTCTGCCACATTTGGGCCTTGAGCTGACATATTTATGTCCCATTTAGCATCGTATCTACGCAGTCGTGTGCAGATGTCTACACCGTACCATTCCTCGTGTAACGGATTGAAGGATTGGTTTACATTTCCCGTTACTGGTTCCGTGTTTTGCCTTTATATTAGATTCGCTTTAGCTTGCGGTGTGTAACCTGTTGTGCTGTAACTCGGCAATTGTGGAACTGGTAGATGTGCCGCCGCAGTTTGCTCCGCTCTCGCGTCACCCGCGTACTTTCGGAGGGTCGGCCGCCGCTCTGCCGGAATGCGCGCGTCTACCGTTTCTCGCTCCCTTGTCTGGTGCGACTGCACATCACCTACTTCGCTCCCCTGTGTTATCTGTTCCTTCTCTATTTGTTTTTATTTTGCTTCCGTACTTAAAGACGCAGCCTCCTGTGGATGTACGACTGAAATTTCATGACATTTTTGTGTTTCCGCTACTGCTACGGAAGATTGCACAACTGACTTTTTTCTTTCTGGATTACTGTCCATTACTATAAAGGATGATACTACCGATTCCGGTGTCTCGTTACTACTTTCTGTAAGATTTTCGATACACTGCTTCAATTCTGTGTGAAGGTCTTTAAACTGTTTCTGATTTTTCGTGACTATGTTTTCAGTGCGTGTGTCAAATCTTTTTAATGCGGCTCGCGCGGCACGTTTTCTGACATTGAGTTCTTCCTCGATTTGTTGCGCCATACCAGACGTCTTACGTGGTCACTTATCCACTCTTCGATTAACGTTAGACACTGCATCCTGCACCTGGTCAGCGTCAGAACGCATCTTTCTCTGGTCAGTCATTAACGCTTGTATCAGCTCGCGTGAGTCTTTCGCCTCCCTCCGGATTTCAGTAAACTGTTCATTGACTTCTATTCGTAATTTTTGCTGATCTTCACGGACTTTTTCGAACCCAGCGTAAGTTTCAAATTGGAGCTTTGCCGTTTCGGTCATCAAATCTGTTAACCCCGTATCTGTTCCTGTACTTAAATTCGCCGTTTCGGTTTTCAAGTCTGCTAACCCTGCATTTGTCTGCTTTACGACCATAGTGTGCTGCTTCAATATTGCAAACACACTATCTGACTCTTCGCTATCATCAACTGTCACTATTCAATGAAAGTGTTACGTTCTCGTCTTTCACGTGGCGTTTCACCGACTTCTTTGCACAGTGCGGACGCACTTTCACACATTCTTTCTGTTGGAAACTGTCCCGTTTGGTTTAAAGTTACTATATTCGGTTCAACGTACCGAAGTTGCTCGTCCTCTGACTCTATTTGCGACCCACTAGATCCGTCATTAGTTTGTTTTTTTGCATTCGCTGAATATCACACCAATCTTGAAACTGTTACCATTCCCTCTGCTCTATCACTACGTCCCGTTTCGTGACCTGTACACGATACCTTTTGTTCTATATCAATTTCTATCCTGTCAAGATCTTGAGTTTGACCTATCTGCGATACTCTCCGTTCTTCCGCCATTTCAGTTCGTTTAGTTAACCTCCGTCTTTTTCGAACCGCGCGAGCCTGCACTCTCGTCAACATCAAGTTATGGGACCTTACACGTTTCATAGTATCATAGAAAGTTTCTTAGACTACGTACACAACATTAGCTACACTATTCACTGTTTGTGGAATTTCAACCCTACTCAACAACACTGTGAATAGCTTTGCGCACTCTAGCGAGGTCAGGCACAATCGACTTCTATTCACTGATACTTTGATTCTACTTGTCAATACAACCTTTCTACATTTTGGGTCACACATTTACTGTATTTGTTCACTATACATTTACATACATTGGGTAACCTCGTTACAAAACAACATGAAAAAAATTTCTTTCTTTCAAAATTCAAAAATTTTGTTTTTATCCATAATTTGACTAATTGTCATGCTGGCAAACCAGTTGCCATCCTGGCAGGTCGCCATTTGTAAAGGTTGTGAGGGTTTCCATTTGCTTGCTTTTTCTTGAATTCAGAACAACTGTGTCAGGTGAAATGACAAGTTTAATGTCGCAATATTTCTCACCAAATTACAGCTTTTCACACAGTTTTCAAGTTGCCAACATAGAAACAGCGCAATGGATAATGCATCTTGCCAACATCAAAAAGTGAATTAAGTTTATACACAACAACGTTAAATATTAACTCTCTGAAAGAACATTAATCTTAAGCACAATATTATGAAAGTTTAATTGGAAGTTTCTTTACATTAATCCTGAGCAAAATAATATGAAAGTTAAATTGGACGTATCTTTACAAAATTGCTCCTACACACACATTATGATCTTGGTCAGTACTACGAAAATCATTCGATTCCGGTTCAAAGTTCGGTACTATTTAGGATGACAATCAAGTCTACGGTGGATGGTTAGTCAAGTGTAAATTTGAGTGCAAGATTACCCAAGGCCATTCGAGTTTACAGTGGACGCAGGCTGGTGAACCAATAAAGTTTATGCCTCTGCGCACGGTATTTACCTTAATCTGCAACGTGCTGCTGTCTGCAAGGTCGCTCTCTCCAACTGGAATTCCCACAAAACTAATCTGGTCTTTGCTGAACTTTCCAGCACAAATTTTCCTTATGTTTCTTGTTGTGCGAGAAAACATGTACTCAGCCCTAGACTTATTATGTGGCGATATACACGCACATGGTTGGAGCAACCTGCATATTATAGTGCCCTCTCAGGCCTCGCAAGAACAGTTGACTAATTTGGTTGTTTCGTTTCTCCACAGTTGGAGCTAATCGTTGCTACAGCTAATTTTAGCTGGATTGCAGCGGCTGTGAGTGCAGTGTCTACACCAATTTCTTCTCTGCATCATACAGAGCATTAAGTGCTCCGTTCTGCACTTGACGCCAGTTCAGAGAGGAGTCCCTCCCTCAAAATTTCTTTCTTGTCCTCTCATGGCAGAACTGCCTCCCTACACTTGGGTTCCTTTCTCATGTCACGGCTTTTCTTCGACCAATAGGAGCGTTCCTTTTTGTAGAAACGCCCTCTACCAATCGCAACGTGCCGTCTATGAATCTGCATCGAAACTCCAGTAGTTTTCTCCTTCCTGGTGAGTTTCCGCCAATTGGACGTTTTGTATCCGTTCTAGATGCCTAAAGTACATTGACCTTTCCATATGTCACACTCACTGGACGAAAATGTGTCACTTGCTTTTGTTCATATCCCATTGGAATTTCGAAACACAGTTTTCTAAAGCTTCTTCTCTGGTCTTGTACCGATGCCCTCGCTACAGGCGGCCCTCCAGCTTGAATCACCTGGCCTGTGGTCGCTGTCCTCCTTCCTGCCACCCCTTTAAGTGGTTGTCGGCGTAACTCCAACAGCATGACTTTGCTACACCATTGTGGAGCTGGCTTTTCAAAACTAAAAGCAAACTCGACTCGTGTTCCCTGTTATACCTTCTGCTAAAAAGACATGCATTGTATAGGAATGGTGTGTTAATTACTGTGGATTGACTGTCATCCATTTTTGCATTACATATTGATAGGCAAATGTGCTCATAATTATCGATTTACGTTAGGTGTAATCTTCACCATCTCATTGCGAATTGTAAAGGTCTCATGTAAGGTGCGAATCTGACAATTTATTCTGCCACTTTACAACGTTTATTAATTTTATGACCCAATGTTTCTCATGTTTTAGTTACCAATCGACAATGATTTTGAAACCGAAACATGTTTGATGTTGTTGTTAATCTATTAAATGTTTGACAAAACCTTACAGTTTCAATGTTTTCAGACCTTAATCTGGTCGACTATGATTTGAAAGTCTTACTTTAAAGCTACTTAGGGACCACTTTGACCAACTTTAAATCCTCGTGACATCAAATGCACGGTCGTTAATCTTCGCTACATGAAGTCAGAATTGCCTGATAGCTACATTTCTCGCGTTTTCGTGTACATGGGAAAGTAAACAGATTTTGTGACATATTAAAAGTCCCTAATTAGGGGAGAATTATTTAGTTCCATCTGAGCGCTTCGGTCATATGGTTTTTGAATATCTGATAATTATTACACACACTTCCTGCGTTTTCGTCAGGGTCTACAGTAGAGTTGCGCAGCACATGCTGATAGTCCATTTATCTGCATAGTTTAGTTTCACACGGTCTTTAGTATGGACAGGAACTGCGATTGTTGTGTTGGATGCGAGCCGAGTTAGTGACACTTCGCTCTCAGCTTCAGGCTGTGATGGCTTCGGCTTCACAGCTTAAGGCTGCAATGGATGGGCACCACTGTTGTGGGCCAGCTGTGGGGATCCAATGGACGTCTAGCACGTCCGAGTCCTCTGATCGATCCTCACCGGTGGCCAACGCAGTTACTGCTCACACTGAGGCTGATCCCTCCCCTGTGGTCGAGTGGGAGGTCGCCCCAGGGCGAAACAGGCGGCGAAATACTTTCCAGGTGGCCGCATGTAAGGCCTTCCTCGTTTGTCTGACAAACAGGTTCCAGGTGCTGTCTGTGGCTGACACTGCCGCTGAGCCAGATGCTGTCGCTTGTCCTGTTTCAGAGGAAACCACTCAGCCTGCAAGATCCGGGCAATCACAGAGGATGGGTATTGGTAGTTGGAAACTCCAACGTTAGGCGCGTTATGGGGCCGTCATGTCAGTACCAATGATGTGTGTCACTTTGTATGGGAAGAGATTCTCTCTGGTTTCGAGCAGCTAACAGAAGTGATAAAGGCTGCCAGTCTTGCTTGCAAGATGAAAGCAGAGCTGACCATTTGCAGCCTAGCCGACAGGACCGATTGCGGACCTCTGGTACAGAGCCGAGTGGAGGGTCTGAATCAGAGGCTCAGACTGTTCTGCTACCGTGTAGGCTGCAGATTCCTCGACTTGCGCCAAAGGGTGGTTGGGTTTCGGGTTCCGCTGAATAGGTCAGGTGTACACTATACGCAGGAGGCGGCTACTCGGGTAGCAGGGGCTGTGTGTCGTGGACTGGGCGGTTTTTTTAGGTTAGAGGGTCTCGGGAAATCACAAGAAAGGCTTGAGTCACAAAGGGTGCAGGCCGAACACAGCAGGAACATAGATACAGGAATCATCGGTATAACATTGTAAATTGTCGTAGCTGTGTTAGGAAAGTACCAGAGCTCCAAGCGCTAATAGAAAGCACTGTTGCTCAAATCGTTACAGGCACTGAAAGCTGGCTAAAGCCGGATATAGAGTCAGCCGAAATTTTTGCGAAGAACCTAACGGTGTTCCGAAAGGATAGGCGAAACACGGCTGGCGGTGGCGTGTTTGTTGCTATCAGAAGTAGTTCAACTTGTCGCGAAATTGAAGTAGAAACTTCTTGCGAGTTAGTATGGACAGAGGTCCGTGTTGGCAACTGGAATGAAATAATAATTGGATCTTTTTATCGACCTCTCAATTCAGATGATACAGTTGCTGAAAGGTTCAAAGAAAACTTGAGTTTGATTTCAAACACGTAACCAACTCATACAGTGATAGTTGGTGGTGACTTCAATTTACCCTCGATATGTTGGCGAAAATACATGTTCAATTCCGGAGGTAAGCATAAAATATGTTTCGAAATTGTGCTAAATGCATTCTCTGAAAATTATTTCGAGTAGTTAGTTCATGAGCCCACGAGAATAATAAAAAGTTGTGAAAACACATTTGACCTCTTAGCAACAAATAACGCTGAATTAATAACGAGAATCAAAACCGATTCAGGGATTAGTGAACACAGGGTTCCCGTAGCGAGATTGAATATTGTAATCCCCAAATCTTCGATAAATTAGCGAGAAATATACCTATTCAAAAAAGTAGATAAAAATTAACCTGACGCCTTCCTGAGAGACAATCTCCACTCATTCCAGATATGGCTTGGATTCAAAGAAACAGAATCGGCACAAATTTAGAGATTTACACCAAATAAATTAACAAGCGGCGGAGCTGATCCACCTTGGTACAGAAAACGGGTTAGAACACTGTTGCAGAAACAACGAAACAAACATGCCAAATTTAAACAGACGCAAAATCCCCTAGGTTGGCGATCTTTTACAGAAGCTCGAAATTTAGCGCGGACTTCAATGGGAGATGCTTATAACAGTATCCACAACGAAACATTGTCTAGAAACCTGGCAGAAAATCCAAAGAGATTCTGGTCGTATGTGAAGTATGTTAGCGGCAAGAAAACAATCAGTGCCTTCTCAGCGCTATAGCAGTGGAGATACTAACGAAGACAGTGCTACCAAAGCAGAGTTACTAAACACAGCCTTCCAAAATGCCTTCACAAAAGAAGACGAAGTAAATATTCCAGAATTCGAATGGAGATTAGCTGCCAACATGAGTAACGTAGAAGTAAATATCCTCCAAGTAGTGAAGCAACTTAAATCAATAAAAGCAAGCCTTCTGGTCCAGACTGTGTACCAATTAGGTTCCTTTCGGAGTATGCTGATGCATTAGATCCATACTTAACAATCATATACAACCGTTCCCTTGACGAAAGATCCGTACCCAAAGACTGGAAAGTTGCACAGGTCTCACCAATATTCAAGAAAGGTAGTAGGAGTAATCCACTAAATTACAGGCTCATATCGTTAACGTCGACAAGCAACAGGATTTTGGAACATATATTGTGTTCGAACATTATGAATTACCTCGAAGAAAACGGTCTATTGACACACAGTTGACATGGGTTTAGAAAACATCGTTCCTGTGAAATACAACTAGCTCTTTATTCACATGAAGTGTTGAGTACTATTGACAAGTGATTTCAGATCGATTCCGTATTTCTGGATTTCCGGAAAGCTTTTGACACTGTACCACACAAGCGGCTCGTAGTGAAATTGCGTGCTTATGGAATATCGTCTCAGTTATGTGACTGGATTTGTGATTTCCTGTCAGAGAGGTCACAGTTCGTAGTAATTGACGGAATGTCATCGAGTAAAACAGAAGTGATTTCTGGCGTTCCCCAAGATAGTGTTATAGGCCCTTTGCTGTTCCTTATCTATATAAACGATTTTGGAGACAATCTGAGCAGCCGTCTTCGGTTGTTTGCAGATGACGCTGTCGTTTAGCGACTAATGAAGTCATCAGAAGATCAAAACAAACTGCAAAGCGATTTAGAAATGATATCTGGATGGTGCGAAAAGTCTCAGTTGACCCTATACAACGATAAGTGTGAGGTAATCCACATAAGTGCTAAAAGGAACTCGTTAATCTTCGGTTACACGATAAATTAGTCTAATCTAAAAGCCGTAAATTCAACTAAATACCTAGGTGTTACAACTACAAACAACTTAAATTGGAAGGAACACATAGAAAATGTTGCGGGGAAGGCTAACCAAAGACTGCGTTTTATTGGCACGACACTTATAAAACGTAACAAACCTACTAAGGAGACTGCCTACACCACGCTTGTCCGTCCTCTTTTAGAATACTGCTGCGCGGTCTGGGAACCTTACCAGACAGGACTGACGGAGTACATCGAAAAACGTTCAATGAAAGGCTGCACGTTTTGTATTTTCGCAAAATATTGGAGAGAGTGTCACAGAAACGATACAGGATTTGGGCTGGACATCATTAAAAGAAAAGCGTTTTTCACTGCGACGGAATCTTCTCACGAAATTCCAATCACCAACTTTCTCCTTCGAATGCGAAAATATTTTGTTGACACCGACCTACATAGGGGGAACGATCACCACGGTAAAATAAGGGAAATCAGAGCTCGTACGGAAAGATATAGGTGTTCATTCTTTCCGCGCGCTGTACGAGATTGGAATAATATAAATTGTGAAGGTGGCACGATGAACCCTCTGCCAGGCACTTAAATGTGATTTGTAGAGTATCCATGTAGATGTAGATGTAGATGCATGATGGTAGGAATAGAACAGTTGTGCTAGTGGCAAATTAAAAAAAAAATATCCATGCTGATGGAAGTTATTCAGTATTATTTTGCTACCACTCTGACATCACGTAACTAATGAGGAGGTATTGAATTGGATTGGGGAGAAGAGAAGTTTGTGGCACAACTTGACTAGAAGAAGGGATCGGTTGGTAGGACATGTTTTGAGGCATCAAGGGATCACAAATTTAGCATTGGAGGGCAGCGTGGAGGGTAAAAATCGTAGAGGGAGACCAAGAGATCAATACTCTAAGCAGATTCAGAAGGATGTAGGTTGCAGTAGGTACTGGGAGATGAAGAAGCTTGCACAGGATAGATTAGCATGGAGAGCTGCATCAAACCAGTCTCAGGACTGAAGACCACAACAACAACAACAACTCTGACATCGCAGTCCATGATGACTTGCATAAATTGGTAACATGCTGAAAAGTACCTGAACAATCTTCATTGCATAAACTGACGCCATATTCAAAAGTGTCTGAGCAATATCAACTGCATCAACTGGTGCCATGTTCAAAAGAATCTGAATTATGTAAAATAGCGCTACGGTTGGTTTGTAGCTTTGGGAGAGGGAAACATTGGCATTATGTTCAAAAGTATGTGAACACTCGGAACTGTGCAAATCGGCACCATATTAAAAAATCTCTGAATGAACTGAATTGCATAAATTGGCACGATGGGAAAAGTTAGATGAGGATTCTGAATTATTTATCGAAAATACGAAGAGGTAGTAATAGTATTAGTGTAATTTACAGCATTTCAACGTCTAAAATGTCTGTATTAATAAGTCAAAATATGAAACCTCCATCAGCAATGTTGCTTTTATGGTCTTCAGTCTAAAGACTGCTTCGATGCAGCTCTCCATGCTACTCTCTACTGTGCATGCCACTTCATCCCCGAGTAACCTATGCAACCTACATCCCTCTCAAACAGCTTACTGTATTCATTTATTGGTCTCTCTCTACGATTTTTACCGTCCCCTCCCTCCCACACTGTTCAGTCCAGTACTAAATTGATGATGCCTTGATTCCTCAGAATGTGTCCTACCAACAGATGCCTCCATTTAGTTAAGTTGTACCACAAATTTCTCCTCTCCCCAAATCTATTCAGTACCTTCTCAGTAGTTACGTCATCTACCCATCTAACTTCAGCATTTTTCTGTAGCACCACATTTCGAAAGCTTCTATTCTCTTCTTGCCTAACTGTTTATTTTGCATGTTTCACCTCCACACATGGCTACACTCCATACAAATACTTTCAGAAAGGACTTCCTGAGACTTAAATGTGTACTCGATTATAACCAGTTTCTTTCCTTCAGAATCGCTTTTCTTGCTTTACCAGTCTACGTTTTATATCTTCCCTACTTCGACCATCATCAGTTATTTCACTACCCAAATAGCAAAACTCATTTGCTACTGCAATTACCTCATTTCCTGATCTAATTCCCTCATTACCACCTGATCTAGTTCGACTACATTCCATTATCCTCGTTTTGCTTTTGTCGATGTTCATATTACATCCTCCTTTCAAGATACTGTCCATTCCGTTCATCTGCTCTTCCAAGTCTTTTGCTGTCTTTGACAGAATTACAATGTCATCGGCTAACCTCAAAGTTTTTATTTCTTCTCCCTGGACTTTAAATCCTACTCCAAATTTTCTTTTGTTTCCTTTACTGCTTGCTCAATATACAGAGTGAATAATATAGGGGATAGGCTACAACCTTGTCTCACTCTGTTCCCAACCGCTGCTTTTCTTTCAGGCCCCTCGATTCGTACAACTGCCATCTGGTTTCTATACAAATTGTAAATAGTCTATCTCTCCCTGTATTTTACCCCTGCCACCTGTAGAATTTGAAAGAGAGTATTCCAGTCAACATTGTCAAAACCTTTCTGTACCTCCACAAAAGCTTTAAACGTAGATTTGCCCTTCTTTAACCAATCTTCTACGAGAAGTCGTAGCGTCAGTATTGCCTGCATATTCCTACATTTCTCCGGAATCCAAACTGATCTTCCCCGAGGTTGCCTTCCACGAGTTTTTCCATTCTTCTGTAAAGGATTCGTGTTAGTATTTTGCAGTCGTGATTTACCACGTGTGAGCACCTGCTCTTTTATTCTTCTTGAAGTCTGAGGGTATTTCGCCTGTCTCATATATCTTGCTCGCCAGTTGGAAGAGTTTTACCATGGCTGGCTCTCCCAAGGTTATTAGTAGCTCTAAAGGAATGTTGTTACTTCCTCTACTTTGTTTCGACTTGAGTATTCCAGTGCTTCGTCAAATTCTTCGCGAAGTATCGTATCTCCCTTCCCGTTTTACTCTACGTCCCATTTTCATAATGTTGTCCGCAAGTATATTTCCCTTGTATAGATCCTCTATATATACACCTTATACATTTCTGCTTTTCCTTGTTTGCTTAGGACTTGTTTCCCATCTGAGCTTTTGATATTCATACAGGTGGTTCTCTTTTCTCCAAAGGTCTCTTTAATTTTCCTGTATGCAGAATCTATCTTACCACTAGTGATATATTCTTTTACACCCTTAATTTGCCCTCAAGCCATTCCTGTTTAGCCATTTTGCACTTCGTGGCAATCTCATTTTTTAGACGTTTGTATTCCCTTTCACCTGCTTCATTTATTGTACTTTTATAGTTTCTCCTTTCATTGAATGAATTCAATGTCTCTTGTGTTACCCAAGGATTTCTTCTAGGCCTCGTCTTTTTACCTGCTTGATCATCTGCTGCCTTCACTATCTCTCAAAGCTAACTATTCTTCTTCTACTGTATTACATTCCCCCGTTCTTGTCAATCGGTCCCTAATGCTCCCTCTGAAACCCTTTGCCTTTTTGCCGTTCCTTAGTTTTAATTTAAGTTTCATAACGAATAAATTATGGTCAGAGTCCACATCTGGCCCTGGAAAAGTCTTACAATTTAAAATATAGTTCCTAAATCTCTGTCTAAGCATTATCTAATCAGTCTGCAACCTTCCGGTGTCTACAAGTCTCTTACACATACACAAATTTCTCTCATGGCTCTTAAACCAAACGTTAGCTATAATTAAATTATGCTCTGTGCATTGTACCATACGGCTTCCTGTTTCATTCATTTCCATCAGTTCATGTTCACCTACTACTTTCCCTTCTCGTCCTTTTTCTACTGCCTAATTCCAGTCCCCCACGACTTTTCAATTTTCGGCTCAATAATCTGAATATTTTTTTTTTTTTTTTGTCTGATGATATATTTCCTCAATCTCCTCCTCAGCTACGGAGCTAGACGGCATGTAAATTTGTACTAAGTGGTGGCTGTGGTCCTCGTGTCTGTCTTGGCTACAATAATGCGTTCACTATACTGTTCATAGTAGCTTATCTGCGTTTCTACTTTTTAACTCATTTTTAAACCTACTCCTGCGATACCCCTTTTTGATTTTGTGTTTATAAGCCTGTATTCGTCTGACTAGAAGTCCTGTTCCCCTGCCACGGAACTCACTAACTCCCACTGTATCTAACTTTAACCTAGCCATCTCACTATTTAAATTTTCTAATCCACCTTCCTAAGTAATCAGACATCCCACGCTCCGATCTGTAGAATGACAGTTTTGTTGCTCTTGATAACGACGTCCTCGTGAGTAGTCACTGCCCGGAGATCCGAATGGGACACTATTTTACCTCCGAAATATTTTACCCAAGAGGATGTCATCATCAATTATCCGTAAAGTAGAGCTGCATGCCCTCTGGAAAAATTACGGCTTTAGTTCCCTGCTTTCAGCTGTTCGCAGTACCAGCACAACAAGGCCGTTTTGGTTGAGCTTACAAGGCCAGATCAGTCAGTCATCCAGACTAGTGCCCCTGCAATTACTGAAAAGGCTGCTGCCGCTCTTCAGGAACCACATGTTTGTGTGGCCTCTCAACAGGTAACCCTCCGTTGTGGTTGCACCTACGGTACGGCTATCTGTACCGCTGAGACGTGCAAACCTCCCCAAAACCGGCAAGGTCCATGGTACATGGAAGGGTCCATTAGCAATAGACAATGTTTATATCTATGCTCTTTCCACATATAAAATTTGTGTTGGAATATGTAAATGGTGTAACTTAGAGCATTTTCATGTCCGTTTTATTTGTTAAACATACATAGGCACAAACACAATGTTTATGTTACTATTATTTCCATGTTTATATTATTTGTCAGAAGTAAGTACAAATATTGACAACTCTGGAGTAACCTAAACTATTTCCATATTTGCACCATTAACAAAAAATACATAGGCTTCACTAGCAACTCACACTAATAATGGTTATGTCAAAATTTTTTCACATTTAGAACGTACCCCAAAATTGCCCAAGATATCGACAAAACTGGTATAAATTAAAGTACGTTCACGTATGTAGAGTATGTTTATCAAAATTTGAGAGTCGTAGCACCGTGTTTACATCAGTGCTATTTACATTTACACGTAAAACTACTGATTTAATGTACAGGCACATCAGCAATGGACAACTGGCAAACTTCGATTTTTGCACCACACATGGTGCAAGGCCTCCAAGGTAAACATTTCCACATCTAAATGGGTGGTGCTATTGTTCTATAACTGTGAAAAAAAACTTTTGGTCTTACTTAAACAGTGGTAGAAAGGTTGAAGCATTGTCGTCGAAAAGTGCACTTCCACATGTAACTCAGATCAGTAATGTTATATGTGATATGTAATGTTATGGAACAAATCTTTAAATTGTGGTAGTTATGTCGTAGTAATGTTATCGACAAATTCACTTTAACCTGTATTTAGATCAATAGCACCAGTAAGTAACTCATGAGTATTTTCATAAATAAAGCAGACAACTTTTGGTTTCTTGAAGTACGGTAAAATGAATCACTTTTTGTTATTTCCAAGTGTATCACCCGCGGGTGTTGGCACGGTACGTCAGCGTATTCGGTCAGCGGACGTGCTGCCCTCTGTAATTAAAAAAAGACCTGTGTGGACTTATCAATGCATTGTGACGTCCACCCCGATCAAATACTATGAACAAAAAAAAAAAAAAAAAAAAAAAAGAAAAAAAGGCGGGGAACGTCTTTGATTAATAGTCAAAACGTCTTTGGTTCCAGGTTTGATACAATCGGCATTGGCGGCCGGTAACTTCCGGCATAAGAAGTGGCTCCCTCATTCTGCCAATGGCCTTGTCAAAGAGGGCGGAAGAGCGGACACAGGTTCAGGGCACTCTCTTGCCCTTATGTGGGAAACGGCCCCTAAAGGTAGAAGAATCAGAAATGATCAACGGCATGAGGGTACAGAAATCAATGGAAATAACTGCATCAAAGACGCGTAATGTGTATCCACAGGACATACGGCCCGTAATTGAAGAACGGTCATGATGTTCTCTCCACTTGCTAGAGATTCCGGAATAATCCCTCATTCCGATCTCCGGGAGGGGACTGCCACGGGGGAGGTGACCAAGGGAAAGAGATTGAATGACCAGAGAAATGATCAGAATGTAGTAGTGATGAAAAGTAGGCCGATGTTTAAGAGATTAGTGAGGACGAATCAGAATGCAAAGAAGTGGTATACGGAAGTGCTAAGGAATGACGAGATACGCTAGATGTTCCCTATGGCTATAGGTACAGCAATAAGGAGTAGCTCAGCAGGCAGTACAGTTGAAGAGGAACGGAATAATCGAATCTCTAAAAATAGCAATCAGAGATATTGCAAAGGAAAACATAGGTACAAAGAAGATAACTTCAAGGAAACCAAGGGTAACAAAAGAAATAGGCCTACTTCAGCTGAACGCTGAAAGAAGAACGCACAAAAATTTTCACGGAAATTCAGGAATACAGAAATACAAGTCTCTGAGGAATGAAATAAATAGGAAGTGCAGTAAAGTTAAGACGAAATGGGTGCATGAAAAAAGTGTAAAAATCATAATAGAAATGACTGTCGGAAGGAGTGACGCATATAGGAAAGTCAAAACAAACTACGGCGAAATTAAAAGCAAGGGTGGCAACATTAAGGGTGCAACGTGAATTCCACTGTAAAATGCAGAGGAGAGAGCGGATAGGTGAAAAAAAAAAACACTGAAGGCCTCTATGAGAGGGAAGATTTGTCTAATGCGATAGAAGGAGAAACAGAAGTTGATTTAGAAGAGATCGGGGATCCAGTATTAGAATAAGATTGTAAGAGAGCTTTGGAGGACTTAAAGATCAAATAAGGCAGAAGGGATAAAAAATATCCCACCAGAATTTCTAAAATCATTGGGAGTAGTGGCAACAAAACCAGTATTCACTTCGATGTGCAGAATGTATGAGCCAGGTGAAATGCCATCTGACATTCGGAAAAATATCATCCACACAATTACGAAGTTTGTAACAGCTGAGAAGTGCGAGAATTATTGCACAGTCAGCTTAACAGCTCATGCATCCAAGCTGCTGACAAAAATAATATACAGAATAATGCAAAAACAGCACTATGAAGAACTTCTTTATAGATCAAAATGATTCTATTACTCGACCCAAAATCTGCGCCACAGGAGGTGAAGTGAACTGTTTCCTACCTGAGTTTCTTCACAGCTTCCATCGTCACTTAGCGACGACTCGAGAGACAGCGCCGCGTCGTCAGCAACCCCTCGCAGAGACGACAGCTCCAACAGAAGACAGCACGCTGGTTGGTGGTCCTCCTTCAGACCCGCGTCGATAGGCATGCGTTATGACTGAGTCATAGCCACTCGTGGAATCGTCGTTGAAGCAGTCGGTGGTAATGGTAGTAACTCCAGTTACTCTCGTCGAGAGTAATTTTCTCTGGCCTTTATATCCGTTTTCGGGCCTCACGTTGACTGCGACAGTTCATGTCCACATACCCACCGTCGTGGAGACTGCGCAGATACCGCTACGCCGTTTCCCTCCCGGCAGCGTAGCTGATCTCAAAAGTTTGTGTATATATTGTCCCGGCTAGTTAAAAACCATTCCCTGCCGTGTGTTTCGGGCATAAAACTTCTCTGAATCATGTTGTGAATGTAAATGTGTGAATTAGCAGTTGAAAATTGATCTCGTTTTCAATTTCCAGAGATATTTCATACACTTTCAACCACGATGGATCCCAAGACACAGATTTTTTTTTATTACTCGGGAATAACATAGCAACCGTTTCCCAAATAATTTGATTTAGTTAGCTTCGTAGTCAATATGCCTTCGTTAAATCCTATTATCTGTTTGTAACAGGTTGATCAGCTTTTCTCAATAACCCTTGAATATTCACGGATATAATTGTCTATGTATTAGCTGATTTTTGGGATTTAGAAAACACGGAGAAAGTCTCTTATATGATCTGTTTTATTGACACAATTCGCTTCTCAAATTAATGAGAGATGGCACTGGGGAATCAATGAAGAAGGAGTTGAGCCTAGTGTGTATCGTTTCGTTGTAATAACAGTCGGTCCGTAAAACATTCCTCCGCGTTCCTATCACCAAAGATATGATTTCCCACGAAACTGTCCTTTACCATTAACATCTGATAAATCATAAATATGTCTCTGGCTTCACAATGTCTAAGCTTTTTAATTCTCACGGCACGATATTAATTATAAGTTCGAGTTCTTTCAATGTCAGTTCAGTACAAATTTAGTCTTTCCACGGGCACTATATCTCACGTCTCGTTTATTAGACGAGTCGGCTTGACAAAGATAGGCAAAGATAAGGTCCAACTATTCTCTGTCCCAATACCTCAAAATCATCTATTATCCACCATTCCATTGTCTAATCCAGTTATCAGTATTATATTTGGCTCAAATGGCTCTGAGCACTATGGGACTTAACATCGGAGGTCATCAGTCCCCTATAACCTAGAACTACTTAAACCTAACTAACCGAAGGACAGCACATACATTCATGCCCGAGGCAGGATTCGAACCTGCGACCGCTAGACTGAAGCGCCTAGAACCACTACACCGGGTGGCAGAATGATATTTAATTAGGGTTATAATCCCTAACTTCCGACTAACACGGAAGACTGCGAACATGCACCATTGAAAACAAAGACTCAAGAGAGCTAACAGTGCTGCACATTGGTTTATATATTATATTCAAAACAAAACGCAGCTCTGTTATGTCTTCCTTGGATTCCCTTTGTACTACTATTTCAAATATCAACTCGTTGTAAAATTTTAACTAACTATTACTTCGAAATACAACTAACGCTTTTTGGCTCTTGGGTCACTTCGTATTACAGGTTTTAATGCAATATTCGTTTCTGTATACCCACTCTCTAAAGAGAGGACACAACCCATCGACTCCATATTGGCCTCATGAACCCATCGACTCCATATTTCCATAACAATCGTGGAATCCTGAGGAGTGACAATGTACGATCTTGCCTCTGTGCATTACCGAATCATGGTGGTAGACTTTTCTCTTCCGAACGACAGGCGTAACACGATCTTCTCACGAACAACCACCATTCGAATCCAATTTATGAATGAGAAACCCGCTGCGTAATCCTTTCTTATATGTAGAATGTAGACGATTTTCTCGTATCAACTCCATGCCGTTACTCTGAAAAGCAAGTATTACACCTAAAGCCAATTTGGTGCTTGTTCCATGCAGCCTTCATTTTAATGGTTAAGACAGCGGACCAGAAAGTTTGTAGGAGAGAAATGGTGTAACACAGCGCCATCAAACTCATTACTGATACAGAGAGTTTTAACTAAACGTGCACAATTTTAATTGTCAATTTTAGTAGTTAATACAGCAGACGAGTAAGTTTGTAGAGGATTAATGGTAAAACATGTCGCCACCAAGCTCGTTACAGATACAAAGAGTTTTAACTGGACGTGTACAGAGGAAGGAAGAAAGGAGAACTAGAGTTGAAGTGGGGATAACGAGACACGCCGGAGTGATGTGAAAGTAGATAGTTCTTTTTATGCGTCCCGGTTTAAGATTTATCTCAAGATAGCTCCTTGTTAGGAATTGCGTATTTTTACACACAGACAGGCGCCTTCCATTATTTGCACACGATTCTGATGTCGTTTTTCCTCTTGCGATATAACTGAGAACGGGGAACTGGCGTTTTCTTCCTCGTTAACTGAATATATTCCTATAAATGGCTAGGCGAGTAAGTTTTCAGGTGGTGAAGGCAGTGACATACACCCTTCTATGAAAGGAAGTGACATCAAAACAAACCCTTGCGATCAGGCTAATTTATGTTTTCTTTCTTTTTCTATACAACCGCGGATATTTCTGGCTGTCAGCGTCATCTCTTCTGCCTACTGGAAATTACGGAAATAAGTTTCACGTAGCTAATCGATTCTGATCAGTAGTAATTGCATTAGTTGTCGCAGTTTTGGAAAGACAAGAAGCTGAAACGATAACGATGGCTTGTGGCTATGACAAAGGAATTCGTTAGATGACAACGATCGTAGACTACAGATCACGATAGGTCAAGATCTAAAACTCTGCAACCTCAGCTTTATTACTCCCGTCCAGATTTTTATTAGTCGCCAGGCAGTAATAGGACAGATGTAAACTTTTCAAATGATTCAAATGGCTCTGAGCACTATGGGACTTGACATCTGAGGTCATCAGTCCCCTAGAACTTAGATCTACTTAAACCAAACCAACCTAAGAACATCACACACATCCATGCCCGAGGCAGGATTCGAACCTTCGACCGTAGCATGTAAACTTTAATGAATGGTAAACTATGGTATTGAAATAATGTTTTGTTGATAAGGTTTGGTATGAGAAACCTATTGTAATTCAGAGTCCTCTTTGTAACAGATATCATTTGCCTCTTAGTATTTGCACTCATACTCGATACTTGGAAACATAATTTGACGTTAAAGCTCCTAAGTTTAGGAATCTGTTGTGCACATTCATGCACGTTACGACTGGGTCCGATGCCAGTCGCATCACAACCGCTGTTCCGTTTAAACAGTATAATAAATAATTGGGGGCAACGTATCCCTATCTCTGTCACCTTTTCTACTGATTTCTATCCCTTCAGCTGCTAATCTGCCTTAACAACACGTTCAAAATTCTCCATTCTCTGCGCACATGAAATTGTATCTCATATTCTTTTACCCTCGGTTTCGAAGGTACTTAGTCGGATATTTCCATGTTCTCTGCCACTCTGAAACTTTTTTCGTCAAAATGCACCGAGCTAGTCAGTTTACAGGACACCGACATATGATTTGTATGCCCATTGCTACATTTGGGGATTTACAGTTTAGTATACAGTAAAGTAGCTTAAACCAAATAAAAACAAACACATTGTTCTAACACCCTAATAGTCAATTACTGTAAAATACGTTAGTTAATCAACAAACTGAGATATCTTTGTCTTCCATATTACATAAGCTACTAGCTTTTAATTCGTTTATAGCACGTAAGAAGTTGACCAAGAAAACGGTTTTCATTTATGACAAACATTTGCTATGCGATCTGTCGACGTTCAGTTTTATTGGAAAAATATGCAAAAGTCTTTATGACAGCATATTACACAATGTTTAGAGCTTCTGTAAGCTTTACTAGTGAGTAATGAATTTCTCCTTTTCGCTCTTGTATCCATGAACCTTCGTTACATCCCCCAATGTGTGAGACTGTGGAACCTATCACAATATTGGCCCTACCCATACTCCAACACATTCCCCTTACGATACTATGTAAAATGTAAATTACGGAACGGAATAGCTGTCTTGAAATGCCCTAACATAGTATCATAAGGTGGGAAATTGCATTAACAAAATGGTTCAAGTGGCTCTGAGCACTGTGGGACTTAACATCTGAGATCATCAGTCCCCTAGAACTTAGAACAACCTAAATCTGACTAACCTAAGGACATCACACACATTCATGCCCGAGGCAGGATTCGAACCTGCTACCGTAGCAGTCGCGCGGTTCCAGACTGAAGCGCCTAGAACCGCTCGGCCACTGCGGCCGGCAAATTGCAATAATCCTACTGTAAACTATCAATTCAATCAAAAGAATGAATCAGAGAACTAGAGGGAAATATGTGCTCCTTCAAATAAAAATCCTGATAAAACATAAACCGATTATTTATTATATTGACCAACTACAAAATATTGGCACCAACATTCTACGAAGAAACGACGTTAACTGCTGACGAAAACTAAAAGGATAGGCAAACAGAGGGATGTCTACCGTATGGTAGCTGCACATAGAATCATTAGTCCAATACAAATCAACGGGCCTGCCGAAGTGGCCGTGCGGTTAAAGGCGCTGCAGTCTGGAACCGCAAGACCGCTACGGTCGCAGGTTCGAATCCTGCCTCGGGCATGGATGTTTGTGATGTCCTTAGGTTAGTTAGGTTTAACTAGTTCTAAGTTCTAGGGGACTAATGAGCTCAGCAGTTGAGTCCCATAGTGCTCAGAGCCATTTGAACCACAAACCAACGATTAATTTAGAAACTCCAGTGGTCGATTGAATACCTCGACAAACGATACTGAGGCATGAATCGGGTTTAGAGGAGATGTGGAATGGTACACTTCCTCTCTAATCATTACTGAGCTGTGCTGCTGTATACTCTCACCTATCTGCTGTGGCGGTAAGTCGGAGGACCGTGGTCGTGGTGGAGAGCAAGAATCTCTCTCGACAGAACTCGGACAACTCCAAGCGTCATGACGTCTCGAACCAGCGACCTTTCTCCACCCACCATCAAACCAAGAATTTTTTCCGCCACCATCTCATGCCTCTGCAGTTTGAACCAATCAGTCCGCAAACGCTAATCAGGAAAAATGTTATTCTATTCCGGCAGCAGTGTGTCAGTGTCACTTTTAACAAATCCCCAATCCGGAATGTAGTCAGTCACGGGCCGATACGAGTACATGTTCCTAGCTAGTTTGTCCAAGAAATTCCCGTCTGAAGTCAGCCGGTGATGGGTGAATCAGAGCGTAGTTTAAAACTTCCGAATATCCTGAGGCCAAACTACGTTCCAAGACTTGACCTTTTTCGCCATATATTGTGATGTCCCACCGAGGAGTGTAACTGTTGCCCTTGACCATCTCAGGAGACGAATCATGCAACAGGTCGCTAACACCGACCTGTAGGTTCTGTGAGCTTCCGTCGGTGCCCACTTCGCGCATGCAAGCCGGCACAAAGCTCTGAGTGTCCGCGACACACCTTTTTTACGTAGGTGCAGCTAAAATGTCATGCCTATCGTGACAAGTTGCTGATAAATTTAGCGTAAATAGAGGGAACCAAGTCAGATGAATTGTAACTTTCCATAAGCTCTCCCATACAATAGAATTTTGAGCAGGAGTTGTCCTACTGAAGCATAATAATGGGGCAAATCCTAGTAAAATTTCTTAAAAAAAACTAATACCTACCACAACTGGTTGTGGTACTCATATCTAACAGGATAGCCCTCTCCTGGTCACAACTGGAATAAGTAGAAACTGGCCAAAAGTTGATGGTACACAGTATGTGCGCCAGCAGACTTAAAAAGTACAAAATAGCAACACAACAAGGAATGCCTGCTAATAGAATTACTAATTACTTAGATTTACAGTTTAATCCAAAGTTACCAGCTAGGACTCTGGCCTCATTGTATGTTTACCGTGCAGATATATGTATACTATACGAAGGTGGCAGAAGATCTGTCTATACGACTGTACAATCCAATCTATTCTTCTTTGATGAAGTTACAATTTCTGCATTTTTGAAGTAGAAGATTGATAGAAAATTTTTATAATAATCTGTAAGATCTATTGCTTACTGCAAGATCTGATGCATATAATCTCAAGCCACTGTAACAACAGGCAGTAAGAAAGTTGGCCGTAGAATTGGTTACTACAAAAATGATGAAAAGTAAGTCTTGAAAAATAACATAGGATCATAAGGTGGGTTTGCGTTAAGTGTATTACTGAGAAAAATATACATGTGCATGATGGACAGATACGTTCTTGCCATACAAATGACGTTATGGAAATTATCTAGCATGTAATAGTGAACTATCGAAAGTGTCACTGTGATGTTCACTCACTTTGTGCACATTATATAATTTTGGTAAATAAGACGATATGAAACTAATATTGTAAAGACGTTTTAGACTATATCAAAACACATAGAGAACAGCACTATTTTGTTTACTCTTGATAAAGGGCGCATTGTAGAGTTGTGCAGAGGCTGCTGTAAATAAATACAACGAAAGTACTAATGTAACCTGAGACTTTTGTCGATTACATCAAGGAGATTAAGGGTGCGTGTTACTGTCACACGATCACACAGAAGTGTGTGGCTCACTATACGTAGGAAGGTGTGTCTTTTCGTAGAGTGTGGTGCGTCAGAGAAGTATGTACTGCTGTATGTGGCGTTGAAGTGAGGCCCATAGTTTCCATTGCTGTTGCATTAAGCGCAGTGAGCTGGACGGTCGTGGACCAGCGCTATCAGGTGCGTCAGTAGCAAATGCGCAGCTGCGTCCATCTGTCATGGCAGCCGGCATGGACACCAGGATTATCCTCCAGCCGCTGCCTTCTCGGCGCGTCGAGTCTCACCCAGGCCGGCGACACCTATGTGGTTAACTCGTCTGTACTGAGGCAGAGAATTGCTGAGACCTCATGATCAATAACAAATTAAATGAAGTAGAGTAGAGTCCACATCTGTGTACCCTATCTAAGGAACTGTCGTTGGAAGTAACCATGGCAGGAGGGTCTCTTACAGACAAATATGTAGAGTTCCTGGAAAGCCCCAACTTGCAGAGCCACAACCTGGCTATTACGATGTTCTCCAAAGGGAGAAGACGGCGGCGCAATCCCAGTGTCGTACCACAATGCGGGTGTCATACTTCAATGCCTGCAATTGAGCCGCGCGGTTATAGGCGTCATGTCACGAATTACGCTGCCCTCCCACAAGACGTTCGAGTCCTCCCTCGGGCACGGGTGTGTGTGTTTGTCCTTAGGATAATTTAGGTTAGGTAGTGCGTAAGCTTAGGGACTGATGACCTCAGCCTTTCAGATTGCTCCCGTTGTCGCGGTGCTGTCAGGCCGAACCTCCACAATAGTAGAGCTATGCGTTCAGATTCTACATGGCTTGACAGCGGTATGACACGAGTCACAAGAGCTGACATAAACGAAATTACTATTACTAATTCTACAGCTAAGTCCTTAACTAGGCGATGGGTACCCAAGGCATCTACACGTACACATACTCAACACATTCACATCATCAGGATACCAGTGAAATTAAAATTGTACCTTGGCCATGTAAATGAAAGTCAAGGGGTTAAGGACACAAGAATGCACGTCTTCTTCAATCTTGTTGGTGCCTTGTCTTTAGTTCGGACGTTATTGAGTAGAAACTAACTTGAAACATACTTTGTAAACAATATTAGAAAATTCTTAACCTATACAGTTGCGCTCAAGGTTGGCTTGTTCCTGGAATGAAAGCAAATGGAAGTTAATGTCTTGCTTCTTGTCGAAGGTCGCATCTTCTTGCTTACAATACTGCACACTCTGTTAAACTACATGAGAGACAAACTTCATTATTTACGCGTAAAAGTTCCGGCGTTCCCTGGCATTAGACTGCAACGCAAAATCTAAATCTTCACTCGCTAGTTATGGGTCCATGCAACGGTCACGTCGATTCGTTCCAAACTAGAGTGGCATCTTAAGAATGCTCAACTGGCGCAGACGACCACAACAAATAACAAAAGAAAATTCCTGATAGTGACAATAATGAAAGCTGTCAATCTCAATACACACAGACACTTCTTCAGTATTCTGCCGGAGTCAGATATTTTACTCCTCAATGAAAACCAACTGCTCTCTTTCATGCTCTTACACGTAGACAAATGAATTGAGCACCAACTTTTCTTTTTCTATTTTGCCACGCAACTCTGTTTACATAGGTTGTAAAGGTATATCAGTATTCAACTAACATGAGATTTATAATAGAAGGAAAAGTATCACAAAATTACCTGCTGACATACCTGTACTCTACACTTTGGGTTCCTACTTTGTAATATTGTTGTTGTGGTCTTCAGTCCGAAGACGTTTGATGAGCTTCCCATGCTACTCTATCTATTCTATTCTGTGCGAGACTCATCTCCCAATAACCATTTCAACCTACATATTTCTTATTATTTCCCCCCCCCCCCCCCCCACACACACACTTCCCTCCAATACCAAATTGATGATCCCTTGTTGTCTCAGAATGTGTCCCATCAACCGATCCCTTCTTCTGGTGAAGTTGGGGCACAAATTTCTTGTCTCCCTAATTCTATTCAGTGCTTCCTCATTAGTTACGTGATCGTGTTAGTGTTTTGCCAACCATGACTTATTAAACAAGTAGTTCGATAACATTCACACTTGACAGCACCCACCTACTTCACATTTTTCTAAGTCTTAGGGTATTACGGCTCTGTCATATATCTTCCACACCAGATGGAAGAGTTTTGTCATTGCTGTCTCTCCCAAGGCTATGAATAGTTCTGATGGAACATCGCCTACCCCTGGGGCCTCGTTTCGACATAGATCTTTCAGTACTCTGTCAAATTCATCTCGCAGTATCATATCTTCCATATTATCTTCATCTAAGTACACCTCCCTTTCTATAGTATTGTTTCCGAGTTAGTCTCCCTTGTAGAGACATACTATGAACCTACAGACGTACCATATACTCCTTTCACCTTTCAGCTTTTCCTTCTTTGGTTAGGACCGGTTTACCAGCTGAGCTCTTGATGTTTATACAGCTGGTTCTCTTTTCCTAAAGGCCTATTTAACTTTCCTATAGGCGGTATCTATCTTTCCCCTGGTGAAATATACTTCTAAATCTCTATATTTATCCTCTAGCCATTCTAACTCAGCAATTTTACACTTCCTCTCAACCTCATTTTTTAAACGTTTCTGATTCCTTCCGCCTGCTGCATTTGCCGTATTTTAAAATTTTCTCCTTTCATCAGTCAAATTCTGGATCTCTTCTTTTATTCAAGGATTTCTACTAGACCTTGTATTTTTACCTATTTGATCCTCCCCTGCCTTCACTATTTTACCTCTTAAAGCTACGTATTCGTCTTCTACTGTATTCCTTTACTCTGTTCTAGTCACCCGATACCTAATGCTCCCTCTGACAATCTCACCAAGCTCTGATTCTTTCAACTTATCTAGGTTGCATCTCCTTAATTTTCTATCTTTTTCCAGTTTCTTCAGTTTGAAACTACGTAGTCCATATCTGCCGCTGGAAATGTCTTACAATTTATGATCTGGTTCTTAAATTTCTGTCTGATCATTATATAATCAATCTGCAATCTTCCGGTGTCTTCAGGTCTCTTCCACGTATACAACCTTCTTCTACGATTCTTAAACCAAGTGTTAGCGTTGATTAAACTATGCTCTCTGCAAAATTCTACCACGTGGCTTCCTCTTTCACTGCTTTCCCGGAGTCCATATTAACCTACTGTTTTTCCCTTTCTTTTCCTACTATCGAATTCCAGTTCACCATCATAATTAAATTTTCATCTCCCTTAAATATCTGAATGATTTGCTTTACCTCATCATATATTTCTGTAATCTCTTTCTCATGATCCCACCAGTGGTAGGTGTGGGATACGATAATGCATTCACTATGCTGTTCAAAGTGACTCACTTGCAGTCCTGTTTTCTTATTCGTTATCAAATCCACTCCTGCATTAGTCACACCTGACTTGGTATTTATAACTCTGTATGCTCCTGACCAGAAGTCATGTTCATCCTGCCACTTAACTTCACTAATCACCACTATATCTAACTTCAACCTATCCATTTCCCTTTTTAAATTTTCTAACCTTCCTGCTCGACTAAAGGATCTAACGTTCCACGCTCCGACCCGCAGAATGCCAGTTTTGTTTCTCCTGATAACGACGTCCTCCTAAGTAGTTCCCGCCCGGAGATACAAATGGGTGATTATTTTACCTTCGGAATATTTTACCCAAGAGGACACCATCATCATTTAACCATACCATAAACCTGCATGCTATCGGGAAAAATTACGGCTGTAATTTCCCATTGCTTTCAGCTATTCGCAGTACCAGCACAGCAAGGCCAGTTTGGTTGATGTTACAAGGCCAGATCAGTCAGTCAAGACTGTTGCCCCTGTAACTAATGAAAAGGCTGCAGCCCCTCTTTAGGATGCACACGTGTGTGTGGCCTCTCAACAGATACCCCTCTGTTGTGGTTATACCTACTTTATGGCTATCTGTATCGCTGAGACCCGCAAGCCACCCTACCGATGGCAGGATCCATGGTTCTTGGGGAGGGGGACTAATACTATGCCAGTCAATGAAGGTTTGAAGTGGCTGATGAAGTGGACGCCCATGCTCATGGATTTCCCCTTTGATGACTGCTGTTGGGTTAGGTGGGCGACTTTCGACGACCTCCCCTTGTACTCTGTCTTGTACAAGAGCAAACTCATTCTGCCTGAACCGGCTCATACTACGATTTTTGCGATAGTACTGGTTTTTCTAGTCTCCTGTTAGACGTGGGTAGATGTCGTTGCGTCTGTTGACACCTGAGATTCTATCTCTGTTTGCATATCCTTCCTTGCGATAGTTTCTCTTCCGCCAGGTATCGTATCCGTTATCAGACCACGTCTTCTTCCAATCGTGCTCTGTTTATCCAACGTGAATTCTAATTCTCGCAGAGTATTTTAAAGGTTTCAGTATAGTTATCACTATTTGTTGATATTGTGGTGGAAGCTTCACGTTGCAGAAGAGGATTATTTGGGCATCGCTACCCGGATCATCAAGAAACTGGTTCTTTTTTATCAGAGCCCCGAAGAATTTAACAAGGCTCTTGAATCCCAAGTTGATCAGATCCTTACTAAACCTGATCTTATGTTTAACCTATTCCTCCGTTTTGGTCGACCAATCGCTTACCAAGCATGCATCCCTAAATTCCTTGTACGATAAGCATATTGCCGCGATCGTACACATTCTTTTTGCTATACTTCTCTCTAAATGCCCACCTACAAAATCTGACTTGCACTCGAGTTGCCACTGTGGAGGTAGCGAGGGGTCAAACTGAGAAATGAAAGTCTTCAGATGGAGGGATCCCAGGTGTCTCCTTAGTTCTGGTATTTTCTGGCTGACACAAAGTGTTTAAAATCGAGTGTGTTGTGCGTATGTCCGAGTAATAACTTTCCAGACAGACTGTTAGGTACTGACTCCGAAATCATAATGCCTACGTCACTTACAACAGGTCGTCAGTTCTGTGTAGTGGTATGCAGTTGTTTATACCACTTCTCTTTCTATTGTCTCCTCATTTTTTTCAAGTATTTCCGTAATTTGGTAAAACCATTCGCAATTTCGTCACAACGGACGAAGCGTATCGTGTTCCCTTTATCCATTTCTTGCTTTATCTCACTATCTTGCTCTCTTAGCGTTTTGATCGTTGTGAGGGCCTTCTTCGCCAGTGTGGCCGCTGCTGTTACTCTGTCCTTCAAGGCACGCAGAGGCAGTGTTCCGGTCTTTTTACCGTTGTCTTTCACTTCCGATTTAATCTTCTCGATCACTACTTGTGCCCCCGGTTCTCTCTTCACTCCTTTGTCTTAGACTTCTTTTTCCTTCTGTTTTGCCCTTTTGTCTGCGTCTTTTACCTCATTTTTTAGTATTTTCTTCAATTCTTCTTCCCTCTCCACTGAACTGCTTCCATTTTCTTTCTGTTCGTTTACCACGCTAGTGTTGCGTGAGGATGTGCGTGAATTTGGCCGTGATGCGACTTCTTCATCGTCTTCGTCTACGCCATCACCACAGTGGTGGATATGGACCTCAACTTGGATCTGATTCCACTTAGTCGCGTGATCGTCCCCTTCGCCCCGCTGACCCATCTGGAACGTGTTGTAAGTCAGAGATTATCGCCTGATTTTCTTCCGCGTTCGCGGAACTGTCAGCCTAACTGTCCTTTATATTTGCAATTGCGTCAACTTGTATTTCATTAATTTTTTCCCGTGCCTTACTACGTGTATTCAAGAGTACAGAAATACTAAGGTAATTGTTTACCAACCGCGCAGCGAAACACAATATGTCTGCCTAGTAACTATAAGAGGTACTTAATAATGATAACGCCACCTCAGTAATCTTCACACACACACACACACACACACACAACACCTGTATCAGCGAGTCAAAGGACAACGAGACGTTCGGCAGAACCCAACGACCCACAACACTTGTAAAACACGAATAACGAAGGAAATGGCGCGAGCAAACTAAACTAATTTAGTACTAACACGGAACTAGAAAACGTTTTCACAGATCGTAAAATCGGACGAAGAAAGTGAAATGTACATTAGATCCACTAACTACTTAATAGCAAAAGAAAGAGTCAGACTCCCCACAGGATCTCAGACAGAACGAAGACTGAGCAGGATTCGCCAAGTTATGCAATATCCCGCGGTGTGTGAGACTGTAAAACCTACCACAGTAATGGTCCTGACCAGACTCCATCACACTCCCCTTAAATCTCCGTGTTAACTGTAAATTACGCAATCCCCGAATAGCTATCTTGAAGTGCCCCAACAAAGAATCATAAGGTGGGAAATTACAATAGTCCTACTATTTAACTGTCCATTCCATCAAAAGAATAAATCAGTGAATTGAAGGGAACTATGTGCTCCTTCAAATACAAACTAAAATGAAACATAAATAGATTTTTTATTATATTAACAAATTATAAATTATTGACATCAACATTTTACAAGAAAACAAAGTTAACTGATGACGACAATTAACAAGTTAGGTAAGCGGAGGTATGGCTACCGTATACTCTAGGGGAGTTGAGGTAATAGTACGTTTCTTATTCAAACATTAACCACCATGCTGCTGTTTATTCACACCAATCCGCAGTGGCGATAAGTCGGAAGACCGTGGTCGTAATGGAGAATAAGAATCTCGCTCGTCAGGGCTCACTTTCTCCATCCAGCATCAAACCAAAATTGTCCCTTTTTCTGCCACCAGCTCCCGACCCGGCAGTTTTCGTCAGTCGAGCCGCAAACGCTAATCACGAAACCTGTTACTTTTTACTGCCAATAGCGTGTCAGTGCCATGTTTAACAAATCCCCACACGGGCCAACCGGAACACATCTTCCTCACTAGTTATTCCTAGAAATTCCCGTCTGATGTCAGCCGGCGATGGGCGAATTAGAGCGTGGTTAAACACTTCTGAATTTCCCGAGGCCAAATCACATTCCAAGTCAAGTACTTTCCGCCATAAATTGTGGTGTCCCAGCAAGCTACTGAAAATATTGCCACCGGCTACCTTAGGATGCGTGTAGCCCTACAGGCCACCAATCCCAACTTAGTGAAAAGAACCTTTAATCTCCATGAGCTTCCATTTGTGGCCGCTTGAAACATGCTAGCCGGCACAGAGCTTTGAGCGCCCACGACATACCTGCGGCATTCACAGCAATATGCAGGCTGTGCATTTCTCACGTAATCCCAGAATGGACTTATTATCCCATTTACCGACGAACACTGGAATTTTATAAAATACATTTCCCCATAATAAATCAACGTAATGAGGCTTCACGTGGGTGCAAATAATGTGTCCTGCCCATCGCCAATAGTGACAAATGGCAGAAAAATTTAGTGTAAATGGAAGGAAGCAAGTCAGACGGATTGTAACATTCCACCTTAAGTGTGACAGATTATATATGACGAAGTCGTCGCCAAGTTTGTAGAGTGTGAAGTTGCCGTTGGAACATCTAACTATGAGAATACCACGTGTTTTTCTTAATTTTTGCTTATCAACAATCAGTACGTTCTTACGAAGAGTGAAATTACTCAAAAACGTTTTTAGTGTATTCCACTAGTCTTTTCTTCCAGCCTAGTCTTTTCTTCCGGCTCCTGAAAAAGGACTGAATGACTGTCTTCTGAGTACTGCAAAGTTTTGTAAAGCCAGAAAAAATCAAGTTAACTCAGCAGACGAAGAAGTTTGTGGAAGAATAATAGCAAAATTAACCACCATCGAGCTCGTAACTGACACGCAGAGCCTTCAATTACTGACGGGATTAATAGTTGCAAAAGTTGTATGATAATAAGCATTCACTGTAAGCGTGTCTGCCGTATCTTTTCAAATTCGCTGCACAAACATCAGTATCTTCGCGTAGCAAGTTGCACAGTATTTTGGAGGCTTTTATTTCCGAAAATGCAACTTCAGCGTTTTCCTATCTGTTCCAAGTACATCCCTCTGCTTTCAGAAGATCTTGCTATGTGAGAAGATATGGTGAAAGAGATGAAAATTTTTTTATGCCTTTAAGTGAATTCTATAACACATTTCAGGTAGCAATAGCGAATACTTTGTTCAAGAATCACAAGAGGTGGAGGAATACTTGGAAATGGTCGGGTGATAAGGGATGGTCTCAGTTAGATTACGTCATGGTCAGACAGAGATTCCGAAATGAGACCCAGGATTGTAAGGCGTACCCAGGAACAGATATGGACTCAGATCACAGCATAGGAATGATAAAGAGTAGGCTGAAGTTTAAGAGATTAGTCAGGAACAATCAGTACGCAAACAAGTGGAATACGTAAGTACTAAGGAATGACGAGATACGCTTGAAGTCCTATAAGTGGCAGTTGTCCCTAAATAAGGAAAAGTGTGAGGTCATCCACATAAGTGCTAAAAGGAATCCGTTAAACTTCGGTTACACGATAAATCAGTCTAATCTAAAAGCTGTCAATTCAACTAAATACCTAGGTATAACAATTACGAACAACTTAAATTGGAAGGAACACTGAAAGGTGGCTACATTGAGTCACAGCGCCAGAGATTGCGCCAAATGTTATTATTCCGCCGCCTCCACTGGCAGTAGTAGTTCAGAGGTTGTCGTGGGCCGTGCTTGTTGAGAGGATGTCGAGAGCAGTTGTAGTTCGGAGGTTGTCGTGAGCAGTGCTTGTTGAGAGGATGTCGATAGCAGTAATAGTGAGAGCATGTCGTGTGCAGTTGTTGTTCTGTTGGGCGAGACAGTACATGCTGTTCGGTTGGTGTAATGTATAAATGGAAGATGTTGCAATGATCACAGTGTATCTTTCGTCAATATATATGGAGGTAACAAAAATAATTTTTATTTCACATTTCCTTAATGAGAATGCCTTTTGATCACAGGTTCAGTCAACAGAGCATCTGGCTCGTGTTCGTGTATTAGACTTGTAATTCTGGTTTCTATGTGCAATTATAGTATTTCTGGTTTTTCAATTAGTTCATTGTAAATGGTGTTTAAAATTTCTTGTCGTATTGAGAAAGTGCCAGATACATGTATGTTGAATCACACTACCACACACAGAAGAATTACACTTGTGCTTTGTTGTTTCGTAGCTTTTATAGTTGCAGGGGACTCAATTAATCAATTGTGTTAAGGGAAATTTCCTTTCATTCTTTATTGTTATTTTGTGCAGTCAGATTGCGTACTAATACTAGTCAGGGCCAACCGGTTACGAGACTTCGTAACCGGATACACAACTACTAAAATTATTGCATAATAATTAAGCCCCCATGCACGTGGCGACAGCTGCTTCGGATCGTCCCTTGGAATCTTCTGATAGTAATAGTAGCAGTCAGTAGTATTGTTGTAGTAATCTGTAGTTTAGTAATTTTAGTCTATATTGCAAGTGTAGCTTTAGTAATTGAACATTTCTAGTTGTCTTGTCATTCTTCTAATGGTATTTTTGCAGAATTTAATTTTTGATGTCTCATATATGGGTTTGACAATTTTGTGCAATTATGAACATTTTAATTGTTCGTTAATCGTGTTTGTCAGGAAGCATTTCGTGTGAATGGTATTGTTAGTGATAAAGTGTTACAGTGGGTGTAATTTTCGTATAGTGACGAGTTTTGTATGTTTTGTAAATGATTACACGATCGATGAAAAAGGCAAAAATGATGGATAGTCAGCCGGCCGAAGTGGCCGTGCGGTTAAAGGCGCTGCAGTCTGGAACCGCAAGACCGCTACGGTCGCAGGTTCGAATCCTGCCTCGGGCATGGATGTTTGTGATGTCCTTAGGTTAGTTAGGTTTAACTAGTTCTAAGTTCTAGGGGACTAATGACCTCAGCAGTTGAGTCCCATAGTGCTCAGAGCCATTTGAACCATTTGATGGATAGTCAGAATAACGAAATTGTTAATATGGCGAACTCGCCAACACAGGAGAACAGTATGATGAATAAAGAAGTAGAAAACAATTTAATAAGCCGGGAAAATAATCCGGAACCAGTTCAAAATTTTTCACAATCAAAAAATTCACAGAATACGAGATTAACTACAGAATATTCTGGAGTAGTATCGAACACAGATAGCTTTACAGCTACGACAAAGGAAGTTAGTTTCACGGGCAATGTGAGGCGCGAAAAGAATTTCGAACCAGTTAATATGGAGTAGTTGATGAGTGCAATATTAAATTTGGGATCACAGTTAGGATCTCAATTAAAAACAGAGATGGAAACAATGCAAACACAGTTAGACTCACGAATAGGGACATGTTTTAAAAACATGAAAGATGAATTAAAGAAAGAAATTAGAGAAGAAGTACAACCAATTTTGAATGCTCACAATAATAGATTAATTTCAATAGAAATTAGACAAAAGGAACATGATAGAGAACAGGAAGAAAGAGATCGCGTGATAGTACAAAAATTTTCAGAGTTAAATCTTCAACGTGCACACGGTAAGGAAGAAATATTTGAAAGAACCGAGGAATCCATACCAAATGACAGAATAAATAACCTAACACAACAATATGAACAGTTAACTGCTAAATGTATCAATACTGAAACCCGAGTCGCGACACTTACGGAAGACGTAAATAAACAAATGGTTCAAATGGTTCAAATGGCTCTGAGCATTATGGGATAAATAAACAGAAAGAACAAATAGGTGACTTATCGGAAAGAGTTGAGGAGATTTCAGATACATCGACAAATCTTATTTTAAATGGGGACAGAGATTCAGATGATACAGCTCCGCTTGTCATTTGCAGAAACAGAAGAGTACCAGAACATAAATAAACATGTTGAAAATCAGGGGAAATTTAATGAACACGTTAAAAGGGAATTTGAGGCGTTACGAAAGCAAGTTAAACAAATTGAAAGCGAAATAGTAGGAAAAGACAGTAGAAGAAATTTGGAACCACCGATAGCAGCAGGTTTTGAAGAAAATAATTTATTTCATTTGCGAGATGCTACAAGAGAGCGCCAGGCGCGCGAACTTGACAATAATCGACATTCGGACTGGGACAGACGCGGTAGGTCTCTGTCGCCACGAGACGAAAACTTTGACTATAAACACTTTTTAACTGTTCGTAAATTTAAGATCTTTCGCAATTCTAATGATGACATACATCCATGTTCATGGTTAAATGAATTTATGTACGCACTTCCACCAAATTGGCCACTAAGTCACAAACCGGAATTTATGTGTGGCTATTTATGTCCTCAGGGGATTCACTACACTAAGTGAATATGTGCCGTAGCGTGCACAAGGCCCCGAGCTGTAGTAGTGCTATTTCCCTTTTAGTTTTCTGCACTGCTGCCTACTCTTTTACTATTCTACGTATCTATCAAAACAACTCTTCAACTATCAGTCTATCTAGAAAAGGAGTCAGTAAAGAGTGACCGGATATGACTATTTTACCCAAAGGTGATTACGGAAATTACCGCTTGGACTTACTGTGTCTTCAGCAGCATTCATTCGTGGTTTAAACGAAATTTTACCTGTTTATTTCGTGACAATATTACTTCATATGTTGACGATATTCTTATTGCTAAACGTTCTTGGAGTGATCATAACAAAATTTTGGATTCATTATTACGTATTTTTGCGAGAGTTGGCATTACAGTGAACTTGGAAAAGTCTGAATTTGGTCGTTCTCAGGTGAGATTTCTTGGTCATATTATTTCTACAGAAGGTATTCTTCCCGATCCAGAGAAACTAGACGCTATACGTAATTATGCTGTTCCTACCACAAAACGTGATGTTCGTAGTTTCCTTGGTGTCTATAATTTTCTTAGTCGCTTTGTTAGATTGGACAATTTGGCCACACCTCGTTTATGTGAATTTTCTGGAAAGAATTCTAATTGGTGTTGGGATGAGGAAGCTCAATTAGAATTTGAACAACTTCGTGATGCTTTAGTTGCTGCTCCTCTTCTTTCACATCCGGATTTATCTAAAGATTTTTGTTTGATGACGGACTCATCATACAAAGGCCTAGGTGCACACTTATTTTAAAAGATAGAAGAAAACGGCGTTGTAGTACAGAAAACTATTGCATTTGGAAGTCGTGTTCTTTATAAATCAGAAAACAATTATTCGATTACGGAACTTGAAGCTTTGGCTGTTGTTTGGGCTTTCACAAAATTTCGCATCTTTTTGTATGGCAGACATACTAAGTTTTACACCGATCATCGAGCTCTGGAATTTGTTATGTCAACAAAATTAACACATGGAAGATTGTCACAGTGGGAGCTGTATCTACAGGAATTTTATTTTAGTATTGTTTGCATACAGGGTTCTTCAAATATTATTGCTGATGCTTTATCACGTGCACCTATGGGTTTGAAACAAAGTGCTGAGGAGGACTGCAAAGAAAACAATTATTGTTTGGTGTATACTCAAGGTGTTCCGTTTGAAAAATTTATTTCGTCTTCGGTCCAGGACATCGCAAAGGAGCAAAACAAAGATCCAATCTGGAAGGACATGAAGGAGAAGTGGAGGAGAAAGGAAAGCGTGGCGATTAGACATTATTATTTAGTTCGCAATGATATTCATTTTAAATGAAAATCGGTTGACAACTCTGTTTGGTTAGTTTGCATTCCTGATGAGTGGGTTAATAAATTGATTTCGTATACAGATTTCAGTTATGCACACTTTGGTCCTAGAAAAATGCTTTCATAAATAACGAGAAAATTGTTACTTCAGTAATATGGAAAAACGTATTCGATATGTTCTTGCCAAATGCAAATTATGTCAAAAGGCTAAGCCGCCAACTACACTCCTGGAAATTGAAATAAGAACACCGTGAATTCATTGTCCCAGGAAGGGGAAACTTTATTGACACATTCCTGGGGTCAGATACATCACATGATCACACTGACAGAACCACAGGCACATAGACACAGGCAACAGAGCATGCGCAATGTCGGCACTAGTACAGTGTATATCCACCTTTCGCAGCAATGGAGGCTGCTATTCTCCCATGGAGATGCTGGATGTAGTCCTGTGGAACGGCTTGCCATGCCATTTCCACCTGGCGCCTCAGTTGGACCAGCGTTCGTGCTGGACGTGCAGACCGCGTGAGACGACGCTTCATCCAGTCCCAAACATGCTCAATGGGGGACAGATCCGGAGATCTTGCTGGCCAGGGTAGTTGACTTACACCTTCTAGAGCACGTTGGGTAGCACGGGATACATGCGGACGTGCATTGTCCTGTTGGAACAGCAAGTTCCCTTGCCGGTCTAGGAATGGTAGAACGATGGGTTCGATGACGGTTTGGATGTACCGTGCACTATTCAGTGTCCCCTCGACGATCACCAGTGGTGTACGGCCAGTGTAGGAGATCGCTCCCCACACCATGATGCCGGGTGTTGGCCCTGTGTGCCTCGGTCGTATGCAGTCCTGATTGTGGCGCTCACCTGCACGGCGCCAAACACGCATACGACCATCATTGGCACCAAGGCAGAAGCGACTCTCATCGCTGAAGACGACACGTCTCCATTCGTCCCTCCATTCACGCCTGTCGCGACACCACTGGAGGCGGGCTGCACGTTGTTGGGGCGTGAGCGGAAGACGGCCTAACGGTGTGCGGGACCGTAGCCCAGCTTCATGGAGACGGTTGCGAATGGTCCTCGCCGATACCCCAGGAGCAACAGTGTCCCTAATTTGCTGGGAAGTGGCGGTGCGGTCCCCTACGGCACTGCGTAGGATCCTACGGTCTTGGCGTGCATCCGTGCGTCGCTGCGGTCCGGTCCCAGGTCGACGGGCACGTGCACCTTCCGCCGACCACTGGCGACAACATCGATGTACTGTGGAGACCTCACGCCCCACGTGTTGAGCAATTCGGCGGTACGTCCACCCGGCCTCCCGCATGCCCACCATACGCCCTCGCTCAAAGTCCGTCAACTGCACATACGGTTCACGTCCAGGCTGTCGCGGCATGCTACCAGTGTTAAAGACTGCGATGGAGCTCCGTATGCCACGGCAAACTGGCTGACACTGACGGCGGCGGTGCACAAATGCTGCGCAGCTAGCGCCATTCGACGGCCAACACCGCGGTTCCTGGTGTGTCCGCTGTGCCGTGCGTGTGATCATTGTTTGTACAGCCCTCTCGCAGTGTCCGGAGCAAGTACGGTGGGTCTGACACACCGGTGTCAATGTGTTCTTTTTTCCATTTCCAGGAGTGTATTTCTCACAGGCACTGTTGTTTCCTGTCATTCCAGCGAAATTAAAGGAGATGGCTGCAGTCGATTTGTTCGGACCAGTGGTTCGTTCTACTAATGGTTTTGCGTACATTTTGGTAGCAGTGGAATTGACATCAAAATATGTGTGTTTTACACCTTTACGCAAAGCAACAGCTCGTTCAGTATCTAATGCTTTCATCAAACATTTTCTTAAAGAAGTGGGTCGTGTTGATAAGGTTATATCAGATAATGGATCACAGTTTCGCTCTAAAATTGGGCTTCGTACTCTACGGCGTCGTAACATTAAACCAATTTTCATTTCACTTTTTCACCCTCAATCTAAAGCTCCGCACAAGGCAGTCGTTGACCGTAAGCAATTACTTCCTACGTCACGCGTACCTACAGCTGGTCGAGCGCTCAGTGCGAATGCACTGACAGCCGTAAACAAATACACAGTCTAATTTCTCCGATTAAATTCAGTATAAAGCTATAGTGACTTGGTAAATTATGTTATTAACGTTCAGTTTTTTTCAGGATACAGTTGTATAAAATATTTAAGAACTTGAGGTAAATTCTGTGTGTGTCCGACGTTAAGTGGATTTGCTATCGAGAAAATTTCAGGAAGAATGTAATTTCGAAGAAGAAAGTAATAAACTAAAAAGGTAACTATTAATTGAGTTTATTTTTCAGGTAACATATTTCTACTTAGGTATGTACTTTATACATAATCTGCTGCACGCGATTACATGATTTATACTTCGTGTTAACTGATTTTGACAATGATTGATTAATGAACAGAGTTGTTACTTGTGTATATTATGCATCGCTTGGCTGCTCTGCTTTTTTCACTGATGTCATATTTTTTTATTATGTGCCTGCTGTGCTTATTTATTTAAATTATAATTATCATCTGATTAGTTGTGCTAATATATGGTTATGTATGTAAGTTATACTTTGAGATTTATCTGCTTGCGCCTTCATGTTTACTTATTAAGATTACATATGAACATTTATTTGCTTATGCTAATATGATGCTAATGACCTGTTTATTATGTAAGATATATACTTGCTGCTTTGCGTATGGATTGCATATTTACACATTTCTGTTTTGTTGTCATAACTACACTTTAATTTGGTATATAGAAATGCTGATATACTGTGTACGAACATGGAGTTTAGGTCCCACTATGGTATTAATTACAGATTGTTCGCTTGCAGAGCCTCGTTGTAGGGATTGTGCTACATCCACTTGTTGACATTCTGTTCTCTACTGGTATATTTACTCGCTATTGCATGTTTTGCTTACGCTCAGTGCTTTATATTTTAAGATAAGAAAATGAACTGCTATAAATCTACAAACGGCATTGGTACAAGAAACTTCATTGAAGTCACATGAGCTGGAGGTTTTATGGAGGCTGTATAAATTTATGCTAATAGGAAGGAAGCTAACTACATGAAATACCAACGCTAGACCATTGACAGTTATTACACTGCGTCACTCATGAGCAATTGAAATAGCAAGTGACACTTAATACAAAAAAATACTCCACATGATGGCTTCCGTTTTGCCATGATTCTTGAAGTGGTGTACACACTGTGAAGTATTACGATTTATTCATTCAAAGTCTTATGTAATCATTCATACTCCATACTCGTACTTACTTACTGAAAGTTATTCAAGCTAAAGGCTGTTAGAGATCATGTATGCATTTCTTTTATTTAATGATGGACAAGGTAACCAAAATGTATTTTATAATTCATAATGAGTAGAAGATTTGGGTCAGGTGGATTACACAGAGGTTGTGTGTAGACATTGTGTCTTCGGATTGTATGGGATGATGAATTGAAGTTTGCTCTAGGATTTTATCTGTACTTGTTCGAGGAGACTGACTAGAGGAATGAGTTGTCATTGAAGTGAAATGATATTGGTGATAAGGTTTGTATGTATTGACGTATTGAAGAGGTATTATTGAGATATTCAGATTGTGTGATGTTGATGATTATTGGAGTTTTGGTGGACAAGAGGTAAGGTAAATGATATTGATGATAAGGTTTATATGTATCGACGTAAGAGGTATTATTGAAGTATTAAGATTGTGTGATGCTGATGATTATTGGAGTTTTGGTGGATAAGAGGTAAAGTAAGTGAGGAGCATATTTTTTTTGTTGGTTTATATGGTACAGGAGGATGAAGATGGCAGACTAGAGCACTCCAGTGGAAGGAAGATTGTCTACACACACACTTTGTTAAATCAATAAGCAGTATATACTTTTTTTGGAGAGAGGAAGTATTTGCATATCTTGGCATACTGACAGTTGTTCAGCAACCGTACATTTTGATTTGGCTTGGCAAACATTGGTCTTGACATGATGACTATGACATTGACTAACTATTATTGACTGTTATACACTGTTGCCACTACTACTTGATACACATGTTGAACATCAGATTTTGACAGAATTGCATTTACACAGTTAACACTATTCAATTACAAAGATTAGTGAGTGTGTTTTGTGTGTTTTCCTTTCCTAATCCCAAATAATTGGCACCGACCTACCTCCTAAATATTATTTTCCTTGTTTGTTGTGACTTGCAGTGACATCCATAAACATTATGGGTTTACTGATATTTGTGTATTTGTAATAGTTAATATGACAATTATCTGATATAATTTGTGTGTTTATTATAATTTGTATGTTTAGTGTAAGAGCATTAATAAAAATTTTCTAAAAGCAATTGTGTGTGCATTCATACTGTTGTCTGTGCTTGCACCTATTATCATTGATGGGTGCCACTTGGATATGTTTAATTTCTGCTGATGAACTCTGATGAACTGTTTAATTTATGATAGTGAATATTATGGACTGTTACCTGCACCTGTTCAACATTAATGGGTGCAACTTGGATATGTTTAATTTCTGCTGATGAACTCTTATGATATTATGGACTATTACCTGACACTTGTTCAGCATTACTGGGTGCTACTGATGGAACTGCTTCTACTGAAATGATGTCACTTGTTGCTGTCTGCACCTGTATAACATTGCTGGGTGCCACTGATGGAACTGCTTCTACTGAGATAATGTCACTTGTTGCTGTCTGCACCTGTCAACATTACTGGGTGCCACTGATGGAACTGCTTCTGCTGAAATGATGTCACTTGTTGCTGTCTGCACCTGTTCAACATTGCTGGGTGCCACTGATGGAACCTCTTCTACTGAGATAATGTCACTTGTTCCTGTCAGCACCTGTCAACATTGCTGGGTGCCACTGATGGAACTGCTGCTACTGAGGTAATGTCACTTGTTGGTGTCTGCGCCTGCTCGCCATTGCTGGGTGCCATTGTTGAAGCTGTTCAAATACTGCTGATGAAATGTTATGGGACAGCTACTTGCACCTGCTGACCATTGCAGGGTGTTACTGTTGGAACTGTGAACTACTCTGAGGAGTGCTACTTGTTTATTGAACTATTGAAAAGATTTTATGGGAATATTTGTATAAACTATTTTGTTTTTGTATTTACTGTTTATGAATTGTTATGAGACTCTTACCTGCACTTATTCGTCATTGCTGGTGCCATTTATTGAATTGTTTAACCACTCTGATAAATAATACTTGTGTAAACTATTATGTAAAGTCACATGTACGTAAGCATTTGTATTCCTTACTGTATTTTATATATTAGGTTATTGAAGGGTCAGTGCAAAGCCAAAATTTATGTAGTTATGTGATATTTACTTATTAATATCATCTTTTATTTTTGTCTGTGTTTTTTGGACGAATTTGGTGGTATTTTCACCACTAATGCTGGCAAAAGTACGATCTAATTCTAGTCCGTGGAGCAGGGGCATATGAAAGGTGGCTACAGTGGGTCACAGCGCCAGAGATGGCGCCAAATGTTATTATTCCGCCGCCTCCACTGGCAGTAGTAGTTCAGAGGATGTCGTGGGCCGTGCTTGTTGAGAGGATGTCGAGAGCAGTAGTAGTTCGGAGGTTGTCGTGAGCAGTGCTTGTTGAGTGGATGTCGAGAGCAGTACTAGTGAGAGCATGCCGTGTGCAGTTGTTGCTCTGTTGGGCGAGACAGTAGATGCTGTTCGGTTGGTATAATGTATAGATGGAAGATGTTGCAATGATCACAGTGTATTTTTCGTCAATATATATGGAGGTAAAAAAAAATTATTTCACATTTCCTTAATGGCAATGCCTTTTGGTCACAGGTTCAGTCAACAAAGCATCTGGCTCGTGTTTATGTATTAGACTTGTAATTCTGGTTTCTATGTGCAATTATAGTATTTCTGGTTTTTCAATTAGTTCATTGTAAATGGTGTTTAAAATTTCTTGTCGTATTGAGGAAGAACCGTGCCTGATACATGTACATTGAATCACACTGCCACACACAGAACAATTACACTTGTGCTTTGTTGTTTCGTAGCTTTTATAGTTGCAGGGGACTTAATTAATCATTTGTGTTAACGGAAATATCCTTTCACTCTTTATTATTATTTTATGCAGTCAGATTGCATACTAATACTAGTCAGGGCCAACCGGTTACGAGACTTCATAACCGGATACAAAGCTACTAAAATTATTGCATAATAGTTAACCCCTATGCAACACACAGAAAATGTTGTGGGGAAGGCTAACCAAAGACTGCGTTTTATTGGCAGGACGCTTAGAAAATGTAACACATCTACTAAGGCGACTGCCTACACTACGCTTGTACGTCCTCTTTTAGAAAACTGCCGTGCGTTGTGGGATCCTTCCTAGATAGGACTGATGGAGTACATCGAAAAAGTTCATAGAAACGCAGCACGTTTTGTATTATCGCGAAATATGGGAGAGAGTGTCACAGAAATGATACAGATTTGGGCTGGAAATCATTAAAAGAAAGGCGTTTCTCGTTGCAACGGAAACTTCTCACGAAATTCCAATCACCAACTTTCTCCTCCGAATGCGAAAATATTTTGACACCGACCTACATAGGGAGGAACGATCACCAAGATAAAATAAGGGAAATCAGAGCTCGTACAGAAAGATATACGTGTTCATTCTTTCCACACGTTATACGAGATTGGAATAATAGAGAATTGTGAAGGTGGTTCGATGAACCCTCTGCCAGGCACTTAAATGTGATTTGCAGAGTATCCATGTAGATATAGATGTCGATGTAGAAACATCAATAACGAATAGCTCGGTAGGCTGTACAGTTGGACATCTTTAAACAGGGCAACCACAGAATTTGGAAAGAAAAATGAAGGTACAAAGAAGGTAACTGCGAAGAAACCATGCCTAACAGAACAAATGCTTCAATTGATCGATGAAAGGAGGAAGTACAAAGATGTTCCGGGAAATTCAGGAATACAAATACAAAAGTTGCAGAGAAATGAAATAAACAGGAAGCGCAGCGAAGCTAACACGAAATGGCTCAATGAAAAATGTGAAGAATTCGAAAAAGAAATGATTGGCAGAAGGATAGAGTCATCATAGAGCACAGTCAAAATACTAAGACTGCAACGAGAAATCCATTGTTAAATGTAGAGGACAGTGTGGATACGTGGAAAGAGTGCACTAAAGGCCTCTATGAGAGGGAATATATGTCTGATGTGATAGAAGAAGAAACAGGACTCGATTTAGAATAGATAGGGGATCCAGTATTAGAATCAGAATTTAAGAGAGCTTTGGAGGACTTAAGATCAAATAAGGCAGAATGGATAGACAACATTCCATCAGAATTTCTAAAATCATCGGGGGAAGTGGCAACAAAACCACTATTCTCGCTGGTGTGTAGAATGGCGACATATCCTCTGACTTTTGTAAAAATATTGAAAGATGATTATCATTAATGACGTAAAAGATCCACACAGTGGACACCAAGTGAAAAGCTACTCCTCATGTATCAGATCTAGACTGCAATTATGAAACGGGAAGGAACTGTTAATTAGAACTCAGGGAGAAGTTGTAGTCTAATTGACACTCTATTTATTCATCTTAAACATGACCAGACAACAAAAGTATTAAGGAAACATCACACAAATATTTTTATTTAACAAACACCTTATTAACATGGGATCTATGGTGGACAAAGTGATCTGCTGGGGATCAACACATGTCATTAACCAGAACACTAGTCGCTTTATCTGACTTCATACACGCGAATCCAGGTTATGGCACCAAACTACGCCACCACCAAGCATCTATATTCCACCATACAAAAAAGAAAAATATCGTTCAAATGAACAGGGAGCTGAAAAATATATGAGGAGGAGGAGAAGGAGATTAGTGTTTAACGTCCAGTCGACAATGAGGTCATTAGAGACGGAGAGCAAGCTCGGGTGAGGGAAGGATGGGGAAGGAAATCGGCCGTGCCCTTTCAAAGGAACCATCCCGGCATTTGCCTGAAGCGATTTAGGGAAATCACGGAAAACCGAAATCAGGATGGCTGGAGACGAGAAAAAATATATGTTAGAGCCCTACGTCGCAGCAGCAGACCCTCCTGCTGGTCTAGGTGGCACACCACGATGCTTTCAGAGACTGAAGTCTTCGACGGTGGCACTCCGTTATTAAATGTGCGTTCCTAAAAAATGCAAGTACACGGTCTCACTTTCGGTGATGGATTCGAGTGTGCAGGTGTACCCATTTGCTGGTCTGCCAAACCAATTTGACTCCGTGCCACAACTGTGCATATGTCAAATGTTAAGATGGCCAACTCAAGACAAATAAGTACATGCACGTGTCACTCATTGTGACTGTGATGATATAAGGAGTACCTTTGAAGTTTCACAAGGCGACTGGCCCAGGCTCCAAGTCGCACACTAGCAAAAGACACAAGTCTCACCGTTTAGGTAGAGACCTGCAGTTCTTTACTAGCGAAGCGGCAGTACAAGAGACTTGTAGAAGAGTGATCCTTCTACCTTTCTCACGGCTTCCTCCTCAGCTCAGTTCCAAAAGCACATTTCTCTTTTTTTGTCTGCCCCCACCTTCGCACAAGCCAGTCACGAGCTGGTGCCTGGCATTCTAAGCTTGGAGAATGGTCTTTGCACTGCAAACTGATTTGACCAATCAGAGACTTCAAAGTTAATTGGCAGAAAACGGAAATAAGATTCAGCTTCGCGGCCTCTTTCCCACGCATTTGCCATGTCGTTTGCTAACACAATACAGGGTGAAAACACATCCCTCCATAAACAGCTTGTTATCTACCCCGTTGCGTCCATTTCTAAGTTTCCAAAGAATGGCCATAAACTCGCTAAAAGCCTCGTGCTTCCACAAACATGTTTTGAAACAGAGTCTGGACGTCTGGACACCAGTTTCCTTGTCCCACGGAAATTCGCAGAACGTTTACAATTCTTTTGGCAGCTTGCTCCCTAACAAGGGTCTATCCTTTGCTTTATTCCCAACGTACAATGCGCTGTCTGGTGCATCGGCGACTTCTCGGCGCTAGCCCGTATACCTGGACGTCTGCCTCCCATTCGGCGCCAGCTTAATGTATTTTGCACAATGCGACCACGGCACACAGCCGTCTGGAAATGTCTCTTCGCCGTTTCCCAGAAAAACGCGCTTTGTCGGCCCACCAACACCGTGCTTTTACTGCACTCGTTTAAGACGGCACCCTATTCCTTTGAACGCAGGTAAAGCTTACCGTATTTCCTTCCCTAGAGTACACAAACAAGACAATTAACTATTGCCCACCATTTCATCATAATGAAGTCAAATAGCGGTAAAGATCATATTCTCTATGAACACGAAGTGGCATAACACAAAATCAAAGGAGAGAGTGGTCTGAAATCTCTCAATATCATCCACACAATCCCACAGACTGCAACAGCTGAGAAGTGTGGGAATTGTCGCATAGTCAGCTTAACAGCTGATGCCCCCAAGTGGCTGACAAAAATAGTACACCCAATAATGCAAAAGAAATTTGAGGATGTGTTAGATGATCATCAGTTTGGCTCTAGGGAAGGTAAAGCCACCAGAGAGGCAATTCTGATGTTGCGCTTGATATTGGAAGCAAGGCTAAAGAAAAATCAAGACACATTCACAAGATTTGTAGACCTGGAAAGCGCGTTCGACAGTGTAAAGTGGTGCAAGGTCTTCAAAATTCTAGAAAGATAGCGGAAACCTATAGGGAGAGATGGGTAATACACAATATGTACAAGAGGCAAGAGAGAATAATGAGGGTTAACCGCCAAGAACTAACTGCTAGGATTAAAAAGGCTGTAAGAGAGCAATGTTGTCCTTCACCCCAACTGTTCAACCTATACATCGATGAAGCAATCATGGAAATAAAAGAAAGATTCAGGAGTGGAAATAAAGTTCAAGGTGGCAGGATATCAATGATTTGGTTCTCTGATGACATTGCTATTCTCAGTGAAAATAAAGAAGAGTTACATGCTCTGCTAAACCGAATGAACTCTCTAATGAGTAGAGAATATGAACTGAGAGTAAATCAAAGAAAGACAAAAGTAACGAGAAGTAGCAGAAATGAGTACAGCGAGAACCTGAACAGCAGGATTGACAGTCAAGAAGTAGATGAGGTTAAGGAATCCTTCTACCTCGGCAATAAAATAACCAATGGCAGATGGAGCTAGGGGGACATCAAAAGCACACTAGCACTGGCAAAAAGGGCATTCTTGCCCATGGGCAAGTCTGCTAGTACATCTACATCTACATCTACATTGATACTCCGCAAGCCACCCAACGGTGTGTGGCGGAGGGCACTTTACGTGCCACTGTCAATATCTCCCTTTCCTGTTCCAGTCGCGTATGGTTCGCGGGAAGAACGACTGTCTGAAAGCCTCCGTGCGCGCTCTAATCTCTCTAATTTTACATTCGTGATCTCCTCGGGAGGTATAAGTAGGGGGGAAGCAATATATTCGATACCTCATCCAGAAACGCACCCTCTCGAAACCTGGCGAGCAAGTTACACCGCGATGCAGAGCGCCTCTCTTGCAGAGTCTGCCACTTGAGTTTATTAAACATCTCCGTAACGCTATCACGGTTACCAAATAACCCGGTAACGAAACGCGCCGCTCTTCTTTGGATCTTCTCTATCTCTTCCGTCAACCCGACCTGGTACGGATCCCACACTGATGAGCAATACTCAAGTATAGGTCGAACGAGTGTTTTGTAAGCCACCTCCTTTGTTGATGGACTACATTTTCTAAGCACTCTCCCAATGAATCTCAACCTGGTACCCGCCTTACCAACAATTAATTTTATATGATCATTCCACTTCAAATCATTCCGCACGCATACTCCCAGATATTTTACAGACGTAACTGCTACCAGTGTTTGTTCCGCTATCATATAATCATACAATAAAGGATCCTTCTTTCTATGTATTCGCAATACATTACATTTGTCTATGTTAAGGGTCAGTTGCCACTCCCTGCACCAAGTGCCTATCCGCTGCAGATCTTCCTGCATTTCGCTACAATTTACTAATGCTGCAACTTCTCTGTATACTACAGCATCATCCGCGAAAAGCCGCATGGAACTTCCGACACTATCTACTAAGTCATTTATATATATTGTGAAAAGCAATGGTCCCATAACACTCCCCTGTGGCACGCCAGAGGTTACTTTAACGTCTGTAGACGTCTCTCCATTGATAACAACATGCTGTGTTCTGTTTGCTAAAAACTCTTCAATCCAGCCACACAGCTGGTCTGATATTCCGTAGGCTCTTACTTTGTTTATCAGGCGACAGTGGGGAACTGTATCGAACGCCTTCCGGAAGTCAAGAAAAATAGCATCTACCTGGGAGCCTGTATCTAATATTTTCTGGGTCTCATGAACAAATAAGGCGAGTTGGGTCTCACACGATCGCTGTTTCCGGAATCCATGTTGATTCCTACATAGTAGATTCTGGGTTTCCAGAAATGACATGATACGCGAGCAAAAAACATGTTCTAAAATTCTACAAGAGATCGACGTAAGAGATATAGGTCTATAGTTTTGCGCATCTGCTCGACGACCCTTCTTGAAGACTGGGACTATCTGTGCTCTTTTCCAATCATTTGGAACCCTCCGTTCCTCTAGAGACTTGCGGTACACGGCTGTTAGAAGGGGGGCAAGTTCTTTCGCGTACTCTGTGTAGAATCGAATTGGAATCCCGTCAGGTCCAGTGGACTTCCCTCTATTGAGTGATTCCAGTTGCTTTTCTATTCCTTGGACACTTATTTCGATGTCAGCCATTTTTTCGTTTGTGCGAGGATTTAGAGAAGGAACTGCAGTGCGGTCTTCCTCTGTGAAACAGCTATGGAAAAAGGTGTTTAGTATTTCAGCTTTACGTGTGTCATCCTCTGTTTCAATGCCATCATCATCCCGTAGTGTCTGCATATGCTGTTTCGAGCCACTTACTGATTTAACGTAAGACCAGAACTTCCTAGGATTTTCTGTCAAGTCGGTACATAGAATTTTACTTTCGAATTCAATGAACGCTTCACGCATAGCCCTCCTTACGCTAACTTTGACATCGTTTAGCTTCTGTTTGTCTGAGAGGTTTTGGCTGCGTTTAAACTTGGAGTGGAGCTCTCTTTGCTTTCGCAGTAGTTTCCTAACTTTGTTGTTGTACCACGGTGGGTTTTTCCCGTCCCTCACAGTTGTACTCGGCACGTACCTGTCTAAAACGCATTTTACGATTGCCTTGAATTTTTTCCATAAACACTCAACATTGTCAGTGTCGGAACAGAAATTTTCGTTTTGATCTGTTAGGTATTCTGAAATCTGCCTTCTATTACTCTTGCTAAACAGATAAACCTTCCTCCCTTTTTTTATATTCCTATTAACTTCCATATTCAGGGATGCTGCAACGGCCTTATGATCACTGATTCCCTGTTCTGTACATACAGAGTCGAAAAGTTCGGGTCTGTTTGTTATCAGTAGGTCCAAGATGTTATCTACACGAGTCGGTTCTCTGTTTAATTGCTCGAGGTAATTTTCGGATAGTGCACTCAGTATAATGTCACTCGATGCTCTGTCCCTACCACCCGTCCTAAACATCTGAGTGTCCCAGTCTATATCTGGTAAATTGAAATCTCCACCTAAGACTATAACATGCTGAGAAAATTTATGTGAAATGTATTCCAAATTTTCTCTCAGTTGCTCTGCCACTAATGCTGCTGAGTCGGGAGGTCGGTAAAAGGAGCCAATTATTAACCTAGTTCGGTTGTTTAGTGTAACCTCCACCCATAATAATTCACAGGAACTATCCACTTCTACTTCACTACAGGATAAACTACTACTAACAGCGACGAACACTCCACCACCGGTTGCATGCAATCTATCCTTTCTAAACACCGTCTGTACCTTTGTAAAAATTTTGGCAGAATTTATCTCCGGCTTAAGCCAGCTTTCTGTGCCTATAACGATTTCAGCTTCGGTGCTTTCTATCAGCGCTTGAAGTTCCGGTACTTTACCAACGCAGCTTCGACAGTTGACAATTACAATACCGATTGCTGCTTGGTCCCCGCATGTCCTGACTTTGCCCCGCACCCGTTGAGGCTGTTGCCCTTTCTGTACTTGCCCAAGGCCATCTAACCTAAAAAACCGCCCAGCCCACGCCACACAACCCCTGCTACCCGTGTAGCCGCTTGTTGCGTGTAGTGGACTCCTGACCTATCCAGCGGAACCCGAAACCCCACCACCCTATGGCGCAAGTCGAGGAATCTGCAGCCCACATGGTCGCAGAACCGTCTCAGCCTCTGATTCAGACCCTCCACTCGGCTCTGTACCAAAGGTCCGCAGTCAGTCCTGTCGACGATGCTGCAGATGGTGAGCTCTGCTTTCATCCCGCTAGCGAGACTGGCAGTCTTCACTAAATCAGATAGCCGCCGGAAGCCAGAGAGGATTTCCTCCGATCCATAGCGACACACATCATTGGTGCCGACATGAGCGACCACCTGCAGATGGGTGCACCCTGTACCCTTCATGGCATCCGGAAGGACCCTTTCCACATCTGGAATGACTCCCCCCGTTATGCACACGGAGTGCACATTGGTTTTCTTCCCCTCTCTTGCTGCCATTTCCCTAAGGGGCCCCATTACGCGCCTGACGTTGGAGCTCCCAACTACCAGTAAGCCCACCCTCTGCAACTGCCCGGATCTTGCAGACTGAGGGGCAACCTCTGGAACAGGACAAGCAGCCATGTCAGGCCAAAGATCAGTATCAGCCTGAGACAGAGCCTGAAACCGGTTCGTCAGACAAACTGGAGAGGCTTTCCGTTCAGCCCTCCGGAATGTCTTTCGCCCCCTGCCACACCTTGAAACGACCTCCCACTCTACCACAGGTGAGGGATCAGCCTCAATGCGGGCAGTATCCCGGGCAACCACAGTCGTAGTCCGATCAGGGGATGCGTGGGACGAGCTGGCCGTCCCCGACAAACCCCCATCCGGACCCCCACAGTGATGCCCATTGGCAACAGCCTCAAGCTGTGTGACCGAAGCCAACACTGCCTGAAGCTGGGAGCGAAGAGATGCCAACTCAGCCTGCATCCGAACACAGCAGTTGCAGTCCCTATCCATGCTAAAAACTGTTTTACAAAGAACGTCTGAACTAATCTACAGAGAGCGCAAAGAAATCGACAAACTTTAAACGGTTATTAAAATACAAGATTGCCTAGTAAATGCAGTAATGCTGCTACTTGCGCACTGCTGACACTGCTCGGCGGCGGAAGGAGACTAAGCGAAATTACACTATTCAGGTACTAAAACGCGATGCTACACTCTCAAATACTATAATACGCCCGAAATTTATGAATTAAACAATGCAAGTACCAAAAACACGCAAAGAAATTAAGAATTAAACTATGTAACAAACGAGTGAGCTAGGAGTATACGACTTGCTGCTCAGCTGCTTATCCAACGGCGGCAGGGAGCACACTGACTGTGACCAACCGACACTGGCCGTTCAAAACAAAAACAGTAGACAAACGACTACGCGAATTTACACTATTCAGGTACTAAAACGCGATGCTACACTCTCAAATACTATAATACGCCCGAAATTTATTAATTAAACAATGCAAGTACCAAAAACACGCAAAGAAATTAAGAATTAAACTATGTAACAAATGAGTGAGCTAGGAGTATACGACTTGCTGCTCAGCTGCTTATCCAACGGCGGGAGGGAGCAGCGTATCAAGCATATGCCTTAATTTGAGGGATAAATTTCTGAGAATGTAAGTTTGGAGCACAGCATTTTATGACAGTGAAACATGGACTGTGAGAAAACCGGAACAGCAGTGAATGGAAGCATTTGAGATGTGGTGCTACACATGGACAGACAAATGTTGAAAATTGGGTGGACTGGTAAGGTAAGGAATGAGGAGGTTCTACGCAGAATCGGAGATGAAAGGAATATGTGGAAAACACTCACAAAATGATGTGGTGCGGGGATTCCCCCGAGAGCCTCAAATAATTTCCTTAAAGTTTTCGATCGTTGCTTCAGCCTACTCGCGTATTATATAATAAAATGGAACACCTGTAGCCGTCTTTTCCGTGTTAGTTATTATACAGCAACCACTTTCAGTGATTTAGTACACGATCTTGAAGTCCTGACTGATACTTAGGGACTGAACTCCCATTCTATACATGGTTCCATCAGTGGTCAACTTCTATGAACCGGCTTTGTAGACTATTGTAACAGTGATGTTGTGCCTACAACCAGTAGCTACCATGAACTAGTCTACGGTAACCAGTGCATGATGTTGGTCGCTGATGGGATCGTGTACACGACTGGAATTCAGCTCCTCAGCGTCAGTTAAGGCCTGAAGATAGAGTATTAAACTACCAAAACTGGTAGCTATGTAATAAATAACATGGAAGAGACGGCTGCAGGTGTTCGTTTTTATTACATACGTGGACGGCCGAAGTCCATCGAACTTTCAGTCAGAAGGTAGGATAGAAATACCAACATATTAATTTGCTAGCACGTTTTCTATCATTCCCTCTCGCGAGTGACTGCCACGATGTAAGTTCTTCTTTACTGTTTATCCTTCGTAAACTTTTTCGCCTTTATTGGTAAGATGCAATGAATCGTCTATGCTGTTAGCGGAAATTTGGCGACTTATTCTTTGAGTATTACACGGGTGAATTATCACAATGTGGATACTGTAATGCTTCGAAATGACTGTTGCGGAATACAGTTCCAAGAAACTTTGCAAGGAATGATAGGCCAGCAAGGCTTATACAGAAATGTAGACTCCAAAATAAGAAACACAGTTCTGCTGTAACAACGATTCTTCATCAAGAACTATGAAAATCGCTTTATGACATTGACTGTCATAATCTTCATTATCAATGTCAAGAATTAGTCTTGTTGAAACTATTGTGTCAACAGGAATGTACATCTTTTCTGTTGATTTCGTCCAGTTCGACTGTAATTAACACGTTATTATGAGATTTACCTATGATTTATTGTAATGCGATTAATACAAAACCCCATTACTATCGTAGAATTCCAAATACAGAACTCCTGAGAATATTTTAACCTTATGGTTGTTTCTCCCAGGTTTGCAGCTAAACCAATCCGTTCTCATGTGTGAGCTGATACTGACTTCATAAATAACAAATGAAAACTTTAAGTTTATTGCGATTCTGCACGAAGGAAATAACACGACTGAGATGCCCTCAACCATTTCGCTGCATCAGTGTCTCCAACTTCACAATAGACAAAAACCATCCAACGCCTCCAGAAACATACTCAAATCTGTGGCTGTCATAGCGAGTGCTTGGTATACCCGTCGAAATTGTGTCAAGACCTCAATCCAACTACCACCATTGCCCACCTTCAACTGACATTGTTTATTCGTGTGGCTTATGAAGTTTTTTGTGGTGCCATTGATACATCGACAGTCAAGTCAAAGTTGGCACCACCACTGATACGACTAGGAGGAAAGTCGCTGCCTGCCGGAGCGAATAACCATGATAGTTGCTACGCCCACGCCTGTAAGGAAGCCTCGGTGCGCCGCCGGTGCCAGCGAGCGTTTAGTTCCGACTGCAGAAGTGATTGGCCAGTGTGTACGTAGCCTCGAGTCTGATTACTAAGGAGTTCATCAAGTGTGCTACAGAGTTGTGAATCAGCTACGGTGGACTTAGAATGGTCCATCTTTTCCACGCAGAAGAACTCTACGTAACAGTTATCAGTGACTTCGACACTAAGACCTTTATACAGTGTATTGATGTAAGGACCCACTCATGGGCAGTACCCTTACTGCTAGTTAAGGGTCCGGATCGAATCGATACCCTTCGAGCGCGATCAAAATACGTGTTGGTGCACTGTGACACGTTAGTCTTTGCCACAGCCTGATGGGAGATGTGAAGAGGAAAGTGAGGATTGGACAGCGCATGGCGCAGAGAGAGATGAGCGTTGTTCACCGGGTCTCTTGTTCAGTACGCCCACTGGTGTGAAAGAGTACAGAGGCGCCAAGCATTGCAGTGGACGGGTGAGAACGACTGTGCAGAGCAAGGAAAGGTATTATTGAGCAGTGTGTTCGGCAGCGTGATGCGTTTCTTGCATCGAAACTTTCTGCCATGCAAGTTTTAAAAATGGCTCCAGGTTGCTGAGGTAAGTTCATTGGTGATTTACAGTCATCTCAAATGCGCAGAAGAATTGTGCTGAATCTGAACCAGTACGTTATGTTCTGGCGGACACCGTTTATGATTGTACTGTCCCTGGTCACACTTTGGAGATACTGGAAGTATATCAGTTGAACATTATTTAAGTGATATTAGATCGAAGGCTTCCACAGCCGGTGTCCCCGGTAATCTAGTTGTTTTTGTAGTTTACAATGACGCAGCCCAATACCAAAAATTATTTTAACTAAAATCGTTTCAAGTGGTTTACAGTAGACTGTTAATAAAAGGTATGAACCAACTAGGGTTGGGTTGCTTTGAGGAAGGACACCAGACAGCAAGGTCATCGGTCTCATCGGGTTAGGGAAGGACGGGGAAGGAAGGCGGCCGTGCCCTTTCAAAGGAACCATCCCGGCATTTGCCAGGAGCGATTTAGGGAAATCACGGAAAACCTAAATCAAGACGGAAGGACGCGGGATTGAACCGTCGTCCTCTCGAATGCGACTCCAGTGTCTAACCACAGTGCCACCTCGCTCGGTAAACCAACTAGGAACTAACGTTTCATAAACTGATGCTATTTGTGCCTCCAGATTATCAAGTACAATGTACTGGCATGTACAGATGAACTAGTAATTACTCTTGGCATGGATTTCTGGTTGTAATGTCCATTGAGAGCTTATATTTCTTACGTACTGAAGTGTATGGCACTTGTGTAACTTTCCACACTGCATAGTATAGTCAAGTGGTAATTGGCGCAAGTGGTTTTCGTAACTTGTAAGGCACACACACAAATATACAGAGATGAGTTTAATTGGTGTGTTGATTGGGTGCCGTTGCTACAAAGGAGCTGATTATGAATTGTTATATCTTTTGCAATCTATCACTCTTGCAGCAACCCACTATTTAAAGATATAATTGAAATACGTTACTTTATCATTTTACTTGATTTGTAACTGCATTAATAAATGTAACTGCCTAGTTCAAAGTGTAATCTTAACTGGCGAGATTTTCAAAACACTTTTTTATTTTATTTGAGTTTATGGTTGGTTAGGAGTGCTTTGTTTAAACTTGAACTGATGTAACTGGAATATCCCTTTATATGCTTGTATTAAGTATTCTTTTGTGGAGAGCTCTGGAGAATAAAAGCAGTTATTGTATTAAAACTTTACTCTGCTTCGGTTCAGTATGTACTCCTTCATCATTTCAGTAATAATCACGCTCTATGTGTAGGCATACTGTTCATTTAGTACAATGCTGTCCACTTAAGTATCTATGCTCGGAGTTTCCAATGCTTTTACAATCACTCTAGCCACTGAACACCAGAGATCGCATCGCTCATAGCCCCTGTTTATCCAGTCAGATGTCGTGGGAAGGAGGGAGAGGATCGATCACTACACGCTTATTATTAATATCGAAAGCACTGACCAGTGAACGCTGCTGCTGCCAGTCTTGCGGTGTCAGCCGCGTCAGAACGCACTTCCGTAGCGTGGCGGCGTCGTCGCAGGGAGTGCTCTGCTTGTGTCCCAGCCGCGACAAGTTGAATGTGGCCACACACCCGCAGTCTCCATCCTCCCGACCCCAGCGTTCCCTTGCTCTAGCGGCCAGCTGCAACGCACTACCTAATTAACACTCCTTCCGCACAGGACGCCATCCGGAGGCAAGGCACACGCCACAGGCAAATGCGAACAGACACTTTAGAGATAGGAAAGTAACGTCTCGATACTTAATTTTCCGTGCTTCTTCCTCCAGACAGATGTAGTTGTTTGATGTTAGATAATCACAAAACTACGATTTGTAGCTTTTGTTCAAAAATGGCTCTGAGCACTATGGGACTTAACTTCTGAGGTCATCAGTCCCCTAGAACTTATAACTACTCAAACCTAACCTAAGGACATCACACACAACCACGCCCGAGGCAGGATTCGAACCTGCGACCGTAGCAGTCGCGCGGTTCCAGACTGTAGCGCCTAGAACCGCTCGGCCACTTCGGCCGGCGTAGCTTTTGTGATTGGGAAAATATGGACTGTAGGCACACAGCACTGACAGGCCACTGGAGGCTGAATTAACGGCAGCGTCTCCAACTACAACCGGTCCGCCATCCCACAATACCTGGTTCGACACGTCACCCAATTTAAAAGTTTCCACACCAGCAGACGTGAGCCCCTGCACCTTACGCATGTAGCCAATACTCCAGGAGAGACAAAAGCACTGCCAATGCCGCTGTCCGCTACCGATGTGTATTAACAGAACCATTAAAAACTCTAGCAAAGCAAGCTTAGTTACTGACAGGAAACCGATCAACATTGATGATTCGAAAACTCAAAGAAACTAGATCGACACAGAAATATTTCGTTGGGAAAGATAAGCTTAAGGTTTTGCAACAATATAGCTTCGATCTTTGCTAAACGACTGAATTAGCTCCATTTCATCGTTTCTCGAGCCTTATGTGTGAGGCAGTAATATTTTCTTGCACCCATGCTGTACGAGGCGTCTTATGGTTAGTGGCGGAGGGTACATTGTGTACTCTTTTCACTTGATCATTTTCCTGTTTCAGTCATGTATGGTCCACGGAAACAACAATTCCTGGTATGCCTCCAAATAGGCCCAAATCTCTTCAGTTTTATCTAAATGTAATTTTCGCGGGATATACGTAGGAGGATTTGATCATTTTGGTCGACTCTTTTAGAAATGTACGCTCTAGGAATTTTAACAATAGTTCACACCTGGATGCAGAAATCCACTGCTGCAGTGTTTGCCACTGGAGTTGGCTGAGCACCTCCATGACATTTTTACGCTTTCTAAATAAACCTATAGCAAAACGGACTGCCCGTTTTGCCTAGATCTATGGATTTTTTCCAATCGTGTGATACGCAGAACTCCTTTGGTAGCACATAATACCACTGGTGTTTTGCTTAGTATACTGCAGCGACTAAACGATGGCGTACATGTCGTCATGCGTTGTATCTTACATACAACTTCCATTAATGCGACCTACTAAGGCTGACCAGCAGTAGGAGCCTGCCATACCATGCATGTTGCCGTTCATGACATTTACTTCCTAACCCGCTCTCTCCCAACATACGAGGTGCTATCCAAAATTTTCGGGACTCTTGATTCCATCTGTTGAAAACCTTACCTTTGGACTAATGGTCACCATCCCCTCGAAGTAGCTCCCATCTGGATGTACACACTGGTCCAGTTTTCTGGAAGTCCTGATCTTTGAGGGTGTTTATCACCGCCAGCGAAGCTTCTTGAATCCTCTCTGGAGTGTGTAACCGGCAGCCTTTCAACTTGAGTTTCAGTTTTGGGAATTGCACAAAGTCGCAAGGTGCCAAAGCTGGCGAGTACGGTGGGTGGGGTACAACCGCCATGTTGTCTTTTTCCCAAAAGTTCCTGGTCAGCAAGAACGTGTGACAGGGCGCACTGTCGTGATGCTGTAGCCAGTTTCCTTGCCGCCAAACTTCGGGCTGTCGCCGCCGCACGTTTTCACGGAGCCATCGCAATACATCACAGTAGTACGTGGAATTCACCGTTTGGTTGGGTGGTACGAATTATTTATGCACAATTCCCTTGATATCGAAGAAAACGATGACCATGATCTTCACATTGATCTCCTCTGAGAGCGCGGGCTCTTCCACTCAAACACACGAGGACGGCTCACGCTCTGTCACCCAAAAACTTGTTGAATCATTGCAAGGGTCTCTGTAACACTTGTAACGCATAGTCATTTGTGTGTAAAGTTCTGATGGGTGAAGCTATTTTGTGATCGCATACAAGTGGATAACGTATATTACTGACTTCTCAAGTCCAGGATGAAAAACAGACATTCTACATAGCTGTTAATTTTGGCCCTGTAATACCGCTCATGATAGGTATGGATCATCTCAAATTACTTAGAAATTCTGTTGTGGCATAAGAGGAATGCACAATTTGATATAGACGAAAGTTTGGGATTTTTTCTTAAACGACCACACAACCTCTCTGTTTTTCATTCTACATTTAATTTATCACTGCTTTCAAGGTTCATATGATACATAAGAAGCAAGTTCAATTACTTTCCACTCTCAATGAAATAATTAACATTTAGACATTGAATATGTAATTATTAAATCTTTATCTGTATATATGAGAATGTTAAAACTAGCAAAACAAACCATCAGAGAAATATACATCTACATTGTTGTAGTTGTTCAATGGACTAAGTGGATGGAGAATGAAATTTTATCTTTTAAACCAATCAAACCCTCATGTACTCAATGGAGGATATGTTAGGATTCAATTCTTGAAATTCTATATTCAAAGTGTAAGCAGGTTGGAGAGATCAAACTCTTGACTCAACATTTAATGTCACCTAATGCGCATTGGTACATTATCAATTGGGGACCATGGCGGCGTTATCTCTGTGCTGGATCTGAAACGCTAATTCCCTACTCTGGTCCTGGCTGACTTACTCAGTCCCAACTTTCCTGCGTTCTGCAGAATGTAAAATTTTCCCTAGTCGAAATAATGGCTATTGCACACTCGCTAAAGGATGTAACGATGTGCACAATGTTCTGCCAGCAAAAATTGCCACAGGAATATGAACTACCGCTTTACATCTGACACCATGATTCATGAAGCGTACCACACTCACTTCACAGACGTAAAGGTCTCGATGTCCTCGCTATTTTTCGACACATAGGTGTGGCCTCCTGCTAGATGAGGGAGCTCTGTTAATTTAGTTCTCAAAAACGCTTTTATATGACGTGATTCTCCCCACGTATCTTCTATGCCACACAGTATGGCTTCAGGCAACCGCTTCCTCATTATAAGTGAGTTTTTTTTTTTTTTTTTCACTGCTGGGTCGCCGCTAGCCTCGACAATGCTGTCTAGCCAATTACACATGGTCTCGGCTGTGTTTATGTAAAAGGTATTATATGGTTCTTGCCTTATTTTTTTCTCCACTGCAGCTGGGCCTCCTTTTGTTAATGTTAATTGTGGTTTCCCAATGCCATTAGCCACGTCCACAGTCCGCCTCTCCAAGACTCCTATGTTCACTTTATCTCATTTATGCATGCCCCTGTCGTTATAAGGGTAGATATTGTTTTGTTATTTGGTTCATGAGATTATTAATATTGCTTCCTGATAACAATATAGAGATACTTTCTGGGGATTTTATTCTGTATCTTAATTATGAAGCTCATGTAAGGTCCGAAAAATTCGGACATCTTACACATGTTGTCGCTTTAGATTTGATTTTGTATTGCTGTGGGCAATGGTTGAGACAATGGTCATTGCAGTGCAAAATTATAGGCTCAAATAATTTTTGATCATTGTTCAGCTACTGGTGTAGCTTATTCTAGGTGATGTTGTCTTAATATTCTATAATGTTTGCCTGTAATCTGGTTTTACACAGTATTGTCTATCTAGCTTATTACTGTTCTGTCTTTACAGTCTTTTATAGCAGTTCTGATTAATTTAATTAATATTTCCTTTGTCTTATTGTTAACTTATGTCAAATGATTCATCCACTCCTTATCTTCTCCTTTTCTTATAATTCCAGGCATTCCACAGTTATCGCACACTCATGATGTTGATTATGGAAGATAAATTGAAGTTAAGGAAGCATTTCTTCTTATTATCTATTGTCTCATCACATCTATTACATTAATTATATGGTTATCATATCTAAAATAATACAAACCTTACATTCACTCACATTATTTATCTTTACAAACATGTTTCCTTAATAACTACAATACACAAATATTATATTAACTGAATAAACCTCACATATGAAATACAAAGTATGAAAACATGGTACATTTTTTAATTACATTACAGTTTAAAAGTGGAATTTCGAAATACAATGAATTACAAAATACAAATGTGCAGTGGTACAGGTGTGATTTATTATTTACAGGTATTTCAATTCTTTATTCAAATGAGTGTCTTTCTCATTCTTTTTACAACATATTTACTTTGCCAAATTCATCACGTTTTTTTTTATTACACTTTCACTTTAACTTTGGGCAGGGTTTCTTCTCAGTGCTTCTGTTGTTGATAGCTGGTGACTGATGTGGATAGTCAGTTGTAGACTTGTTTCTGAAGATCATCAGTGTGTACCATCCTCAGTGGTTGATTACGATTGCTATTACATGGGCCATTCGTCCCAGGCTCTGTCATGGGGTAATGAATGAGGTGTCCTTTTCCCTTTTTTGGTGAAGTTGCCATCAAGGTGGCTGAGAGTAACTCCTTGCCGATTGTTGCAGGTTCATGTACAAAGTGCCCAATATGTGTGCTCTGCTTGTAAATTTGACAGCCTTTATTCATTGATTAAATTAATTGGTATGGTATTTTGAATACTACTTCTTTGCTGAATCTCATCCTGTTTTACAGTAATGGATGGGGAAAGAATCTTCAGTCTTCTGCCCTTATCTTGGGACCCTCTCTTCTCTTCATTTCTTGCTGCATCTTCATGTCTTCTTTCTGGCTTGTGAGTTCTCGGGCATAGGGATAGGATTTGTTGTCCAGGAAAATTATTTGAAAGGATTACCAGTGATGTTTGTCATGAGATATGAAGTTTGAATAGATCACTGAAGTGATAATCTGCCTTCAAATATATATTTGTCCATTAGGTATCTAAGAGAAATATTCTCGTGTATCTTTTTCCCAGGGGGCTGTAAAGGTAATGCGGAGCTTGTTCCCAGTCGCTGCTATTGTTGTGGCTGCTATTCTTGTGGCTTCTATTATCCATCGCTAATGGGGTTTGCTTGCCCTCCACGCAGGTGTGCGTCCCTCGTCCTTTCGGTAATGGGTGAGGCTTGAGACACATTCTTTCATATCCATCTGGCTCGTTTTCCACCATAAAGTAAGGCGTGAGTCAGTTAATTCCTTCCTTCAGTCGCTGGTTTGTTGCTAATGCCATGTTGTACAATGTTTTACTCTCTCACTCGGACCTGTAGCTTCCCATCGACTTTGCGCTATTTATATGAGCTTGGCTGCTTCTTCCTTCCTCAGACGATGGTAATGACATCACTCTGCGTCCTTTGTATCACCTTGTGGCCACTACTTACAAGTCTTTTTTCAAAATTTAGTACAAAGTTTACATCATATAATTACATGGATAACATAACAAATAAGAACTTTTATATCGAATAATTACATACATAATCTTGTACCTGAATAATTCAATGAATTAAATTATGGATATTAATTTTTTCTCAGTATTTTACACGAATTTATCACTTACATGCTTTACATTACTTTATTTTGACATTTTATAATGGTTCCTTGACTTTGTGTATGAGTATGGATGGGTGATACGTGGATTTGTTAGTTACTTCTTCATGGTATTAGTTTCCCTTTATTAATTTTTTCTGATCTACTTGAACGATTTAATTAATTAGCATTACGTTACTTACTTTTGAATAATTACTTGTTTGTAGCTCTTCTTATCTGCCTCTTGATTTCTGCTGCTTCCTGAAACACATACCAGTTTTTCTGTGTTATCTGCGATCCATTTATTTTTCTTTTCCTTGCTAATTTCCATATGAATACTGCAATAATTTTTTTTAACTTAAGCTTTAAGGTGGTTGACATGGTGTAGATCTATATTCTTTCCTGTTCTTGGGTTCAGCAATCCCACTGCATTGGGACGAACTACCTTATTAATTACCATAGGTCCTTTGCCGGCCAGAGTGACCATGCAGTTCTAGGCGCTGCAGTCTGGAACCGAGTGACCGCTATGGTCGCAGGTTCGAATCCTGCCTCGGGCATGGATGTGTGTGATTTCCTTAGGTTAGTTAGGTTTAATTAATTTGTAAGTAGGCTGTTTAGGTTTTTTTATTGGTAACGCCACCTCTGTATGAAAATCACTGGCTGTGCTGTGTGCAGTCTGTGGCTGCTTTGCATTGTTGTAATACTCGCCATTGTAGTGTTAGGCAGCTGGCTGTGAACAGCGCGTAGCGTTGCGCAGTTGGAGGTGAGTCGCCAGCAGTGGTGGATGTGGGGAGAGAGATGGCGGAGTTTTGTAATTTGTCATGAACTGCTATATATATTATGACTGTTAAGGTAAATAAATTGTTTGTTCTCTATTAATATCTTTCATTTGCTAACTATCCCTATCAGTAGTTAGTGCCTTCCGTAGTTTGAATCTTTTATTTAGCTGGCAGTAGTGGCGCTCGCTGTATTGCAGTAGTTCGAGTAATGAAGATTTTTGTGAGGTAAGTGATTTCTGAAAGGTATAGTTTAATGTTACTCAGGGCCATTCTTTTGCAGGGATCTTTGATAGTCAGATTGCGTTGCGATAAAAATATTGTGTGTCAGGTTAAGCACAGTCATTTGTAATTTTTCTAAGGGGACGTTTCGTTGAAAGGGTACGTTTCAAGTTCTAAATTCTAGGCGACTGATGACCTCAGAAGTTAAGTCCCATAGTGCTCAGAGCCAGCCCATAGGTCCTTTATACATGGAATAAAATTTATGACAAACCTGTTTCCCTCTACTCGATAACAAGTGAGTTCTAACAAGAATCAACTATCCCACCGTGAATACTCGTGTGGACGCACCTCTGTCAGTTTTGAGCTTCCGTTTTTCTGCTGCTCGTTCGATGTTTTCAAGTGTCACTTATATTATCTGCTAGTGTGATGGTCTTCTTGATGTGCGGAACTGTACCACTTCTCTTACCCTATCCACTCGTCTTTTATTCTTGGGTACAGTGACTGGCGGTAAGTGTCTAGTACTGTGTGGCATTTCATTAATGATAGTTTGTAACTGATGTAAATTTGAATCAGATGTAGTGTGTTGTGAACTACAGTATAACTGACACCATGTCGCAATATCCTTGCTGACCACTGTGGCCGAGCAGTTCTAGGAGCTTCAGTCTGGAACTGCACTGCTGCTACACTTGCAGGTTCGAATCCTGCCTTGGGCATGGATGTGTGTAATTTCCTTAGGTTATTTTGGTTTAAGTAGTTCTAAGTCTAGGGGACTGATCACCTCAGATGTTAAGTCCCATAGTGCTTAGAGCCAATTGCATTCAATATCCTTTAGTGTTCGTTCTGCACTATTGGTGCATGGTTTGTATCTGGATATGAATATGGGTCTCATTTTGCGTCTTTTTAAAGTTTCCAACCAAGGTTTATATCTATATTGGGGCCCATTATCTGAAATAAATTTTTCTACATGTCCTACTTGTTTGAGGAAATCACGTTGAAGTGCTTTACTGATTGTAACACCTATTACACGTTTCAAAGGGGTCAATGTGACATACTTTGATGTGAATTCTACAACCACGAATATAAATGTGTTCCCATTCCATGTCCTTGGTCCCATCAAATCTGTTGCTGCTAGATTTTTTAGTTTTTCCGGTATTACAGGTCATAATGGTGGTCTAGTCTGAAATCTAATATGTTTGGCTCGTTGGAAATCTTTACATTTTTTAAGTATTTGACGCATTCGTGTTTCCATGTTGGGGAAGTAAGCAGTTTCTTTAAGTTCCATAAAACATTAGTTCGCCCCAAAGTGTCCGTTACTGAAATGAATGTACCATATATACTTGTTTATTAACTCATCAGGAACACATACCGTCCACAAACTAGTGCTTGGGTCTCATCTGTGGAACAACACATCATTCTTCAGCAAATAATGTTGACGAATGACCACCGAGTTCTTGTCTTTCCATTTATGTTTGACTCTAAACACTTATGGATCTTTCTTCTGTTCGTTCGCAATGTTTCAAAAGCCTGTTGTGATGTAATTCTCAAATGAGTTCCTCTTATATAATATATGCCAACTTGGTCTTGATCTGTACCGAACTTACCTGGGGTTGCACCATGTGGACATCGAGAATGAAAATCTGCTAAGGCGTTTGCTGGTCCTGGAATAGGTTTTACGCAGAAATCATACTCTTGCAAGATTAAAATCCGCCTTGCTAGCCTATCATGTGTCAACTTTGCTGTGAGTAAAATCTCTAGAGCTTTATGATCTGTATATACAATAGTTTTCCTCCTGAATAGAAAATATCTAAATTTTTGGGAGCCCCAGACTACTGCTGAAACTTCCAGATCTGTAATGGAATAGTTCCTCTCGCTCTTTGATAAGACATGACTGGCAAATGCAATGGTTTTATGTATTATCTGTCCATCTCGTTCATAGTGCTGAAATAATACTACGCCTAATCCAGTCTTTGTGCTGTCTGTTGTCAAACAAAAATCTTGTGTAAGATCTGGGTATGACAGAATCGGTGCTTCCGCTAATGCCTTTTTCATCTTCTGAAATTCTTGTTCTGCCGTATCATCCCATATCCATGGAGTGTTTTGCCAGTTAAACTGCTTAATTGGGGTGTAGCAAAAGTGTCTATGCATATGAACCTTTTACAGACCTTCACTAGTCGCAGGAACCCTCTGAGTGTCTTCCTATTATACGGTGTTACAAAGAGTCTTATTGCCTCTAGTTTCTCTGGATTCGGCTTTATTCCCTGTGCAGATATGACTTGTCATAGAAAGTTTGTCTGTTGTGTTCCAAATGTGGATTTTTCCGAATTTACCGCTACCCCATGTTCTTTAAGTGTTTTCAGTAATGTATCCCAAATTTCATTATGATGACTCTGCTATGAGGATGTCATCTACATAATTTGTCAAACGTTCCTGTAATTCCTTAGGGAAAATACTTCCTAGACCTCGAATAAAAGCTGTGGATGAAAAGTTCAAGCCGAAAGGGAGCCTTTTAAATCTATAACACCTTCCAAAAGCAGTAAATGCAGTACATTTACTGCATTCCGGCGCTAGTTCAATTTGCAAAAACTACTTCGTAAATCGAGTGATGAGAATATCTTTACATTATGAAATTTTTGTAGTAAATCTTCTAGTCTCTCAGGATCATCTGCTTCTGGCATTATGATTGTGTTAATTTGTCTGGAATCTAGCTCTAAACGTATCGTTCCATCCTTCTTTTCCACAACACGTAACGGGCTGTTATATGTTGTGGTACATTTTCAATAACACCCTCTTGTTCCATCTTATTTAAGTCCAAGAACAGAGCTCAACGGTAATTCAATGGAATGTTATATGGAGCTACTCTAAAAGACTTGTGGTCCTTAACCTGAAATCTGTATTGCGAATTTTTAATTGCTCCCAGTTTCGGTTCAAGTACCATCGCATGCTTGCCTAATATAGCATCTAAATCCAACTTTTGCTGATATGTTAACCCCTATAGACTTTGTATTTTTTTCTCGATCTCTGTGTCAATGTCTTCAAGTATTTCTACATTCATAGGCTCTGATTCCTCCATCGTTAGATATCGCGGATTATCCTGACAAGCAGTATCTCCATATACTTGCATTTGTAACTGTGGATAATTTCCGCATACTTCTTCATGTCTCAGGTAGTCTTCGAACTTTTAAAGTGATTTCTCCTAAAGTGACACTTCCTCTGCCCATGTCTAACACAGCTTTATGTTGACTAAGAAAATGAGCTCCAATAATCACATCGACTCACGTCTTCGGTACTATGACAAAATTCGTTTTTATCATATGACCCTGGCAGTCAACTACAAGTCTTGTCTGCCTTGTGCCGTTCGACGAACGTCCCACAATTGGTCCATGTATTTTAACCTTTCGTGTTTTAAACACTAACAAATTATCGTCACCACTGCATCGATTAAATAACGACTCTGACATCCCACTATCTATTATTGAAATACTGCGTGTATTAGTACCAATACCCTTTACTATTACACGCAGTATCGGACTTATTTCCGGAGTACTCTCGTCTCTGACTTCCTCTATTAAAACATCCGCAATTACTTCGCAATTTAATCGATTTTTTGTGTTTGTTCGATAGTTTGGGGAGAAGTATTTCCTCTCAATTTGTCTATCTGAATTCTTGGCGCTTTTAGATCAGCTTCTACCTTAACCAATCTAGATTTCAAAGCTTCATTTTGACACCTTGTTCTCTCTTTTCGATTCGTCTCTTCATCACACATACGCGTGATCGTATTTAATTTGGATTTTAAAACATGGCACATATTCTTTAAATGTGAAAGTACCTCACGTTTAGATTCCGGGGATTTGTCACATTCTACATTAGGTGTATCTGCACTCGCATCCTGATTCAGTTCGTTTTCATCTTTGTTGTCTGCCACTGAGGGTTCCAGATGCAAACTTTCAGCTATGTCATTATTTATTACGATGCAGTTTTCTGTATCTGGTTTGATGATTACATAGTCTCAGTATTACTGCCGTACTATGTCTTCATATGTGCCACAATTGTATACGTTAGACTATCACTTATCCACCTGTTCAGATACTTTATGATCTGGTTCGTTTACCGATTCAGACAAAATATTTGCTCTATCATTGGCCTCTCCACGACCTGCTTGTTCTTCCCTATTCTGTTCGATTCCCTATATGCATAACGCTTCCGACTGTTTGTGCTTTTCTTCCAAAGTTTTATGGAAGTATTTTTGTAAATCTTGTAGCATATCGAACATTTGATTAGGTGTACTTATTCGTAATTCCCTCCTTTTTCTCTGACCTATATTAGTCGTATTTTGTGGGCTACTCTTGTCATCTGGATCAATCATATTGTGACTGATTACATTAGGACATGTATTATCCTCCTGAAAATCATCTGTCGTCTGTGCAGAATCAAACATCTGCAACATATACATCACTGCTTCCTCATTATTACATAGTCCATGATTAGGTAAAGCTAGGAGTTCGACCTCATCGTCAGTATCTGTCTCATCTATCTCGTCCCAGCACTTCAGTTGTGAGTTCCTGCCTACCTGCGGTATCTGTCCAGATACTTTTGATGATCCTTCTCTCGTTCCTATTTCCACTTCAATTTCCTGTCCTAAGCTATTTATTGCTGCAGTTACTTTGTTATCCGCTTCTGCCGAAAGTGTATTATCTGCTTGAACTCCTGCAATACCTAATGTCTGTCATTCCACACCCTTCCAAGGATTTGGTGGTCGTAATTCAACCTCCCTCTGTGATTCTTTTCTCCGGTAAGTACCTGAAGTATTTGGCTGTGACTGCTTTCTTGCACCACCTCCCCATCTGCTTTCTCTCCACTGACCTGGAGATCGCTGATTAAAATCAGTTTTTCGGTTTTCCCGAGTTCTCCAGTTTCCATTCCTATTTTTTCCCTATTTGTCCTGTTCTAATTATTATTATTAAAGCCATATCTATTACGTTGTGGTTTCGTGTTTCCATTATTCCCATTTACGTAACTATTTCCATTTCGTCTCGAATTCATTCCCAATACTGGCCTACCATTGCTACCATTACTCTTCATATTATTATTTGTTCTTTCAGAGTTATTGTGTACTGAACCACGACGTCTTTGAGCGTCGTTTTCATACATGAATTCGACTTCTCGCAAAACTCCTTTGAAGGTTTCTACATTATCGCCCGCACGTCCTATCAATGCTTGTTGATACTTCATCCGTAGTTTCGTTTTGCATGTCTGTATCAATTCTCCGCCACTGTATGGGCTGTTTAAATATTGGTTCCTTTTAGCCATATCCTCAAAGAATTTGACTGCTGTTTTCTCCCGCGAATTTTCAAATAAGACATTTCGTAATAAGCCATACTTTATTCTAATTTGCTCCTCAGGTGACCAATATCTGTCTATAAAGGCTGCTCGAAACGAATCATACGAATCGCAAGTTTCTGCTATCTTCTGCATCGTTTCAGCGATACTTCTTTCCATGTGTGCACAAATGAAATATAATTTATGTTTCAAAGGCCAATGTGCTGGTATATCTACTTTCAATTGATCAATAAGTGTTTGAGGATTAAGACTCTTTGCATCTTCCTTATAGTACTGGTATTTGTGCACTTTCAGAAAGTGGTGACCATCAATATTTCTCGCTTCGCTCTGTGATATACCTTCTGTGTTTTGGAAACTGGAATTCTGTCCTGGATTTGCATCAAATATACGCAAAAGTGTATATTTTGACTCATCCTGTGACATTTGTGCCGCAAAATCACTAGCAGGTTTCATTGCGCAATATGCATGCATAACAGCCGTTATCGGCTCTGTATCTTGTCGTGTAAGCAACTCTGGCTCGTTAGATACGGTGCTGTAACCCGTCGGTATTCGTCCTATGTTGCGTAATGTGTCGCTATAGCGTGATCTGTGTATGTGACGCTTTGTTACAGGACACACACAAATGCAAACCACACACGCATATTCGCGGCTGACCTGTTATGCGTTCACCGTAAAGTGCTCGCAATCCACTCTGTTCCCTATTGTTACTGTACTGTTCTAGAATATGCTGTTTTGGACTAATTTCCTGCTATCCGTTTGCGGTTTCGAACTGACATTCACATGTGGCTTTCTGTCTTGTGTCACACGTACTTTCGCGTTCTCTTTCTGTCGTGTTATCGGCGACTGTTGATTTTGCCGTGTTCACAGTATTATCTATCGACATCAACGTGGATTCTGCCGTCGTTTGCGATTCCTCACTAACGCTTTCTGCGTCTCCTCGACTTTCTATTGAACGCAAAACTTCCGATTTGAGCCGTTGAATTTGATGTTCGTTTTTCTCTTGTATTTTTAAAATACGAGCATCGAATTTCTTTAATGCAGCTTTGGTTGTTCTTTTATGAGACATCGTCTCAGTAATTTCATGTCTCGCTTTCGTCGACGCTCTAATAGAGAAAGCTTCGACCTGTTGTTTAACTTCTTTGACACTTTGTTCCATAACTTCGCGTAACGTATTCATGTCTGCTTGGACAGTGTCAATGTCTGTCCTCATTTGTTTGTGTCCTGTAACAAGTGTTTGAAGCGTAATTTGTGCTTCTTGAGCTTCAGTTCGGATTTGATCTAATTGGGCTTTTACATTATCGCGCGGTTTTTGTATTTCCCTATTAGGTTATCTCAGGCCCAATGTCAATTCTCTTTGCCCTTGTGTTATGCGTCCTTCTAAACGCTTTTCTGATTCCTGAGATTGTTGTAATAACCACTGCAACATTCCTAATATGTTTGCGTTTTCTAGATCTATACAATTATCGCTTGTTGCCATCTGATGTAACCGTTCCCTACCTCGTTTTTCGTGAACCGTTTCCTTCTCTTCCGAACATAGTGTAGGAGCACTAACACTTGTTCTTTCATGTGATTGCCAGCCCGTCTGATTCATTATGATCCTGTTCGGTTATATATACTGTAAATCACTGTCAACGGGTTCTACGTGTGAATCGTTTGCAACGCTGTCCTAATGTGCATTCATTTGACCAGATTGAACACTACGTTTTGCATTTTCGGTCTCATTCTGTATTTCTGCGTCCTCTGTTTCGTGTTGTTCACGCTGATCTAGCTGTTGTGACTCCAACTCTATCCTAACAAGATCTGCCATTACTTCTCTCTGCCTTGACCTATTCTTTTCTCTCATTTTTTGAGCGTTCCTCTAAGCGTAGCTATTCGTGAAATTTTCGAATTTGGCTGTGCATTAATATCACATTATAAGACTTGACTCTACCCCAAAATATCAATCATACAGTCCTATATTCAATCCGTTTCCACGTCTTTCATTTAGCCGTTTTAGTTACTGTAGTTGAGACAGAATTCAGCACAACCCAATTCAACAATATATTGCGCAAGCAATCAAACATACAATCAATACACTTCTATCTACACTTATTAACTTACTTATTTATTTACTTACTACTACACAGTTGAGTCACATTTACTTTTACAGAATTTATGTTTCTCCGATTTGCGCCAGCTTTTTGTTTACACCCAATCTATTAGATTTATGTCCTGTCAGACTATCAAAATGCTGTTAATTCAGAATCCTGGCAAGGTAAGCCATTTGTAATTTTTGTGTAAAGTGCTGGTGGGTAAATCTATTATGTGACTGTCTTCTCAAGCCCATGGTGATAAACAGACATTCTACATAGCTATTAATTTTGGCCCTGTATTACCACTAATGTTAGATGTGGATTGTTCAACTTTAGTAGAAGTTCTGCTATGACATTAAAAGAATACACCATTTGATAAAAATGAGAGTTTGAGATTTTTTCTAAAATGACAACACAACCTCTCCCTTTTTCATTCTACATTTAATTTATCACTGCTTCCAAAGTTCATGTGATACATAACAAGCAAGTTCAATTACTTTCATCTCTCAACAAAATAATTAACATTTAGATAGTGAATATGTGATTATTAAATTTTTATCTCTATGTATGAGAATGTTATAACTATTAAAACAAATCTTCATCAGTGAAATTTATATCTATGGTGTTGCAGCTGTTCAATGGATTAAGTTGGTGGGGAATGAAATTTTATCTTTTAAACCAATCAAACTCTTATGTACTCAATGGAGGGTATGTTAGTATTCAACTCTTGAAATTCTATATTCAAAGTGTACGCAGGTTCGAGTGATCAAACCCCCGACTCAACATTTAATGTCGCCTAATGCGTGTTGGTATATTACCAATCGGGCATTGTGGCAGCACTGTCTCCATGCTGGATCTGAAAAGCTAATCCCCTACTCTGGTCTTGACTGAATCACTCAGTCTCAACTTTCCTGCATTCTGTAGAACGTTACATTTTCCCTAGTTAAAATAATGGCTATTGCACACTCACTAAGGGATGTAGCGATGTGCACAATGCTCTGCCCGCAAGAATTCCCACAGGAAGATAAACTACAGCTTTAAATCTGCCACCACGATTCATGAAGTGTACCACCCGCACTTCACAGGCATAAAGGTCTCAATGTCTTCACTATTTTTCTACACACAGGTGTGGGCCGCTGCTAGATGAGAGAGCTCGGATAATTTTGTTCTCAAAAATGCTTTTTTATAACGTGATTCTGCCCACCATGAGTCTTCAATGTCACACAGTATGGCTTTGGCCAATCACTTCCTCATCATAGGTGATTTTTTCTTTTTCATGCCGGGTCACCGCTAGCCTTGTCAATGCTGTCTAGCCACTTACACATGGTCTCGGCTGTGTTTATTTAATAGGTGTTATATTGTTTTTGTCTTATTTCTTTCTGTGCTGCAACTGGGCCTTCTTTTGTTAATGTTAACTGGGGTTTCCCAATGCCATTAGCCACGTGCACAGTTCACCTCCAAGCCTATGTTCACTTTATCTCACTTACGCGTGCCTCGGTCGTTATAAGGGTAGAATTAGTTTTGATATTTGGTACATGAGATTATTACAATTGCTTCCTGTTAACAATGTAGAGATATCTTCTGGGGATTTTATTCTGTTTAGTAATTATGAAGCTCATGTAAGGTCCAAAAAATGTGGATGCCTTACACAGTTTTCCCAAGATTCACACAGAAATTGATTCACATGTGCTGTTCTGTTCATGGATCCATTGTACTATCACCACACACAAAACACAGAATATTATGGAAATCACTGTGGACACACTACACCTCATCCTAGCTGAATGCCTCTCCACACACTGACTCATCAGATATGCAACTCTCACCACCTAGTGGTGTGAAGGTCTACTACTCCTACTTTGCAGATATCAGCACCAGTCCCGAAAATTTTGGATTCCGCCTCATATCAAGTGGTGCTCTTAGAGAAGCATCTAATACTTCTTTTCACACCTCCTGGAAAATGGCTTTCTCTGCTGTGCCATTCTTCATCAGCTCATTTTTATCTGCTTTAATTTTCATTATTCTGTCTTTAAAACTGTCTACAGCCTCTATGATATCCCACTCAACTGCTCCCAAAGAATCTTGAGCTATTCTGGTTCTTATAGTGGTTGCAAAATACCCTTTAAAATAGTTGTTCTAATCTAAGAGTGTTTCATAACCTACTGTGTCACCTAACAAACATGCTTTGGTCATCTGTCAAAGTCAACATGGTCAAATCCAATTATTGCTTGCCCAGCCACAACTCCAAACTTGTGACTGCCACTATATCACCTATAAATGAGGACACATCCCCTGCCAATGCACCTGAAAAGGTTGTGATCAAACAGAGATGTAACCTTAACAAATGAATTGCTTCACAAAGTTGCTTCCTAACCAACATTAAGAACCGATATATACATACATATATATATATATATATATATATATATATATATATATATATATATATATACATACATATATATAATCTCTCTACCTTCTGTAGAGCAATTATTTTACATTATTTGCCGTTGAAAATCCTACACAGATGTGGGAATAATGCCTCCAGTCACCCACTACCTACATTGGTCTCAACTTCCCTGGAACACACGATCTCACATCTCAACCACACATTCGCCTCTCACTGCCAATCGTACTGCCCTATTTGGCGGCATATCCAACATACCACGACTTGAGACCTGGTACATGGAGCCACATAGCCTGGTAGGTTGCACTGCATGCTAACAAGTGATGTCATTACTACATCACTTAGACTCTTCCCAGGCACAACAACCAAATCTACTTTCTCATATTATCACACGGGACAGTGGTAAGAGGACAAACCCAGGAGCAATAGACACAAGGCTCCCATGAGAGGTTGTAGACTGCCCATGCTGCTACTCACTCTTTATTGCATTGCTGATGGCCATAGCACCCTCACTAATCCCGCTTCTGACTGCAAACTACAGTGTGAGTAACTATTGCCACCTAGAATAATTCTGAAAGCATAATAGTAGCTGAAAAGTTTGTGGAACAAATGTTGCATGGGACAACAGGGGCCATAATATGACGTTGGGTGTTTGTTGCTAGGGAGGGTTACAGAGATATGAAGCTCAACTGTTTTTTAAAAGCGATACGATAGTTTGGGACTTATTTTCTGACAGCGGCTATCGAGACGAATCCAGTGATGTGTAACAGATTAGATTAGATTAATTATTTATTCCATAGATCCATTCCTGGGTGTGGAACATGTCAGATTACAAAAATGTAATTAGAAAAACTTGAGTTTCATTAATTTTAATGATCCTCAGTCAATAAACAGTAAAATTATGTACATGAATTAAATTTAAACTTCTAATATTTACAGGTTTAATACTTACATCTGTTTTCATTAAATCCATCATTCAGACATTTGCTAGTTTCTTGGCTATTACAACCAAGCATTGTCAATAAGTAAAGTAAATTATTCATTTCAGTGATCCTCAGTTAAGAACAGTCAGATTATGTACAAGACTTAAAATTAAACTTACACTATTTACAGACTTAAGACTTACATCTGTTTTCCATACATCCATCATTCACACAGTAGGTAGTTACTTAGCTGTTGCAAAGAAGTATCGTCAAAAATTAAAGTATAATAAATTTTCATTAAAATGGTCTATTGCACTTGTTGAGAAACTCATGGATGGAATTGGACATGGCCACCAAAAATTCTTTTAAATTATGTTTAAATTGTGCTTTGTCTGAAACTAAACTCTTAATGATTGCTGCTAACTTGCTGAAAATATGCGTTGCTGAATACTTGACTCCCTTCTGGGCAGGAGTAAGTGATTTTAAATCCTAATGTATATTGTTCTTATTCCTAGTATTGATAATGTGTACTAAGCAGTTAGATGGGAAAAAAACAAACTTCAGGTCCTTGAAGGTCAACGAAGGTCAAAAAGGTAGCATGAACGTCCATTTACAGAAGGTGTTCGAAGTGTTGACCATTGATATTAATGAAGTGCTGCAATCTTCTTATCACGGATTGAGTGGTATTCCTCATCACTTCGGCACATGCTCCGACCTCTCTCATATATCGTGCAAATAGTAAATATTCGCCGAATACGGTGAATGCATCTAACGTGTCATTGACATGTGAACACCATTCTATGGTTTCGCAACACAACACTAATACGAACGATAAGACTAGTATCGTCGAATCATGCGAATGTAAATGATGTACTTCTTCGAAGAACAAGCCGATACGCTTCTCATTTACAGAGAATACCATCGAAATTCAGTGAGAGCTAGAGACTTATACGCTGAAAGATACCCTCAACGTATTCAGCCTACACGTCGCACATTTGAATTACGTGTATGATGAATTGATATCAACTGCATCTTTAACGAATCGGAAACACATCCGGCAAAGTTAGTGACGAGGAAAGGGAAATTGGTACTCCTATCACTGTGGTTCGAAATCCTTGTGTTAGTTCGCGTCAAATCACAAGGGAATCTGGCATGAGTCAGAGTAGTGTTTTTCGTGTTTGCCATCGACATAAATATCATCCTTACCATATCAGTCTCCACCATGAATTACTGGTACGGGTTGTATGCGTCACATTAAATTCTGCCGATAGGCTCAATTCCAGATTCAGAGGGATGACATTTATTAATTTGATTTTATTTACTGATGCGGCTACATTCACGGACCATGAAAATGTTAATTTTGCGTAACATGAATTATTGGGCAACTGAAAATCCATATTGGCTGCGGCAAGTAGCACACCAAAAACGTTGGTCGGTGAATGTATGGTGTGGGATTCTGGAGGACAGAGTTATAGGCCCCTATTTCATCGAAGGAAATCTTAATGCTAGCAAGTACACCACATTCCTAAAAGAAACATTATGTCTGTTACTGGAAGAAATACCTTTAGAAAAAAGGAACAGAATGTGGTATCAACACAATGGGTGTCCGGCATATTTTTCGCTGATGGCTAGAAATGAGTTGCAGAGACAATTACCAAATCGTCGGATTGTACGCGGAGATGTGTCTCGGCCGGCTTGTTCGCCAGACTTCACGTTTCTGGACTTTTTCTTGTGGGGATTCGTAAAAGACATTGTTTATAAAGGTGTCCAAACTACACCTGAAGATATAGGAGAGAGAACTGTCAGAGCATGTGCTGCGCTAAGTGCCGATGTGATAAGGAATACCTCTCAGTCCGTTATAAGAAGATTGCAGCACTGCATTGATACCAGTGGTCATCACTTCGAACAACTTCTGTAAATGGACGTTCATGCCACCTTTCTGACATTCATTGACCTTCAAATAACTTAGTGTTACACATCACAGGAATCGTCTCGATAGCCGCCATCAGAAAATAAGTACCAAACTGTGGTATCCCATTTAAAAAAACAAAGTTGACCTTCATATCTCTGACGCGACCCCACTTAGCAACGAAAAACCAACGTCATATTATGGACCCCGTTGTCCCATGCAATATCTGTCCCACAAACGTTTCAGTTCCTATCATACTTTCGGTGTTATTCTAGGTCGCAATAGTTAGTGACTCACTCTGTATAGCGTCGAGCCGTGAAAAGATCGCTGTAGAGCGGAGGAAGACCTGAAATGGTCGGTGAGCTTGGTGCTTTTCCGTCAAATAAACATCATTCACACAGCAACTATTTTATTAAAGTGGACCAACACTGCACTCATTAAGTTACTAGATACAAAAGGTTGTCCAGAATTTTACAATGAAATTATAAAAGCTAGTAGGTGTCCAATTAGCTTCATTTTACAACCAACTCAAACCCAGTACAAGTTCCCAGTAGTGGACGGCCGTTCTACAGAACGCTGGCCAAATATAGCAGTCATTGGTACTTGTAAACCATATAAGCAGAAAAAATTTAACAAATTCACAAAAGTAGTTCACAATAGCCGGCGGCTCTTGAAAGTTTCTATAATCACCAAAAAGTCAATTTTGTATACATCCCTACTCATACTGAGTGTACTCTACTGGAGACGACCATCACTGATATTTTTTTCGAATGTGTCATTGGATCTATAGTGAATTAACTTTCGTGATTTTAACATGCAGCTGTAGTAAAACTCAGCTTTGTTAGTACATTTGTACTTGCAATAAAACCACGAGGGCGATAGACGCTACTAGTGTTTTCATCAATGTTAAGCAAAAGCAAAGTCCTTATCTGTCACTACTTTTCGAACTTCTCATATAGAAATCGTTAAATGATTTAGCGATTCTACGGTAACACAAAAGGTTAACTACTTTTCAGAAATAAAAAATGTTGGGTGAAAGTTTGAACAGAGGATGCAACTGATTGTTTCATCACCCTGTGTTTACTAATGCAAAAATGAAGGACAACTGAAAATAACGATAATCATCTGGTTATAGCGTAAAATATATAACTATAGTATCGAACAAAGCGACCAATTTTAAATATAACAGCATATCAAGCGGAGTTCCTAAAGCTGAGTGGCCTGCCTAATTTAATTTTCAGTGCCAAACCGATTCAGAAACGTCTGCATAGCTTTGGATTAGGTTCTTCCGAATTACGATACCGTTGAGAGTGGCAAACGTATTTTTTCAAGCAACTGGTAGTGAGTTTAAAACTTATAACATGAAGAGAACATTAATTTGAAACTGCATTTTCGAGGTTACGAGGCGGGTTTTCTAAGTAAGTGCCGTTTTGAAATAAAAACAACCCAAGTGAAATTTTTTTAGCAATTTTATTTTTACTCCAAAGCCTGAATTTTTAATACACTTTTCCACATAATTGCTAACAGTATTGAGGCAGTTATAGTCTCGTAGAACCGGATTTGAATACAATCCTCATATAAATGTCATCTGAGCACAGCTTTTGACAATTTAAACGTTCTGCAACAATTGCATGAACCACAATTAGTCCGCAGCTCGTGGTCGTGCGGTAGCGTTCTCGCTTCCCACGCCCGGATTCCCGGGTTCGATTCCCGGCGGGGTCAGGGATTTTCTCTGCCTCGTGATGACTGGGTGTTGTGTGATGTCCTTAGGGTAGTTAGTTTTAAGTAGTTCTAAGTTCTAGGAGACTGATGACCATAGATGTTAAGTCCCATAGTGCTCAGAGCCATTTTTGAACCACACTTATTGACACATGAGGAACCTCATCACATAACGTCGAAATCGGAAAAGGTCTGTAATGTCTTACTTCTTCATCAATTTTCTGCGCCAGATCGCAGTAATAACTAAGGGGCGTCCACTTGGTTCCTCATATTTCACATTCGGACGGCCATCTTTAATAGCTCTCGCCCTTTCCCGTACCATGCAATCCCTCATAAGTATCTGGAACTATGCTTCCCCTTTAATGTGGGAGGAAATTACTTAGGAAAGTATACAGAAGTTCAGGTTTTCACGTAGAAATGAAATTCCTAGTAAATGTAAACTGGTTTTATTTTTGTTTCAAAGCGGTTCTTATTTTAAAAAACACACCTCGTGCTACAATGTACTGCATTAGTTGATTGGAATGTTCTTGTAAATGTGCTGTCAATTTATAATTTACAGTTAACTTCGTGTTGTAAGTGCCTGTTCGTTGAATGTTACATGACTTTGTATCAGATAAATATCATGTATTAAATAAGTCGTAACTGATGTGATTATTTTACACTATGTTAAACACGTTAACTGAAACTTAACTGCAAAACACAACGTAAGAAAAGTGGGGGATGTTCAAAAAATTGTAAAATTAATTTAACCTCAAGGCCGTAACATACTGCAATATGAAGGCTTGCTATAGGCTTTGAGCTGTGCATATCCATGTTGCTCTTATACGACTCTGAAATTTTCCATCTGTTAGGGTGTCTTGTCTATCTCTCGGAATCTAGCAAAGAAATTTTTTGTCATAACAACACATGCGCCTGGCTACACCCAGACACTTCCATGGTCATGGTTATCGAATATTATTAATGTAAGGAATGGCGTGGCTGTAGGAAAAGGAGGCAAACTTTATTAAGAGTAATAGATAAGACAAGACACAAAGGATAGTGTGGAGCACACATCAGATATTGGACCAGCTCTCCGTATGAGGTCAGATTGTTGACGACATGCTGAGAAAGCGTCGGTGTTGTAATGTCTAGGCGTGGACAACAACCTCAGACACCAAGGCGACTAGCAGACGCTGGCCAACAGACAGAATGTTTGAGAATCTTCTGGAGGAATCTTTAGGAAGACCTGTGGGAGACTCCAGGAAAATATCTTTACAGCAGAAACTATCACAAAAGTCTTGGAATAATCAATGTACAGGATGGTCAGAAATAGTCTGAAAAGCTTGTAAAGATGTCAGAATGTAGGTCGTGCTGAGAAATAATTGTTCAAAAAAAATCTATACGCTGCGTCGTTTCCCAGTTAACTAGAATTAAAGTTAGCCAATCGTCCGTTCAAGCGGCCCGTCGGATACAGCTAGTATCAGGTGTTCTCATAGCGTAGATGACAGAGTGTGAGACTGCTCAGTCTTTGGCTAAGATTCTATCCTTACTATAATTTTTTTTATTACACTGTAACACCCTTACAATATTTTCAGACTGTTTCTGACCAATCTGTATAGAACTCCATGGCAGGGGATTAAGAGAGCCATTACCAAGAAGCAGAAGAATCATTTCTGTAGCTGAGACGCAGAGTCTCTGTACAGTGACACTTCGATACTGCTGCAGTAGGAAATATGAGAAGTCTTCACATATTCGGAGGAGGGTGGCTGATTTTCCAACAAATATGCAGTATCAATTACTGTGCATGTTAGAAAAGAACATACTCTGTAGAGTTTGTCTTTAGAAGTTCCAACGATTAATAATTGATATTTTTTGTGTGTGTCAGAATTTAAAGAGAAACAAGCGCTGTTTCGCACTTGTTCCCCATTATGGTTAAAGCATTTGATTGTGTATGGCAAGAAAGAGTTACAAGCAGAGAGGTGGCCTGCAACAGAGAAAGACAGAGCTCAAGAACCGGAAGTTGCTGGAAAAGACTGACCTACACAGTGGTAGCGAGCGAGTACTCATTGATTTGCAGAAACATAAAGCCACTGTAAGCCACTTCTACAAATACGACTGAACTATTGGGAATTAAACTGTTTTTAAATTGAATCTTAAAAGGTTTGCTCCTCTATTCACTTCCTACTAGGTCACCAACTCTCCCTGGCAGTTCCAAAATTACCTACTCTAAACGTCCTAGGAAACTTTCTCCTCTCCTTCTCCCTCCGCTAGGGGTACCTCAGTAGACCTCAGCCCACACTGTTGTCAATGTTGCGATTGCACCACACGAGCCACACTTCCGTCTAAAGTTGATAATACGGTCTATTCCAGGACGCGAAACTATTTATTTTTCATTACTGTTTCAGTTTCGTATTTCCTCTCTGTATTGTCCCTCAGACGATTTATTTGTTGCCCTAGCCCTGTTTGTAGTTCCCAATAAATATATATATCTCCATTACTTTTCGAGCACCCCATAACTGTTAACGCTGCTCGCATTAACGGTCTTGTGTCACTATCATAAGTGAAAATTCATAACACACACCGAGCGCAAGATCTCCGTCGGTGACTTACTTTTAGTGTGCATTTTACTCATGATCCTTTTTTCTTTTGTCAAGCCAGTATTTTATTCAACTGCCTTCAAACCCAAAATTCATCAACTGGTTCCAGGCTCTAGTTATTAATATGTACAACTTTCTTTTCGATGTGTTAACTATAGAGTATTTTAATCCTGCTCTGTTCATCTTTTCCATTATTTGCTGAAGTTTTCCCTCAGTTCTCAGACAGTTTAATCAAAAATGAAGACGGTTCAGATGTGTTCCACCATGCATCCCTTCTTCTGTTTCCTAGTTTATGGACTTGAAAATTCCGTTTAGGTCTGCTGAAGCTGTTGTTGATTGTGTGGCATTTTCGTGCCGTCTTTCTCATTAGGTCTCATTTGTCCACCAATGATTATGGCAAAATAATTATCACACCAACAGTTATCTGGGAAATTTTATTGGATATCGGATTTTGGTGGCGAATTGTGAAACTATGTGGCTAAGTTCTTTATATAAACGATCTCAGTTACGTTTTCATAAAAAACTCTTTTGGTAACGTTGGGGAAATATTTCCAAGTTAATCTCTCAAGCTGAAGGAAACACCCATAATTAGTTTTATTATTACTCGTTAACGAAGAATGGCGAAACAACGTTCGGTGCCAGTTCGTGTACAGTTCCATATTTTTGTCACAGTGAAACGAAATGTAATATTCTGCATCGAATAAAAATAAATTTAATTATTTTTGTTACGTAAGGGATGAGCTAATCACAGTGAGATACGACATTTAAATTAGATCCGGACGAGTCAGCACTTCAGTATGAAGCAAACAGGACGAGTTTTCACGACCTCTGACCTATGTAACAAACAGTGACAGCTAGTCATTCCAGAGACTAACGGCCACGTAAATTCACAGACAAATGTAATGTATTACTGCTGATCCAGGTAGGAAGTGCTGATATATTAACAAAAACTGCGTATACTGCATACATGAGTATACTTCATACGACATACTTAAATAGAGTAACCACATCTATTGACTGAAATGTGACTCATTAACAACATCGCATTAATTTCTTTCAATCTAGCTTGTTAACTGAAATTTATTGGTTGGATGTGTACGAAATGCAAGAGAGAAGAGAGCGTGAATCCCCTGCCACCGTATAGCCTAGATCAGAGCGAAATTAAACAACATAAAAAGAAGGTCCAATCTATATTTTATTTTCCATGTCATGTTCATTGTTTTGTTATCAGTCATTTTCGGTTGGTGATCTTCCGGACAGGCGCCTCCCTGGAAACCAAAATGCTGCATAATCGAAGCAGAGTCGGACGACTAATATTTTTCAGTCTACCTTCAACCTGCCATACGACTCTTAATTATGTGAATATTCGCAAGAAATGACACTCCGTTCGGATTCCACGTTATCCGGTTGGTTCTCTTTCCCCGGTTGAATAACGGAGAGGTTAGGGACAAACAAGTTGCCGAAGATGCGTCGAACTGAAACACTTGCACCGGACAGATGAGCCACACAAAATTATTATTACGAGTTATCTATATTTGTAACTGAATGGATCTATTACATTTTCAAATGTTCACAAATAAATGAGCTTTCAAATTTGCTATTTTTGCTTATATTAATGTCACTCCAACCATTTCTATGTTTTACTATTGCAGCGACAACCACTAATGTTAATCTTTCGTTCTTTTTTCGCTTGGGTCATCTAAGGACCACAAGCCAATTTCAGTGCTTCAGTGCGTCCTCCTTTCTTCTTCGTCCAGTATTCTTTCATCTTCTTACTATGTATCCTTTTCCTCTACTTGGACCATCTTGACTGTCTTCTTCTTCTTCCTCCTGCCTTGGAATCCTTCCATTTCTAACACTTTCTATTTAAAAATCTCTCTTTCCGTAGCGTTTCTTTCGCTTATGTTTTTTTTTTCTAAATCTTTCCTAGCTTCTTGAATCTAGGCTATTGTTGACTTCCTGTCCCAAAGATATTTAAAAATCTGTTTGGTTAACCTGTTGCCGTTCATTCCGTATAAATGTCTAAAAAATAGCAGTAGCTCCTTCCGTAGCGTTCCGGTTATGTTTTCAATGACGCGATATATTTCCTCACTGTTTCTTAATTTCAGTACTTCTGTATTTCTTAGCCAACCAAGTATTTTTCGACTGACTCTTCTTCCTAGGACTTCAAATTTTTGTAATTTGTAATTCAATACTAAACATTTACTTGCATAAAGACATTCAGGTTTTACTACAGTGTTGTAGTGCCGTATTTTCAAATTTTTAGACAGAGGCCTCTTGTTGCAAATGTTCCTGGTTATACTATATGCTCTCTCCATTTTACACTCTTTCTTCTACAACGAGTTTTTCTAAGCCATTTTCTTGAATTATTTCTCCCAAATATTTCAATTTATTAACCCTCGTCATCCGTCCAGTATCTGTTAATAGAATTTCTGGAGAAATTTTTATTATTATTACCTCTTTTACTTGATTGCTATTACGACTAGCACTACTGCATCGCGCCTGCTACTTCTGCTGTTATCTTAGTTGAGTGCAGCAAAATTTTATGGTTAGAAGTTTTCGTACCTCAGCTAATGCTACATATGGTGAGCATCATATTCCTGTGAGATGAAAGAAAATCCATGGATACGTGCTGCTCGTCTTCAAGCCCTTCACGTCTGAGTAAGAGAACCAAGTAACACAATAAGGTGTCTTCACATGCCAGAAACGCCCTAAGGAAAAAAATAGTTGACAATAAAATCTTCAAATATCTGTCTAGAAGCACTCCTTTTCCTTTCTAATTTCGACCAAAACTAAACATCATTTGCCAATTGAAGAACAAGTTAACCACGCCATGGATATCGTTATATTCGATACAAGGAACTAAGTAAACGATATCTAAAAAATTCATGTACCACTTTACCACGTTGTTTTCAAAAGTTTGTCGTTCCTCATTTAAAAATTATGGCAGCTGTGGGAATTTACCAAGCACTTTTCATGACTCCTGACGTGGTAAAGACTGGAGAAGGCCACTGTATGAATCTATGCGTCGGTCTAATTTGAACGGCTGTTAGGGCGTGTGGCTCTGCAGGTCGTGCTTCCGTCACATACTCAACACGCACCTTCGGAATCTTGCTACGCTTTCAATGGCAGAATGGGGCCAACCATGGTAGACTGCCGACTTGTAGTTCCCTGATCAAGAAACTGTGCGCCATTGCATCCTTAAGGTGTTCAGAATGGATCAGAGTGTCATAGAATGAAACGACAATACAGGTATTCCCGCTGTTGTGAAAGTGTTTGCCTCTTTCCAACAACAACACTACCTTCACATAAAATTAGGATTATGTGCTGAATACGGGTGGCATGAGACACAGATGGTCTGAAATGGCCATCCCCTCCCACATACTGCACTACTATCCTGTTTTGTCCCTTTTTGATTTCCCTGATGACAGATGATCTCTAACTAATATTCAAATCTATAACTGACTTTGATTACTACTTCAACTCTGTACTAAAGAAAATTACCTTACAATTATCAATCATTGTTGTCTTTTGACTACACATATTTCTTTCTTTTCATTGCGATAGCTTAATAGGTATATGGTTCATAAAAGGTTCTGTTTGATAATGTTGAAACCCAACTGACGTAAGAAAAAGTGATTAGTTATTTATTGTTTCAAGGTAGATAACGCTAAGCTCATCATACGCAACATTATCAGAACTTTGGCACTGAAATTTTATTTCATCGCGCTACACAAATGTACTTCTTTCCATTCGTCCCACATTGTTAAGCTCATTTCTGTCTCTAACGTGAGCCTCGTAAAACCGTTGGTTACCATTCTGTACACCTACCACTTCAAAAAACGAACTGTTATTTACTTACAAGCTGGTATGTACTCAAGTAATTCAATAACCTCTGTTTCGCACTGAAGCTGTTATTTTTGTTAATGATAACAGCAAGGAAATGGGCTGGTAGTTTCCTATATTTTCTGCAATACCTTTCTTCTACAAAGTTACAAGTCTAGCCTGTATATATTTTCCTGATATGAAAGATTCATTAATTATGTTTGTTAAGGGAGCATCTATACTATGTATGTGTTGTTTCACGGCAGACATTTGTCCTTCATCTAAAATTGCTGACTAATTTTTTAGGTTTTGTATAATGTTGCTGACATCATACTGTCATTGGTGGTAGTAGCGTTATTGGCAGAAAAAGTCCGATCTGGGGTAGTTCGGCGCGCTAGTGCACGTCTTTTTGTTTGGGTTGGTAATAATTATTTACAAGTGTTATATTAGTTTTTGGGGATTTTTTGTAATTTCTTTGCAATACTTAAGAAAAATACTGATTCAAAAAACTTGCTAGTTCGTGGCCATCATTTATTTTGTGATTAAATTACTTTTTTGCTGTAATCAGCATCTACTTGTAAATCTTTTTCTACCTATGAGATAAATTTAAGGACACTGGTTCTTCATGATTCTTTTTCGTTGAATTGCGGTACTTCCGGGTTCGGAAGCACTTTCTAATACCTTCTGTTATCGATTTGTTTTTGTGGGACATTGGTACATGCGTGGCTACTCTTGGAAATGACTTTAAATAATAAAGTTTAAATAATATTGAGAATTTAGAGATTTTGTCATTTACATTGGCCTCTCTACACACTTCATCCCACCTTTGGTTTGCTAGTTTTCTTGAAAAATCTTATATTTCGATTTTTAATAAGCGTCTTCTAAATAACTGCAGTTTAGGGAGATTTCCAGACCCGATTTTGCTACCATTATTTGGCAGAAGTGATCTGATATTGCGAGATCTCTTACAGCAGCATTAGAGTTTGCTTCCGCATATTTGTGACTTTCTCCCATCAGCTCCGAGGTCGACACTGACTGACATGAAAGATCAAGTAAATGAATGTATAGAAAGAAAATGTGTGTATATCATGCCAACTTCAAGCAATTGTCTCCTCAGAACTGGAAGAAGTTTATCTGGTCCCACAACGGCAAATCAGAATTTCATCTCTCCCTTTTCACGTACTGCGAGAATATTATGTTCCTCTCTAATACTGGAATGCAGAGTCTATGAAATCGGCTGATTTAATCAGACAACCAAGACGGATCTACAGTGTAACATGACGTCCACAATAACTTAACAAAGAAAAAAGTTGAAGATATTCTACAAATTTCAAGCATAAACGTAGGGCAGGAGAACCAGTGAACGCATCCTTTCATAAAATGAGATGCAACTGCGGTATGCCTGTTTTATCGGATGCTAAAGGGTACCAGCATGTAATCATCCTGATTCACGCAGCACAACTGTGTCGCTTCTGAAATAAGAACGAGCAGAAATTCGCGACGATGAAGACCCGCGGATGAATATTTTGGTGCCTCTGGGCGCTGCTTGCTCGTTTTTGTTCGACTCAGAAATGGAAGCGAGAGAGAAAGAAGTAATACATCAGGATGGAAAAATAGCTCGCGGGCTAAACTAACGATGATCGATGGTTAGCGTCGCGGCTCATCTGCGAATGGCGCCACTTTATTTCCATTAACAATGGCGCCAGCTGAGCTCGTTTGTCTCTGCGCGAGGAGCAATTCGGTCAAAGGATTGTCTGCAGCTTCCTTTTAGAAACAACGCGTAAGAAGTGGTGCATAATACGACAGAGTAACCACTAACTATTCCGAGAGATTGCTTCTTTACAAACAATTCCTGTGGTCTGAAAAAGAAGGGAATCTCTTTCGTCTTCGTTTAATCTACATGGACCCGCATTCGGGAGGACGACGGTTCAATCCCGTCTCCAGCAATCCTAATTTAGGTTTACTCTGATGTCCCTAAATCGTTTCAGGCAAATGCCGGGATGGTTCCTTTGAAAGGGCACGGCCGATTTCCTTCTCCATCCTTCCCTAACCCGAGCTTGTGCTCCGTCCCTAATGACCTCGTTGTCGACGGGACGTTAAAAAACACTAACCTAACCTACATGGACTGAAACAACAGTTTAAAAAAGGAAGATCACGCTGAGGATGATAATTCGGTAAAACCTGCCCAGCCCTCAATGTTTTCATACTTCGTACAGAGGTGGTAATGGCCTGAGCAAACGGGATAAACGAACATCGTCAAAAATTAATCCAACAACTTTCATTACAGTCACTTTACTGAAAACGAAAGAAACTTCGTAAAACGCTTACACTCTAAAATTCTAACTACAAGTTTCGAACTACGCTAATAATTATGTCTTATGCACCTGAGGACACATTAATCCAACCGTGTTAGATGAATTATAAATATTCTTAGATATGTGACATCTACATTTCGTTCGTCAGTTAATTCAAATCTTGTTGGGCGGAAAATGCTTTACTAGAGCCGTTGGGAAACTTACAAACGTTTCACCTTACAGAAATTATTATGTAAAGAAATTAATGCCATCCATTTCGTCACATGGGTGCCATACTGAAACAAAACTCTTGTCTCCAGCTGGTAATGGTCTTGCATGAGATGGAAGTCTTCAATAAATAAATCATTTGCAAATGGAGCTGTCGTTATCATGACAACATGCAAATCAGTGATGGTGCAGGTTTCTTGCATCATTAGTACACTACCCAAGCATGTTTCAGGGTAGACAGTTGGTGGTGCTGAGAGTGAGATTACAGCTGCGACAGCCAGGATGGTCTAACGGCATTGAAGTAAGAGAATAAAATAAGATTTAGGTTTCAATGGCTCATTTTCGACGAGTACATTGGTTTCGGACACACAAGCTTGTGTAGGACAATGATGGAGAAGAAAATCAGTTGCGTCCTTTTTAAAAGGAATCATCGCCTCATTAATGCTTAAATGATTCAGAACTACGTTGCTGTGTCAGATTTGTACCGCAGTCCACCTGAATGTGACTTCAATATTTAAACCTCACGCCAACTCGTTTGATGGTTGAACTAGAGAGTAATTGTAAATGAGAGGCATGTCACTATACTCATATTTGTAGTTAAAGTAGAGCTTCCTGCTGCACAGCTGTGGTCACAATTTCCAGCCACAACACTGATATCCAGAATCTTACGAAGGACGTGCCCAGAATTTTGGTAATGCATCCGAAGAAAAGGGGCTGCGTCTATATCCCAACCACGGTTTGTTCTTTCTGCTCTTTCCATTTGTCCAGCGTGCAGAAAAGGATCTCTTCGGGGATAGTGTGCTGGAGGGTCACTGCAGTTGACTGACACGATCTGCACTGGCTATAAAATACTTCTTATTAAAAGTCACGACTGGTTTCGCGTCAATCGAAGCGCATCGTCAAGTGATCTGTACAAAATTAGCAAGGGAATTTTTTTTTTAAGATTTCTAAACAATGGTCTGAAGAGTAAGGGGATATGAGAAGGTTCCCACGAAGATAACATTACAATGTCTGAAGCGTACTGTATCGAATTTATTACGAAACAAGTAGATGCAAATAAAACGTGAACAATCACGACGGAATTACGTAGTTTCTTCCATTACACAAGTAACCAAATAAGGAGTTTGCATTTCCTGGTTGGAAACTGGTATAAAGGCACTCATTGTCCTATTTTGTTACTTTATTGTTCGTACTATTCTAATCTCTGTACCTTCTAGTTACCTCAAAAATTTTCTTCGGCGTTGATTATGTTAGGGTTTGTAATTCTTACTGTGAAATTGTCACCCACTCTTCTCGTATCTCAGGGTTTCAGCTCACGTACGATCTCAGGTTGCCTGTTATTGCCATAAACGTGCCTTGTAAGTATTCCGCAAAGGTTTTTTTCCGCAAAGGTTTTTCACGGGGTTGATATCTGCGTTGCAGTAGTCCTGGGCAAGACATCGCTATCTTTATCTCCAAACCACTTTTTGATTATAGCAGAAATATGCAAAAATGCATTATCTGGTTGAAACACCATACTTTCATCCCAAAGGTCCTCATACACTAACCGATTCTGTCTCTAGCACCTCAGTGTACATGCTGGAGTTCATTCTAGTGTTCAGCCAAGCATTGCGTGACTTGCCTTAACAGCAGATGGCTGCTCAAATCGTAACACTTCCACCACCAAAATTTCTGCTCATTCTTACAAGCAGCTCTGTTCTCAGATCATACCAATAATACTAAAATGCACACTGCCGATCTAAATTAGAATTTCTCTTAGCACTGAATATCATTATATGGTATTCTGAAGTTCATGGCCTATGTTTTTCAGCAAACTCCCATCTAACCTGTTTATGTTTAGGTGTTAGAACAGGTTTCTGCAGTCGATTCTTGAATGCAAGAGGTTTTTCATTTGTCAAAATTTGTTGTAGACGTCTGGCAGATATTGGCAACTGTAAATCAGTAACAAACTGAGGAAAATAACGGTTTGTGGCATTTGCGTTGTGCAAAAGTAACCCTATGGATGCTTCAGATAATTTTCTACTTTCCCCATGATTTCTACTCTTCCCATATCGCGCGCCCAATCTAACGAAATTATCAGTCACTGTACCTGAACGGTTCAACTTCTTGGCAATTTGATGATTAGAGTGTTCCATTTCCTTGTGCGCACCGATTTTTGATTTTTTCATCTTGTGACAACTGTTTCACAGGAGGCTTTGGGGCAATCGTAGTTTATGCAGACAAAAACGAACTCTTACTATTGGCGTCTGTTTGCTATCTGCGTTAAAGGCACAACGCACATACTAGAAATAACTGAGGATCTACGGCCTTTATGCCGAGTTCCACCTTCTGCCATCGGAACCGTTAATGCCTTGTTACATACTGTACTACTGACGTCAAATGCTGTACAGTTTGCCTGCATTTGTCTGTATACTATATCTCATACTATTGAGTAGACACTGAACAATTATTCCAACCGACAATGTTAAATTTCCTACAAATATCCATGCTTTTATACTGATTTCCACTATTAATAGCAACACTTGAAGAGTACTCACAAGGTTCCTTTTTAACAAATCACAGAGGAAAGGTAACTGCCTTAAAGCCACTCCCCATCATTCACGTCAAGTTATAAACGAATAGCGCGTTGAAAGTGGTTGGCAATGGTTAAACTGAAGGGGATGGCAGAACCCACAAAAATAAAATCTGCATAAAAACCAAACCGACCAAATAAAGTTGTGGACTAATAACGCACCTACATAATTTCAGTGTGTGAAACGAAATGAGTCTTACCGTGCCACAAGCAGGAAGCTGGTTGAGCGGCAGCGGCTAAGGCAGTACTGACCGCTCTCTAATGCGATAGATATTTCCAGGTGGCGTCGGAGGCAACGGAAACAAAACCATCGCTATAGAAGACGTAGAGTTTGGGTGGGGGGGGGGGGTGTCTGTACAAGTATCAAACTACTTAAAAATATATGACATAGCTTACAAAATATCGAGTCCACTTTATAAAAATACCGAAAGGTGATAGGTAAAACGTAAAATATTAGTAAAGTGGGAGTGGTAGTACAGATTCCCTCTCTCACAGAAACGATACCATGTTAGTGTACAAACGCAAAAAGCTAGTCTGGGAATCTGAGACCTGTGATAATAAAATAGTTGTATATAGGAATAATTCCTATCTGTTTATGCAGTCAAAATTTGCTAAAAGACCCTTGTGTTGCGGATCTGTCTGCGCGTTCATGATTGAATCAAGCGATTTATTTAGAGTATTGTAAATCACGGTTTCTTTTAAAATATTTGCTTTCGAAATGTAGTACCTGCATATTCTTTCGGATGTCTGTAATAAGCTGACCAGTTCCGCGCAAATGCGCACTTAGTGTCGACTTTGAATTGGAATCGTTGACGTGCTCTCTGAAGCGGGTTGTGATGTTGTGTAATGTTTCTTCCCGTCTGACCCGTGAATTTAGTATTCCAGTCACAGCAAGTGTATACCTCTGATGACGTAAAAATAACTCCTGTTTCAGCCTTCCTAAGTCTGAACATTTGGCTATTGATCTTTGGGGTGAAAAAAGCTGGATTTATTACTTTGGAAGTCAAACATTTTTCGATTCTGCTGGAAATATTACCATAGAATGGTATCCGAGACGCCGACTAAACCCGCTGGGCAGCACAGGCAATAGGATTGTGGAAGTAGCCAAGGGTTGAGGTCAGTTTCTGCTTCTAATTGTCATTTATTATTATTTAATAACCTATACAATCACTACGGCACACAGCCCAATCATTACCGAATACAACCTTTTCACGGCTGAAGGCCTCCAACAAGAAATCTTAACAAGATAAAAATCCAGTTAAGATAGCAATAAAATAATTAAAAAAAACTTACGCAAAGTGCAATACAAATGGCTGAGGGGCCACAATTAAATTTCAAAATTTTAAAATATATTACCATAATCTTAAAAGCAGAAGGCTGCAGTATTTAAGCTTGAAAGATAAGTCTAAAAATTAATTTTGCAAAATTTAAGAAAACAAAACAAATAACCATAAGCTTAAAATTTAAAATAGCTGACAACAGACAATTAAACACCGGCGGCACTCAGAAGGGCTTGAGACAGGTGATGAGCCCAGCTATACTTAATTCGTCGGAACCGAACCAGGGGACAGCCACGGACCGACCGACAACGAATTGCTTCCCACCAACCGGTACATGAGAACTCAAACACCAAAATGTTACGGACATAATTATCCACAATGAAATATCCGTATGTATTAAGCTATCAAAACCTTGGGTACTTTAAAGCACTAGCCAACGTTGACGTCCTGGGTCGGTGAGCCGCGAAGCTCGTAGCGATCGGACACCTCCACACACGCTCCGACACAGCGCAGGGACCGCCAAAGGACCCAGCCGACCGTACTGCACGGAGATACCCTCCCTGGTCCGCACCAACCGACCAACTTCCTGCTTGTCCGTCCACGACTGCTGCTCCGTCGCAACTGCACTGCTGGTGCATCTCCCATTAACTTCCAGACACACGACGGCGGAAATACTGGCTCGGACCCAACGATGCCGAGGAAACACGGCCACTGGCTAAATGACATCCCTGCATCAGAAAAGGACCGCCCAAGTTCCACAAGACGGTAACTGAAGGGGCCCAGAAGCGCTCGGAGAGCCAGTTAAACGTCGCCCAATGAGACGACCGACCACTCAGAGCTAATACGCCGACAATATTTCAAACAGTCGTCAGTGGACATAACGCCAACTACACACACAACCTGACAAACACTTGCACGAAGCCCAAAACGATAGACAACAGTAACTAAACACGCACGAAGACAAATCGGAAGTCGATGCACACACTCACACACGCGCGCACACACACACACACACAGCCGACTCATGAACGATCGGCGAGTCAAAACGCGTCGTTTGGTAGGACGACCGACCGACGATCCACCAAGATCGTGGCCCAGCTCAAGTGATGCGTGGCGGCAATGGTAGGGGGAGCCGTGTAGACGCATACCTCACTGCTGCTCCAACCCGACTGCACTAGTGCCGCATTGCAACTCCGCGACTGGCAGGTCCGGACTGCGCTCCAGACGCGTTCCAACTCACTGGAAAACCGAACTCCTATCCGAACTGCGAGCAACTCACTTACAACAGACAACGAGCGGGAAGTAATCGCACTCGAGCAAAAATACTACGAGAGGGGATATATCGATACGCGCTGCTAGCGCCGCTCACGATCGAGTAAAGCAGCAACTCAGTAATTTAAATTAACGTAGTGATATGGAAGTACTTTAGAAACAGGGTGTAAAATACATGATGGCGGGAACACAAGCCACGCACGGCTCAGTATCCTGTGGAATTTATTGTCAGCAAATGATCTGCTATTCGCTGGGATAAGGAGGGTCAAAGCTCCAGATGTCAATGATGCCCATTCAGCTTTTGTAACATATTTTTTTATTTTGTTAGTTAAATCAGCGTCATATCCATTTGAATATACTGTGAACTGTATTATTTTGAATTCCCGATCATGAGCTTCATGTGATACTAGGACGCTATATAGTCTGTGGAGCAGAGCCCTGGATGTAGCTTTTTTTTAAAGTAGTTTAGCAAATGTGCAGTCACTCTCCACCATCCACACCAAATTTTATTTATATAGGTTGTGTTATCCCTTTCATTTTGTCTATGGTAACGCTTTTAGGACGCTATTTGTCTATAACTGGAAATAAATGTGGGGGGTGGCTCTAAGGGAGTTATCTTTCCGCTACGACTTGTTGAAAAGGAATCCCTTTGACTCTTGAATGAACTGTGACAGGAGCCCGAACAACACGGCTTGACGTACTAGGAT